>NW_004524586.1:25131477-25151799 GCF_000260255.1 Octodon degus | reverse complement strand
CTCTCTCTCTCTCTCTCAAATAAATAAATAAATAAAATAAAAGAAAAAGGCTAGCAGAGTGGATTTAAAAAATAAAATTCAATCCTTTTTACCAATATGGCACTGAAGGTGCAGAAGGAAGTCCCTGCCCCTCCCAAAGCTGAAGCCAAAGCAAAAGTTTTGAAGGCCAAGAAGGCTGGGCTAAGAAGCATCCACAGCCACAAAAAGAAGATACAAATATTGCTCACCTTCTGCCATCCCAAGACACTGTGGCTCTAGAGGCAGCCCAAATACCCTCAAAAGCACACCCCCTGGAGAAACAAGCTTGACCACTATGCCATCATCAAGTTCCCCTGACCGCAGAGTCAGCCATGAAAAAATCAAGGACAGCAACACACTCGTGTTCATTGTGGATGTCAAAGCCAATAAGCACCAAATCAAACAAGCTGTAAAGAAGCTCTGTGACATCGATATTGCCAAGGTCAATACCCTAATCAGTGGTCTCTCCTGATGGAGAGAAGAAGGCATATGTATGACTGGCTCCCAATTATGATGCATTGAATGTTGCCAACAAAATTGGGATCATCTAAACTGAGTCCAGCTGGCTAATCCTAAATATATACTTTTTTTCCCAGTAAGAAAAAAAGTGCAACAATACACTGCATTCAAGAAACACATTTAACTCTAATGGAAATACAGAAACTGAAAGTCAAAGGATGGAAAGCAATTCCTATGGCATAGGAAACCAGAAAAAAAGCAGGAGTAACTATTCTCATTGCTGACAATATGAATTTCAAAAGTCATTAAAAAGATCAAGAAGGTCAGTACATACTTGTTAAGGGAAAACCGCAAGAGGATGAAATAACAATTATAAATATATATGCATCCAAAGTAGGAGCACTCATCTACATAAGACAAATTTTAACAGACGTGAAAAATCAAATGAGCAATAATGCAATTCTAACAGAGGACTTTAACATGCCACTGTCAGAAAGAGAACAACTAGGTAAAAATCAGCAAAGAAATAACAGAACAAATCTAAACTTGTGAAGAAATGAACTTAGTAGACCTTTACAGAGTGTTTCACCCAGAAACAACAGAATACACATTCTTCTCAGCTGCACATGGGACGTTTTCCAAAATAGACCATATACTAACATACAGAGCATTCTTAAGTAAATGCAAAGGAATTGAAATTATCCTTTGCATACTGTCTGACCCCAGTACAATGAAACTGGAAATTATTGACAAAAGAAATTATAAAGACATCATAAACACATAAAAATTAAACAACAAACTCCTAAACAACCAGTGGGTCACAGCTGAAATTAAGAAATTTTAAAAAATTTACAATCTAACAAAAATGCAGATACAGCTTACAGGAACCTATGGGATACAATGAAAGCTGTTTGAAGAGGAAAAGTTATAGTGGTAAATTCTCACAATAGGAAAAAAAAAAAAACACAAGCCCAAATAAATGACATTATACTCTACCTCAAGCTTCTAAAAAAGAAGAGCAAGTCAAGTCCAAAGCCCAAAGAAGGAAAGAAATTATAAAGATTAGAGCATAAATTAATGCAATGTAGGCAAAGAAAACAATACAAAGAATAAATAAAGAGTTGGTTTTTTGAAAGAATAAATAAAGCTGATAAACCCCTAGCCAACCTAATCAGAAAATGAAAGAATAAAACCTAAATTCATGCAATAAGGAATGGAAAGGGCAAAATCATTACAGACCCTAGAGAAATTTAGATCATCAATACCTACTTCCAAAAATCTTTACTCTCACAAAACAGAAAACAGAGAAAATGGATAGCTTCCTAGATACATATAAAATGCTGAAGCTGAGTCAGATATATATAAATTCTGAATAACCCAACAATGATACATGAAGTTGAATAATAATTAAAAAAACTACCAAAAAAGAAAAGCCCACGTAGTCCCTGAGGCCACCGAGGTCATTTGTGTCTGTTGAACTGCTGGTGGGAGTCATGTTGCGTTAGGTGAGGGATATAAAGTCATTCAGTCTCTGCCTGGAGAGAAAATGAGTTTAGCTCTGAGAAATGACCTTGTAGTAGACAAAACAAAAAGGAAGAAAAGAAGAGAACTCACTGAGGAACAGAAACAAGAAGTTAAAGATGCTTTTGAACTATTTGATACAGACAAAGATGAAGCAATAGATTATCATGAATTGAAGGTGACAATTAGAGGCTTGGAGTTTGATGTAAAAAAAGCAGATGTACTGAAGATGCTTAAAGATTATGACAGAGAAGCTACAGGGAAAATCACTTTTGAAGACTTTAATGAAGTTGTGACAGGCTGGATATTGGAAAGAGATCCACATGAAAAAATACTAAAGGTGTTTAAACTATTTGATGATGATGATTCATGTAAAATAAGTTTGAGAAATTTGCGACATGATGCCAGAGAACTGGAAGAAAATATGAGTGATGAGGAACTTCGAGCTATGATAGAATTTGATAAAGATGGTGATGGAGAAATAAATCAAGAGGAGTTAAAAAAAAAAAAGAGTTCATTGCTATGATGACTGGTGACATTTAAAGAATTCCAAGAATGAACACTAAGAATATTGTAGTTACCATCTTAAGTTCTATTTTTGTGCCTGGAGCCATGTGAGAAAAGAAGCCAGCTTAGTTCTTTTTTTTCCAGAAGGACCAAAGCTAAACATCTTCTGTGTTTGTATTTATGACTGTTAAGTTTCCTCGGATGAACAGTGTTGTTAGTATTGAAATAGCTTAGCTTTGTATTCATGAGTTTTATATAAAGTTTTTAGGAACTTATATATATAATTAGAACTCATGTGGTTCTAATTATATATTCTTTGGGAATTTTTAATTTAACATTAGTTCTCACTTTTATTTTGGTGTACACATTTTTCAAACTTTCATTAGTAAAATACTTATTTTATTAGTATTTTAAAGTTTGATAAATTTCCTGTTTTATTTTGATTTCTAATATCTGTTAACCTTTAATAAAATATTTCTGAAACCTTAAAAAAAAAAAAAAAGAAAAGCTTAGGTCCTCATGAATTCACAGCTGAATTGTACAATAAATTTAGAGAAGATTTAATGCCAACTTTTCCCAAACTCCTCAATGAAATTTTTGTTTGTTTGTTTGGCACAGGGTCTCACTATGCAGTTCAGACTTGTAGTGATCCCCCAGTTTTCAGCCTCCCCAGCAGCTGGATTACAGGCATGTGCCACCACTCTTGGACTCCACTGCTGGCTCAGTGAGCCCTGGGGGTGGGGCCAGTGTGGCATGTGGTACCAGGGATTGAACCCCAGTCCCTGTGCTTGCCTAACCAAGTGCTTAGTCTTCTAAGCTATTTTGCCAGCCCTTCTTCAATGAAATTGAAAGGGAAGCAATTCTCCCAAACTCATTCCTGGAGGCAAATATTACTCTGATTCCAAAACCAGAGAAAGATCCAACTACAAAAGAGAACTATAGGCCAATTTCTCTAATGAATTAATGTAGATGTAAAAATCCTCAATAAAATACTAGAAACAGAATACATTCAATCATCAAGAGGATTACACATCACAATCAAGTGGATTTCATTCCAGGAATGCTGGGATGGTTCAATATATACAAATCCATAAATGTAATACACCATATCAAAAGAGCCAAGAGCAAAAACCACATGATCGTCTCAATAGATGCAGGAAAAGCTTTTGACAAAGTTCAACACTCATTCATTATAAAATCCTACAGAAATGGTTTATATCAACCTAATGAAATCCATCTGAAAAACCAATAGCCAACATCATTCTAAATAAGCAAAAACTGAAAGCCTTCACTTTAAAATCAGGAACAAGATGCCCACTGTCTCCACTCTTATTCAGTATAGTTTTGGAAACAGCCAGAGCAATTATATAACAGAGAGAAATAAAAAGAATAAGGATTGGAAAAGAAGTAAAACTATTATTTGAAGATGACATGATACTCTACATATAGGACCCGAAAAACTTCACCAAGAGGTGTTTGTGTGTGTGTGTGTGTGTGTGTGTGTGTGTGTGTGTGTGTGTGTAACTGGGGATTGAACTCATGCCCTTGTGCTTGCCAGGGAAGCACTTATTCCACTGAGCCATCTTCCCAGTCCCATCAATAGTTTTGGAGATTTAATCACCAAATTCAGTAACATACCTGGATACAAAGCCAGCATCCAAAAATCTGTAGCATTTTTCTGCACAATCAATGCACAGAGAGAGAAATTAGGGAATCCACATCTTTCACAATAACATCCAAACAGATGAAATAATTAGCAATTAATCTCACAAAGGATGTAAAAGATTTACACAATGAAAATTATAGTACTCTGAAAAAAAGAGATTGAAGAGGGTTTGAGAAAATATGAAGATATTTCATGCTCCTGGATAGGAAGAACCGATATTGTGAAAATGGCCATATTCCCAAAATTGTTACACAGATTCAATGCAATTTCTATTGCAATACCATTAGTATACCTCACAGAGCTAAAGAAAACTTTCCTCAAATTCATTTGAAACAAGAAGAGACCCAGAATACCAAAAGCAATCCTGGGAAACAAAGGAAATGTAAGAGTTATCACAACACCTGACCTAAAAATATACTATTAAGCTACTATGATAAAATCAGCATGGTACTTATATAGAGACAGACCTGAGAATCAATAGAACAAATTAGAAGATGCAGATACAACTGCAAACATTCAACCACCTTATTTTTGAAAAAGGGGCCAAACATGTTCACTGGAAGAAAGATAGCCTCTTTAATAAATGGTGCTGGAAAAACTGGTTTTCCACATGCCAAAGGCTAAAATTAGATTTATGTCTATCACCACGATAGACAGTCAAAGTGGGTCAAATATTTAAATATTAAAACAGAAACACTAAATCTTCTGGAGGAAAATGTAGGTAGAAATCTTAAAGACATAGGGGTAGGTGGAGAGTTCATATGAACAAAGCCCAAACTGCATGAGAAATACCTTGAAGAATCAAAATTGGGATCTCATCTTTTTGAAAAGTTCCTGCACTTCAATGCAAATCCCCAACAGTAAAAAGAAAACCCACAAACTGGAAAAAAATTATAGCACACTGTCCCTCTGACAAAGGCCTTCTATCTAGAACATATAAAGAATTTTAAGAAGTCAGGCCCCCCAAACTTAACCCAATCCAAAAATGGGGATCTGAGATGAATATACACTTTTCAGATGAAATACAAATGGCAAGTAAATAATATGAAACAAAGTTCAACAGCATTGGTCATTTGAGAAATGCAAAATAAAATAACACTGAGATTCCATCTCACCCCAGAAAGAACAGCTAACCTCAAGAAGTCAGCCAATAACAAATGCTGGAGTAGCTGGAGGATAAAAGGAACTCTTCTCCACTGTTGGTAGGAGTGTAGTCAGAAGCTTGTTGAGTGGCACCTGAGGGAGTAAGAGTGACAGCAGTGAGCAATCTGGCTATTACAGTGTTTCCCTCACACAGAGGCCCTGGAAATTGGGAATAAGAATGTAAATGACTGATGAAACAGGAGACATGATGGGACCAAAGTGCAAATTGAAGAGTGCGAAATAAATGGAAAAGATCTTCTTGGCCAGTGTGTATAGTGGCAGATTCAGTGCAGCACATTGACAAATATAAGTGCTGTCTGAAAAGAGGTTACTGGAGAGGATGAAAAAGTCCCATATAACAACCTGTAATTCAGTCTTATGCAGGATAAAAACCTGTATCCTATATTCAGGCACCCCAGTTGTTCCTACCTTGGGCTGCAGCTCTTGCCCCACAGCCTTGGAGTTTCAGGGAGAGTTCCCCCAGTGGCAGCTTGTCAGCCTGAAGGGATGACTGCTGTCCCTCGGCCTCATTGTCCAGCACCAACACTTCTGCTTTGGTAGCAGTGACTGGGAGGGGGTCAGTGCCTGCTTAGCTGCTGGGGATGGGCTCCATCTCCAGGTCAACTTTGCTGGTGGTCCCCTCCCCAGGGGATGCTGCAGTCAGCATCTCTGCAAGCCAAGCACAGTGTGAGTGCCATGGTGAGGGCAGTTATATTCTTAAAGAATTTAAATAGAGCCACTATGGAAATCAGTGTGGAAATTCCTTCAATGGAGATGCCATTCAAGCCAGATGTTCCCCTCCTGGGTATTTTTCTAGAAGAACTCAAAGCATCATATCACAGCAATATATGTGCACCTATGTTTATAGCAGCGCAATTTGTCATAGCTAAATCCTAGAAACAACCCAGATGCCCATCAACTGAGAAATAAAGAAAATGTGGTATTTTTACACAGTGGAGTACTACTCAGCTATAAGACAGAATAAATTTGAGTCTTTTGTCAGTAAATGGATGCAAGCAGAGAACTTTTCTTTCTTTCTTTTTTTTTTTTTTTTCCAGTACTGGGGATGGAACTCAGAACCTTGTGCTTGCCAGGCAGGTACTTATGCTGCTGAGCTATCTCCCCAACCCAAAAACATACTTTTTTTTTTTTTTTGGTGGAATGGAGGATTGAATTAAGGCCCTTTCACTTGCCAAGCAGCACTTATTCTACTGAGCCATCTCCCCGGCCCCAAACACACTCTTAAGTGAAATAAATCTGATCCACATGTGCAAACATTGTATTGTCTCCTTAGTGTGAGAACCTGAAAGAGAAAATGGAATCTGAAGGGTACAGTGGATACTGGAAAAAGGGAATGAACTTATCCAAAAGTAATGAGTTATTGAGTTGAGGAGAAGGACAGAAGAGGGAGTGGGAGACAGATATATATCTATGCATGTAGGTAGGATGGTTTGGACAACTGTACTGTTGATTTCTGCTGGTCTATGGCAGGAACAGATAATGCTTAATTTGTTTTGTTTCCTTTTTACAAATATTTGCCCTTTTTCTGCTGTTAATTTCTTATGTATTTTTTTATTTCTTCTTGCAATTTTGCATGCATATATTTGGTAATATGAATGACTGGTTGGAAGACAACACTATGCATTCCAACAAATACTGTGAAATTCATATTATTTTGTTAAGTGAAATTCTGTATCACTTGTAATTTTTGTGCTTTAATACTATTTAGTACTCTTTAAAAAATAAAAACTTTTTTTAAAAAAGTTAATAGTATATACTGCCAAGTGTAGTCTGTTATGAAATATGACTTTTGTAAGGAAGGACTACCCCTATTGTTTTTGTAGTTGGATTTTGAGTATATGGGGAGCATGCTCAATAATTCCTTAACCTTGACTAATATAAGGAATTCCCATGGTAAGGGAAATATGAAAAGTTTTACAAAAAGTTTGGAAGGTAGTGCTTATATAAGCCAGGTCATCATCAGTCTTAAGTGCCAGCAGGTAGCCAAGTGTGCTAAAGGTACCATGAGCAATGGCATGTTTAACTGCTTCATCAGTGTGGGCAGAAGCAAAAATAAATCCTGAAGAAGTGTTTGCTGAAGTGTGGACCTAGGGAAGAGAGCCAAACTCAGGAATCTGAGAGACATCCATTTGCCAGAGATGATTACGGTGAAATCCTCAGTCACTAACCCCCATAAAGAGTGAGGGAAGATGCATTATGCATGAGGAACATGGTTTAACCATTTGTCGAGCCTGTTCTGGGTAAATGGAGCTGTTTGTATAAGGCAGAAGTATTTTGATGGAAGGTGGCATGAGAGACAGAAGTTTGTTGAGTACTACCTGAGGGAGTAAGAGTGACAGCAGTGAGCAATCTGGTTATTACAGTGTTTCCCTCACACAGAGGTCCTGGAAATTGGGAATGAGAATGTAAATGACTGATGAAACAGGAGACATGATGGGACCAAAGTGCAAATTGAATGCGAAATAAATGGAAAAGATCTTGGCCAGTGTGTATAGTGGCAGATTCAGTGCAGTGCATCCACAAATAAAAGTGCTGTCTGAAAAAAAGGTATTGGAGTGGATGAATAATCTTGTAAGTCCCATATAACAGCCTGTAATTCAGTCTTTTGTGCAGGATAAAAACCTGTATCCTATATTCAGGCACCCCAGTTGTTCCTGCCTTGGGCTGCAGCTCTTGTCCCACAGCCTTAGAGTTTCAGGGAGAGTTCCCCCGGTGGCAGCTTGTCAGCCTGAGGGGATGACTGCTGTCCCTCAGCCTCATTGTCCAACACCAACACTTCTGCTTTGGTAGCAGTGACTGGGAGGGGGTCAGTGCCTGCTTAGCTGCTGGGGATGGGCTCCATCTCCAGGTCAACTTTGCTGGTTGTCTCCTCCCCAGGGGATGCTGCAGTCAGCATCTCTGCATCCACAGACCCCATTTTTTGTCTTTTGTCTTTTAAAATTTAGGCTGCAGTGGCTTCTGTGACTCCAAGCCAAGCACAGTATGAGTGCCATGGTGAGGGCAGGCTAGCAGTTTAAAAACCTGATAGGGCCCTGACAGAGTTTTCAGCCTATGGGAGGTAGGGCCAGCTGGGCTTTTGTCCTTCCACCTACCCTTTTTGGCCTAGAGTGGTGCGTAGTCATCAAATTTGCAGCACAGGCCCCCATGAGCTATTGCTAGTCCAACCTGGTACCAGGCCCAACCCACTGTACCAAGCTGGGCCAGGCTGTGCCATTCCAAGGAGGCTTTCCATGCTATAGTGTCCCCACTGTTTGGCAGAGCCAGAGCAGCAGCTAGAAGCTTCCAGGAATAGGCTGACCTTCCACATCAGTTTTAGACTTACAGTCATTTGCCCAATGATATGCTCGTCTACATTTTGGACAGTTACTAGAAGCTTTTGTTGAAGGGACAAATAATGGCTGTGCTTCCCTTATAGATGTAGCAGAGAAGTTTTGGGCAAAAGGTCCCTTGCCACCACAGCTGAAACAAATAACCATGTCTTTTCCTTTTTCTCTAGACTGTGGCTGAATAATGTGAGTGATAGTTGTTGCCAAGGTAGCCCTTGTACATATGAGGGGCCAATGTCTGCACAAATCTGAATCATCTCAGACAACTCAGCCCATTTTTACGGGCTTGTAAAACTTCTGTACATCATTTATTTGTATTTTCAAAGGCCAATTTTTGAACAATTAACTTAAAGGATGACTGTTTTATAAAGGATAGAAGTCTCAGCCTGTGTTGCTCCCTCACAGCCTCCTTATCTAATTGAGCAAGGGTAGAAGGTTTAAACTATGGGGAGGGGAATTATTAGTCCACCATCTTTGTTTCTGGTGGGACAGGTATTTTTTTGTTTTGTTTTGTTTTTTCACTTTTTTTTTTTTTTTTTTTTTTTTTTGGAGGAACTGGGGATTGAACTCAGGCCCTTGCACTTGCCAGGGAAGTGCTTATTCCACTGAGCCATCTCCCCGGCCCCAGGGACAGTTTTTAAATAGCTCTCCAAGCTAAATCCTCTGTGATCATCTCAAGAAGCATACAATCTTCATAACACTTCCTAATCCAGGTTCACAAAAGAAGTAAATGTAGGAATCAACAATACAACAGGCATTTCTACATTCATCTATAGTTCTTGAAGACTTGTTTACCCCCTGTTTTACACCTGATGATATCAATGTCAATGCATCTCTGTGATCAATATTGATGTTTTCAATGCCCTTCTCCCCCTTTTGTGTGCACAATTAGAAGTGTCTTTCACTTGCTGTTTCTTCATAGCCCAAGTCCACCAAAATACTGTGTCCAGTGCAGCTTCAAAATTCTCAGGGTGAAGGATGGTGAAGGATGAAGAAAGAAAGGTAAGAGTCAGGGAACAGAATGCTATGGTCAAGTGTGATGTGTTCTTATCTTCTGAACTGAATTCTTTGAGGGCCTATCCCTGTTTATAATATTTCTATCTAACTTAGCTGTCTATAATACCCACACCCATAACTAATTCCACTACTCTGGGGGGCTGAGGCAGGACAGTAACAGGTTTGAGCCCAGCTTGGGCAAGTTAGTCTTGTCTCAAAATGAAAAGTAAAAATTAATTAATCAATTAATTAACTAAAGTGTTGGCAAAGTAGTTTGATATGAAGGCTCTGGGTCCAGTGCTTGGCACAGCCATGGTTGTACTAGCAGTTGAATCCCTCCTTCAAAGTATCTTGGTGGAATTGCCAAAATGACATAGGGGAAATGCTAGATGCCAGGGACCCTTAGTTCGTGTTTTCTGAAGTCAAAGAATGAACTCTAAGGAACAATAGAGTTTAAGAGTAGGAAAATTATTGGAGAGGGAAGACGTAGAAGGTGTCTTGAATGAATTGCCCTGTCGCAGCATTTTAAAGTCCTGGGTTACTCTGTTTCTTCTGGTTTTCATTCTGGGTAGTAAGAATTTTCCTGTGGTTTGTTATAGTCTTTTAAGTGAGCTGACTTTTCTCAAGAGATGAAAGACAAGATTTGAAAAGTAAATGAAATTGTAAAATTGAAAAATATGAAATTGTTTTATCAAAAAAATAAATTTGTCTTTGCAAATTTGAAGGATAGATTCACCAGTCATGGTGGGACCCCCTTGTAATCCCAAGACCATGAAGATTGAACCACAGAAGGGTCACTGAGAGTTTGAGACCAACCTGGGCTACACAGTGAGACCCTGTCTCAAATAAATCAAAATAAAAACAGAAAAAAAATCAAAGATATATTAAATCTAAATTTGACAAAAAATATCAAGAAAATAGGTGAATGAAAATATCTTAGGAAATAATCCCACCTGCAACACAGAAGGAATGAAGGGAAATAACAAAAACCAAAACCAAAAGAACCAGAGGCAGTGTAGGTGAAGAGAGGTGTTGTGAATTTTCCAGAATGTGAAAGATATGACTTTTTAGAGATAGATGTCTTCATTTGCTAGTAATTCCCTAGCAGAGTAACCCAGAGAAAGTGGTTTTAAAAACTCATTTTTTTCACAACTCTAGAAGCTTGAAGTCTGAGATCAAAGTACCAGCAGAGTTGATTTCTCCTAACATCTCCTTAGCTTGTAGACAGCTGTTTTGCTGCCTACATCTTTGCATAGGCTTCCCTCTGTGTATTTGTGTCCTAAATCCCTTTTTGTACAAAAACACCAGTCAGACTGGGTTAGGACCCACCTTACTAACTTCGTTGAACTGTTTCCTCTTGAAAGACCTCATCTCTAAATATATAGCCATATTTTGAAGTACTGGTCATTAGGACTGCGCCACATGAATCCGTGGGAAGACACAGTGCAGCCCGTAAAGGTAGTGTTACCAGGTGGCCTGCTTGTGAAAGTAGCTCACCAACTAAATGTTACCAGGTTCTGGGTTACTCACCTCTCCCTCTGGAGTTTGATTCCAGGCTCTTATCTTGAGCAAAGATTGAATAAAAAGAACAGGAAGCAGTGACAATGTTTATTTAAGAACATAAATGTGAAGAGTGTAGGGGAAGTGGCTCTGCAGGGCAAGCTTGGGCCAAGAAGAAAATGAAAAAGCAGTTAAAAACCATGCTGGAGAAAGTGGGGAGGGTTTTCCTGAGGAAAGCCATGGTACCAAGCTCTTCTTGGCAGCTGTGTCTTTTCCTACTGTCCAAACCTCAGAGAAACTCACAAGAACTTCTACATACGGGTCCTGAGATGCACCTTGGATTGATGTCAGGTCTAGGTCATCCTATAGAAAATCTGCTTGAGTTCTTGGGTAATGTCCACATGCAGGGTTTTGGGAATTGTTCTGTACACTTCTTCCGGGATCTTTGTAATTAATAGGTTTTGCCTATTTCCCCAGCCAGCTTTGCCATGCCATATTCCCACATCTCATTAGGAATCACAACAAGTACTAGATATGTTAGACAGAAATCTATACCTCAACACATTAGAATGAAATTGCTTGCGGGGCATGGTGGCACACACCTGTAACCCCATGGTGTGTGAGGCTGAGGCAGGAGGATCGCTGCGAGTTTGAGACCATCTTGAACTTCACAGTGAGACCTTGGAGGAATCCTTAAAAGACCTTAAATAAAAGCCACACCCTGTCAACAGTTCAATGGCTCTCATCGTCTCTATCTCAAATGTTCAGGCCTGTGTGTATATGTCACTTGCTTCTGTGCCACAGCTTCATTCTGTTTTTTCTTGTGTGTTAGATGTCCTGCATCTTCAAACCCAGCCTCTAAAAGCTGTCCAAGCTCAGCCTCTGGCCTCTTCCCTCTAAGAGGTCTGGTCCAGAAGTTTTCCTTCTTGGAAGATACATAGCTCTTGCTCACTCCGAAACCTGTGATATGTGTGACCTTCTGTTCACCAGCTGCAGAAGGTTGCCGACCAAGGTCATCAACAAGCTTAAAAAAAAAAAATTATATATATATATTTTTAATTTGGTACAGAGTCTCACTATGCAGCTTAGACTCATATTGATCCTCCTGTCTCAACCTCCCTGGTGCTGGAATTATAGGTATGTGCCACCACGCTGGGTTTCAGTGGCTGGCACGATGTGCCTGGAGTTCCAGGGCTGGCACGGCATGCAGTACTAGGGATGGAACTCACATCCTTGCACTTGGCAAGCAGGTGCTTAAGCCACTGAGCTATCTGTCCAGCCCCAAACAGGCTTTAAATATTTCTTGCACATAGGTGAACAATTAAGCATCTATTTTTGTTCCAGTATCTTTAAAAAGCAGATGTCAGGAGCTGGGGAGATATCTCAGTGGCATAAACACTTGCCTGACAAGTGCAAGGTCCCAAGTTTCACCCCAATACAAAAAAAAAAAAAAAAAAAAAAAAAAAGGCAGACGTGTCATGGGAAGCTCAGTGGCAAAGCGCTTGCCTGGTATGCAGAGGTCCTGTATCCAATCCTCGGTACCAGAGAAGTCTGGGTAGGGTGTCAGCGTGGAGATGGAGTCAACCTGACTTCTACTGCGGTTGTACCCGTCTACACACCCACCAACACTGGAGAAGGGGTCCTCTTCCCCACAGCACCATCACCACTTGTGATTGGTTGAGTTCTTGCTCCTAGACATTCTTTCTGGGGAGATATGGGATCTCAGTGTTGTTTTAATTTGTATCTGACACATGACAAGTGATGCTGAACATCTTTTTCATGTAAACATCTTTTGATGTTTGTACTTCTTCATCTGAGGAGGGTCTCTTCACTACTGATGCTCATTTTTGGACTGGGTCTTTAAGTTCACAGAGGTCTGGATTTTTTCTTTGTTTTTTAGTTCTTTATATATTGTAGATATTAGTCCTTTCTCAGAGGAAAAGCTTGAAAAAAATTTTTGTTCACCCTGTGGGTTTTCTCTTCACTCTATTGGTGGTTTATTTTGCTGTGTAAAAGATTTTTAATAAGATGACACTGCAGTTATTCTTTGTGACATTTCCTGTGCAATTGGGGTTTTTCTTATAAAGTCTACGCCTATAGCAATGTCTTCAAGAGTTTTACCTATTTTATCTTCTAGCAGATTTAATGTTTTCTTTTAATGCTTAGATACTTAATCCATTTTGATTTTAGTTTAGTATGCCATGAGACATGTGGGTCTAGTTTTAATCTATGGTATGTGGAAAACCAGTTTCCCCAGTAATATTTAGTAGAAAGTTTACAGGGTCAGTGGGGCCAGGGAGATGGTTCGGTGGAATAAGCGCTTCCCTGGCAAGCGCAAGGGCCTGAGTTCAATCCCCGCTTTTGCCAAAAAGAAAGAAAGTTTACAGGCTCTACAGGGTCTCACTATGTAGCTAGAACTCATAGAGATTCTCCTTTTTTCAGTCTCCCAAGTGCTGAGATTACAAATTCTTGCCAAGGGCTGGGGAGATAGCTCAGTGGAATAAACGCTTCCCTGGCAAGCGCAAAGGCCTGAGTTCAATCCCTGGTTCCAGAAAAAACAAACAAACAAGTACTTGCCACCATGCCCAGTCTCAATCACCATCTCAGCACACCCCAGGAGCAGGGCTGGCATGACACACTGGGGATTGAACCCTGGCTGCTGCACTCTGCCTAAGCAGGTGCTTTAGTCCGCTGAGCTATCTGGCCAGCCCAAAGTGGCAAACCTTCTTTCAGTGAAGGTATTTGGTTCCTTTGCCAAAGGTAAAATAGTGAATTGTTTCTGAATCTTCTAGTCTGTTCTATTGATCCTCAGACAGGTCTGTTTTACTTATTTTTGCCAATATCATGTTGATGTTTTGTTTTAGTTTTTGTTTTATCGCAGTGGCTTTGCAGTTTAATTCAGAGCCAGGGATTGTGATGTTCCCTGCCTTACCTTGTTGCCGAGATATGATTTTGCTGTTCTAGGTCTCTTCTGGTTCCAAATAAATTTTAGGACTGTTTTCTCTAATTCTGTGAGATACACTCTTGGTATTTTGATCAGGATTGTATAACAAGTTTCAAAGTATGGTCATTTTTACTATGTTAGTACTTCTGACCTAAGAATAATTGCTATCTTTCCATTTTCTTACATCCTATTCAATCTTTTCTTTTTCAGATTACTGTGATTTTCAATGTAAAGTTCTTTTCTTTCCTTCCATAGATTGATTCCTAAGTATTTCATTTTTTTGGATGCTATTGTGAAAGGTGTTGTTTCCCTAATTTCTTTTTCAGTGAGATTTTTATTTGTGTACAGGAATGCTATTGATTTTTGAGTGCTGACTTTGTATCCAGCTACCTGGCTGAATTTGTTCATTAAATCTAAAAGTCTTTTGGTGGAGTTTTTTTGGATTTTCTATGTAAAGTATTATATCATCTGAAAGTAACAATAATTTAACTTCAATTTTCCTATGCTTTTCCTTTTATTTCTTTCTCTTCTCTAATTGCTCTGGCCAATGTTTCCAGAATTAAATTGAATAAGAGTAGTAATGGTGGACATCCTATCTTATTTATGATTTTAGAATGTGTTTTCAATTTTTGTCCATTTGATCTGACATGGTTGGTTTGTCACAAATGGATTTTATTAGATTGAGATAAAGGTCTTCCATTCTAATTTTCTGTGGGATTTTTATCATGAATAGGTTATGGATTTTGTCAAATGCTTTTCCTGCATCTATTGAGATACTCACATGGATTTTCTCTTTGGCTCTGTTAATATGGCATATTACATTTATGAATTTGCATATATTAAATCATCCCTGAATCCCTAAGATGAGTCATACTTGGTCATGGTCTAAAATCTTCTTGATGATTTATTGCATGCTGTTTACCAGTACATTGTGGAGGACTTTTTGCATTTATGTTCATTAGGGAGATTGGCCTGTAGTTCTCTTTCTTAGTTGGGTCCTTATCCAGTTTTGGTATCAGGGTGATACTCGCTTTCAAGAATGAATTTATTGCTTCCCTTTCAATTTCATTAGAGAGTTTAAGAAGTATCTGCATTAGGTCTTCTCTAAATTTCTTAGAAAATTCATCAGTGAATCCATCAAGGCCAGGGCTTTTATTTATTGATAGGTTTTTAAATGTCTCTTCAATTTCATTCATATATTAGTATCCTTAGAAATTTTATCTTCTTAGGGCTGGCAGTATAGCTCTGTGGACTAAGCACTTGCCTAGGTAAGCACAGGGGCCAGGGTTCAGTCCCTGGCACAATGTGCCACATCAGCCTCGCCTCTAGCATGCTGAGCCAGTGATGGAATCTGGGCATGATGGTGCATGCCTATAATCCCAACACTAGAGAGGCACACACACACACACACACACACACACACACACACACATACACACACACAAAAGAAAAAAAAAGAAATTATATCTTCTTGATTCAGGTTTGGTAATTTATATGTAACCAGGCAAATGTCCACTTCATCTTATTAGAATACAAGTTCTTGAAGTAGGTATTGAGAATCTTCTGTATTTCTGCAGGGTCTGTTTGTGATCTCACATTTTCACTTTTTTTTTCTCATTAAACTTTGTTTTAATAGGTCTCAAAATTCTGTGACAGATTTTTGGTCAAGTTGTTTCCATTAAAAAAAGTATTGATTTTAAAAACTAATAACTTAAAAACTGCTACACACCAAAAAAAAAAAAATGGTACACAAAACATTCTCCTTTCCTTCTGAAGGTTTTATGATGCATTGTTATCATTAGCCAGTCTTTCACTATTAAACTTAAATGGCCAATTGGGAGAAACAGTTCTGAGACCGGTCTTCCACCACTGATTAAGACTGGGGTGTCAGGTGTCAGGGATAATATTCATTTATCCTTCTGAGCTTTCTGGGCAGACTTGGTGACCTTGCCAGCTCCAGCAGCCTTCTTGTCCACAGCTTTGATGACACCCACAGCAACTGTCTCATATCACGAACAGCGAAACGACCCAGAGGTGGGTAGTCAGAGAAGCTCTTGACACACATGGGCTTGCCTGGAACCATGTCAACAATGGCAGCATCACCAGATTTCAAAAACTTGGGCCCATCTTCCAGCTTCTTACCAGACCAGCAATCAATCTTTTCTTTCAGCTCAGGAAACTTGCAAGCAATGTGAGCTGTGTGACAACCCAGGACAAGGGCATAGCCAGCACTGATCTGACCAGGATGGTTCAGGATAATCACCTGAGCAGTGAAACCAGCTGCTTCCATTGGTGGGTCATTTTTGCTGTCACCAGCCACATTGCCATGGTGGACATCTTTGACAGACACGTTCTTGACGTTGAAGCCCACATTGTCCCCAGGAAGAGCTTCACTCAAAGCTTCATGGTGCATTTCAACAAACTTGCTTCAGTTGTGACATTGACTAGAGCAAAGGTGACCACCATGCCAGGTTTGAGAACTCCAGTCTCACTCGGCCCACAGGGACAGTGCCAATACCATCAATTTTGTAGGCATCCTGGAGGGGCAGCCGCAAAGGCTTGTCAGTGGGGCAAGTGGGTGGGAGGATGCAATCCAAAGCTTCAAGCAGTGTGGTTCTACTGGCATTGCCATCTTTACGAGTGAACTTCCATCCTTTGAACCAAGGCATATTAGCACTTGGCTCCAGCATGTTGTCACTATTCCAACCAGAAATTGGCACAAAAGCTACAGTGTCAGGGTTTTAGCCGATTTTCTTAATGTAGGTGCTGACTTCCTTAACAATTTCCTCGTATCTCTTCTGGCTGTAGGGTGGCTCTTTGGAATCCATTTTGTTAACTCCAACAATTAGTTGATTCACACCCAGTGTGTAAGCCAGAAGGGCACGCTCATGAGTCTGCCCATTCTTGGAGATACCAGCTTCGAATTCACCAACACCAGCAGCAACAATCAGGACAGCACAGTCAGCCTGAGATGTGCCTGTAATCATGTTTTTGATGAAGTCTCTGTGTCCAGGGGCATCCATGATGGTCATGTATTACTTGCTGGTCTCAAATTTCCACAGGGAGATGTCAATGGTGATACCACACTCACGCTTGGCTTTCAACTGGTCCAACACCCAGGCATACTTGAAGGAACCCTTCCCCATCTCAGCAGCCTCCTCCTCAAATTTTTCAATGGTCCTTTTGTCGATGTCACTGCCTTTGTAGATCAAATGGCCGGTGGTGGTGGACTTGCCGGAGTCCACATGTCCAATGGTGATAATATTAATGTGGGTCTTTTCCTTTTCCATGTTGGCTTCGATTTAGTGGTGGCTTTCACTACGCCTGTGCTCTCACGGCAAACCTGTTGCAAAAAGACCCTTTCACTCTTAATTAAATTAATTTGTTTCTTTCCTTTTTTGATAAGGTTGGCTAAAGGTTTCTCAGTTTTATTTTAAGAGGCAACTCCTTTTTTTTTTTTTTTTTTTTTTGTATCATGGATTGAACTCAGGACTTTATACTTGTGAGGCAGGCACTTACACTGCTGGGCTATCTCTTCAGCTCAAGAGGCAACTCTTTGATTCATTGATTCTTTTTTGTTTGTTTGTTTTCTTAGTCTCCACTGCATTAGTTTTTGCTCTAACTTTTATAATTTCCCCTTTGTCCTTGCTCTTCTTTTTTCTAGAAGTTTGATGTTCAACATTAGTGGTTGTCTGAGCTCACTCTTTCTCTTATGACAATTCACTGCTATAAATATCCCTCATACAACTGCTTTCATTGCCTCCCTTAAGTCCCAGCATGTTGTATTGGCATTATTGCTCAATTATAGAAACAATATAATTTCTTCTTTCCTGTCACCTGTGACCCATTGGTTGTTCAGGAGGGTGTTATTTAATTTCCACGTGTTTATGAAGTTCTTGCAGTTTCTTTTGTCCTTGATTTCCAGTTTGCTTGCACTACAGTCTGATAATATGTATTGGATAATTTCAATTCCTTTGCATTTATTCAAGCATGTTCTGTGACATAGTATGTGGTCTATTTTGGAGAATGTCCCATGTACAGCTGAGAAGACTGCATATTGTGATGTTGTGGGGTGGAGCATTCTATAGATATCCACTCAGTCCATTTTCTCAAAAGCCTGGTTCAGTGCTGATATTTCTTACACAAGGGAGCCCATAAGATGTTTACACATGCAGGTATGTTTATTTCACTTATAAGTGTGGTCTCTAGTTGCACCCATTTACACATAAAAACCTAGAGTTTATCTTTTTTATAGCTGAGTAATACTCTATTTTATAAAAATATCACATGTTTTCAAGCTTCTAGATAAAGAAGAGCAATTTAAGCTCAAAGCCCAAGGAAGGCAGGAAATTATAAAGATCAGAGTAGAAATTAATGCAATTGAGACTAAGAAAATAATTCAAAGAATTAATGAACCAAAGAATTAGTTCTTTGAAAGAATAAATAAAATGGATAAACCTCTAGCCAACCTTATCCAAAAAATGAAGCAAAAATTTCAAATTTATACAATAAGTAATGAAAAGAGTGAAATCATTACAGACCCTATAGAAATTTAGAAAATCATCAATACCTACTTGGAAAATCTTTACTTTTTCAGGATGGAAAACACAGAAGAAATGGGCAGAGTCTTAGATAATAGGAATTACCAAAGCTGAATGAAGAGGATACAAAAATTTTGAATAACTCGATGTCAGTCAATAAAATTAAAAATGTAATTAAAACATACTAACAAAGAAAAGCACAGGTCCTGATGGATTCACAGGTGAATTCTACAAGAAATTTTGAGAAGATTTAACTCTCAAACTTCTCAAACTCTTCAACAAAGTCTTACATTTCTTTGTAGGGTTTTTTTTTTTTGTCTAGTTAATCTGTCTATTTGTGATAATGGGGTATTGAGGCCTCCCATTATAATTGTATTAGTGCTTATGTGATTTTTGATGTCCATTAATATTTGTTTTATATGGTTGGGTGTACTGGTATTTGTTGTATGTATATTTATTATTATTATCTCTTCTTCTTGAATTGTTCCCTTTACAAGGATGTACTGACCTTCTTTGTCCCTCTTAATCAGTCTTGGCTTAAAATTCAATTCGTCTACAAATAGAATAGCTACTCGTGCTCTTTCAGGGCTCCTATCTCATGGAGTTTGTTTTCCATCTTTTGACTCTCAGTCTATGAATTTCTTTTTGAATTAAATGTGTTTCTTGTATGCAGCATACTGTTGGATCTTGCTTCTTGATCCATTCTGCCAGTATGTGTCATTTAATTAGTAAACTGAGATCTTTAACATTGATGGTTATAACTGCTATGTATTTACTTATGTTTTTCATATTATTTCCTATTGTGGGCTCCCTTTTTCCCACCTCTATTTAATTACTAGCTTTCTCTGGTGGATTCCTTCTGTTTTAGTTCATGGGGGTGTTGTCCTTGTTATCTCTTTCTAGAATGTCCTTCTAAACATTTTGGAGTGCTGCTTTAGTGGTCATGAACTTCTTCAGGTATAGTTTGCCATGGAAGTATCTTATTTATCTTTCCACCCATTTTAAAGGTAATTTTACAGGATACATAACTCTGAGGTGGGGATTAATTTCTTTTAGGGCTTTAAATACTTCACTCTAAATGCTCCTTGACATAATAAAGGGTTTATGATGAAAAGTCTGCTGTGATTTTGGGGGTCTCCCCCTTAGCTCAGTTCTTTAAGTGGTTGCTTCAACAAAGCAGTCAGGCTCAGGTTGCTGTGGTTTGATCCCCACAACTCAAGCCAGCCAAACCTGCCCTGAAGGCATTCAGAGAAAAGTCTGCTGTGATCTTGATGGATTTTATAGGTGATTTGTTTCTCTTCTCTAATAGTTTTTAATATTCTGTTTTTATGTTGAATTTCTGGAATCTTGACTTATATGCTTTGGTGTAGAATTTTTATCATGGATAATTGGAATGCCATGTACTTCACTTATCTATATTTAAAATTCTTTGTCTATGATTGCAAAGTTTTGTTTTATTAACTTTGTTTTTTTATTTTAAAGAAAGAAAAAAATAAAAAACAGAGGTACAAAATCTCAAAACAAGATTTTAGGAGACTAACAATGGTTAGTACATTGTGTATTGTTATTGCCAAAGTAGTTTCTCATATTACAAGATATAGGCAAGAAATAATAAGCAAATAACATAGGTACAAACCTCTTTTTTCTTTAAGTCAACAGAAAATGCAAATATACTTTTTA
>NW_004524586.1:25127725-25130005 GCF_000260255.1 Octodon degus | reverse complement strand
ACCTTTGGTGTAGAGCTTAGATAGAGTTATTACCTTAGCACCAGGTCCGGATCTATGAAGTTCGGATTCTTCCAGGTGGGTGTTGTTTGGATCTGGGTGCTGTGCTCCACTTCTTTCTGATGCACTGGTTAGAGTTGAACCCTTTGTGTCTCTCTGGCAAGGTGTTCCGCTCCTGAATCAGCTGGGTGGGTCTTGCCTCTAGCCTCTTTGCAGGGAGTTCTGCTGAAGGGTTCCGTGTGGGCCTGCATGCACCCTGGGTCAAATGAGGATCCCTGGGCACTGGGTTGTCTCATTCACTCTCAGGGCCTGCGCTCTGGGTCTGTTCAGGATCCCGACAGGCCCTCGGTTGTCTCACTCACTCGCCAGGCCTGCGCTCTGGGTCTGTTCAGGATCCCGCGGACCTGGTCGTTTCTGTTTTATTAACTTTGTAAACAGATTTTATGTCATTTGTACTATCTCCTGCTTTTTCATTGGCTCAATCAATTATCTATGGTTCTTTGCATCATCTAGCTACTGTTGAATTGATTTTTCTTTTTTTAAAATTTTTCAAAGAGAGTACAAATTAGAATTAAAACACAAAAATTGCAAATGGCACATATTTTCATTTAACAAAGTAATATGAATTTCACAGTATTTATTGTAATACATAGTGTTGCCTTCAAACCAATTATTCATATTACTAGATATATGCATGTAAAATTGGAGAAAGAAAGAAAGAAATGTTTAAGAAATTAAGAAGACAGGGGGCCTGCCCCTTAGCTCAGTTCTTTAAGTGGCTGCTTCAACAAAGCAGTCTGGCTTAGATTGCTGTGGTTCTATCTTCACAACTCAAGCCAGCCAAACCTGCCCTGAAGGCATTCGGAGCAAAAAAAAAAAAAAAAAAAAAGAAAGAAATTAATAAGACAGCTCTTTGCTGCATCTCCCACAAGAATGAAGACCATTCTTAGCAATAAGACTGTTGACATTCCAGAAAATGTCGACATCACTCTAAAAGGAAGAACAGTTATTGTGAAGGGCCCCAGAGAAATGCTATGGAGGGACTTCAACCACATCAATGTGGATCTCAGTCTCCTTGGGAAGAAAAGTAAGAGGCTCAGAGTTGACAAATGGTGGGGAAACAGAAAGGAGTTGGCAACTGTCTGCATGATCTGTAGCCAAGTACAGAACACTATCAAGGGGGTCACACTGAGCTTCTGTTGTAAGATGAGGTCTGTGTATGCTCACTTCCCCATCAACGTTGTTATTCAGGAGAATGGTTCTCTTGTCAAAATCTGGAATTTCTTGGGTGAAAAACACATTTGCGGAGTTTGTATGAGGGCAGGTGTTGCTTGTTCAGTATCTCAAGCCCAGAAAGATGAGCTAATCTTTGAAGGAAATGGCAGTGAGCTTGTTTCAAATTTAGCTGCTTTGACTGAGCAAGCCACAGCAGTCAAAAACAAGGATATCAGAAAATTTTTGGACGGTAACTATGTTTCTAAAACGGGAACAGTTCAGCAGCCAGGTGAATAAGATCCAAGAGTTAATCCAGCCACAGAAACAAGCTTCTGGATTGTAAAGCCAATCTGTGATATTTTAATGAGACAATAAAAGATCTTTATTAAATAGAAAAAAAAAGAAATTAAGAAGACAAAAAGTAGTAATAATTGAAACAAAGAGACAAAACAAATTAAAAGCATTAACTGCTTCTTTCCATAGACTAATAGAAATGCACAGTACAGTTGTCCAACCTATCCTGCTTACATACATAGATAAGTCTCCCTCACTCCTTCTCCCGTCCTTCTCCTCAACTCAGTAAACTCCTTTTGAATAAATTCATTCCCTTTTACCAGTGTCTGTTGTACCCTTCAAATTCCATTTTCTCTTTCAGGTTCTCACACTAAGGAGACAATACAATGTTTGCACATATGGGTCTTATTTATTTCACTTAAGAGTATGTTCTCTAGTTGCATCCATTTACCAACAAAAGACTCAAATTTATCCTATTTTATAGCTGAATAATACTCCATTAGGTAAATATACCACATTTTCCTTATTCATTCTTTTTATTTGACATCAGTTATTTTTATTTTAAAGAAAAAAAATAACCTCAATGGTACAACATCTCAAAACAAGATTTTAGGAGAGTAACAATGGTTAGTACATTGTGTATTGTTACTGCCAAAGTAGTTTCTCATATTATAAGATATATGCAAGAAATAATAAATAAACAACATAGGTACAAACCTCTGTGTTTCTTTTTATAGTCAACAGAAAAATGGAAATATACTTTTTAAAATTTCT
>NW_004524586.1:25125237-25126285 GCF_000260255.1 Octodon degus | reverse complement strand
GCTATTATTTCAGAGATATCTGGTGTGTGATTTCCAGTTTCCTCAGTGCTAGTGTCTTCTGCATTTGTACTGGGTGGACTCAGGGCCTGAGACTGCATTTTATTCCTTCTCTTTGTCACTTTGTATACCACTATCTTCTGACCTTTGGTGTAGAGCTTAGATAGAGTTATTACCTTAGCACCAGGTCCGGATCTATGATGTTTGGATTCTCCAGGTGGGTGTTGTTTGGATCTGGGTGCTGTGCTCCACTTCTTTCTGATGCACTGGTTAGAGTTGAACCCTTTGTGTCTCTCTGGGAAGATGTTCTGCTCCTGAATCAGCTGTGTGGGTCTTGCTTGTTGTCTCTTTGCAGGGAGTTCTGCTGAAGGGTTCCCTGCTGGGCCTGCAGCCTGGGTCGAATGAGGATCCGCGTGCTCCTGGTCCTCTTACTCACTCTCAGGGCCTGCGCTCTGGGTCTGTTCAGGATCCCGTGGCCCTCAGTCGTCTCACTCACTCCCCAGGCCTGTGCTCCAGGTCTGTTCAGGATCCCGTGGCGTGGGTCATCTCACTCACTCGCCGGGCCTGCTCTCCGGGTCTGTTCAGGATCCCCCGGCCCTCGGTCGTCTCACTCACTGGCCGGGCCTTATTCATTCTTCAGTTGATGGACATCTGGGTTGTTTCCAGGATTTAGCTATAACGAATTGTGCTCCTGTGACATGGGTGCACATATATCACTATGATATGATGTTTTTAGTTCTTCTGGAAAAATACCTAGGAGGAAAATATCTGGCTTGAATGGGATCTCCAATCCTATGTTTTAAAGGAATCTCCACACTGATTTCCATAGTGGTTGTACCAGTCTGCTCTCCCTGAATTGATTTTTCATTGTTCTTTGCTATTTTTAAGACACATTTTGCCAGAAGGCCTCAGAAAAAGGCTCAGGCTGCGCCCGGCGGGACCAGTCCCAGCCCAGGCGCAGCGTGGTCCGGACCCTCTCCCAGCCCCTTGGGCCGCCCTCCACCACTCCGCAGTGCCTCCCCCACCCCGCCTGCTGAGTAGGATTTTCTGC
>NW_004524586.1:25081354-25116572 GCF_000260255.1 Octodon degus | reverse complement strand
CTTCGTGTACAGCAATTAACCACTAAGAAGAATATATGCAGTGTATTATTTGTTGAAACTGTACTTCCGATTGGATTTGAAACTGTCTCATTGCTATCTGTTTATCAATAAAACTTTGAAAAAACAAAAAAAAAAAGACACATTTTCATGTTTTCTGACCACAATCCTGACTTCTATATATGAGATTCTGTCTTCATAGTGGATCATTCTGCTGCACATATTCTCAATGGAATTTAAAATTTCCTAGACATCCACTTGAATTCGTTTCACGAATTCCATTTCTTTCCTATGTTGTATGTTTGTGGCTTCCATCAATTTTTTGAGCTTGTCTCTTTTTAAAAATATGTATCTGCTCTAGAATCACTAACCATGTCTTTTATTATGGTAACTATCTCTGTAGTTATCTGAGAGATTATTGCTGATTTGATTTTTTTCTAGAGCCTCATTCATCTGCTTTATTCCTTCTGCTCTTACCACTTCAGAGAGTCCAAGTGGGTGGCTTTCAAATTGTTCCACTTTGTTGCCTCCTGGGCTTGCATATTATTTAATTGTCTTCTCCTTTTCTTCCATTTTTTAAGTTTAATTCTGGGTTGATGCTTTATAAATTGCTTATGGTTAGTTCTATTGCCAGTGTTTAAAACACTCAGGAGGGCCAGCGAGATAGCTCAGCAGTCTCAAGCACCTGTTTAGGCAAGCTTAGGCAAAGCACAGGGACTGAGGTTTGATTCCTGGCACCACATGCTATGCCAGTCCCGCTTCCAGAGCAGGTGGAGCTGGCCACACACACACACACACACACACACACACACACACACACCCCTTAGGAAATACCTACTTCTCAGAGATGTCTTCCAGGTGTGACTTTTGTATTTTAAATGTGTTGCAAGGATCCTACATCGGGGCCGGTCAAATAGGTCAGCCAATTAAAGTGCATGCAGGCAGGCCTAGGGGCCAGGTGTTTGACTCCCAGGCCTGCTGTTTGATCCCTGGGCCCCCGGGGAGTGCTGAGACAGTTGAGATTGGGTGTGGTGATGCACTCCTGTAATCCCAGCTCTTGGAAGGCAATAAATAGGCAGATCACTACAAGTCCGATCTAGTAGTGAGACCCTTCCCCCCCCCCAAAAAAAAGAATCTTACATTTTCAGTTTATTGGAGATAAGAAGTTGCTGCCTGCTTGGCATAACCCCCGATTCTTTGACGCTGGTGTACAGTATTGGTTATGACCTTTAAACAATCTCAATCTTGGTATACCAGGAAGAACAATTGGTTAGAACAACTATGTTACTTTGGGTAAAGTAGTACAATTAACAATAACAACAGCCTCAAGCCTAGCCTGGAAAATTACAAACTGTGTTAAATATTAATTTGCCACTTTTAACCATATGAACCAGATTTATGTCTCTATAAGAAAATCTGGCGGCTGGAGATGTAGCTCAGTGGTAGAATGCTTGTCTAGCAAGCTGGAAGCCCTCAGTTTGGTCCTTGCAACCAAAAACAAAATATAAGCCTCAGCTAAAAAATGAATGCTAAAGAGACACACACAAAGAAAGAAAGAAAGAAAGAAAGAAAGAAAACGTAGGGGCCAGGGAGATAGCTCAGTAGACTAAGTGCTTGCCTGGCAAGCGCAAGGGCCTGAGTTCAATCCCCAGCTCCCCCCCCCCAAAAAAAAAGAAAGAAAGAAAAGAAAATCTAAAACATACCAGAAAATTATATACCATAAATATGCCCTCAGTATGACAATTTTACCCTCAGTGTAGAAAATTTTAAAGGGCTTAGGGAGAAAAAAATAGTGCTAGAAGAAGAGGAAGAGATTAGAATCAAGGCTGGAGGACAAAGGATAATTGCACAAACTTTGGGAAACTGATGAAGTCATGAGGGAAAGAAGGAAGTAAGAAATAAAAACAAGAACAGAACAATAACAGAAAACTAGAAACAATGTTCACACTCACATAAAAGCAAGAATGAACAATCACAAGCAAAAGGAAAAAATTAAAAAGAAGCAAAAAGTTTCAACTTTGGGGTGTGTCTCTGCTCTCATTGATGGCAGAATGGACAGAGTCCAGATCCCTGTTGATTAATCACAGCAAGCCAGCTGTAGTTTTTACAGCAGGATAGTGAATAATTCTAGCAAGCCTGCCCCTTTAGTTCCACTGATGTTCTGGCTGGTTTCTGGCTGTGAGGTTGGAACCTGATTTGTTCAACCTGCAACACTACATGTGCCTCATGGCCGGCTTGAACTCACCTCCTTGCCAGCGTGAGCTCAGCTGCTTGACCTCCTGTTGAATTGAACTAGGTTCTGCCTGATCATGACATTGGGAGCTGCTAGATATAGCCAGCCCATGGCTATTCCCACTTCCGAGCTCAGTTGACCCCTCTCCAAGATGGCTATCACTCAATTGTCAGAACCTGAATAATTCACCAGTCAGTGCCACCTGTTGTGTGCATACAACTGCTTGCTTCCCCTGATTCAATTCTCTATGGAGCCTCTGGGGTCACCAGTAGTTACCATGCGCCTGTAGGGTTCACTCACCCCTCCCATACAGTGAGTCAAGGCTCAGAAAGAAAACATGGTTTGTCACTTCCTCCTTCTGTGTTGAGATCTCTCTTTTTACCCTCCCCATGGGCTTTAATTTTTGATTCTGATCTTTCCTGGATCCCACTTCCCTCCTTTTTCTCTCCCTCAGGTTACTTTATTCCAGCATCTAGTTGTTTCTCCTCTGTTCACCACTCTATCACCTTCTTAGAAGTTCTCAAAATTGTGTGTGTGTGTGTGTGTGTGTGTGTGTGTGTGTGTGTGTGTGTGTGTTTGGTGGTACCAAGGATCGAACTCAGGACCTTATGTTTGCCAGGAAAACACTTATTCCACTGAGCTATCTCCCTGGCCCCTCAAAATTGTCTTTATGGAGACCCAGAACACTGTCTATCCACTGAAGATTCGAAGGATGTAGTTGAAGGTCTGGGACTCACTACAGCATCCTGTGCAAGTCTGTATTATGAGGCCGATGGGTCTGTAATCAGGTGTTTTGTTATTGTAATAGAAAATAGACAAGGGGCCAGGGAGATGGCTCAGTGGAATAAATGCATAAGTGCTTCCCTGGCAAGTGCAAGGGCCTGAGTTCAATCCCCGGTTCTGCAAAAAAAAAAAAAGACAAATAGCAACTCTCTTTTTGTCATTCTTTTTATTGGCATTAATTAAATGCTTTATTTTTACTTTTTATGTTTTAGTACAGAGACTATAGGGCCTCACTACACAGATTAGACTCATAGTGATCCTCCTGTTTTCAGCCTCTTAAGCACTGGGATTACAGGCAAATGCTACCAAGCCCAGTCTCAGCATTCCCTAGGGGCAAGACTGGCATGATATCCTGGGGATTGAACCCTAGTTGCTGCACCTGCCTAAGCAGGGACTTTAGTCCACTGAGCTATCTGGCTGACCCAACTTTCTTATTTATGTCAATCCAATACGAAATAATTTAAGGTCCGCAAGGATAGAGACCCAGGCTCATCCTATTGTCCATTGTGTCCATAGTATCCAATCAGTAGCTGGTATATTTAGTAGCTTTCATAATTATTGGTGGAAATCATACCATGTACTATCTAACTTAGGCCCCTGGGCCCTGTAGCACAACTCTTTTCTTATATTCCATGGGAAGCCAAAGTTCAGAAGAATCACTAGGGCTGCATCTCTCACTTGATTCAGCTCAGTACCAATCCAGTCTACAATCAGAACTTCAACTGGCCCCAGGAGCTGAAAGAACTTGAAATACAGAAATACAACAGTTTATCTCCATCAGTTTAACTCCCTGTTGCTCCTGGTACTAACTTCTGTTTCAGGAACCTCCACTTCAATTAAGACTTGGCTCATTTCAAAATGCTTTTAAACAGCAGGACATAGATTAAATTTGGGGTGCTGGGAAGCCAAATGGAAAACATAATAGTAAAATCACTTGCTCAAAAGTTTGAGCAAATAACTATCACACCTCCTTTAATGCTCCGCTCTGTTTGAAATTACTCTAGAAAAAGTATAGTAACTTACATTGCTTTTAATTTGCCCCATCAAGCATGTCTCTTTTGGCCCACACTAACTTTGATTTGAAAAATCTAGTTTGTCTCAGTGAGATTGTTTGTACATAGTGTGGGTCAAGTTTACAGGATTTGTAAATACTGAAAATGTGTTTGAATTATTTAAATGGTCATTTGCATGAATTTTCAAATATAAAATCTCTGGGAGAGAAGGCGAAGTTGGCAGAATGCTAAGAGCCTCCCTGAGAGTTGCTGCCCAGCACTGGAATATAGCAATGGGGGGAAGATAAGAAGGAGGGAAGTGGGTACCCTGGACCATGGCGTGACCCAAGGTGTACGGAAGCCCACGGAGAGAGTGAGGAGAGAAACTTCAAAAGAAGAAGCAGGTAGCTGGCCGAGCCTTCTCCCTGAGATGGGACTCACTGCCCAAGAGGAGCAATTCAGAGCTGAGGACACATAGTCACTGCTGGTGACCCCAGAGGCCTCCACAGAGATACGCAGCAGTGGAGGGGAGCTGCAGACATGAAGGACTGTGGTAGCTGGTCGCGAGTACGCAGGGCTCAGTTGTCCCACACAAGAAAGTGATTGGCTGGGAACCGTTTTGGAGAGGGGCCAGTTGACCTCAGAACTCAGAGGACTGCTGGCTCCATCTAGTGGCTCCCAGGTGGGATGAGCCCCTCAGAGGGCTGCAGGCTGAATGACTGGGTGATGAGGTGGGGTAACCAGAAAGACACCCTTCTGGCCTCTCTGAGGTGGTAGCAACAAAGCAATTGAATGAGGCTCTAGAAAAATATCAAATCACAGTCTCTCAGATGACTGCAAAGATGGTACCCACAATTAAAATCATGCTTAGTAACCCTAGAGCAGATACAGAAAAAAAAAAAAAAAAAATAGCAGAGCTTAAGAAAATTGTGGAAGTCATGAATACTCAGCGTAGGAAAACAATGGAATCCATAAGACAGATTTAAAGGGCTGGCCAAATAGATCAGCGGATTAAAGTACCTGCAAGCAGGTGCAAGGCCCAGGGGTTTGATCCCCAGGCCTGCTATGTTGGCCATGCCCCAGGGGTGTGCTGAGACTGCAATTGAGACTGCTGTGGTGGCTTGTGCCTGTAATCCCAGCTCTTGAGAGGCTGTAAACAGGCAGAACACTCTGAGTCCAATGTAGTAGTGAGATCCTGAACACCTTGTAGACCCTTCCCTAAAATAAAAAAAAAAAGACAGATTCAAGTAGATATCCAGGAGAATAAAAATTCCATTCAAATTAAGCCAAGGTGGGGATGGATCTCAGATATAGGAGACAGGCTTGCCATTAGTGACCATGAAAAGAAATATTCTTAAAAATAGCAAGGGTCCATGAGAAAGTACTCCAGCAACTACTGGATCATGCAAAAAAGACTAACTTAAGATTGATTGGAGGGGGGCCATCCAGATAGTTCAGTGGACTAAAGTGCCTGCTTAGGCAGAATGCAGTGGCTGGGGTTCAATCCCTGGCACCACATGCCCTGCTGGCCCCACCCCTGGGGCACACTGAAATGGCAATTGAGACTGGGAGTGGTGGTGCACACCTGTAATCCCAGCACTTGTGAGACTGAAAACAGAAGAATCACTATGAGTCCAATCTACATAGTGAGGCCCTATAGACCCTGTACTAAATACATTTAAAAAAAAAATATTGATTGGAAGGCTGGGGAGATAGCTAGGTGGCATAAGTGCATGCTTGGCAAGTGCAAGGTCCAGAGCTTGATCCCTGGTACTGCATGCCATGCCAGCCCTAGAACTGGCTGTGGTGGCCCACGCTTGTGATCCCAGCACTTGGGAGGTTGAGACAGGAGGATCACTATGAGTCTGAGCTATGTAGCAAGCCCTGTAAAAAAAAAAAAAAGAATTAAAATCTAAATTTAAAAATTAAAAAAGATTGAGTAGAATAAATGAAAAATCAGGAGATAGCACAAATTATATTTTTTAAAAAACTATTCACATGGGGCTGGTGAGATGGCTCAGTGGTCTAAAGCACCTACTTAGAGCAAGCTTAGCAAAGCACAGAGACCACGGTTCAATCCCCCAGCACCACATGCCAGCCAGCCCCGCCCCCTGGTGGGCTGAGCTGGCCACACACACACACACACACACACACACACACATAAATAAATAAAAAATTTAAAAAAAAACTATTCACAGATATCATGGTAGAGACACGGTAGAGAAAAATAATTTGACATACAAGTAAGTGAGGCATATAGAACTCCACACAGCCATTATTAAAACAAAACAAAACTACTCATTGTGAGTTCCAGACCAGCCTGGGCTATAAAATGAGTTCAAGGCCAGCCTAAACAGCAGAGTGAGACCCTGTCTCAAAAAGACAAATAAAATAGAAATATTAAATCTGCTGGAAGATAGACTAGATAAAACTCTTGAAAACATTGATGTAGGCAAAGACTTTATGACTAAACCCACAATCACACAGGAATTATCACAAAGAATCAATACCTGGGATCTGATCTTATTGAAAAGCTTTTGCACCCCAAGAGAAACTACCACCAAAGTGAAGAGATGATCTAAAATGTGGGAAAAACAATGCCAGCTGTTCCTCAGACAAAGGATTTCTATCAGAAATATATAAAGAACTAAAAAAAAAAAATCAGACTTCCCTAATTTAAAATGGATGTCTGAAATTAATGCATATTTCTCAGATGAAGAAATAAACAGCAAATAAATACATGAGAAAATGTTCCATGGCACTGATCATTTGACAGGTAAATTTTTTTTTTTTAGTATCAGAAATTGAACTCAGGACCCTGCACTTACCAGGCAGGTGCCGTGCCACTGAGCCATATCCCCAGCCCTAGCATTTATCATTTGAGAAATGCAAATTAGAACAACACTGAGATTCCATCTCATCCCAAAAAGAACGGCTATCATCAAGAGGATGTGGGGGAAAAGGAACACTTCTCCACTGTTAATGAGAGTGTACACTGGTAAACCTCTGTGGAAATCAGTGTGGAACCTCCTCAGAAAACTAGGATTGGAGGTCTCATTTGACCTAGCTGTTCTCGATTATCTTCCCAGAAGAATTAAAACCATAAAAAAAAGAATTAAAACCATCATACCACAATGGCTTTATGAGATTTATCATATCTCAACCTGATAGATATGCATCCATGTTTACAGTGGCACAATTTGTAATAGCTAAAAAATTTTTTTAATTGTAGGAAAGGGTCTACAGGGTGTTCAGGGTCTCACTGCTAGATCAGACTCATAATGATCCACCTGTTTACAGCCTCCCAAGAGCTGGGATTACACATGCACACCACCATGCCCAGTCTCAATTGCCATCTCATCGTGCCCCTGGGGTGGGGCCAACATGGGAGGCTGGGGGATTGAACCCCTGGCCCCTGCGCCTGCTTGCAGGCACTTTAATATGCTGAGCAATTTGGCCTGCCCTATGTAATAGCTAAATCTTGAAAACAACCCAAATTTCCATCAACCAAGTAATGGATAAAAAAGTTGTGGTCATTTTATACAATGTAGTACTACTCAGCCATAAGGAAGGATAAACTAGAGACTTTTATAGGCGAATTGATGCAATGTGAGACCATATTCATCATTGAAATAAAGTATATGCACACGTGTAAACATCATATTGTCTCCCTAGTGTGAGAAACTGAAAGAGTAAGTAAGATCCAAAATGTATGATAGATCGTGTAAAATGGGAAGAAACTTCAAAAGGAAAGAAAGACTGGAATGGGGGAAGGAAGAAAAGAAAGAAGGCACAAGTAAAAAGAAAAAAAATACATATGTGGTAGTTAAGATAGTTGTACTACCTTCTCTTAATTCATTGAGAAGAAAGTTTTGTGCTAATATTACTTGGAAAATTAAATGCCGGTATCTTGTACTCTGAGTAACTGATTTAAAGATAACAGTATGCGGTATATTAGCCATTTCCCCCTCCTATTATATGGTTTCGATATTTTGTTTTATATTTTCTCTTTAATAAAAAGAGAAAGCATATGAAATCTCCAAAAATATGTAATTATAGATTTTTAAATATTTCCCTTTGGACATATAAATTATAATATACTGTCATATTTTGGGGCTTTTTCAAGGGGAGCAATATAATACAAGACTCAGTTTATAAGAAATCACCCGAAGAATCATATGCAAGAAGTGCAGGAAATCTGCCCACACATTGAAGACCAAAGAATCCAGGTGAGGTCCTGGGCCTAACATCCTGCATGAGTCCAGCTGAAAACTTAAAGCTCATAACAGTGCCTCCCACAAGTCCAACTTGAGTCTTAGAGCCCATGATAAAGTTTAATGCAGGCCTGCTTCATGGATCTGTGCTGGAAGGGCCCAAAGGTCAGGGGTGGAAGCTAGGAAGTCTATGCCAGCAGGATGAAGGATGTATGCTAGCAGGCCAGGAAATCTGAACTGGAGCCAGGAAGCAATGCTCAAGGTAAGCACCAGGGCTCCCCCAAAGGTACCGCAACCATCCTTTGCAACAGTGAGGTCCCAGGCTCCTCCAGTGATGAGGAAAGCTAAGTTCCCATCAGGAAAGCCAACATGACAAGCTTCTCTAGGAGACTGAACAGTGCACCATTTTCCCTTCCAGAGCCAGGAAGCAATGTTCAAGGTAAGGACCAGAGCTCCACCAAAATGAACTGTAGCCATTCTCAGTGACAATGAGGTCCTAATCTCTTCCTCTGACAAGAGCAGCCAAGTTCATCACAAAAGCCAGCATGACAAGGTCCTCCAGAACAGCCCAGGAGAACCAACGGCTTCCAACAGCTTCTCCAAACAGCATCCCTAACAGTGTTCTGACACATTCTCCTGTCCTGCCTTTTATGCTGCTGGCAACAATCCTCAGGTGGGCCTCCCACACCCAGCACCACGCTAGTTCAATTCTGCTAGGTGTAGTAAGTTAACCACCAGTTAGAAATCCACTACAATATCCATTCAATGATGTACTTACTGCCCAGGCTTTCGAATGAAATGTGGGAGAATCAACATGCATTAATATGGAAACATGCCCAAGATTATTGTCACATGAAAACAGTGAGTTGAAGAACATTGCATACAACATTTCTCGGTGTTCAAGTGTATATAAATGTATTTTCTTTTAAATATGGAATATTTCTGGAAAAAACCCTAAGTCAACTCTGGAAGCAGAATAGTATTATGATATTTGCTATGACTTGTTGGATGCTTGTTTCCTCCAGTGTGTTTCATACATTTTCATTTAATCGCCACAATAACCCTAAGAGGAGGGTATCATTATTGTCTCATGTGTAGGTTAGGAGATTGAAACCAGAAGAAGCCAAGTAGCCTGGCATAGAGGCACAATCAGCCTGAGCTCTATATAGTGAGACCCTGTCAACTTGTGTCCTACAGTGTTTAGGAAGGTTTCATTTTTATTTATTTATTTTTATTTGTTTGGTGGTACCGGGGATCAAACTCAGGACCTTGAGCTTGCCAAGCAAGCGCTTATTCCACTGAACTATCTCTTTGGCCCTATTTATTTATTTTTAGTTGTTGTCGTTTGATATGGCTTAATTTCAGAACTTGGATAAGCTCTCTATCACTGAGCTATGTCCCAAGGCTCACATATTTTCTTAACCTCATAAAAGGAAAAAAAAAAAAAAAAAAGGTAAACTAAATCTTCCCTGATTCTGGGATTTCAACCTGAGGATAGCAATGGAAATATTCATCTTCTATCATGATAGTAAATGGGAACCCGAATTGTGTCTTTTGCCTGGTGCCCTTCATCCCTCAGTCTTGCATGGAGAAGGTGGTCAGGAAGCTGCCGGCACTTGCCCAGAACTCAAAAGAAGCACAGAGAAGAGGAAGGGCTGGCACGAGGCCCTCAGGAATAACTGACTGTGAGTTCCTATTTGTGTGACCTCACTGGCTACCACAACAACATCATAGGAGGCCTCTAAATTGCCACTCGAGTAGCCAGAAAAATTCAAAAGTAAGCACTAGCCGAAATCTTTCATTCAGTTGCACCTAGATAAACGTTCTTTTTTCTGCAGTACCAGGGATAGAGCTCATGATGTTGTGCTTTCCAGGGAGGCACCTATTTTTATGTATGTATGTATGTATGTATGTATGTATGTATGTATGTATGTATGTTTTTTTGTGGCTAGCTCAGCCTGCCCTGGGCGTGGGGCTGGCACTGCATGTGGTGCCAGGGATCAAACCGTGGTCCCTGTGCTTGCCTAAGCTTGCCGAAGCAGGTGCTATAGTCCACTGAGCTATCTCACAGGCCCCCAGGGAGGTGCTTATGCCACTGAGCTATCTTCCCAGCGATAAACCCATTATTACGAGATATTCATTGTGATGTCAGATTTCCATGGACATTCTTTTGACACCCACAACAACCTGTGAGCTTGATTGTCCCTATTTTAATAGCAAAGGACTAGGCACTTAATAAAATTAAGCAATGGGTCCCATAGACAACTGCAAGGTTAGGACTTTCTTGAACACCTGTCCATCTGACTCTACTAGCACCCATACAGCCCTTCCTTACTAAGCATCCTTCACCCAAATAGAAACATAGAAAAAAGGAACAAGTACAAATTCCTGCTTCAAAAAGAGCCTCTGTTCAGCCCCCAAGTCCTTTCCACAGAAGAGGAATCTTCAGCAAATTATTATCTCTCTGTTCACACCAAGGCCACCTCTGTAGTGACCTCTGAAACTGCTCCGTAAGTCACTCTTGTGGGCCTTCAGGACTGATTGCTATCTTGTTCTTTCTTCTACTTGAAATACCCGTTCCACTTCTCTTTACAAAGCTATTATTTTTTTATTGTTATTAGTACATGTTTGCATACATAATTATTACATTTATTGTGGGGAGCTGGTACATGTACATAATATACCTTAATTGTTTTTACTTCCTCTTTGACTATTATTTAATCACGGAGATTCATTTTATGGTCATTTTGTTTATTTGTTTGAGACAAGGTGTAGTTCAGATTCACCTTGAACCTCACTGTGTAGCCCAGGCTGGCCTTGAACTCACAGTGATCCTCCTGCCTCAGCTTCCCAAATGCTGAGGTTATAGGCATGCACCACCACACCTAACTTGGAATCACATCTTCTATTTTAAAATCTTTTGTTTATTTATTTGGTACAGGGTCTCACTAAACAGCTCGGCCTTCTACTGATTCTACTGTTTCAGCCTCCCCAGCACTGGTATTACAGGTGTGCGCCACCATGCCCAGTTTCCTTGGCTGGCTAGCACAGGCTCCCAAGGCATGCAGTACTGGGGCTCTAACCCGGGTCCTTGCTCTTGGCACTTAGACTGCTGAGCTATCTCCTCAGCCCAGGATCACATCTTCTTAATCCCAAACTGAGCTAATGCATCCACAGTACTTAGGTTTAGCACTATCACATGGAGATGACCTACTGGTCTCCCGTACTGGCATTGAACCAGAAGTCTCTAAGGACATGGTTATTCAGAATCTCTGGAAGTCTGATTTGCCACAGGTAGCTGGCTGTGGCTCAAATTTGTCACTAGTGGTTGTGTTCTCAGCCTGTAGGTGGCATCTTCCTTGCATCAGGGCCAGGTTCCTCTTGTACAGACTCATTACGTAAGTGCCAGAGCTTGTAGGTTTCCTGCTTACTGGAGGCTCATCTACAAGAAGCTGTAATTGAAACAGCTTCCAGGATGAGAAAATCACTTCTAGAATTTAATTTCCATGCTGGTAGCCTGGATTGTTCAAGCTGATTACAGGAAATGGTTGGAACGCTAATGCCTCCTGTGTTGAATCCAGATGGGTATGTTTACTAGGCTGAGAAATGTTAATCCTGTCTTTGGCCTGAGAAATGTCTGGCATTCACTTCTCTGGAATAAAACAGAAAAATAGTATAGTACAGCCAGGTAGATATAAATTTTTTTTTTCCTATTTCAAAGAAAGGTAGGGAGAGAGGTTTGGCACATGTAAGCAGGGGCTGTTGGGAGACCTGTGCCAGGCAAGGGATGGTGTGCTACTGCCAGTGATTTTAAGTCTGAAACACAATCCTGCTCAGCATCTTGAGTAGTTGGTCTTCAGGATCATCAAAAGGCTGGCCACAGGAGCACGGGCCTGATGACAGACAGCTGCACACAGGGGAAAGCAGCGGAGTGGGCTCTGTTCTCCTGCAAAGGCCATGTGGAAGGGTGTCAAGTCAGATGACAAGGAGGAGAATAGCCTGTGCACTTGCTGAGCGTGGCCTCGTGGCAAACATTTTCCTAAAAGTTTTACATTTTTATGTCACCTGATCCATTAAGTCTTTGAAGCAAACACCTCTATTGCCCACTTCTTTGCAGTTTCAAAGGGTGACTCAAGCAAAGCAGCAGGGCTTTTATATGCTTTGCAAACACCTTTATACTTTTAAATGTTCTCAATTCTAGTATGTTGGCTGCACAACCCACCTGGTAGACTAGTGAGAATGCACCCACCTCTGGCAGGTGCCCTCCAGGCAGCAGGCCAGGGGGACGGACCCTTTTGTCCCTAGTAAATAATTCTGCCATGCATTGCTCAACACAGCAAAGGCAATGGGTTCAAACTACACGAGTGACCAGCTACCTGCTTGCCTTGTCCAAACTCTCTGAAAGTCTGTGTTGAATTATAAATGCAGTGAGGGGAGGAGTGAAGTTGTTTGATGCCATGGAAAGCTTTCCAGGCTTCTGTAGCACCTGCCCACAGATGCTACAGATAGCAAGGGAGGAAGTCTCTCTTTGTCAGACAAGAGTGCCACCTTGTGATGCTAGTGCCAGAAGAGAGAACTGAAACACCCTTCTGGTCCCTGAGCCCAGCCCTGTGAGTCATCCCTCCAGCCACTGCCTTAAAGGAAGCTGTATTTGTGGAACTCTGTAATGAGTTAATGAATAATCTGAATGATATTTCTGTAGTCATTCGACCGGTCTTCCTGGTGGTAATTGTATTTTAGATTATTTTTAAAGCAGTGTATACAGATAGAGTTTGCATCAGCAGACAGCGTGATTAGTGATCCTGTTATCCCCGGTATTTCTAAATTATGTTATAAACTGCCTTGTGAGTTGTGAAGAAATGGCTGTACCAACAGCCAGTCCATCTACCCACCCCAGAAACAAGCAACTCTGACAGAAACAAGCAACTCCTTAAGACAGAAAGTAGTAAATGAGTTGTGCTAGGGTTTGTTGATCTTGGTTTAGAACAAACTGTTTTCAAGAGGTTCTCTGCTAATTTTATCATTGTTGCATGTAAACAAACACTTCATCTTTACCTCATAAGAAAAGGCTCTGATGCAAATCTTTTATTATTTTATTATTATTTTTTTTCTGATGTAAATCTTGGTCTGCTTTTCCTTTCTACTTTTTTGGGTGATGTTAGAGTGATACAGTTAAGACACAGACATGGCTTTAATGAACATCTCCAAGCCTTCATTTCTTTGGAAAATGAGGATCATTGTTGTGACAGTAATGAGCTGACATTTAATGTCTATCATATGAGGCCCTCCAAGTGTGGCACATAAATTGCCGTATGACACAGATTACCACATGACAACTCTTCTAGTATTATTGTTCGGTTCTGTTACTAGGTACTATTATTAACCACACTTTTCATATCAGGAAACTGAGTCACAGACAGCCAGTAACTTCACACAGATTGCTTTGTAGTAAATCATGGAGCCAGGCTTCAAGTCCAGGAGACTTTCTAGGACCAAGACACTAACCTCTCTATTTTTTTCATAAGGTTATAAAAGCACAATGGTAATCATTAAATAAATATCTACTGTATGCCAAATGTAATAAAAGTTTCCATGTACAGCTCTGGGAGATGGAGTTATGGAGAAATTCCTGCACTCATGGGTACCATGGTCTAGCAAGGAATATTATACATTTAAAACTTTTAGAAATTAAAAAAAAAATTTTAAGCTTTTAATACATAGTACTCAGGGCAAGGCCACTGCAGTGTTCCGTGGTAGGGTGTTAGATGTTTCTGTATAGTATTTTATTATTGTGAAAGTTCAAATACTCCTATAAAATTATAAATTCCCTAAAGAGAGGATCAATCTCTGCTTTGCTTTCATATCTTCTAACTTTTTATATATAGCAGAAATTCAGTACATGTTGAGTAAATTAATTTATTAGTCCCATATATAAGAGAGAGAATTGCAAAAAAAGTTTTATGCAACCATTAAAAGTTGCATACCACAAGCTCGTAATCCCAGCAGTCAAGAACAGTCTGGGCAACTTAACAAGATGCTGTCTCAAAATAAAATTTTAAAAGGGCTGATGATATTTGATGGCATACAACTCTAATTTTAGAACTTTGAGAAACTGAGGCCAGAGATTCATAAGTTTGAATCCAGCTTGGGCAACTTAGTGAAATTTAGTGAGATCCTACCTCAGAATAAAAAGAAATTTTAAAATGTCTTGATTACTTTCACATTGCTGAGACAAAAGAGCCAAACTCAAAGTTAAAAGAGGATAGGTTTATTCTAGCTCACAGTCTGTAGCGGTTTCAGTCCATAATCAGCTGGCTCCAAGGCAAGGTGGCACATCGCAGAGGAAAGCCAGACCTTGGCATGGCGGGCAGCAGGCAGCAAACTGCCTCTAAAAGTCCCACCTACAAGTACATCAGGCTGTGGGGGGAAGTATCTAGATACAAGCCAGAGCAGAGGGGCTGAGGATGTGGGTCAATGCAAGGACCCAGGATTCAAGCCCATTACCACAAAAAGAAACAAAACAGAAATCTCAATATAAAGTTAATCTAGATCTGTAAGTATGTATAATATCTAGAACTAAATATGCACATCAATTGACATACTTATGTCAAATATATATGCATATGTAAACATGAGAGAGAAAAGAGAGAGAGAGAGAGAGAGAGAGAGAGAGAGAGAGAGAGAGAGAGAGAGAGAGATGCTTCCTCTTCTTGCTTGCTTCCAGTGGAGCAAGTGCTAAACCTGGGGTATACACTGACCCCAATATGTAGATGGGAACCCACAATCACGTGAGCTAGCCATGAGTAAATAGCAAGAACAGCCAAGTGCCACTTACAGGCAGGAAAATATACTGAGAAATGCCATGTTATGTGGATGTGTTATTGCGTGAACATCACAGCGTGCACCTGTACATGCTAGCACAGCCCTGGTGCCTCTTGGCAGCATAACCCCCTGCTGTATATGCAGTCCCAAGTGCCGTCGTGCAGTGCATGGCTATAATTGCACCCAGGCTGACACAGAGAATTGCTTCTGGGAAAAAACAACATAACATTAATTTTCTCCAATTAAAAATTGGAGAAAGTGGCATAAAAAGGCAGTGAACACTTATCATGGCACATAGTCTGTTAGGCAGCTTTTCATTGTTGTGACAAAAAGAAAAAAGAAAAACCTCCAAGGATGACTGAAAGGTGGAAAGATTTATTCTGTCTCTCGATTTCACAAGTGTCAGTCTGGCGGTCAGCTGGCTGCGTTGTTTCTGGGCTGCGCTGAGGCAGAGCATCACGGCGGGAGGGCAGAGCGCAGCTGTGCGCCTCACGGCAGCCTGCAGCTGGTAGGAAGGTGAGGATAGAGGTCAACCAGAGATTCCCTTCCAGCATGCGCTCCCAGCAACCCATTTCCTCCTATAGTTTGCACCAACTCTCATGGGTCCATTCAGTTATGAACCCACCAATGAAGGAATCCATTGACAGGACAAGAGGCCTCATGATATAGTCAGTACCCGAAAGCCCCATCCCTGAACATTGCTATATGGGTGGCCAAGACTTCAACACATGAGCCTTTTGGGGTACACCTAAAATCCAAACCATAGCACACAGTTTCTGTGGACCAGGAATTTGGAATCACCTTAACGCAATATTTTGGCTTAATGCATTATATACTTAAGATGTCAACTGAGTCTACAACCCCTGAAGTTTTCCATTTGTTTTTGGTTTGTGTGTTTGATTTTTGGCATTGGTCTATATCCCTTGCCCTTTATTTTTTCTTTTTTAATTTTGATATAGGGTCTTACTAAATTGTTAAATTTCCCAGGCTAGGCTCAAACTTTCAATCCTCTCTAGTGCTGCGGAGGAAAAAAAAAAAGCAGAGAATTGCATTTGTGGCAGCAGAGAACCTGTTGACCACATTTTTTGGCATGATGAGATGCTGTAGGTAGGACTAGAAATCGGGGAACCAGAGCTGAGGGGAGCCCCTGAAGTGTGTGAAAAAGGAAGAGGGACTGTGGGCAGCTTCAGGTTCTCCCACAGGGGCAGTGTGGGAAGCGAAAGAGGATGCAAAGCCACCTTGGCCGAGACAGCATGAGCACCTGCCCTCTTCCAAGTTTAGTTCGCAAGGGATTGAGCAGTTTTTGGAAAGCTATTCTTCTCCATTACAAAAAAGACATCAGTGACTGTTCTTCCACTGGGTTCTGTTCATAGAAATCCTTCCAAACATAATGCTACCGGCATCCAAATTAAGCAGAGCTTTATTAAACACCTAGAAGGCGACATCTGTGTAATGAAAAAGTTTAACTAGGAGTCTGGAAAAGTTTCCTTAGGGCTCCTCGTCAAATACCTCCTCAAGTTCCTACACACAACCTCCCAACTGATTTAAAAATAATGTCTGGACAAAGAACCCCTTTTTGCAGTTCAGGGCAAACCACTAATCCACTTGCTACAGACATGGGGTCCCCACACATGGGTGTGAAGTCTGAGTACTTTGGCTTACAGGCTTCATTATTTCAGTGTCCTTGGGCCAATTTTATGTCTCAGTGCCCAGCATTACAGAGAGACATTAGAGGCAAAATCAAATTCCAGGGCTTTCAGGAAAGCCGGCTGTTTGTTGAGGCCTGGCCTCAGGTACTGCAGGGAACTTTTAAATTGCAGAAGCCCCAAGAAACAGCATGGCTTGTAGTTCACAGTCTACCTTCTGCTGCCAGCCAGCCTGGGCTTTATAGACTCCCTTAAATGCTTCTGCAGTGTGAGTCTATGTAAATTCCTCAAGCTGTCTGTACCTGTTTCTTTATCTGGGAAAGATAACACTAGCTCCTTCCTCTCTGCTTTCTGTTTTATGTGAGTCTGGGGATTGAATCCAGGACCACACAGTGATCTACACTCCCACTCTTTTTTGTCTTTTTAGATAAAGTCTTGCATAGTTCAGGCTGGCCTTCAACTATCCTCTTGTCTCAGCCTCCCTCCCAGATGCTGGGATTATAGGTGTGCGCCACCTAGCCTTTTTTTATTTGTTGTTTTGAGATAGGGTCTTGCTAAAATGCCCAAGCAGGACTTGAGCTTGCAGGCTGGCCAAATAGCTCAGCGGATTAAAGTGCCTGCAAACAGGCGCAGAGACCAGGGGTTTGATCTGATCCCCCGGACCTGCTGTGCCAGCCCCGCCCCCAGGGCGCACTGAGATGGCAATTGAGGCTGGGTGTGGTGGTACACGTCTGTAATCCCAGCTCTTGGGAGGCTCTAAACAGGAGAGTCACCATGAGTCCGATCTAGTAGTGAGACCCTGAACACCCTGTAGACCCTTCCCTAAAATACAGGAAAAAAATATATGTAGGCAAAAGGACTTGAGCTCTCAGTCCTCTTGCTTCAGTCTCCCAAAGTGTCAAAATTACAAGTGTGCACTGCCGTATGTGGACTCAGGGAATCCTAAAGGAATAATAGCATAGAGAAAGCTGCACGTGTTTGCTACTGTAGGAGTACTTGGGTGTCAGTTCATTGAACTGTAGCTCTTCTCCTAGAAGGTTATACCCACAACAGATTGTATCTTTGAGTTAGTTTTTCCAGTGATCATAAATGGAAATAATTATCTAGTTGAGCTTGTGGGAGAAAGCATCCCGTCCATCACCAAGTTCTGCTGCTTCTTATTCTGCAGTGTGCTTCGACTCTGTTCTATCTAGTTCTCTCCAAAGCGAGTGGGAATTAAGCCCTGAGTTCTGATCCTGGCTCTTATCGAAAGTTTCTTAACATCTCTGAGCCTCAGTGTGTTCTATTAGTTAGCAACAATAATAAGATACTGTGTTTTTAAAAAGAGCTGGGAGAGGGCAGGAGATATAGCTCAGCAGCACAGTGCTTGCCTGGCAAGCATGTAGTCCTGAATTTGATTCCTGGTTTTTAAAAAAAGGGGTGGGAAGCTCACTGGTATCTTCTCAAAAGAATTAAGAACATTATACCACAGCAGTGTATGCACAACCATGCTTATAGCGATACACTTTGTAATAGCCAAATCTTGGGAAGAGCTCAAATGCCCAGCAACTGTGAGTGGATAAAGAAGATGAGGTTTTTTGTTACTACAATGGAGTACTACTTTGCCATAAAGAACGACTTGCTTGAGATACTCCTAGGTAAATGGATGCGCCCTGAAATCATACTCTTAAGTGAGATAAATTGAGCCCACGAGGGGCCGGGGAGATGGCTCAGTAGAATAAGCGCTTTCCTGGCAAGAGCAAGGGCCTGAGTTCAATCTCTGGTTCCGCAAAAGAAAAAAAAAAAAAATTGAGCCCATTTGTATAAATAGCATATTGTTTCTCTAGTGTGAGAAACCAAAAGTTTAAATAAGATCCAAAATATGTACTAGATTTATGAAATTGGAAGAAAATGTTCAAATAGGGAAGGGAGCAAGGGAGGGGGCAGAGGGAATGGAAAGAAGGGAAAAAATGAGAAAAGAAGGAAAGCTGGAAACAAAGCTTTTGTAAATGGGGAGGGGAGGGGAGTTGAAGGGAGCATAGGGTAATGGGAAAAGAAGATCAAGTTATATCATGTACAAGGACAGATTCTCTGTGATGGATGTGATCATTACGTATATCTAAAATGTACCAATAAAAACTGATTTTAAAATAAATAAATCAGGACCAGCCAGATACCTCAACAGATTAAAACGTCTGCTTAAGCAGAAGCAGAGACCCCGGTTCAATCCCCAGAGTGTCATGCCAGCCTGCCCCCAGGGTGCTCTGAGACAGCAATTGAGACTGGATGTGGCGGCGTGTACCTGTAATCCCAGCGCTTGGGAGGTTGAAAACAGGAGGATCACTAGGAGTCTGATCTGTGTAATGAGACGCTATAGACCCTGTACTAAGTTCAAAAATAAAATAAAATAATAAAAGGGCTGGAGTTGTAGCTCAGTGGTAGAATGGGTGCCTAGCATGTGTGAGGCCTGGCTAGATTCTCAGTACCATGCCTGCAGTAATCCAAATGTAAATAAGGTGCCAAATAGTCCTTTCCACTTCTTTTTTTTTAATTAATTAATTAATTAATTAATTTAGTGTGTGTGTGTGTGTGTGTGGCCAGCTCAGCCCACCAGGGGGCGGGGCTGGCTGGCATGTGGTGCTGGGGGATTGAACCGCGGTCCCTGATGCTTTGCCAAGCTTGTTCCAAGTGGGTGCTTTAGACCACTGAGCCATCTCGCCAGCCCCATCCTTTCCACTTCTTTAGGACAATGGTCCCTTTTTTTCTTTTTTTAGTTGAAAGTGATCAAATGAAACCAGTTAGTCTTGTCAGAGTGAATAGCTGTCCCCAGGACCAGCCTGTGACCTTCAGACACAAACAACTAGCATAAACATGAAACTCAGCAGCATGAGTTTCCAGAGGGCCTTAAGGGAAGTCTTGAAAACGGCCTTTCAAAGCTTGACAATGCTTGGAAGTGGCTTTGGAGAGATGGTCTGAAAAGTTTGTTCATTGCAAGTTGAGGGGAAAAAAGCATTTTGGGAAAAAAACAGTTTTTTAAAAAGTGTTTTCAGGCACAAAACCAAGAGCATGCTCCCAGAAGCCAAGAGGAGGTGACTCAGAATCACCAGAGTCCAGGATTCTAAAATTCTAGTTTGATTCTAGAAAACTCCTCAGCGCAACACGGCTGAAAATCTGGGATGCCCTGTGCCTGTCTTTTGTGACTGCTGCATTTCAGGCCATATACACTGACTGCACCTAGTAGGTGCTCAACAAATACCAAGATCTTGGATAAAGAGCAAGGAAAGATTCGGTAACTGAGCAATACTAATGTATCACCTTTTATAGCCAATGGTGACTAAATGTCATTTTTGTTTACTTTTCTGGGCAGTGGGAATACAGATGTCCTATTTTATAGTTTTGTGTATTATCTGAATTGTTTACAAGTATGTCTTTGGAACAGTAAGTAATAAAGTTGTTTTCCTATTAGGAAGTTCTCATAATCACCACTGCCACATTCTTAACACATTTTGGAACAATAGAGTGAACTAATTTTGCTATAGATCAGAATTCACACACAGGCCCTGCCCCGGGGGTGTGCTGAGACTGCGATTGAGACTGGGTGTGGTGGCGCACGCCTGTAATCCCAGCTCTGTGGAGGCTGTAAACAGGAGAATCACTACAAGTTCGATCTAGTAGTGAGACCCTGAACAGCCTGTAGACCTGTCTCTAAAATACAGCAAAAAACCCAAAACCAAACTAACAAAAACCAGAATTCACTAGGAAAGCAAAGTGAATTAGTTCCAGTGTTTATTCAACATAAGCTTATGCTAAGAAGGCAACTAAGTAGTCACAGAGCATGCATTTGTAAAGGATACTCACTTATGTCCTAAGCAGGGAGCTGAGCACTAAGTGTTTGGTCCCACTAACAAGTGTCCAGCGATAGCTGTGACAGTGGCCACAAGGGAGACGCCAGTGCTTAGTGCCACTGAGACCCCTAAATTGGTTGCCTACTGGGCCCTGGCTTTGAACATTTGGACTTGTGAAAATGTTTCCCTTCACAGAAGGCCCTCCTTCCTTCCTCCATCCTACTTAGCTTTACTTCAGGATCCTACTCAAGGATCCCATTCCTATCCAAAGTCTTCCTGATTGAAAGCACTCCCTCAGTGGCATCTCTGTCATCCTGATGTCACCCTAAGGATCATGCAACTCCTTGGTTATTGTATTAGCTGTGCTTCTTCAGAGAAACAGAACCAAATACACACACACACACACACACACACACACACACACACACACTCATCCATACACACATACATACAATTTTTTTATTTTTTACAAAAATGTAGAAGTGCAAGTCTAGAGTCTTGCAGATAGGCTGCATATCCAAGCAAGAGTCCAAAGGCAGTCATTCTTCAGGCAAATTCCTTCTTGCACACAGCTCAGTCTTTGTTCTGTTAAAGGCTTTCAACTGATTTAGTGACACCGATCCCTATTACAGAAAACAATCTGCTTTACTCAACATCCACAAATGTAAATGTGCCTTTCCTACTAAAAACAAACAAACAAACAAACAAACAAACAAAACCAAAAAAACACTTAAAAGAATCATCCAAAATAGATCTGAGATATAGCTCAGTGGCACAGTGCCTGCCTGGAAAACACAAAATTGTAAGTTCAATACCAGATACAAAAAAAAAAAAAAAGGAAAGAAAAAGAAAGAAAGAAAGATCCAAAATAATATTTGAGGGCTGGGTTAAGGAGATAACTCAGTGGAATAACTGCTTGCCTAACACCACCAAAAAAAAAAAAAAAAAAAAAAGAAAGAAAGAAAGAAAGAAAGAAAGAAAGACAAAATAATATTTGAATGAATGCCTGGACACTGTGCAGCAGCCAAATTTATGCATAAAATTAATCATCACCTTATCTCATTAGCTAGAATCTACCATCTTGGGATGTGTGGGTCAGCTATATAAGCCCTGAAACCTTCCATTGGGTCTAGCACTGTGATTATTTGCAAGGGACTATTCAATACATCCCTGTAGAATGTAAAAACAGAATAGCAAGGTTTGAAAGACCTTCTAAAAGTAACTTTGTGTATTTTCTGGAAACTATAGAGGAGCAACCTCAATACCTATTTAAATCCCCTCATAAAAGCCACCTGACAACAGAAATCCCCAAAACACAGCCCTAATTCTTTCTCCATCCTGTAAACAATTCTTTGGCCTTATTTGGTTGAACCTTTTATAAAATAATAATAATTATTATTAACAGTCTAATAATAACAAATTCAGAATGGAATGCTTACCTATTTGAGTTTGAGCTTAACTCTAGAAAAGACAAAATACAATACAAAAGAATGTTGTGTCCCAGGGAGCAATCCCAATTCATGTTGCCGAAAATCACTCTGTGACAACTTTCTCCCAAGCCTGTTCCTAATGGATTCAACAACTGTTATCTCTTATTTCCCTCCATCTGTAACCAAGTTTAAAACAACTCTTGCAGATAAACCAGGCTCAGAAGAGGGGCCTAGTGATTTCTCAACCATTTCATGTTCCGAGCTCAAATTTACAATTGTAAACCTAGAATTTAACCTCCAGGTTTTTCTCTTGGTTTCAGAGCTGGCTGCTGCTTAGGCAGCAGGAAGAGAGAGTTGGATGACAAACTCCTAGCAGCTGGAACAGAGGCAGAACACCTCGGATATTTTTCGGTGCCAGTGCCTCTTTCTTCATGTACTCCTCAATTACCGGCAACTTGCTTTATTCCCTCTTTTCCATCTATAAAAATCCTTTCCATGCCTCCTTAGTCTCAAAAAAGAAATGGGCAATGGATAGGTACAGAATGTTCACAGAGAAGGAATTCCAAATGTCTTTTAAGCACATGAAGAGATGTCCAATTATACTCAAAATAATGGAAATGCAAAACAAAAGCACAAAAGGAAGATATCAGATTGGCGAATATCAGAATGTCAGCTAGCATAGCTCATGAGGGACATGCCTGCTGACCACCGTTGGTGTAGCGCTGACTTCCCTGACCAAGTTGGGGAGGAATTTAGCAGTTTTATTTTATCCTTTTTTTTTTTTTTTTTTGCGGAACCAGGGATTGAACTCAGGCCCTTGCGCTTGCCAGGGAAGTGCTTATTCTACTGAGCCATCTCCCCGGCTCTATTTTATCCTTTTACTATAAAGTGGGTTTATTGGTAATAATCTTATGAAATTTATTCCTGATATTTGATATTACAAACTTTAGGGCTTTTGAGATACTCAGGATCTTTATATAAAACTAACATTAACTCCATTATTTGAACTGTCTTAATTGCTTTTGAAATTTCTTTCTCTTTCTTCCTAAATCAACCTGTTATATGCCTCACATGAATGCACCCAGGATGTGGAGAAATACACTGGAACAAAAGCTGTATGTTCTTATATTCCACGTGCTTCCCACACAAGATACACTTCTTCAAAGGCTTCTTATAAGTATTTTCCATTATAATGGGTAGGTTCTCATTGCTGATTACCTGTTTACATTATGAACAACCTCTTCTCTATAGCACAGCATGAGCTCTTGGATCCAGAAACAGTCAGTGACTGTTATCCAGTCTATCTGCATCTTCCTTTCTCCACTACTCAAATAGAAACCACAGGGGCTTCTTGTCCTCCTCAAATTTTAAAATGCACTGGTTTGATGATGGAGCACTTATACCTCTAGGTATTAACAGATCTACTTGCATAATCTTGCAAACTGACATACACATAAGAATATACATCGCAGGGCTGGGTAGATGGCTTAGTAGAATAAGCACTTGCCTGGCAAGTGCAAGGGCCTGAGTTCAATCCCCGGTTCTGCCAAAAATAAATAAATAAATCGACAAACAAATAAATAGCTTTAGCTTCTCTTCTGGAGGGTTAACAACTTAAGTTTTCAGACCAAAAATTAGAAAAAGAAGAAGGGCTTCAAGGACAGCCAACATTTTGGCCCTAGCCTTTCAAGGTCAGTGAGGACTCAGGACATAGGAGAACCTGTACTGTAACATCATGTAACTCAGTTTTGTCCCAAATTTTCTGATCAAGGACATTATGGGGCCAAATTTTCTGATCAAGGACATTATAGAGGAAAGTGATTGATGATGTAGAGTGTGCCTAAGGAGAGTCATATGGGGAGAAAACACTCTCTCAGGCTTTCACAGAAAGCAAATTGGTCAAGCAATGGCCGTGACTCATCCACATGGCTGATACTGACAAAGGATCTACAAACTGCGGAACAGGGTTTCAGGGTAAATCCTGAGGGGATTTGACTGAACATGTCAGATACAAAAGTTATATTCCTTTTTTTCTTTCTTTTTTTTGCAGAACCAGGGATTGAACTCAGGCCCTTGTGCATGCCAGGCAAGCGCTTATTCCGCGGCACCATCTCCCCGACCCCTACATTTCTTGTTATACAGGTCTTGCTCTATCTTGGTCTTAACCATCCAGCAGAAAAGTATAAAAATGAGATATAAAAAGTAAAGCCATATTAATATGCTGAGCTGTAAAAGGCTCAAGTGAACAACTTCTGACATTGCCAATCTTATAGGTAACCCACTACTGTGATGGACTAATGGACTATATTGGATTATTTTGCTGAATTCATGCACCTATAATATTTAAATGGCAATGGAATACCTATCTCTGACAAAACTAAACAAAAAAAGGGGATACAAATGAAAGATCATTTTGTATCTGTATACACAAAATAGTCAAGATAGATATACAGCTACTTTCTCTTAATTGAATGAGAAGAAAGATTTGTACTAATAGTGTTTGGACAGGATATCATGTCTGCATCTTGTATTATGAATAACCACTATGAAGACAACAACATGCAATGTATTAATTATTGAAACTGTTCTACTAATCAGTTTTGAAACTCTCATTGCTATTTGTTTTTCAATAAAATTAATTTTTAAAAAAGAATATACATTGCAACACTGTTTGCAAGAGAAGATGAACTATTTAAATACCTATTTATAGGGAAACAGTTAAATCAGTGTCTTCTTTAGAAGCAGTTATTCTTTCATTATAGTTATCCTTTCTTTTTTTATTTGAGAGACTATTTCTTATCCGAATTCCTCCATACCTTTCTGCAGTTGTTTCTTTACTTCAGAAGCTATTAATTCAGACATTTCAGCTGTGTGATTCCCAATTTCTTCTGTGCTAGTGTCTCCTGCATTTGTTCTGGGTGGGCTCAGAGCCTGAGATTGCATTTTGCTCTTTCTCTTTGTCTTTTTGTATAGTGCTGTCCTCTGACCTTTGGTGTAGAGTTTGGTGCAGTTATAACTTTAGCACCTACCAAAATTTGGGTGTGCATCTATGAAGTTTGAGCTCGTCCCGATGTGCCTGGCTTGGGTCTGGCTGCTGTGCTCAGCTTCTTCCTGCTGCAGCCCATGGAAGTGGACCCGCTGTGCCCCTCTGACAAGATGTTCTGTTCCTGGATTAGCTGGGTGGTTCTGGCCCCTAGACTCTGTGCAGGGACTTAGCTGCAGAGTTTCACACCAGGCCTGTATGCCAGGCCTGTGTTGGGTCTGGAGGGGTCCCAAGAGCACAGCGGAAGGTCTCACTCACACGCCAGGCCTAGGCTGGGTCCAGAGGGATCCGGCGGGCACAGAAGAGCAGAAGCTCAGGAACCAGTTAAATCAACATAAAGGACTATAAAGCCTCTTAAAGGAATAAATAATATCTGTATGGACTAAAGGGAAAATTCTATGGAAATACTTTTAAGTAAAAAGATGCCTAGCAAGTACAAGGTCCTGAGTTCAGTCCCTGGTACCACCAAAAAAAAAAAAAAAAAGTAAGATGGATGGCACACCCACAAGATGCTATTATTGATTTGGGAGAATGTGCATACGGGCAGGTATTGTAAATGAATGGAAGACACTGGAGAACATCAGTACTCTGTGGACACTGATTGCCCCAGGAGCAGGTCCTAGAAGGCTCTTGAATGTCAGAAGAAGGGTATATTTTTCACTGAGTACCTGGTATGGGTCAAACTCAAATGAAGCCCTAATTCATATTACCTCAAAAATAGGCCCTTATTTGGCAGTTAGAATTAATTAAGATGAAGACATACCAGGGCCTGCCAGATATAGCTCAGCGGACTAAAGCACCTGCTTTGGCAGAGTGCAGCAGCCAGGCTTCGATCTCCGGAGTGCACCCCACCAGTGGGACGCATTGAGACAGTGACCAAGATTGAGTGTGGTGACGCACACCTGTAATCCCAGCACATGGGAGGCTGAAAACAGGAGAATCATTACGAGTCCAATCTACCTAGTGAGATCCTGTACACCCTGTAGACCCTGCCCTAAATTAAAAAACAGAACAAAACAAAACAAACGATGAGGCTATACTAAGTATAACAAGCCCCTTAAAAAAGAGGGTAATGATTGTGTGCACATGTGCATGCAAGTTATAGCACTGGCTATAACTGATGTGTTTCTCTCAGTCAGCAAACAGTGAGTTTGTCTTTGAAGCTAGCAAGGGATTCCCAGCCCAGGGGATACCTCCATGTGAATGTCCCATTCCTGGACTTTTCCTGCACTTCACCAGAGGAATGGTGGGAAGAAGAAGGCCTACATGAGTACAAGTTCTGAAAGGAGGCTTCCAGGTAGGCCTCATCCTGGAGTTTGACAAAAGTGGGAGTGCTGTGGGCACTAGGTTTCTAGAAAATTGGGCCCAACAGAGCCTACTCCTTCAAGGACAGTGAAAACCAAGCAGGGTCTCATCACTTTCATCTGAACAAAGCTCCAGGAGCTGGGTTGGAAAGCTGAAAAAAAATGAGCAAACAACCTTACTGGAATTCCATCTCCTCTAGAAAGAATGACTGTCATCAAGAAGTCAACTAATAGCAAATGCTGTCAGGGCTGTTGTGGGGAGAAGGAACCTTTCTCCATTGTTAATGGAGATGTAGACTGGTACAAGCACTGTGGAAATCAGTGTGGACATTCCTCAAAAACTAGGACTAGATGTATCATTTGACTCATCTGTTCCCCTTCTTGGTATCTTCCCAAAAGATTTAAAAGCATCACGCTGCAGTGATATATGTGCACCTGTGTTCATAGTGGCGTGGTTTGAAACAGCTAAATCTTAGAAACAGCCCAAATGTCCATCAACCAATGAATGGATAAATGTGTTTTTTATACAGTGGAGTACTACTGTGTTATAAAGGTTACATTTGAGCCATTTCTAACTAAGCAAATACACCTTGAGAACATACTCTTAGGTGAAATAAATCAGACATATATGCTTAAATACTACATTGCCTCTCTGAGATGTGAAACCTAAAATGTAAATAGGGACCAAAATGTATAATAGATATTGGGAAATGGGAACAAAATGTTCATATGGGAGGAGGAAAAAGGGAAAGAGGGAAAGGGACAAGGAGAGAAGAGAAAATAGAAGGAAAAGATGAAAACAAAGCTTTTGTAAATAAGCAGGGGAAGAGAAATCGAAGAGATGGGAGGGGAATGGTAGGAAAAGAAACAACCTATGTCATGTACAGGTACAAATTCTCTATGATATGTATTATCATTATTTATTTTTATTTTTTTCTGTTTTAGAGAAGGGTCTACAGGGTGTTCAGGGTCTCATTACTAGATTGGACTCGTAGTGATTCTCCTGGTTACAGCCTCCCAAGTGCTGGGATTACAGGTGTGTGCCACCACGCCCAGTCTCAATCCCCATCTCAGCATGCCCCGGGGCCAGCATGACAGGCCTGGGGATCAAACCCCTGGCCCTTGCTCCTGCTTGCAGGTACTTTAATCTGCTGAGCTATTTGGCTGGCCCTATTATTATTTATATCTAAGATATAAATAAATTTTTTTTAAACAGGGAAATTTGAGCATGGATAGCACACCATGAGAACACCACATAAGGATGAAGGAACAAGAGCAAACCATCAGAAACTAGAGACACAGGCGCAGAACAGACTTCTCCTTCTTGGTCCTCAGAAGGCACCAACCCTGGTGGTACTTTAGACACCTTGCCCTGTATCTGGACGTGCATGAATCTATCCTCCAGAACTACAGACAACATATTTCTGCTGTTCTAAACCACCCCATTTTTGGCACTTTCTTATACAGCCTTAACAAACACATATAGTGCACTTTGGTAACTTTTGAGTGCTGGAGCAGTCATTTGTATGTATTGCAGAGTTTAAAACATTTTCAGTACAAATGACTCCTCCTTCAGACAGCTTTCCCACATTCACCAGACTTTCTGTTCTTTGGGCTCTCAAGCGCGTTAGCTGTCTCTGTGACATGATGGATCCAGTTGTAGGCGATACTTGGCTGCTCATAGGATCTGCCCCTCCACAAAACCCCTGACTCCTACAGGGTGAGGGCTGAGCTCACATCTCATTGTTATCAGAGTCCCAGAGCCAGGTGTCCAGCGATTGCAAGAGTGGAAGAATAAATACTTAGATGGTTTCCATTTCCTCCCTATATTTCTGCCACTATTCATTGACTTGGATTTGAAAAGCTATTACTTCATTAATGTTTATTCACTGTATTCTCACCAGAAGCCCAAGAGGGAGAAGCTATGCTGGGCCGGGCGGTACATGCTTGTAATTTTGACACTTTGGGAAACTGAAGCAAGAAAATCGCCAGCTCAAGTCCTGGCACTTTAGCAAGAGCTGGTCTCTCTCTCTCTCTCTCTCTCTCTCTCTCTCTCTCTCTCTCTCTCTCTCTCTCTCTCCCCCCTTTATTACTTATTTATTTTTTATTTAGTACTGGGTCTACAGGGTCTACAGTCATAGATCTGACTCATAGCGATTCTCCTGTTTTCAGCCTCCCAAGTGCTGGGATTACAGGCACGTGCCACCGCACTGTCTCAATTGCCATCTCAGCAGGACCCAGGGACAGGGCCATCTTTTTCTAAAAAAAAAAAAAAAAATTAGTATTTAGTACAGGATCTCACTACACAGATCACACTTGTAGTGATCCTCCTATTTTCAGCCTCCCAAACGCTGGGATCATGCCCAATCTCAATTGCTGTCTCAGCATACCCCGGGAGCACAGCATGTGGTGCTGGGGATCGAACCCTGGTCCCTACGCCTGCCTAAACAGGCACTTTAGTCTGCTGAGCTATCTGGCGGGTCCTAAAACCCTATCTTAAAAAAATAAAAAAGGACTAGGTAATAAGTACCTATAATCCCAACACTCGGGAGGCTGAGACAGGAGAACAGACTTGAGTTCAAGGCCAGGCTGAACTACATAGTAAGACTCTATCTCAAAAAACCCAAAAAGGACTGAGTGTAGATCCCTGCATGGTCCTGGACTCAATAGTCATGCGCCAGCATACCAACATAGTATAACTTCATCTTGAAAATAAATTGACAGTCTGAGATTCCAGGTGCCCATGAATTTGGGAGTACACTACTTAACCCAGTTCAGCTCTTCAGTTAGAACTCACACAGGAAAGAGAAGCAGTAAAAGGCAGGGGGCTGTTTAGCCTTAAATACAGGCCTTTGAGTCAGATGGATTTGCTTTCAAATCCTGGCTCCAACTGCAGGTCAGCTAGGTGAGCTTGGCCGAGTTACTTGGCATCTCTAAGCCGGATTCCCATCTGTGCATGAGTAGCCTGACAGCCATGTCTCCTAGGGCTGCCAGGCGGATAAAGGAGATGGGTCCTGACAATTAGCATGGTGCCTGATTTTTCTTTCTTTCTTAGGTTAGACCATAGCAGTGAGGGGAACAGCAAGGGTCTGGAGTCTGGGGGTGGAGGGAAGCAGTTATTCTCCCATGTGATGTCTCTGAAATCCCAGCTGGGTTGGCCTCCCTGTGTCCTCGTGCTCTCGTCTAAAGATCCTGAGAGTGTCTGGGATGTAGGGGGGTTTTGGGGGGCAGGGGGGACAAGAACAGTGTTTCCATGTCCAAGGGCTGTGGCCCACCCCTGGGCAGGCCTGTACCCCACCGCCAGCAGCGTAGCCACACCCATGAGCTCTACCCCATTGTGCCCCGACTCCTTCTCCTTTCTTGTCTCAACAACAACAGAAAAAGTTTTTAATATTAGAGTGTCTACTTCCATGACTACCATTTTCTTTTGGGAAAGAACGCAGGCAGTTAAAGAACAGCATAGTTTATGATTCAAGGTCCAGGTGCTTGTTTGTGGATGTACCTGCCACACGGGGTCACAGAGCACAAGCCAGCTGGCCTCAAGCACGCACAGACTTGAGCTTTTAATGACAAACAGATGCAAAGTTACTGCCGCAATCAAAAACACTGCAGCTAAGCCATATTGATTTTCCCCCTCCACCTCCACCACGGTGTATTTATAGAACTTATCACTGGAGTCTCCGTTGTGTGGGCAGTGCAGACATCTCTCCCCCTCTGAGCGAGCACCCACTGCCTGTAGCCCCTCTGTCTGGTCAACCAGATATTCCTTGCTGGTACCCTGGCCTCTGTCATCAAGGCTGCCCCATTCTGGAAGTCCCCCTGAGAAAGGATGGCTGGGAAGGTGCACATGGCTTCGGGAACTAGCCTCTAATAATGTCCCTAATACAAACAAAATCTACTTAAGATTTTTGCATACATCAGTATTTTTCATAGATCAGAGAGAACTGGCTGTTCTCCTGTGCCAGCTCATGTTCCATTAGAAATGGATTAAATCACCCAGACATCAAAATCTTTTGGGTGACATTTTCACTTAGAACTCATTCTCATAATTCAGCTTGAGTTTCCTTCTGTGGCCTCTGTTATGAGTCAGCCCCACCGGGACACATCATTGATAGGGCTGATTTGTAATCTTCCACAGCAGCTGGCTGCTGCTCATTTCCTCAGCATTGAGAAAAATCATGTGCCCAAAGCTCAGTTTCTCAATTGGGACTTTTTACATTTTTTCCTTGACAACTAGTGGGACTAAGTAATTGATTCACTGATTATATGTATTGAGTGTGCAGTTAATAGTGTGAATGGGATCTCTAAATCTCAATGCAGGGGCCAGGGAGATAGCTCAGTAGAATAAGCGCTTGCCTGGCAAGGGCAAGGGCCTGAGTTCAATCCCCAGTTCTGCCAAAAATAAATAAATAAAATAAAATAAACCTCAATGCTTCATCTATAGAAGGATTTTCACTTTGAGGCCATCTCAAAGAAAACAATAGCCACTCTCCAGAGGGCGCTCTAGAGCTGCTATGGCCCACTGGTCCTCTCCTGAGTTGGGCCTAGGGGTGGGGACCTGTGTGTCCCTCAATGGCTCAGTCTACCCAGTGCTGGTGGTGACCCTTGGAAGGAAGCATGACCTGGTCAAGGCAGTTTCCTCAGCCAAGCCAGTCCACAAAGGACAGCTGAGATTGGTCTATGTGAACTCTGACAAGTTACTAAACATCTCTAAACCTTATTTCTCATACACACAATGGGTTTAATATTTATTTATTTGATACAGGGTCTCACTGCACAGTTCAGACTCATAGTGATCCTCCCGTCTCAGCCTCCCTAGTGCTGGGATAGGTATGTGCCACCACACCCAGTTCCAGTGCCAGCATGGCCTGTGGTACTGGGTATCGAACTCAGGTCCTTGCACTCGCCGGGCAGGTGCTTAGACCACTGAGCTATCTCCCCAGCCCTATAATTTTTTGTTTTGTTTTGGTTTGGTTTTTTTGGTGGTACCAGGGATTGAATTTAGGACCCTGCACTTGCTCGGCAAGCCCTTATTCTACTGAGCTATCTCTCCAGCCTGCCCACAGTGGATTTAATAAAAGCCTATGCCTCCTAAGGTTGCTGGGCAGATAAATGAGATGAGTTCTTGATCTCTTCTGTGTCACTCCCAGCCAAGGATCAAATAAGACCCTCATTCCTAGAAGAAGAACTGGACAATTTCCACCAGATTATCTATGATAGTCTACATAAGGCCATCAACACAGTACCTGGCATATAGTAACTATTCAATAAATGGTGATCATTGCACTTGTTATTGTTGCTTTCACAACTATCATTTATCAGGTACTGTGCTGGAGGCCGGAGACATAGGAATGATCAAGATGCTGCTCCTGTCCCCCAAGAATCTCAATCCATGAGCAAATCACACACCATCAAACAAGCAATTACAATGCAGTGCAATGGACAGAGTGGCCTGGGTGTGAATGGCAGCACCCAAAGGAACACATGTGCTGGCTGGGATGAAGGACAGTGACGCCAGAGACTGTGCTTGATAGGGAGGAGGAGTCATGGGCCAAGGGGTAGATGTGGTTCAGGTGGGAAGAAAGGGTTATCTGCTGTGTCAGAGTGTGTATGACACAGTTCACAGAGCCACTGGAACAGGTACCACAATGAGGGAGGAAGGATGTGTGTGCACCAGGCCGACAAGTACAGGCCTGGATTCAGAGAGGACAGGCGGCCACAGAGATCGCTCAGCAGTCTAAGTCCCTGTCTGGCAAGCACAAGGACCTGGGTTTGATCCCTGGTACTGCATGCTATGCTGGCCTCGCACCGAGCCAGCCACTGAAATCAGGTGTGGTGGTGCATGCCTGTAATCCCAGCTCTGGGGAGGCTGAGACAAGAGCATCACTAATATAAGTCTGAGCTGCGTAGCAGACCCTGTACCAAAAAAGAAAGATTAGCTAGGACGATGGGAGGCATCAAGAGATTCTAACCAGAGGAGGGGCAAGGTCCATTTTGTGCTTGTAAATGTCCACTTTGGCTGCCATGAGAGCAAGAGATTAGAGACGGACAAAAGTAGAGCCCCATTAGGAGACTGTCAAGGTCCAAACGAGAGCTGAGAGAACCTCAACAGACAGGAATGCACAGAGTTGAGGAGTATTTAGGAGGTGGTGCTGGTTAGATGGTGAAAGAGAACAGGAGCCCAAGGCTGCATTCGAGCTTTTGACCTGGCTCAAGAAACTCCAGGCCTACAGAAGTATCCTGAGACCAAGAGAAAAGTTAAGTCCTCAAAATCAGACATGCTGTTATTACCCCGCATGGCTTGAAGGAGGCGCTTCTTTCAGCTAGCTCTCCAAGGCTTGCAGCTCTGTTTCAGAGAAGCCCATCTGAAGTCTTAGTAGAGTACAATACAACCATCAGAAGCAGCTCTGTGGATCCCAGAGGAAACTGCTTCTTCTGCCTGGGTCTAGTGGGGGGAGGGGCAGCAAAAAATGTTCTCAGTGTTTAGATTGTAATTGGATTGAAAAGAAAATAGGAAGAGCAAGACAAACAGCTCAGAGGATTAAAGCGCCTGTAAGTAGGCATAAGGGCCTGCCCTGCTGGCCCCACTTCCGGGGTGCACCGAGACTGGGCATGGTGGCAATCTCAGCTCTTGGGAGACCGTAAACAGGTGGACCACTGTGAGTCTGATATAGTAGTGAGACCCTGAACACCCTGTAGACCCTTCCCTAAAATAATAAATAAATAAAATAGGGCAAAGGAAGAAGATAGAAAAAATGTACTTTTGGACTGAATATTTATTTTTAAAATGTATTTAGCACATACAGGGTCTACAGGTCTCACTACACAGATCAGACTCCTAGTGATCCTCCTGTTTTCAGCCTCCCAAGCGCTGGGATTATAGGCGTGCACTATAATCGGCCAGTCTCAATCACCATCTCAGCGTGCCCTGGGAGCAAGGCCGGGAAGGCAGGCTGGGGATTGAGCCCAGGTCCCTGCATCTGCCTAAGCAGGCACTTTAATCTGCTGAGCTATCTGGCCAGCCTGGATTCAATCTTTAGTAAATCAACCTTTATTGAATATGGACTGTGCTGAGGGCTTTGACTAGAAGGAAGCATAAGCAGACCTTGAAGGGTGAACTTGCAGCTCTAGTCCCTTCAACAATAAGGCTTTCTATGATAAATTAAGGTGCTGGCTCTCACGCTTATCCATCAGTCCCCTCATGTGTTTGGTGACCTTAGTTAGCTGCTGGAGCTTAATCATCTCTATACTTTTACAATACTCGGGTTTTGAACCTCAAAGCTGGTAAGAACTTTACAAATAGGAACCATCCCATGTAAATGATTGGCAGACCTCTCTACCATTTACACTAGAAGAAATAATCTGAGAGCAGGAAGAGGCCAGAGGTGTCTGAAGGTTCCAAAATAATCTGGCATATTTTGTTTTGTGTTTTGTTTCTTTTTAAGACAGAGCTCCTTTATCTAGGCTGACCTGGATCTTGAGATTCTCCTGCCTCAACTTGCCTAACAGCTGGGGCTAACAGTATGTGCCAGTGTCCCTGACCACAAAATATCTTCTGAATCTAAGTTGGAAAACAGGCTTATACCCCTATTAGGATTTGAGAGGAAGAGGAAGGAAGTGGCAAATTTAGGGACCTAAATTGGAATCTCCCAGTCATACTTTCTGGGGCACAGTGGGTAATCGCGGTATTCACTGAGGTTACAAGTACAGTAGTCACTGAATCAACCAAAAAAGAGTTTTTCATAGTTTGGTTTGGTCCTTGCTTTCCAAATTAGAGTCTCGATTTAAGACAAGAATCAACCTCTACCTAAAGAATGTGATTTTTTTCCCCCTTAAAGTTGCTCACTGCAACAACTTTCAATTTCTACATTCTCATGAAGTTGAACAACGAAACAATCGCTTATGCAATCGTTCCTTTCTTTGGGGTCCAAAGGCAGGCAGGTGAGTTTCCACTGCGCTTCCATTTTCTCCCGGGCTTGTGGTGTCAGGCTAGCATTTGGAGCGCCTCCTGGACAGTCCTCCGGCCTTGGAGGGAAAGTGACTGAAAGGCACCCAAGCGCCGCCAGAGTTCCGGAGCAGACGTGCCTCGGGTCGGGGAGTGGGCGCGGCTCCTGAAGTTTAAAAATAATTTCCTTCTTATACAAAAGAACCCGCGGACCGCCTGCCCCAGGAACAGCGCGAAGGGGCGGGAGGGAGTCCGGGATGCGCGGCGGCCGGGACGCGCCAACGCCCGCCCTCGCCTGGGCGCGCCCGGCAGCTCCCGGCGGCTCCGCGGAGGGGGCAGGAGCGGCGCGAGGGGCGGGGGGACGACACGACGCCCCACGACGCCCCGCCCCGGCCCGCCCCGCCCCGCCGCGCCACGATTATAGCCGATGACTCAGGGCGGAGCTCGGCATCCAAGCCGCTCGGCCGCCAACTTCTGTGGATGGGACCAGAAGTTTCTAGCCGGCCAGTTGCTACCTCCCTTTATCTCCTCCTTCCCCGCTGGCAGCGAGGAGGCTATTTCCAGACTCTTCCACCCCTCTCGGGCCACGTCACCCCCTCCCTTAATTCATAAAGGTGCCCGGCGCCGGCTTCCCGGACACGTCGGCGGCGCGCAGGGCTCTCGCTCCTCCCGCTGCACAGAGGTGCCGGTACCCCGCACCCCGCACCCGCGACCCCGCCGCCCCGGGCCGACCCCGACCCAGCATGAGCGCTGCCACGCACTCGCCCGTGGTGCAGATGGCGTCCGGCAACGGCGCCGGCGACCGCGACCCCCTGCCCCCCGGGTGGGAGATCAAGATCGACCCGCAGACCGGCTGGCCCTTCTTCGTGGACCACAACAGCCGCACAACGACGTGGAATGACCCGCGCGTGTCCCCCGAGGGCCCCAAGGTGAGCTGGGCCCGCGCCCACCTCGACGGCCTGCGGGCCGGGCCGGGCTGGGGGCT
>NW_004524586.1:25032056-25081043 GCF_000260255.1 Octodon degus | reverse complement strand
CGCGGCCTCCTTGCACGCCCCGCCTCGCGACCGAGCCCCCGGGCGGCGCGGGCGACGGCTCGGCGGACCCCAGGGTGGCTCGCAGGCGGCGCGGGGTCCCGGGGAAGCCCGCCTTCCAGTTCCACAACTGGGTTGAGGGTTGACTTTACTCTCGGTCCCAGGCGCGGAGTGACTCAGGAGGCTGGTAGAAATACATTCTTTTAATTTTTTCTTTCTGTATTGGAAGTGAAAATTGTATTCTTGCTTGAAACTACTACTTTCACTAGAAAAAGATTCCAACGTGACTTAAAAACAACAAGGTGCTTTTTCTCCTAGGCAGTTTCTAAACTAGCGATCGGAGACTGTCATCGCTGGCCTTTGCCTGGCGACATTGCCTCACACTGGAGAGAAAGAGAATGATACGTATTTTTAATGGAATACGGGTCCTTCCTTGTTATGGTATTAAATACATACTTGGGATTTGCTTCTTATATACAAATAACTGAGGAGTGACACAGCAAGGAAGAGTATGGAAACTTGAAAATACAAATTTAGATGATTCTCATTTTAAAAAGTGTTTAAAATATATAGTTGATACATTGATTATCAATAATTACTATAAATTCGAGGTATTTTTCAAGATAAAAATTGGGGGAAATGATATATTTAAAGAAAGAGCAGCTTACTACTGACAGGAAAAAAAAAACCAAAAATAAAAGCAGTAAAAAACTGGTTTTGTGTATTTGAATGTTAGTGGGGATGGAACTGAGGGCCTTGTGCATGCTAGGCCAGCGTTCTACCTCTCAGCGCGCACCTCATGGCTTGTCTAGATGTCCCCCAAAGCTAGGAATGCGCTCTATACAGACCTTTAATTTTTTTTTTTTTTTTTAAGAGTCTCACCATTGTTCAGGCTGAGCTGGAACTTGGCAGTCCTCCTGCCTCAGCCTCTTGGGTAGCTGGAATTACAGCACGTGCCACAATACTCAGCCTGATGCATTGAGGATTTAAAAGCTCCCCAAAATAAAAATGATTTATAAACCATTATTTCAGGGAATATAGTTCCATTATCAAATGCTTACCTAACCGGTGAGGCCTTGTGTTTGATCTCTCTCTCTCTCTCTCTCTCTCTCTCTCTCTCTCTCTCTCACTCTCTCTCACACACACACACACACACACACTTATAAACCAGTATTTTAGGAAAAAGGTCTGTGTTATTCCTTTTCATTTTTATGTACTTTCATTTTTTTACTTTTGGCGGTGCTGTGATCAAACCTGGGGCCTTGTAGGTGCTGAGCAAATACTCTGTCTCTGAGCTACAGCCCCAGCCTGCACTATTATTTCCTTAAAAATATTAAACTGGAGCCAGGCGTGGTAACACACTCCTGTAATCCCAGCACTCAGGAGGCTGAGGCAGGAAGATCATTGCAAGTTCAAGACCAGCCTGGGCTATAAAGTGAGCTCAAGGCTTGCCTGCATAATGAGACAAACCAAACCAAAAAAAAAAAAAAAAAAAAAAAAAAAAAAAAACAAAAACCAACTGAGAATGAGTACAGCATGCAGGCCTTAGGTTCAGTCCCTAGTGCCAGATCCCCCAAAATTAGTAATACTCTAGTATCCAAAAGCATGATCTTGTATATTCAGCAGTTTACATTTACAAGATATTAATTGTATATTTATTCATGAAAATTAATACAAGAGGCTGTAATTAGCTGGGATGGGCATAATTATATATATACGTTTTTGTGTGTCTCTTCAGCCTATTACTATACAGAGTAAAATCTATCTTCCTTTAAACCAGCTCCCATACTGCAGACTGTTTGGATGTGGGCCTCTCATGTACTATACAGCTCTATTTTTGAGGTCCTGTGCCTGTAGATCAGACAGGCAGAATCTGTTGGCACCCTTTGTTGGGAGTGAAGATCAAGTTTGAACATATGCGTTGCCAGGACTTTGTTTTCAACATGAAACTTACTTAGCAAGTTGGTGTCTTCTGTATCCACCCTGTGGTTTGTAAACCCTTTAAAGGGAAAAGAAAACAGGTTGAGTTGTTAATATTGTTCTCAACAAATAAAATTTGAAGTACTAAGTCAGAGTTCCTAGGCTTGAAGAGTTGATTTGAAAATTTCAGTTAGAATTTTCAGGTTAAAAGGTTCTTCAGGTAGTTTAGCCTTTTTACTCATGGATAAAGAAATCCAGAGGGAGACTGTGACAGGAACATGGCAATGTGGAGTGCAGTCCAGACAACTTTGTGACCCTGTCACTCACATATAGAAAGAAATGCAGAGTTCAAGTGTGTTTCTTTTTTTTTTTTTTTTTTTTTTTTGCAGAACCAGGGATTGAACTCAGGCCCTTGAGCTTGCCAGGCAAGCGCTTATTCTATTGAGCCATCTCCCTGGTCCCAGTGTGTTTCTTTTTTAAAATTTTAAAAATATTTATGTATTTAGTACAGGGTCTCACTATGCAGATTGGACGCATAGTGACCCTCCTGGCTCAGCCTCCCAAGCGCTGGGATTACAGGAGTGCACCACCATGGCATGCCTGGAACTGGGGCTCGAACTTGGCTCCTTGTGCTTGCCAAGCAGGAGCTGAGACTGCCGAGCTATCCCCGCCCCCCCAAACCCTCAAGTGTTTCTGAAGGACACTGAGCTAACACTAATAACAAGGCAAGAACTGAGGGACGTCCTAAGAAACGGCAGAGTGTCTGCTCAGAAGTTAGAAGTGGCTTCCAATTTTGCTAAACTGCAGAATATGTTATTTGAATGTCTTTGTGTCTTGTCTACTTTGGAAATCCTGGGGCTCTCACTGTTGTTCTGTGGTTGCTTAGATTTTGGTAACTGGCCGTGATCAACACAAAAACAGTCTTTTGTGAGATTTGTCAACATGGTACCACAACATGAAAGGAAAACTTAACCTCCAGATAGGGGCCAAATCCTTGAAGCTGTGCCTGCTTCACATCTGGGCTTTGTTGTTTTTAAACCCATGCTTTGATAATTACAGAACATCTGGATGACTAATGCAGTTTCGCTCACATGAATTATACCTTACTTCAGACTGAATACAGTGGGAAATTTTCAATATCTTTTTTTTTTTTTGCGGAACCGCGGATTGAACTCAGGCCCTTGCGCTTGCCAGGGAAGCACTTATTCCACTGAGCCATCTAATCTCCCCGGCCTCAATATCGTTTTGTATTGAGCAATTGATTCCTAGTCCAAAACAAGACAAGGGCTGTTTCAGGTGAGTAGAGCTGAGGCCCCTCTGAACATCTCTTTAGAGAGGAAATTCTGTCAGTCAGTAAAGACTTGAGTATGGAGCGAAAGTTCTCTTTTAGGAGAGGACTCAACTTCAGGATTTTATTGACCAATCATGCTGGGAAAGAAATGGCATTTACAGAGAAGAGAATGACTAGCACTTTGTATCTTAAACTCTGTCCTCACAGTGGATCCTCCATGTTCCCCTTAAGTGGCTCGAACAGGTCTTTCATCCCCATTTTTACGGGGTTCAAATGAAAGCAAGTGTCTTCCATCACTGCAGAGGTGGGACAACCCGAGGCAAATGCGTTCGCTTCATCTGACACCTTCCTAAGCAGCTGGACCTCCCCACCTGAAGTCTTTCTGGATTTTGGTTTTCTGTGATACTTAGCCTTCCCACTAATCTCCTGGCAAGTTTGTACCAGCCTGGGCCTTTTCCCTGTGGAGACGTCAGCATCCACTGTGGACTCGGGGGGTGGGGTGGGGTGGGGTGCGCAGCTCCATGCAACCTCTGGCTCCCCTCCCTGAGTGCACAGAGGCCAGGTGCTCTGCGGTGCTGGCCTCTTGCCACCTGCCTGGGAGGATGGGCAGACCCTTCTCTCTCACAGAGCAGCCCTGTTCTTGCTGTGATCTTGGGGGACACCAGTTTAGCCATCTCCAGGGGATACTTTAAAGAATACAAATTGTAGCCCAATGTTGAATCGAGGTAGGGCCCAGAAATCTGTAAGCCCAAAAAGTTTTCTGATGATGCCGATGCTGTCAAAGCTGCCGTGAGAGGCATGATGGTCTCTGAGCCCATTTGGAAGCGGGGAGTTGTGACGTAGCGTGCCTGCCTGGGCCCTGGAATCCCTCAAGCTGCGTCTGCTTCACATCCGAGCTGCAGGGCTTTGCCCAGCCTCCACTTTCCTTCTTGGGGAAACTCTTTGTGCCTTGGCTTCTGGAGGTGACTTGGCTAGGATGTGTGAGGAGAGGGTGGCAGTAGTCCCAGCAAGATCTGCCAGCGTAACCGTGCAAGAATGCCGGGGGGGGGGGGGGGGCAGGCCTTCCTTTGTATACCCTAGGAGGATGTAAACTGGACCCTTTCTCTGTGTTTCATCTTGCCCCCACTGTACTGTCACTGTCACAATTTGAAGATTACACGTGGGTACTGTCAGAGTTAGAAACACCCTTTCTGAGATCATTGGAAATAATTTGAGTTGTGATTATGGAGACCCATCTATTATGCTTTAGGGTCAGCAAAACTTCCTGAATTTTCTTCAACTGGGATCACTCTGCTCTTTGTAGATTGACCACTAACTGTTATGCCCTTTAGCATAGCGAAGAAATCGGTGGCCATTCTGTCCTCATGGCCCGCAAGCCGCATTCGTGGCTGAGCAAATGAAGAGCGTGGCCATGTGCCTTGGGAACCCAGCTCACCCCGCACCTTTATTTTCCTTCTACAGAGCAGCCTGTGTTTAGCTCACATGAAACCGAGGGCACCTCTGACAACAGAATCTGTTCCCTGCTTAGGGGAGTCGATGTGCCCTTTCCAAGAGTATCATCCACACCCAGGAACCACAGTCGCATTTGACGTTAGCCAGGGCTGGGAAGGCTTTAGTGTTGGGAGTTATCGGGGCTGGTGGTGAGTCAGAAAGCTTCATACCACCTAGGAGGCCTTGATTAGCACTGTCCTCATTTCTGAACGACACATGGTTGCCTTATATAAACCATCCTACATGTTCATTACTTTTATTTTATTGACATTTTAAAAGATGCTCTGGTGTTTACCATCCAAAGTAGGGAACCATAGAGAATCTAAACCTGCTCTTTCTCCTTCGAGTCTTGCTGTCTTAATGTTGCTTTTAATATGGACACTAGAAAAAAGTCCTGCTTCTTAAAGAAGCTCAGAATTTAGACTGAGCTGGACTTCCGAGGCCACTCACCAGTTCCCTTTCCTCATTTGGCAGATGCAGTTGATCTCAGGCCCTCAGTCTGGTACTTGTGACACTGTGTGTGACGTGTGGTGTTATTAAGTCTTCATGTTTTGCTGTGAAGCTATCTTTGCGGCCTTGGCAGCTTTTCAGGAAGCGAGGCAGTTTGCAAAATCTTAGCAGAAAGGATTTCTTTGGGAAGAAATGAATGTAATTATTTTGGTCTGTCAACATATTGATACATATGTTCTAGATAAGGATGTGTGCTTTTACAAAACTTGTCTTTTTAAATCCTCCAGATAGCTCTCTGAGATAGAAGCTATTAAGTTTGTCTTATGAATAAGAAACAAGATTCAAAAAAAAAAATGAGGGGAGTGGAGAGATAGCTTAGTAGAATAAGCGCTTACCTGGCAAGCACAAGGGCCTGAATTCAATCCTCAGTCTCCCCCTCTCCCCCCAAAAAGAAAGAAACAAGATTCAAAGAGGGGATGGGCCTGGCCCTTGGTGTAAAAAAATGACTGTCGTGGCTTTACCCCATGCAGAATGCTGCAGGAGGGACAGATGCTTGTGCCCTTAGTGAGCCAGGCTGATTCCTATGTGGTCTCTTCAGGTGCAGCCTGATAAACAGCCTGATTCCACCTCTGTTCACTTGATCAGAGACCCTGGCCCACTTCCCAAGTTGGGTCTCAGCTCAGGAGGTGGATGCTAGCCTTTATCACTTACTCATCTCATCTGAAATTTACTGAGGCCCACCGGGTTAGGTCACGGTGTTAATGTTACATAGGGGCCTAGTCTACCTCTTCGGTCCCTCTCTCTGAAGCACGTCCTCCTTCCCCCGAGTCAGAGGCAGGTTGTCCCTGCTCTGGACTCCATCTCACTCTTGGTCTTTGTTTCTAAAGGTGGGCTCTTTCCTAATTTGCCTTGGGCTCATGTCCCTGCCGAGAGCTTCTGGCAGACAGAGTGGTCTGTTCAGCTCTCTGCCCGTCTCTGCCTAGGAGGGCTTGTACACTTGCTTAGTAGAAATCAAACAGACGACTCTGTGAGCCTGTAAAGGCTGATTAGAGAAAGGCTGCCCCTTGTGAAGAAGTGTGGGTAGCAGTCTGCTGAGGGAATGCTTCTGTGGCTGGCTCAGCACCGTCCTGGGCTCCCAGATGTCCCCAGAGGCCTGTCCTTTTGACTACTTCCTGAATGGCCTTTGCTGCCCCGGGATGTCAGTATTGATTTTTTAAGTCCCTCTTGATGGGTCTGGAGAAGCTGTGCTTTGTTCCCATCAGTGACGCAGCATCTTGCAGCAGGCTTGCGGGAGGGGCGGGGAACTGACAGCAGCCCGAGCCGCTGCTGATCTCTGGCTGCGCAGACAGTCCCGGCAGTGAGAAGAGGAGTCTTTCCAATGTTTTGTTCTTGTGGCTGGCAGTAAGATCAGACACATGTACACAAAGCTTCCTATTTACTCTCAATTCAAAAAGACAGTCACAGAGTGCTCCCTCCCGTGTCAGGAGCATCGCAGTGATCCAGAACTCTCGGTACAGTGCTGTGCTCTAGTGACTTGAAGGGGGACTTCTCATGGAAAATTCCACAGCATCCTGTTGGAGAACAAACATTTCCTATTTCAAAGTAATTTCCTAAGTGCCCACTAAAGTGGAGTTACAAAGGTGGGGTTTTTTCCTAGTTATTTTCAAAATTCTTCTTGGATGAAGGAATGAATGAATGGTAAAAAATACAAACAGTGGGGAGATAGGAAGACACCTGTTTGTGCAGAAGATAAGGCAGCCCGTTTGCTGGTTGACTGAACCTATTTGGATCAGTGCAGCAGGCCCCCCTCAGCATCAGGAGAGAGCCGCTCTCCTGCTGGGTCAGGTTGGGTCCTTTCCCTGCAAAGGCCCCAGTGCCGGCAGTGACCCTGTGTAGGGCGCCAGTGCATTCTCAGTGCTGTGGTGACTCAGAATGAAGCAGTGTCTTCACTCTCGCTTGCCCTGCCATGGCTGGGCCGATGACTCAGCACAGAGCAGTGACTCCCTGACCCAGAGCGCGCTTGAACTGAATGTTCCAAGTCTGAAGCTCAGCCCAGCTCAGCCAGGCAAAATGAAATGCTTTGCTCCAGTCACGTTTTTACCTCAGAAAGATGAAGGGCTTAGAGACATTAATCACACGTGAATGTTACCACACTATATGCAGGTACCACAGGACAGGAATAGCAAAAGGGTTGGCATATGCCTGGCCTTACTCTCACACAAACCCAGGTTCTAGAAATCTTACATGAACTGCTCACTCTCCCTGAGCCTCTCTTGTTTTTCAGTGACAAAAGTACCTGCTGAGCAGGAATGGGAATCCAAAGGGCAATGTTGTTTGGAAGATATTTAGTCCAAAGTGAACTAATGAGTATGAGCAATCCTTGGAGATGTTTGTAGCCTTTTCTGTAGAGTAAGAAGGTATTTGCAGTTAGGCATTTGTCTACCCCAAACAATGGCCATGGTCTTTCGGCTCTCAGATAGACCTGGGGTCGTGTTTCTCAGAAGCTAAATCTCTTCTTATTCCCCTTGTACTAGATTTCCTTTATTTCCCTGACTGTGTCCAGACGACCCTCAGAAGGCTGCCCTGGGCTTCCTGTGCTCCTTGTGGGGGCCATATGCAAAGGAAGGCTGTTGGGCTTTCTGGAACCTCAGCCAGCCCTCAGCTCCATCAACCTGTGGGCTCATCTAGGATCTTCCGCCTGAGACAGGCTGGCAAAAGTGGCTGTTGTAGGAAGAATGCTTGGAGGAGCTGCGCTGCTTAGGTTGGGGAGAAGAGTACCTCAGGAATTTTCCAAGGGTCTCACTGCTGGTCAGAGAGGATTTCCCTTTGTTCCATCTACTGATGATGAATTGGAGGATTTTTCTTTTGGCATAATGTATTATGTCTACTGACACCTAACATACGCTTGCCATCCAACAGATGGAATGTCCATATGACTGGCATGCTCATTTTTTGTAAGAGACCTAGCTTTTAGAATGCCATGAAAAGGTACAAGAAGGTGGGTGCGGGGGAGGTCTGCTCCTGGACTCTTTTAATTCAGACAGAGATTTCTTCCTGGTGTAGAGGTTTTAGGTACTTTTTCCATTGGTGATTCCTGGCTTTAGTTTCTTTAAAGCAGGTATCCTTGTTCTTTTTATTTTTCTGAAGAGGAAATAGGTAATGTTGAATGTTCTAGAGCCGTGAGTTCAGGATGTTGAAGGGCTTCTCTGCCTGGGTGTATATCAGCTTCCTGTATGGCCTTGGGCTCCATCCTGTTGCCACATCTGCTAAATGAAATCCTTGAAGAGGGCCCCAAGGGGTGGGAGACAGTGGGAAGGCTGAAGGTTGGCTCTGAGTCTCTAGCCCTCCCTGCAGCCAGAAAAATAAACAGCAGCTGCCGGTGGACAAGCTTGTTTTGGGAACCACTTGTGGCCCTTGTGTTTAGATGCCAGCAGAGGCTCTATATCCTAGTGGACCTTCCTGTGCCCTCGCCCAGCCTGGCCTCTCCCTTGTAGGTCTCTGGATGCATTTGGGGGAGCTGCAGCCAGGGCAGTGAGGTGTTGGCTTATCTGTGTGCAAGCCCTGCCCTACTGGGAGTGCCCAGGGGTTGGGTCCTTAGAGTAGGTTTTTGGCTCTTGTTAGTTTTCAGGGGGAACAATGATATCCTTGCTAATCAGCACTTTTTAAGACTCAGATAAAGAGACTTTCAACTCTCTACTTGGCTTTTACCAACTTGGTGAGAACCACGGAGAAGCTAGGCTTCATGGACAGTAGAACCAACTAACTGCTACTGGAGAAAGCCTGGCTTGTCAATGATTAGTTATGGAACCAAGGAACAAGATTCTATAGGGCAGGGAGTGGCTTTTGAGTTGAGGAAGACCTTCTCATGCCTTATTTCTCTGAAGTCTTTCAAAAAACATGGGAACATGTAAGGCTTTTTATAGTTAGAGGAACTGAATATTAAAAAACGAGATTTGTATGAGGCCATTGGCTTGTAGAGGCAGGGAGAGATTGGAGTCCAGTGTGACAGCTTGTGGGAATAGAAAATTCCTGTTTATTTGGATGCAACTATAAAGATGTGATGATGATTTTGTCTTTTAAAAATGTTCTCCAGTAAAAACATATGGAGACATCCACTTCACTAATTCCAAGATAAAATATTTAGGTTTGAATAACAGGCACAGCAGAGCAAACTTCCAGTCAACTGTGACTGCTGGTGGCTCACAGGGTTTGTGACCAACATAGACCTTCTGTCTTACTTGGGGTCCCAAGACAAAATTTTATCTTCTCAGAGCTGCTGTACATGGGCTTCGATGGGACAAGGACCATGCTTATTATTCAGAATGTGTCCAGTTGATTGCATGCTGTAGGCAGTGCAGAGAGTGGTGGGAAAGACATAACTCACAATCCAGTGGGAATGGAAAGAATTTAGTTTGGCCATAGGGCTACAAATGGCTATTGATTTGTATATCAAGTGGATGTTAGTAATACTCATTTGTTCATATGGCCTGCTGTACCCAACAGAAAGTTGTGGTACAATTTTTTTCTTTTTTCTTGTACCAGGGATTGAACTCTGTGGTACGATGTTGAAGCTTAACTCTAGGCATTAGATGGAAGTTTCATGCTTATTTTCTGCCTGATAGAGGTGAGCCAGGCCACTTGATTTTGTCCTAGATCCTAGCTACATGGGGACTTCCAGTGTTACTTTTTCCCCTCATCTTTTTTCCCTTTTCTTTGTTTTAGAAGGCTTGAGTTGTTGTTAGTAAAACTCAACAGCTGACCTGGGTGAAGGCTCTTCTGGCCTAAAAACCCAGTTAACAGAATCTGTGTCCTACTTAAGGCACAGCTCCAGGGCTGTCGAGTCAGAGTGCTGTGGGGCAGCCCTAGGAGTAAGTACACGGCATGAATGGAGCTGAAGTTCGCGCCCAAGCTACCAGGGTGCCTAGGACCACCAATGTACAGGGTACAAATTGTGGGTGGGTCAGGGCCACCAGCCCTTTTTTCTGAACTGCTCATGAATACTCTCAGCCTGTTTATCAATTGGTGCATACCAGGGGTGCCCAAGAGTTCCTCTCCCTGTCCTGATTCCAGTGCACTAGCTGCCAGGGCTACCTTCTTCTTCTTTTTTTTTTTTTTAAATTTTATTTATTTATTTGTATGTGTGTGTGTGGGGCCAGCTCAGCCCACCTGGGGGCGGGGCTGGGTGGCGTGGTGCTGGGGGATTGAACCGCGGTCCCTGTGCTTTGCTAAGCTTGTTCTAAGTAGGTGCTTTAGACCACTGAGCCATCTCACCAGCCCAGGGCTACCTTCTGCAGGATGGTCTTAAGCAGCTTTCATTTGGCATATGAAACTGCGTGCCTTGAAATCCCAGCAGTTCCTGATATGAATCCATCCCTGAAGGTCCTCATGTACCTGCCTGTGAAATTGGACTGGAATGGGCGGTGCTTAAAAATCTAGCCTTTTTTCTTTTCTTTTTTAAAATTTTCTGGATGTTCCATTGCATCCTACAGAGGGAGAACCCCAGATTTGTAGAACATTTTGGGGCCTTTTCTGCATTTTACAACTGAGTGAACTGAGATTCAGGGAGTGGATACAAGCTGCTTAGGTAACACATTTTGGGGCAGAGCAGGAAGTAGGACCAAGGACCATTTCTTTCAGGTCTCCTAGCTGTTCCCTTTGTGCCTGTGTAGTGTACTTGTCACAGTGAAGCTTAAACATGGTCTTAAGCTGTTGAGCTTCAACAGCAGACCCAGGCTCAGAATCTGACCTCAGACTTTCTTTAATAATAAAATCTTAACTTTTAATAAGGCAAATTTGGATAATTTGTTCCTGCTGTCTCCAGGCCATCTCGCACATGGAGTTGTTTGGAGCCCTCAGACACACCTCAGATGCAATACGCAAACAAAGGGGAAAAATTACTAATTCATTTTATAAATTAAAGTATTGAGATAAGCAGTGAAGTCAGGCCCTGGGGCTCTTATTTCCTAATTGGATTTTTAACGTATTCCCAATGTCTTTAACCAAATACAGGGATAATGAGCTGAGCTGCACGCTAATCTTGAGGTGAGGACCAGGAGTCCTGCCTGTTGGCTCTGCTGTCCCCCTGCTGCCTATGACAGATCTCACAGAGCTGATCCTTAGTCTCTGTTGAAGCCCAGATAGGGCAGGCAATGAGTCTGAGCTGGAAGATGCTGGTGTACCCAAGAAGCTGTCTCTATAGATATGGACTGAGAGAATATGTTTTAGTCATATTTTAGGGCATGATGGCAGACCTTTTAGAGCTTTTAGTAACAAACAGCTGGCTGTGGCATGAGTGCCATAGGCTCACCTCCACTATTCTAGGGGGATTATAAATATTGCACTTTTTAAAATTTAAAAACATCTTTTTAAAACCAGATTATAATGAAAACACCATAGAAGATAGAGTGGGCAATGTGACTCCTCCAGATGGTGCTTTTTACATAGTGAAAACAGGCATTTACTGTGAGATTCTAGGGAGGGTGCAGCAGGAACCTAAGACGCATCACCATTCCCAGCACAGACCTTATTATGGTCGGGAGTTTCATGAATTTCATTTTTGACTTAAATTATTCATTCAGGTGCGAGTGTTAATTGCCTGTTTTGTGAAGCAGTGTATCTGTCACTTACTTAAGGCAAAACCCCAGAGAGTTAGGGGGCCTGGAACTCGTTTCAGCTGTGACATTTACAGACACATTTTTTATTCATGCAGACTCAGGACTGGAAGGAAAAGCAGTCTCTGGGCTGCCCTCCTCCTCTGGCCATCCAGCTTGTGCCCACTGGCAGCATGATTTTTCCATCCCCCAAGTATAAGACCCGAGTCTTGGTGGAGGACCCAGCCCTTCCCTTCCTGTCCCACTCTGGCAGCCACAGAAGTCTTTCCCAGCCTCCTCCACCACTTCCCTCCTGTGTCTGTGCCCTGCTCTGCTTGTCTTCCTACTCCTCCCTGACTTCTTCCCTCACTTGCTAATGTGCCATAGTTTCTCCTTTGCAGCTCCTCCCATCCAGCCGAGGCAGGTCCGGTTGTGACAGTCAGCAGCTCTCAGGACAGGACAGGGCTCCAGCCTCATCTTCTCCTGTAGCTCAGCACATTCCATCCAGCCTCCTTTCCAGCTGCTGCTGTGACAGTGACTGCAATGACCCTGCCCAGTGACCACAATTTTTCTTCCTCTGACCTAGACATGACATTTTTCCAAAGACCAGTGTTGGACATTGGCTCTAGAAAACAGTCCCCGTCATGGTCAGTGAACAGGCGAGATCTTGCTCCCTTATTTTATTCCTCTTTCTTCCCTTTTCTTTTCCAGGTGTGAGATAGAGTCACTGAGTTGCATAAAATGTAGACTGGCTCTGTGGCCTTCCCAATCCAGGAGCTTTTCCCACTTTACTAACTTCCCTGAGGATCTCAGGCCCTGGCAGAGGGCAAGGTTTGGAGAGAAGGGGCATGGGGAGAAACCCTTACCTGTTAAAAGCAGATAATATGGGTGGGCAGTGTAAGGTCCCAGGGAAGTTTAGGGTTAGACAGATTTTTATATAGGCATATACCAATTTATCACCACCTGTCACTATCACAATCACTTTTCTTTTTTTCTTTTTTTTTGTTTTTAAAAATGTATTTAGGGGGGCCTGCCCCTTAGCTCAGTTCTTTAAGTGGCTGCTTCAACAAAGCAGTCAGGCTCAGGTTGCTCTGGTTCGATCCCCACAACACAAGACAGCCAGTCATGCCTTGAAGGCATTCGGCGCAAAAAAAAAAACAAACAAACAAAAAAAACACTTCTAAGGGGCTGGTGAGATGGCTCAGTGGTCTAAAGCACATACTTAGAACAAACTTGGCAAAGCACAGGGACCGCGGTTCAATCCCCCAGCACCACATGCCAGCCAGCCCGCCCCCTGGTGTGCTGAGCTGGCCACACACACACACACAAATAAATAAAATGTATTTAGTAGAGGGTCTACAGGGTCTCAGTACACAGATTGGACTCATAGTGATCCTTCTGTTTTCAGCCTCCCAAGCACTGGAATTACCGGTGTGCGCTACCACACCCAGCCTCAATCAAAGTCTCAGTGCACCCTGGGGTTGGGGATGGAACTCTGGTCCCTGCATCTGCCTAAGCAGGTGCTTTATTTATTTACTTATTTTTGGCAGAACTGGGGGTTGAACTCAGGCCCTTGCACTTGCCAGGCTAGCGCTTATTCTACTGAGCCATCTCCCTGGCCCCTAAGCAGGAGCTTTAATCCGCTGAGCTATCTGTCCAGGACCCCCATCACTTAGTATTTATTTTTCATTTTTGGGGATGTGTGGTAGCAGGAATTGAACTCAGGACCTCACACTTGCCAAGCAGGTGCTGCACTACTTAGCTAAATCCCTGGGCCTTCATCCTTCACTTTTGGTTTCCTTGATGCTCAGATGTCTGAAACACATACTGTTGTGTCTCTTCAGGGAGGGAACTCACATTTGTTGTGAACTGAGTGTTCTCTTCATGTGTTTTATAAAACTGTATTATCACAGTTCTGCAGAGTGGGCATTGCCTGTTCTAGTTTCTAGAAAAGAAAATGAAGGCTTACAGAGGTAAGAGGATTATCCAAGCTCCCAAAGCTATTCCTAATGGAGGCAAGACCGGACTTGGGCCCTGTGGGGCTGGCTAACCTGCACCCTGGGAAAGCCCTGCATTTCTCTCTTACCTGAGCCTCTGCTGCCTTGTAAGTTGCTTCCTGTTTGTTTTGTGCATTCTAAGCCCTTGCCATTAGCCCCCATTAGAGGTCACACCTGCTAGGGCTCATCATGGTGTTGGATGGGGAAGTGTAGGCTTGTTAGCTGCTTGGCTTGGAGGTGGGTGCAGTGACTGAGGGTTGGTACGTGAGTACCAAACAGCCCTGGGCAGCCAGTGCCAGTGATCTTACAGGACTTAGGCAGGCTCCTGACTGCAGCTGGAGGGAAAGGTGCCCCAGTTAGTGAACATGTTTCCCAGAGGAATTGTGGCTCAATGCTGTGCAGTGGAGGGTTTCTTAGTGCCCCTTGCTGGCACCCTTTGTTGCCTGGCTCACAGCAGGACCTGGGTTCTGAATGTGAGGCCTGGATCCACTTCTGCTCTTGAGAGGAATGACCCAAGAGTTAAGCAAACTAAAATAATGCTGTTGCTCTGAGCACGTGGGTCTGCTAATCTGAGAGTGCCAAGTGCCTGTCTGCAGTGTCCCCAAGGACACAGTGACACCCTTGCCTTCCTGTGTTCAGCAGGAGGGAGGTGGCTGATGGGCCTGAAAGAGCTAAATTCCAGGGCCAGCCACCTGGTGCCCACATCTGTGTATAAATAGCAGCATCTCGGAATTAATGGTCTCTTCACTGAAAATGCAAATCAGCCTTTGGTGCCTGCGCCTTTTGACTTATTTTGCAGCAAAAATTATCCCTGAAGTCTCATAGATTCTCAGTCTTTGGTGTTTGTTTGTCATTTAGAGAGATGCTTCCTTTTTTTTTTTGGAGACAGGGTCTTACTATGTAGTCCGGGCTGGCCCGGAACTTACTATGTAGCCTGGGCTGGCCTCATCTTCTTGCCTCAGACTCTAGAGTGCTGGGATTATAGGCATGTGCCACCAAACCTGGCTAGAGAGACACCTTCTTACAGAAGGCCACTCCCTTTCATTCTGACCTACACAGGTGTGTACATGTGACTCAGATCATTCTCTTGCCTCCTCTGTGAAGGGGCCCTCTGCTCAGGAGATGGTGAGGGGTTGTGTTACGCAGCCTTGGTAAGAGATGGCATTGCCCAGGGAGCTGCTGGCCAGCCTTGTGGGCTGAAATAAGATCATTCCCTATGGTACATTTTGGAACTTGGCCTTCTCAAGGGTCCCAAAATAGCCAGGCCACTGAAGGGAGAACTTCATGAGAGGACATAAGGGAGAAACCCCAACTGCTCCTCACCCAACTAGGCTTTGTGGTATTAAAGAAAACAAAAATTATTTTGTGCTACTTGCGAAGGCACGGTGGGAAAGACTGCCTTGGGAGTTTGCGGTGGGTGGGAGATTGGGCTCGGCGCTCAGCCCAGCACGAGCAAGGGGGATTTCGTAGCCAAGTGCACTATGAGGGTCAGGGATGGAAAACAACTAAAAGGAAAGGAACATCAAGGGAAGGAGAAATTCTGGCTAAACTGACCTAACAGGATTCTTGCTTCAGACTGGCCAGGGTGCTCAGATATCCCCTGGGGTGGGGACAGTTGAGACAGAGAACCTGATCAGATATCAAGGATGATCAGATACTGTAGGGAGAAGAGGAGTTCTGGCTAACGTGAGTTAGCAGAGTTCTTTTGCTAAAACTGGATTTTACAAGGAAGTGCACAGATGGGCCCAGCCAGAGGTCCAGTAGTTCAGGAGTTCGGCCAGGCAGACTCTTGTCAGTTGCCCCGGTAAGGTTAGCACAATTAATCCCTGAATTGTGCTCCCTTCCTGTGATGTCTTTGCATTCCTGTGTAGCTCCTCCCTTGCAGCTTGTTCTAACAATATTCTTGGGGAGGCAGTGCCCTGCTCTTCTCACTTTTCAGTATAGATTTCCAAATTGTGCTTTGTGTTTGGGTCTGACAAACTCTGAGTGGGAAACTTGAGGGCCTTCTGGGAAGCAGAGGAGCTTGCTGTAATTTTGTAGTGGGTGCTGAATCTTGTTCCTGGGGAACCTTCTGGTCCAGGCCTTTGAAGATTTGGGGGATAGCCAGCAGCTCCTACTTACACTGATGCCCTTTTGTCATCCGCAAAGAACCTGTCTTACCAGTCCGGGAATTTGGGGCCTCCCTTATGCTCCACAAATACCTGGGCTCCCTGTGGTTCCTCCTGGTGCCCCCAAGTCTCAAACTGCCCACCTCCCAGCAGCCTCTGCAGGAGAGAGGATGTTGTTGGCAGAAGCAGGGGCTGTGGAAGAACTGGGCTCCCTGGGCGCAGCTGTCCTGACTGAGTCATGGGGTCCAAGCCAGTCCAGATGATTGTGGCACTCGACACCACTATTTTCCTCTTTAGTTTTCTTCCCAGTTTCTAACCAATCTGCATTTCTCCACATTTTATTTTAGGAAACTGTATCATCTGCCAATGGCCCATCACGGGAGGGCTCCAGGTTGCTGCCTACCAGGGAAGGCCATCCTGTGTACCCTCAGCTCCGACCAGGCTACATTCCCATTCCTGTGCTCCATGAAGGCGCTGAGAACCGGCAGCCATACCCTTTTCGGGTCTATGCCCAGCCTGGGGCACAGCGATTTCGAACCGAGGCAGCAGCTGCTGCTCCTCAGAGGTCCCAGTCACCCCTGCGAGGTGGTGTGCCTGAAGCTCCCCAGCCAGATAAACAGTGTGGCCAGGTGGCAGCAGCTGCAGCAGCTCCACCCCCAGCCGCCCATGGACCTGAGGTAAGGCGAGGCCTTGTTCACCCTTGGCAGAGCACCACTTGACACACCAGGGTGTGGGCCTGCCCTGGAGCACCTGAGGTCCCCCCATAAAGACAACTCCGCAGAGTCCCTCAGTGTTCCACAGATGTGTTTTCCAGGAGTCATGTGGCTTATTTTTGTAGTTAAGGAATCAGAACCACAAGAGTAAACTGTAAACTGCTTGGTTCAGATTCATAAAGGTAGAAATAGCAGAGCCAGGACCTGAAATCTGACCTCCTGGCTCCTGATTCTGCTGTTTCCTATTCATTTTGGGCTTTTCATTTCAGAGAGAGCTGTATTATTATTTTGGTCAGTAGGACACCTATGGATAAATACAAACTGCTCAGAGCTATGCTGATAACAAAAACAAAATAGCCCCCGCAGTTTAAAAGGAATCCCAGATGGAAATTAGGAAGGCAGCAGTTGCAAGATAGGCTTTCATTCCCGAAGCCCAAGATACTTCAGGGCATCTTGGTAGATTCAGTACATTAATAGAGTACATTAGTAGCAAAAGAATAGTTGTTAATCTGGCTCTTAGCTGAGATTTGCGGGCCAGTGGGTCTAATAGGATTCCTGATTATAAGCGCTTTCATTTCCTGTCTCTACCTCATCCCACCCTGTTCACTGGCATTATTCTTGAGCACAGATTTTCATTTCCTAGCTAACCCAGAGTCGTGATTGCCTCTCAGCTCTGTTCCAAGTCTGTTTAGCTTCACAACCTGCTGCTTGGGGGTGAAAAGTTGTAATTAACATGAGATACAAGGAAACATTTTTCCTTCCTGAAAGAGGTGGTACCTGCAGTTGCCATGTTTTTGCTGCAGAAATCAGTGACATATCAATCTTAGGAAATTTAAGCTAGTGAGGTCCTTAGAATCCAACTGGAGAAACACTTTTCTTATTTTTTAGATGAATAGAAGGGGGTCCAGAAGAGAAAGGGACACAGCTCCCAGTTACTCAGCTGGTTCTCTAAAGATCAGTAGGAAAAGGGTTAAGGAGAGGGGAAGGAGAAGACAACAATAGATCCAGTAGGCCAGGTACTTCCGGTGTGTACTGCTCGTGCTGAGACATGTACACAGATGATTTTGCTGCATAGCCCATGGGTGAGGATGTTACTCTTTTCTCGTATTTCAGATGAGGGCCAGAAAGCTACTGAGCCACTAAGAATTTGAACCCAGTCTTTATTCTAGAGTCCTCAGTCTTAGTAGACTTTTTTGGTCCTAGTGATAGAACCTAGGCCTCATCCATGCTAGGCATGAACTCTGCCACTGAAATACATCCTAGCCCCTTTACACCAAGCTTTGAAAGTGAAAACAGTTTCTGGGTGGGAGTGTGGGGCCAGGAGCAGATGCACAGTGGAAGGCTGGATTGTCGTTCACAGCCGTGTTCTCTGTGCTCTGTCTCTTGCAGCGGGCCCATTCTCCAGCTGCCTCTGACTGTTCATCCTCGTCCTCCTCGGCCAGTCTGCCCTCCTCTGGCAGGAGCAGCCTGAGCAGTCACCAGCTGCCCCGGGGCTACATCCCCATCCCAGTGATACATGAGCAGAATGTCACTCGGCCGGCAGCCCAGCCCTCCTTCCACCAAGCCCAGAAGACCCACTACCCGGCTCAGCAGGGCGAATACCAGACCCACCAGCCTGTGTACCACAAGATCCAAGGGGACGACTGGGAGCCCCGGCGGGCAGCATCACCGTTTATGTCCCCAGTCCGAGGCACAGCTAGCCGGGAGGGCTCACCGGCCAGAAGCAGCACACCGGTGCACTCCCCATCACCCATCCGGGTGCACACAGTGGTGGACAGGCCTCAGGTATGCAACTGGTGGTGTTGACGGACCGTGGTGGAAGTGTCAGAGCGCCAGGGGCTGAGGAGCTCTATGCAAGTGCCCTAGGCTACCCCTTCCGCTCTGCGAGTCAGCATAGGTATAATTGGGAAAAAGCGAGATTCTGGAAGTTGCCAGCCCTCTGCAAAAATGCAGGACGAGGGCCACAGCCTCTCAGTACTTTCTGCAGCTTCTACTTTGCTGGTTGTTTTCCACCGTGGCTGCTTTGGGGCTGAAGAAACAGCGGGGCAGAGTGTGCTATCACTCTCACACTTGGGGCCAGCTTCCTCTATGCCCGCCGCATACTGTCAGGGCCCTCCAAACCCCCATCACAGCTGGCATCCAGGGTGATGGGTGACGTATTGTCTCACTGTTCCTGCTTCTCCAGTCTGCGGGCCCCTTCTGCTTCCTGCCTTCTCTGTGCCTCTGCCCAGGCTGGACACACCCCTGAAGTGTCAGCACAGCCCTGGATTTACCTGCCCTCAGAAGCCCCGTGAACAAATGCGGGTGTCTTCTTCCTGCAGACACTGGCGCTAACCAGAGGCCTGGAAGGGGAAAAACACCTTATTTTATACTTGTTTTTGCTTTTTTATTTGGAAATAAGTGTAATTTTAGAAAGAATTGTGAGGTTTATACAAAAGTCTGATAGGTCCTTCATCCACATTCATTGTAACATTTTGCTGTATTTGCATTGTCGTTCCCCTGCCTCCATATAATCGCTGTTTTAGTTTGTGCAAGCATCGTGCCCCTTAACCCCTAAATGCATCAGCAAGTATTTTCATAAGAAAAAGACATTCATAGCCGGCTGTGGTGGCACACACCTATAATCCCTGCACCCTGGGAGCCTGAGGCAGGAAGATGGCAAGTTCGAGGCCAGCCTGGGGAATTTAACAAAACTTTGTCTCAAAATTAAAAAAATAAAAAAAGCCTGGGGCATAACTTAACGAGAAGACTCTAGATTTAATCTCCAATTGCAAAAAATAAAAAGGAAGAAAAAGACATTCCTAACCACAATTCGACTACTACTAGATTCAGGAAATGTAGCGATCTCACGGTAGAATTATCCAGTACACACCAGTATCCATTCATTTCCAAGTCTTCATAGCAGTCACCCCCATCCCCAAGTCTAAGCCAGGACTGTGACTGCCTCATTTAGATGTCCTTTCTCTTTAGTCCCTGGAACAGTTCCTCAGCCTTTGCTTTCATGACCTTGACATTTTTGAAGAGCACAGGCCCTAGGGGCAGGGCACTCTCCCTGGGTGTTTCTAAAATCGCTTCTCATACAGCTCTCCTTCCCATGGCTTTTTTTAAAAAAGTGGGTGTGTGGTGGGTTGTAAGTAGTAAGGGATGAAGTTTGGGAAAGTTGCTGTGTTGTACCGTGTCCATACTTGGGTTCCGTGATCCTAGAAGAGAAGTGCCCGTTTGTAGAGCTCTTCTCTCATACTTCCCATGTGTTTTCCACAATCAGTAAAGTAATATTTAATCAGGTTTTCACTTCCATTAACCTTGATCATCATGACTTCCTTTTTATAGCTTGTTCATAGAACTCTTACTAGAGGCTTTCAAGGATTAGTATTTTAAATTAGGGGCACTCTAGAAATAGTAGTACCGGGGATCAAAGTGGGGACCTTGCGCTTGCCAGGCAGGTGCGTAAGCCACTGAGCTATCTCCCCACTTTAGAAATAGTAGAACACAATTTTTCAATTGATGAAACAGGGGTATTTTGAGATTTTTGAAGAGATTTGAGATATTCACTTACATGCTATAAGAAGCACAGTATGCCTTTTTTTTTTTTTTTTTTGAGTTTGGTTTGGTTTTTGTTTTTTTGAGACAGGATCTTGCTCTGTAGTTCAGGCTGGCCTTGAACTTACTATGCATCCTAGGCTGGACTTGAACTCAGCAATCTTCCAGTCTCTGCCTCCAGAGTGATGGGATTACGTAAGTGCACCACCACACCTGACCCATATTCCTATTTTGTTTATTGGGTTTTTAAAAAATATTTTATTGAGAAAGAAGTAGCAATGAGACAGTTTCAAAGCAGGTTAGTAGGACAGTTATAATAACTAATACATTGCATATTGTTGTCTTTGTAGTAGTTATTCATAGTATAAGATGCAGACATAATATCTTGTCTAAACACTAGTAGTTCAAAGCTTTCTTCTCATTGAACTAAGAGAAAGTAGCTATATATCTGTGCTATTTTGTATATGGGTTTTTTTTTTTCACTACAAAATGGTCCTTCATTTATATCCCCCTTTTTTGTTTACTTTTGTCAGAGATGAGTATTCCATTGCCACTCATATATTGTAGGTGCATGAATTCAGCAGAGTAGTCCAGTATAGTCCAGTAGTCTATAATAGTAGTGGGTTATCTGCATGACTGGCAGTGTCAGAAGTTGTTGACTTTAGTATTCCTAGTTTGAACATAGTTCATTCTTTAAGAATATGGCTATAGCCTCCAGTTACATGAAAGACTGAAAAGGCAGAAGTCAGCTTTGACATGCTGCGTCACGGCCGAGTGCTGGGTTACATACGGCGCAAATGTGCACAGATCCCTTGGGGTTAACTATATTATTTTGAACTTCTTGCTTATTCTCAAAAAACAGATTAGTCTGGGCAAAAACTATTAGTCCAGGTCAGTGATGGTGACGCTTTTGGAGCTTTTAATGATAACAAACAGCCTGCTGCAGCATAGGTTTGCCGCCTAGGCTGTCACAGGTTTGTTTGCTTATTTGTTTAATGGTACCAAAAGCATATTTGAAAAACGTGGGTTGAAGAGATATGGAAGAAACCAACTCTGCAGAGTGCACCTGGGCAGAACAAGAGAAAAAGAAAATAAAAGTATACGCTGTATCTGGGAAAGTCAGTGTGGGCCACTGTGGGAAATTACGATAGCCATATTTCTTGGTTTTTTGGAGACAGAATCTCACTGTGTAGTTCAAGCTGGACTTGAGCTCATTATGTAGCCTTAGCTGACCTCGAACTCATGACCCTTCTGCTTTAGCCTCCCAAGTGCTGGAATTACAGCCCTGTGCCACCATAGCCAGCAGGCTGTCACAGGTTTCAAAAGGATGATTTCTTTTGTGGAGCAGGAAGTGAAAAGGTCAAACCATGGAGGAAACACCATACAGTGGGGATAGAGGACCTGCAACAGTAACTCCGTGGTTGCACCCTGAGTCCAGCTCACTCAGGACTCTGCTCAGAACAGACCTTGCTCAGCCATCAGCTTAAGGTTTTGCTGTTTTCATTTTTGAAAACTATTGTCCCCTTTCCTTTGTAATAATACCATCCACAGAGAATTCATTGAGAGGTTACAATAGTCCAGAGTGATCAGTGGAAGTTTAAGAAAATGGTTTGGTCATGTGTGTGATTTTATTTTAATTTTGGTTGTTGGTTGACCTTGAAATTTTTTATACTGTTAAAATTCTTGTTTAAAAGTTCCTTTTTTTTTTTTCTAATTGGTACTAGCTGCAAACAATTGCCTGTGACTTTCAGCCAGTTATCAAAAACTTATCTTTGTATCTGTTTTTCTTTTTTTCAGCAGCCCATGACCCATCGAGAATCTCTTCCTGTCACCCATCCGGAAAACAAACCAGAAAGTAAGCCAGGCCCAACTGGACCAGAGCTCCCCCCTGGACACATCCCGATTCAAGTAATCCGCAAGGAGGCGGATTCTAAGTCTGTTTCCCAGAAGCCTGCCCCTCCTTCTGAGAAGGTAGAAGTAAAGCTTGCTTCTGCCCCAATTCCTTGTCCTTCTCCCAGCCCTGCCCCCTCTGCTGTGTCCTCTTCTGCCAAGAATGTGGCTGCAGAAGAGAAGCCAACCCCCAGCCCCGCTCCTACAGAAGCTACGGCTCCCAAACCAGAAGAAGCTGAGGCCCCACCAAAACATCCAGGTGTACTGAAAGTGGAAGCCATTCTGGAGAAGGTGCAGGGGCTGGAGCAGGCTGTAGACAACTTTGAAGGAAAGAAAACTGACAAAAAGTACCTGATGATTGAAGAGTATTTGACCAAAGAGCTCCTGGCCCTAGATTCTGTGGACCCTGAAGGACGAGCCGATGTGCGTCAGGCCAGGAGAGATGGTGTCAGGAAGGTTCAGACCATCTTAGAAAAACTTGAACAGAAAGCAATTGATGTCCCCGGTCAAGTCCAGGTCTATGAACTCCAGCCAAGCAACCTTGAAACTGATCAGCCGCTTCAGGAAATCATGGGGATGAGTGCCTTGGCAATAGACAAAGGGAAGAAGAGTGCCGGGAACGAAGATCCCCAACCAGAAAGCCAGCAGCCAGAAGTCAAGGCAGCAGCAGTTGCAAACCCTAGCAGCACGACGGACTCCACCGGCCACCCTGCACCATAGTCTACGTTCGATAAGTCAAACTTGGAACTGATTGTTTTAGGGAATTTGAATTGCATGCCTTTCAAGGACTTTAAGTCAGTTGGTTTTTATTATTTGTAGCCACTTGGTAGGCAGTAATTTGGGTGGAGGCAAAGTACTAATACAAGGGCTAAAAGGAAAATCATGCTTTTCTTCTGTATTCATATTGTGTACAAATCAAGAAGTTGCTTATTTCAGAAGCTTAACCCCATTGCTTACTGTTTGGTGCCCTTTCTGTGCCTGGGTACCACGCGTTAGCCATGATTGTGAGCTGTCTGCCTAAAGCTCTGGACTGGAGGAATTTGGTTGGGGAGGTGGATCGGGAGTCCATTTCCCATCACATAAATATGAAAGGCGTTTTTCAGAAATGTTGCCATTTAAATGGGATGATTTTCATCTCATGGTTCAAATATCTACATTCGGTAAAATAAGGTATAAGGAGCCATAGTATGTGTATGTTGGATGATTTTAATGTTATATTTGCAAAGAGGAAAAATAAAGTAATTATATAACTCATTTGTGTGTGTGTGTGTGTGTGTGTGTGTGTGTGTGAGTTGAAAACTTTGAAAAGAATGGTGACATCAGGATTGTCCCTGGCTTTAGTTCAAATAAATGGTGGATGAATTTATAACCCTGCTCTGGGAAACATTAATGTCTGTATCTACCAGGTTCCTGAAAGAATGAGTTGGTCATGCTCAGGTGCAGCAGGAACCTGGGGCTGGGCCTAGGGACGCAGAGATGGAATGTGCCTGCCACACCACCCCTGTGTCTGCCCCTCCCAGGTAGTATTTCTGCCTTCCTGGCCTCGGGCCACCCTCAGGCCTCACTGCAGGGCTGAGATGGCTCACAAGTGCACAAAAGAAGCCAATTCCCACCGTTGCCAAAGTGTCCGTGAAGTCCAGGTCACTGGGGGTGGGAAATGTGCTCTCAGAGCTTTAGGGTCATCTTTATCCGACACCTCTGAGTCACCAAGTCAGACTGCCACCAGGTTTATCTTCACTGACTGGGTTCCTAGAAGCCTGTGGGGTGAGGGGCCAGATGCATTCAGAAGCCACTGGGTAAATGGTTCTGTGCTAGGTCTATTAAAGCTTAGGAAGGACCACACCCTAAACGTATACTAGATTTTGTTTTAGTTTTATTTTTTAACTGTTTGCCAGATGCAGTTGAAAGAACAAAGCTAGAGACCTCAGAACTCTGAGCAAGAAATGCTGAGAAGAGTTCCTGAGTTGGATTTCTCATGACTGTATTGAGTTTAATATTGGTGCCTGACGATGCCACACAAAAATACACGCCGCTGTACTTGCCACTTGGCTTGCTGAGAAAGGTTGAAGTCATTCTGATGAGAGTGCCAACATCATTCCTGAGTGAACTCATTTGGAGACGGCAAGCCACTGATTCTAGAAACTCCTATGTAAATGGGAAAAGAAGCCTACTGGATTATTTTAAAAATGAACCAAAGATAAGTATAACCACTTCTTTTTGGGACCTGGGTGTCTATTCTCAATGGGCCTCCAATAACAACAAGACAAGTGGATACTGAATTGAGTTAGTAGAATTTTTATCACTAAACATTACAAGGAGAGAGAGAGAGAGAGAGAGAGAGAGAGAGAGAGAGAGAGAGAGAGTGTGTGAGTGTGTAGAGGAGACGTACTGGAGATTGAACTCGGTGTTAACGCTGAGCTACATGCCCTATAGAGAGCCCTTCCTTGTCCATGAGGCCCATGAAGTTTATATGTGTAATCCCATGAAAGTTATGGTAATTCTAGTGAGTTAATTTCAATCCACCATCTTCAGTGCAACTCATGGTAAGAGTAAAGACACTAAGGCATGTTTGTAGTTATGGAGAGCCAAGGGGTCCTAAGGCCAACCATGATGATGGTTATCCAAAGTGAAGACTTTGACCCTGCGTTTTATTCATGAAGAAGAAGAGTGGCCTGAGGATGTGTGGGAATGGGGGTAAGTACGAGTGTGAGCGCCATAAGCTGGGCTAAGCAGGAGGCCTGAAATCACCTCTGCAATATGCAGAGTAATCTGTATAACACAACTGAGATAGGATCTAATGTTTTGGGGGTTGTGCTTCAGCTCTGATGTGTAATCTTTCAAACCTTGGGAAGTCATAGCCTCTGTCGGAAGGCTTGATCCCAGCCAACAGCATGGAGCACTGGCTCTACATCCTATCCAGTCCCAGCTCACACAAGGGAGCAGCAGGTGGGAGTTCTAGGGGAAATACTGCCTGTTGTCTTCAAAGACTACACATTAGCACCTGTAAAATCAGTGAAAGAGTTAAGGAAAAGTCCTATCCAGCTCTGTTCATGTCAATACATGAAAATGTCAGGAAAAAAAAAAACAAAAAACCTATTTAAAAAACTTTGGAGCCAGGCAGATAGCTCAGTAGAATAAGCCCTTGCCTGGCAAGCACAAGGGCCTGAGTTCAATCCCCAGTTCTAAAAACAAAAACAAAAACAAAAACCCTACTTTGAAAATAAGATCAGATGGAGCCAAAATAGACAATTGTTCCTCCTTTAAGAGTTGCCCATAGGGGCTGGGGAGATGGCTCAGTGGAATAAGCGCTTCCCTGACAAGCACAAGGGCCTGAGTTCAATCCCCTTTTCCACCAAACAAAACAAAACAAAACCAGTTGCCCAAGTGAGGCTTCCCAATCCTTCAGCTGTTCCTATTTTTTTGAGACAGAGTCTTGCTGAGTTACTAAGTAAGCCAGGCTGGGCTCAGTTTGGGACCCCACAGTATTAGCCTGCCAGGGTGTTGGGATTACAGGCCACGGAGCCTAGCTCATAAGTAGCTGTTTAGCATAGAATGCCCTCATTCATCCCAGTTGGCTGAAACATGAGCAATGGGACAGAAGAGAGGTAATGTGGGCATCAGAACAGAGACGTGGCTTGAGTTGGGAGCTTGGCTGGGCCCCGAATAGGTGCCAGACATGGGGCTGGCTGTGAGGCTTTTACCAGCATAACTGCCATGGCCCCTTTAGGAGCTGGGGACTTCTCAGATACCAGGTGACAGCCTACTGAATGTGGAGGTTTCAACTTACTTAATCCCAAAGGTCCTTAGCATTATAGTTAAGAGCACAGGCTTGAATCAGAACTGGGCATAAATCACATCTTTCCTTTATGACATCTGAGAAAACGAGAATTTACAGAGCTTTTCTCTTCCTGGGCTCCTTGTAGTGATTGATCGACTATGTTAACTTGAGGAGTTCAGAAGCTTAACTAAATTAGTCCAGCAATTCTATACCCTAAGGTGCTGAAGAGCCACCCTAAGGTGGCTCATCACTTAAAGGATATGAAAGGGAAATAAGGAAGGATGAAAGATTCAGTTTTTTCAAAGTTCTAGTCTTTGTTTTCCTCTTGGGCATAGTCTCCTGGCTTCTAGCTCAGACTCTTTGGCTCCCACCTTGGATCCTTCATCCTTCTGGTGTAGACTCACCAGCCTTCCATCGCAGACCCTTCGGCCTCTGACACAGACTTGCACGGAACACCGCAGTGAGCTCCAAACCTTGGACTGAATCCTTCAGTCTCCAGTGTGCAGCTGCTCTCTGCATGCTTCCTCATCCAACTCTGTGGCTGACCATCATAAGCCAATTTTGTAATATCTTACACATTTGTACATCTTGGGTTAAATCTGTTCCTCTAGTAAAACCCTGATCCACTGATCCACTTCTCATTTGTAAAACGGGGAGAAAATGATTCTGACTTGTGAAGAACTGAAAGTGGCACTAGGCAGATGACAAGAATTAGCTCTTATTAATATCTCCATTTAATGGGTGAGGCAACAGGAAATGACATGCTCCCCCTCAAGGTCAGGAGCAGAGAGGAAGGATTTGAATCCACACCCACAAGGCATGCATAGTGTGTAGTAGCAAGCGAGCCTTGGTGGTCAAGAAGGAAGGATACTGAAGTACCACAGAAATTTGAGAACAGCCTTTCATGTTCCAAGCTCAGAGCATATTTAAAAAATATTGTTTCAAAGTCCTATGGGATTCTTCCCATTTTTTCAGATGAAGCAAGTAACTTGGAGCTACTAAAGATGGTCCTAACTTTCAATTTAGGATTTTTCAACTTTATTTAGGATGGTGTGAAAGAGAATTTCAGCTTCTGATTTTTTTCCTTGATATTGGCAGTGAGCTTCAACTCCTAGACATCCCTGTAATCAGAGGAAGAAATGGTAGCACACATTGTGTTGTGTTGCTGAGCTAGGAGGTTTGGTAGTGTAGGGACAGAAAATGCATTTTTGATTTAAAATATTTTTAACAATGATGAGTTGGGCTGGGGAGATGGCTCAGTGGAATAAGCGCTTCCCTGGTAAGCGCAAGGGCCTGAGTTCAATCCCTGGTTCCGCAAAAAAAAAAAAAAAAAAAAAAAGATGACTTTATTGATGTTACCTGTCTTAAGGTGAGCATCTGTAAGTGATGGTGTCTACACTGACAGCTACAGGTAGCCTTAGCACATGGGGTCTGGACCCCTGGGTTTGGTGCTAGGCTTTCTGTTGTATCACCTTATTATGGTTCGTGTCTAGTTATCCCCCCCAAAGCTTCATGCAGGCATTGAGATGGTTTCTAGAGTTTGAGATTAATTCATGATCCAATGCTGGGATTAAGCTTATGAGTTCTACCCCTGCCCTGCAGCAGACAGCCTGAGTACAATACAAGGGAGGGAAAGAGGGTTGCTAACCTGCCCCAGCTGCTGCTCCTCCCTTTTGGTCCTTTGCTCTTTGCTGTTTTCTGATGCAGTGAATTGCTGCCCTCTGCCATGTGCTGCTCTGCCTCGGAGCAAGCTGAGTATGGACTGAAACCTCCACTAACTGTGAGCAAAATAAACCTTTCCTTTCTTAATTTGGGGTGTCGGGTATTTTTTTCCAGCCTACCTATGTGTCTCTCCTTCTCCAGCTCATCTCCACTAATGATGCCTGCACTCCCTACCCTCCTTTCCAGATTTGCCTACTCTGAGCAAAGTGAGTCCCTCCCCATTTTGGCCTTCTCAGACTGTCTCCAAATTCTCAGAACGCTTTGGCCATTTTAGGCCACAATGCTGTCTAAACCTTGGTATGTATGGAGTATGTGGGTACCTGGGATGGTCAAAGGGCTCTTAAAAGTCCTTTTGAGGGACTGAGAAAGTAGCTCAATGGTAGAGTCCATGTTTAGGATATTCAGACCCTATGTTTGATTTCTAGCGCGCGCGCAAGCACACACACACACACACACACACACACACACACATGACCTTTCAACTTGATTCCAAGGCTAGATGCATTTATGAAAAGATGTAAGTTTAGGGTCAAATCTCCCATCCACTCCCTTTTGTAAACCCCAGATTTAGGGCAAGTTGTCTCCTCTTGTTGAGGCATCGCCCAGTGAACTGGGGATTCAGGTAAGTCCATGTATATTACTGCTGTGGTTCTGGCCTTGGTATTTCTCCCTTCCCACCAGCCAGGAAGCTTGGCTTGGAGATCCATCATGGGCTGCAGGTTCCTGTAAGCCCCCATGTCAGTGTGGCCTGCCTGCTGCTCTGTAACCTTATACACATGCAATCATATGCCAATGGCCAGAATCCAGGGCTGCAGTTATTTTAGGATGTGCAGGAGCCTGTGGGAAAATGCTGGAACATGTCTTAGTCACTGGGGAAAATACCTTTCTTTCTGTGTTCCAGCATGTTTTGAACTTTCAGATAGCACATGCACAGACATACACATGGACATGGACACACACACACACACACACACACACACACACAGAGTACTCCAGCAGTCACACGTCTCCTTTGTGATTCTCTGTGCCCTTCCTGAGCTGTTTTCCCTTCCTCTCTCTGCCTGTGCCACCACAACCTCCTGGCTCTGAGTGTAGAGGGTGAGGGCAGGGCCGGATTTAGCCTTTAGAGACTATGCATGGAAAGAATTGTGGTGCCTCCCTCAATACATAATTCAAAATAAAAACAATAGTAATCCATGAAAATCTAATGAAGCCCTACATTCCCATGTTATATTCTGTTGCCTTTTACACAATAAAAAATTAAATTCCTTCAGTCATAGGCTGAAGCATGTCCCTGCTTTCCTGGCCTTCTAGGCTGTCGTCCAGCAATGTCCAGTAAGAATCAGTGCGGACCAAGCAGAGCTGTTTCAAGGAGAGGATGTGGAGCAGGGCCAAGAGGGGCAAGACCACAGGGTGGGCAGCAGAAGTTGGCCACAGTGCTCATCCTGTATCACATGTGAGGTGAGACAACCACAGGCCCTTGCGTGTGGGAACCTGGAACAAACAGGGCCAGAGCTCCAGGTACAACTGGAAGCCTGCTGGAAGGGTGTGCTGGAAAAGTCATCCTTTGTAGAAGCTTCTAGAACATTCTTTGCCAGTCCTCACCTGGGATAACCAGAGCTTTGCTCTGATGAGCTGGCTAGTCACATAGAGGTTATGCTTTCTCCTTTCCTACCCTGCTAAGGAAGAGTTTTTCCTTTTTTATAGTCTAAAGAAAAAAATCTGCTGCCAGCACTTCTTTGTTTACCTCTTTCTCTTTCAACTGCCTTCTTTCTTTTTCTCTTTCCCCATGCCTCAGTTTAACTCCCTTTATGATCAAGTATCTTGAAAGAGCCAGCAAACCCCAACTTGGCCTCCCATGACTTGTGCTACCCCTGCAACCCACTCCCTCCCCGCCCCCACAAAATCTCTCCTCCTGGGCAGTGTGGTACAATCATCATGTGATTTCTCCAGTTCTCCTCCCCATCAGACTCTGAGTCACCCTCTTCCCTGTCCTCTCCTAACCACTGAGTTCTTCCAAGTGCCCTCCCTCTTACCACCGGGTAAGGGTTAGTCCTTTGTCTCAGTTTGGCTGAGCAATAAGATCCAGCTGTTTAATCAAACAATGAACATTGTTTTCAGAAAATTTGTAGAAGTGGTTCACATCTATAATCTGGTGGATGTAAATAAAAGCAATGATGTTGGTGCTGTGACTTCTGTGTGGTGGTAGGCCTTATCCAACCAGTTGAAGACTTTATAAGCAAAAACCAGTTTTCTGGAGGTGAAAACACTCTGTTTCATGACTGAAGCATTATCTCATGCTTGTTTCTAGCCTATTGAATTGCTCTATAGATTTCCAATTTACCAGCCCCACAGTCATGTGAACCAATTCCTTAAGATTTATTTATTTATTCATTGATTTATCTAGACAGGATCTCCCTGTGTAGTTCAAACTAGGCTTAAACTCACTGTTCAGCCCAGGCTGGCCTTGAACTTAGAGGGATCTTCTTGCCCAGATTCCAGACGTGTGCCACCATATCCAGCCATCTGTTTTAAAAAGATACATATAGAGATTTCTGTTTCTCTGGAGAACTCAGACTGTATCCTTTTACCTACTCCTTGATCCCAATCACCTATGGGTTTGTTTCTGGTACCCTCTTCCTCTTGAGCACCAAATTCAGTTTCCTACAGGGCACACAGAAAAGCAGAATTCATCTAATATCTTTGAAGGACCTCAAATTCAAATCATGAGGTTCCCCTAGTCTCCACCAGTACAGAGTCAGCTCTGTCAGCGGTATAATTCTCCCATGGATGGAGTCTCAGGGGTGAAGAGGACGGCCAGGCAGAGGGAGTGATAGGGCCAGCTGTCACAAGTAGGTGAAGGATGGCATGACACTCAGTCACAGACAGAGAGATATGGGCCCAGTGTTGTTGTTTTTTTTTTTTTTTTTTTTAATGTATTTGGTACAGGGTCTACAGGGTGTTCAGGGTCTCACTTTGTAGATTGGACTAGTAGTGATCTTGTTTTCAGCCTCCCAGGCGCTGGGATTACAGGCGTATGCCACCACATCCAGTCTCAATTGCTATCTCAGCATACCCCGGGGAGCGGGGCCAGCACGGTATGCTGGGGATTGAACCCTGGCCACTGCACTCTGCCTAAGCAGGTACTTTAATCTACTGAGCTATCTGGCTAGCCCTCGGGGTTTTTAAAAATTGATTGATTGATTGATTTGGTACAGGGTCTCACTATGCAGCTCAGACTCCTAGTGATCCTTCCAGCTCAGCCTCCCCAGCACTGGGATTACAGGTATGTGCCACCTTGCCTGGTTTCTGTGGCTGGCATGTCATGCCTGAATTCCAGATCCAGCATGGCTTGTAGTACCGGGTATCGAACCTTGGTCCTTGCACTCGCCAGGCAGGTACTTAGACTGCCGAGCTATTTCCCCATTCTGGGCGCAGTGTTTTAAGAAATTCCCAACTTTCAGGAAAGATCGGAAATCTGTTCCTGTGAAGTTTCTCCATTCTAAAATATTTTTAAATGTCTAAAATCAGACAAGCCCAACAAAACCCATCTGCAGTGCAGATTTGGCCTTGGGGCTGCCAATTAACAAGTTACAAGTCCACTGTTCTGTAAATATTTAATACTCCCTCCTGTTTGTCCCTCCAGCCCTGGGAGTGGCAATGCTGAGGACCAGTGTAACTCTGGGGCTCTGACACACCTGTGTTGGGTGGGACAAAAGAGTAGTGAATGGGTAACAGAGAAAGTGTGGCTTTCTTCTCTGTTTTCATCTTCCTGAACATTTTTTTATTCTTCCACCTCCACCCCAGGCTTGGCCCCGACTTTCAGATGTTGCCAACAGCTTCCTGCTGGGAGTTTTATGTCCTTGCTCCCTTCCCCTTGGTACACACCCAGTCCTTCTGTGTGTATGTTTGTGTGTGTGTATGTGTGTTAGTGGAAATTGAACTGATGGCCTTCACATTGAGCTACAACTCCAGCCCTTTGTTAATTTTATTCCAAGCCAGGGTCTACTAAATTGGTAAATTTCCTAGGCTGAGCTTGAATTTGCAGTCCTCCTGTTTCTACCTCCCAGAGTGCCAAGACCCCCTAATTTAAGCAAAACTCTGTTCTGACAACATATCTTCGCTGGACTGACCTGATTGTTCACCATAAATGTTTTTTACTTGGCTCTAGAGTCTGGATTACCAATCCCAGTTTCCTCACTCAATAACCTGTGACTTTAGGAAGTTCTCTTTTTTTGCTACCAGAGATTGATCTCAGGATCTTGTGCTTTCCAGGCAGGCACTTAAATTGCAGAGCTTTGATTTCTCCCATAGTTAATTGTTGATGACAACTAATATCCTTAACTCCACATGAAGTAACACATTTAATCCCAAAGACAACAACTTGCTGGACAATCGATTACTGAGAGTGTTCTTGCTACCACTCTTCCCTCCTGCTACCCAATGAGAAGAAATACATCTCAGGAGTTGGCCCCCCTCTTTCCAACCAAGCTTTCGTGCAGGCAGGGGGCAGATGAAGGGTAATCACACATCACTCTATTCTCTTTTTGCCACCTCACCCACCTCTGTGACCTCCCAGTTCAGGGCTAGATGATATCTCTTTACAATATGGCCCAGGCAGGGACTTCGTGGTTACAAGAAGCAGGGACGGCCGGGTGTGGTGGTGCATGCCTGTAATCCCATCACTCAGGAGGCTGAAGTGGGAGGATCAGTGTGTGAGTTTGAGGTCAGCCTGAACCGCATGGTGAAACCTGTCTCAGAAAAAAGGAAGGAAGGAAGGAAGGAAGGAAGGAAGGAAGGAAGGAAGGAAGGAAGGAAGGAAAGAAGGAAGGAAAGAAGGAAAGAAGGAAAGAAGGAAAGAAGGAAAGAAGGAAAGAAGGAAAGAAGAAAAGAAGAAAAGAAAAAAGAAAGGAAGAAAGAAAGAAAGAAAGAAAGAAAGAAAGAAAGAAAGAAAGAAAAGCAAAGAAAACCTTTAAAAGACTCCAATCAGTGGGATGTATTGCAATGATCTCTAGGCGCTGGAACCTAGCAAGCACTCAAGCAGGCCCTGAGGGGACAAGAGACAAGTGAGACACAGCCTCAGGGAAGCTTTGGGTCTGCCATAGACTGACCCTCCAGCTCTTCCTCAAGCCCCACTTCTCTCTTTCCAATGATTTTTAGGACACAAGAACCAGGCACACAGTGCCAACAGGGAATCACTCAGCTTGCCAACCACTGGCCATTCCAACTGCCCCAAGATGAGCCCTTTAGGGAGATCGACTTTGCAAAGGGAGACCAGGAAGCTGTGTGGCTTCTAGGAGTTGGAATCTGTTTTTGGTAAACACAGAGATAGAGAAATGTGGAGCTAAAGAACACTGACTTTTAAAAAAAATGTATTTAGTACACGGTGTTCAGGGTCTCACTACGCAGACCAGACTCATAGTGATCCGACTGCTTTCAGCCTCCCAAGTGCTGGGATTATAGGCATGCGCTTCCATGCCCAGTCACAGTCACTGGCTCAGTGTGCCCCGGGGGTGTGGCCGGCATGGCTCCTGGTCCCTGTGCTCTGCCTGAGCAGGCGCTTTAGTCCACTGAGCTATCTGGCTGGTTCAGAACACTGACACTTAATGCATTGATTTAACATGGTTGTCACCTTGAGGGCCCTTCTTGTGTAAGAAGGATGACAATGAGAGAAGCCAGTCTAATTAGTTGAGGTACAAGCATATATTTACATATATTTCTTCTTTTTTTTTTTTTTTTTTGGTGGAACCAGGGATTAAACTCAGGCCCTTGCGCTTGCCAGGGAAGTGCTTATTCCATTGAGCCATCTCCCTGGCCCCTGTGAGTCATCTCCTCAGCCCCCACATATTTCTTAATAAAATACCTTTACATATATTTCTAAATAAAACAACCAAATTTGAGCCTAGGTGCTGGGGCTTGGCTAGCCAGAGCAGACATAAGGGCCAATTTCTGTTCTCAGGCATGCGTGCTCCACCCACAGAGCCCCAGATGTCTGGGGTAACAACATTATAGTACTCATTAGGGGCCAGGGAGATGGCTCAGTAGAATAAGTGCTTACCTGGCAAGCACAAGGGCCTGAGTTCAATCCCCGGTTCTCAAAAAAAAAAAAAAAAAAAATTATAGTATTCATACCTGCACAAACTCCTGCAGGAAGAACTAGGTTGGATCAGTCCTGTGGGCCTGATCAGTAGGACAAGCTCTGGGAATGTCTTTCCTATGGATGAACCACAGATTCCAGGAGCTGCCTAGCTTTAGATCCCTACTATAACGTAAGCCGATGATGAACAATGGTGTTGGACCTTTTTTTTTTTTTTTTTTTTAGTAGTTAGGTTAGACCTTAAGTTAGAAGCCTGTTGAGGTTGGTTTCTTATACTCTGGAGGACACAGATATACTCCAGCTGGCATGTATCTGTGTGTAGCAGAATGTTCTAGAAGGTTATAGAAGAATCTCTAGAGATAGTAGTAACAGCATTGGTGGCAGTACAGTCATAGCACTTTAGATGACCTTCTTATCATGTACCTCTTCCAGTCCCTCTTAAAGATACAGAAACTGTATCTGTGGACCTCCACAGCAGCCACAGCAGCCATGCTACCTCCTGCTGGAGCCTCATACATGCTAAACAAGGCCTCCACCACTGAGCTACACTCAGCCCTGGTCTCTCCTTATATCTGAATCTTTTTATTTCTTCCACTATCCATTGCTCATCCTCTACTTATCTTTTCCTTTTTAAATATCAGTTTTATTAAGAAATACCTGCTGTACAATTAACTCATTTAAAGTATATAACTCAGTGGTTCTTAGTACACCTACAGATTGGGAAACCATTACAGTGTTAGAACATTTTCATCATCTTCCACGTTTAAATAAATCTGTTTACGTTTCCTCCCCATTCCCCACTGTGCCCTCCCCATACTCCAGCTTCCAGGCAACAACTAATCTACTCTTTGACTCCACACATTGGGCTATTCTGGATATTTCATACAAACTGAATCATATAATAGTTGCTCTTTTGCTTTTTAATTTTTTGAGACAAGGTCCTTCTGTGTAGTTCATTGAGAACTCACTTTGCAGCAGCCCAGGTTGGCCTCGAACTTGTGGCAGTCCTCCTACCTTAGCCTTCTGAGTGCTGAGATTATAGGCAGGCACCCTCCCCCCTTTCCCCCACCCTGGCCATAGCTGGTCTTTTGTGATTGGGCTTCCCTCAACTAATGCTTCCAAGGTTCCTGTATGTTGTAACATGTACAGTATCGCATTCATTTTTATTACTGAATAACACCTATTACATGGTGTCTTAGTTACTCTTCTTTCATTGCTGGGACAAATACCGACACTCAAATTGAAGGAAGGAAAGTTTTATTTAGCTCACAGCTACTGGAGGTTTTAGTCCATGCTCAGCTGGCTCCAAGGCAGAGCAGCACATGGCAGAGAGCAACATTTCTTGGTGGCAGCAAAGAGCAAGAGCACAAGGGAGAGGTAGCAGCAGCTCTAGCAGCTGTTCTCTTCCCACCTTACATCGTAATGCAGATTACCTGTCCCAGGGCAAGTGCAGCATCCACACCCACAATAATCAATCATAAACTCCAGAAGTTGCCCCAAGACTCCCTGAGGCTTTGGGGGTACAACTATATACAAACCATAACATATGGATGTGCTATGTATTATTTATCCATTCACAGTTGATGGCCATTGGAATAATTTTGCCCTTTTGGCTGTTGTGACTAGTGCTGCTGTGAACATTTATGTACATGATTTTGTGCAAACATGTTTTCATTTTGCTGGGGTATGCAGCTAGAGTGGAACTGCTAGATCATACAGTAACTTTGTTTAACCTTTTGAGGAGCTGTCAGACTTTTCCAAAGTGGCTGCCTATAATGTAGGAAGTTTCCAATTTTTCCCTGTCTCCCTCTCTCCATATCTGAGTTAAATATTTAAGAGCATAGATTTGGTGGCACACACCTGTAATCCCAGCACTCAGGAGGCTGAGGCAGGAGGATTGGCATGAATTTGAGGCCAGCTGGGCCTACACAGTGAGTTCAAGGCCAATCTGAACTAAATAGTAAGATCCTCTCTCAAAAGGAAAGAAAAAGAAAGAAAAAAATAGAGAAAGAAAGAAAGAACAAAAGAGAAAGAGAGCATAGATGTGATGGGCAGCTCACTCCTTGGCAGCAACCGCTCTAGTTCACTTAATTAGTTTATGACTTATCTGCCTTTTGCCAGGTACTCACACCTGAGCAACTTTCCCCCAACATAGTATAACATGGTCAACTGGTTTTTACCTGTGGGCATCCACCTTTCCACCTAGGTACAGTACATCCTCCCATGAACTCTTATGAAACTTCCTTCCCTCAGTCTAGATACCTCCTCAGGCCCCATCTCCAGTTGAGACTTCCCAACGATTTCCCATGATGCTGTTGGTATACTTTTCTATCAGCGACTCTTTGTCCATCCCAGTGTGTTTTCCTCTTTGGATCTCTGAGGGGCTCCTGTATTGAGAGACAAGTTTATCCCCCCTCTTCCCGGCAACCAGCTTTCTCAATTGATTTCAGAGAGGGCCAGGCCTCATCAACCCTTTAGAAAGTTTTTGTGTCATTATGCACTCAAGACAAGTGTCTCCTTAGCTGATATTTTCCTGAGTTCATACAACTTTTGCTTAAATAGTGAAAGTTCTAAGATGAATCTGTGTCCATCCTCTGATATAGAAGCAAACTGATGCAATTTAAAAACCTTACCCAATAGGTGCTCAGTGACAGTAGAATTTTTTGGTGAAGCCGGGTGTGGTAGTGCACATCTGCGATCTTAGCACTCTAGAGGTAGAGGCAGGAGGGTCAACCTGAGCCACATTGTGAGATCAAGGCCAGCCTGAGCTACATAGTGTGACATAATATGTCTAAAAAAAAAAAAAAAAAAGGGCCAGCCAAATAGTTCCTCGAATTAAAGCGCCTGCAAGCAGGTGCAGGGGCTGGGGTTTGATCCCCTGGCCTGCTGTGCTGGCCCCACCCCCAGAGCACCCTGAGAGGGCAACTGAGACTGGGCGTGGTGGCATGTGCCTGTAATCACAGCTCTTGGGAGGCTGTAAACAGGAGGATCACTACTAGTCAGATCTAGTAGTGAGATCCTGAACACCTTATAAACCCTTCCCTAAAATACAAAAAAAGAAAAACAAAACAGAAAAAACCCACCCAACAACAAAAAAAACCCAAACCTGATTTTAGGAAGTGGATGTGTCTCAATTTAATAAAAATTTGGAGACAGGGGCTGGGAAGCTGGCTCAGTGGAATAAGCGCTTCCCTGGCAAGTGCAAGGTCCTAAATTCAATCCCTGGTTCCGCAAAAAAAAAAAAAAAAAAAAAAAAAAAAAAAATTGAAGATAATTTTGGCTATTGGGTTATAAAATTTTTTCAAGCAAAATAATAATTGTCCTAAAATACATATTGTAAGCCCTCAGAATTTAAAAATATTTAAAACATGATAATTATTCCAAATTAGATTTCCTTTCTGTTTGTTTTCTAAATTTATCCTAATGATTAAGAAATTACATAATCTAAAAGTAAAACAAGGGCTGGGAATACAGCTAGAGGACACGGCACCTGTCCACAAGGACCAGGTCCTGAGTCCAATTCCCAGTACGCCCCCACCAAATAAAAAGTAAAATGAGCCAGGCACAGGGCCACAGCTTGAAATGCCATCATTTAAGATGACAGAGGCAAGAAGATTACAAGTACTGCCCAGGCAATTTAGCCCAGACCCTGTTTCATATAAAGTAAAAACAAACAAAAATAGCTGGGGACATAGAGGTAGTTCAATTCCAGGGGTGCATAAGTAAACAAACAAACAAACAAACAAGAAATGTCAAAGTCTTTGTATGGATAATTTTTGTTTTTTTTCTGGCATGGTTGACTTTAATGATAAAGTTCCAAGTTAGAATGACAGAGAGAAAGAAAATGCTTGCATGCACACAAGCAAGCCCTTGGGTCTCCACAATAATATTGTTGGTTAGTATAAAATGAAATTGGGTGGGCTGGGGGTGTAGGTTAGTGGTACAAGGGCTTGCTTTGTATCCACGAGGAACTGGGTTTTATACTTAGACCAAAAAAAAAAAAAAAAAAAAAAAGAAAGAAAAAGAAAGAAAGAATTAAAGTAAATGGTTGCTTTTCAATAAATGTGATATTTTTGTGATTCACTGAAATAAGAAAACCAAAACTTTCTTCTTCTTTTTTTAATAGCTAAGACTTTACCAAAGCTATTGGGAGGCTTGAGATCTTCAGGGGGTTAATTTATGAGGATAGATTCAAGCTACCTGTGGCCTTGGTAAACCGTAGTTGTCACAGTAGGCCCTGGAGTCCTGCCGTCCGCTCTCTTCCTCCCAGCAGCTCGGGAGCTCGCTGCGTGTTTTAGCAAGCGCCCCCCTACCCCCCCATTCGTGAAATAAAGCTTCAATGCGGTGATTGTCGCTGAAGGACGTTCCCGCAGCCATCAGGTCTGCGGCGGGGATGGCACGCCTCGACCAGCAGGGGGCGGAGCGCCACTGCGCCTCCGGCCTCCTCCCAGCCGCTGAAATCGTTTCCTGCGTCCTCAGGAGGCCCTTACTGTGATTGTGGGCTCCATTTTAAAATCAATCACTTGGAGATTTACTTCTTTCATTATTTTATTCGTGTTATAATACAATTTTATACGCCTTATCCTATTAGTGACACACTAAGGTCTTGTTGGAAAAGCAAGTACAGAAAGCAGTACAGGTTGTGTGTTCCTGCAGTCACAGATTTTGTTTAAGGCTGATCAGAACCCAGCTGTGCATCATTCTTTCATTCTACGAATGAGACACATCCACTTCCTAAAATTAGGGGGATTTGTGAATCAGAATCCGATCTACCAGTTGATTGGGGTTCCATTCGAATTGGGGTAGCTGAACAGCCCCACCTGGGAACCGGCCCAATCACAACTTGGTTGGATTTTTTCAGCAAAGAAAGCCAGACTTCTGGGAAAGGGCAAATGTTCTCTGGGTTTTAATGCCAGCCCTACTCTTTCTTGAGGAGAGAGATCAAAAAAATGTTGATGATTCCTTGTAAGACTGCGTACTTGCTCTTTTGTATTAGAAAAGAAAGATAAGGACAAAGTTTGTTTATTTCTTGGAGAGACAGAGACACACCCGCTCACAGCCCTTGCCACTGACAGTAAACATCAGGAATGACCACACCATCACCATTCGCCCTTCTGTGCCTCAAACTGCCCCTCTCCAAGAAGACGGGCAAAGACTGGGCTGAGGGGATGCTCCTTCCAATAATAATCAGGCCTAAAATTTGCATTTGAAAGGTACAAGAGGGAACATTTTCCTTCTTTGGAAGAGGGGCACTCCCTAAAGGCAGACTGGCAAATCAGCCCTCCTTTTAAGAACAGCTAGAAAAGCTGCTAACAGATGCATTTGAAGGTGAACTACCCTGCGGCAAAGATTTGAGGGCCACAACCTTGGAGAGAAGGGTTAGCAGGACTTTGAACTTTGAGGCATTTGTTTCTCTCAAGAAGCATAGAAGCTTCCAGATGCCTTATGCAAGGGTACAACCCTGAAATTTAGTGCCAACAAAGAGGAAGAGCCCAAGGAATCACCTCAGGTTCTCAAGTGGGACTTCCAAAAGGGTTACAGTTCAGGAGAAGGGGTAAAAATGGAGAAATCTCACACAGACAGAAAGCCAGATTCCAACCAGCACAATGTATGATTGGATTAAGGCCAGGTTTATTCACCCCGGTGCTACTGCCCCTCACAGTGATATTTGCAGATGGGTAATTCTCTGCTGCAGACTGCCATTTGCATTCTAGAGTGTTTCTGCAGCATCCTTAGCCTCTAGCTTCTAGATGCACAGCCTCTGCCCCAAATTCTGACAACCAAGTGTGCCCTGGTGGGCAAAATCACCTCTGGTTTAAACCAACATTTTAATGGTATCTGGCAAATGCAAAAACAAACCTTATTATCTTTCAGATTCACAAATTATAATTTTTCATACATGTCTAACACCTAATACACAACACAGAGAGCTATCTGGAGTAACTAGAGCTAAAATATGGACAAAGCAATAGTGGGGAAGAGACAGGGGCCAGGATGTGTCTCTAGGGCTCAAGGTGAGGCCTTTTGCCAACTGTGATTGATAAGAGGGAGCTCCTGAAAGCTACTGATCAGAGAGGAGGCGTGTGACATACATGAACACAGTAGGTAAGACCGTGACTTGTCCTTGACTCCTGTCTTCACTAGGACTAAATCAAAGGTCAAGGTGGAATGGGATGAGGAGGATGGAGCTTGAGACTAGAATTCAAGCTTGTGGCACATACAAGTCCTCAGATTCCATCTTCTTTGACTCTCAGGGCCTGGGAAGATTAGACATTTGCCCTGACAGATGGCCAGAGCTTGGTAGCTGATATCTTGCATGGATGGACAATTTCTTAGTTGTTATGTTTGAAGCAATTTCTTTCAAAATTCTTTCCCTTGGCTCCTTGAGCTGTATTTTCAGGCATCTTTTAAATTGTATTTTTGAAAAAGCATAATCACTATATATATATATATATATATATATATATATATATATTTTTTTTTTTTTTTTTTTTTTTTTTTCAGAACCAGGGATTGAACTCAGGCCCTTCTGTTTGCCAGGGAAGTGCTTATTCCACTGAGCCATCTCCTTGGTCCCATCACTATAGATTTTTTAAAAAAATATTTACTTATGTATTTGGTACAGGGTCTCACTATGCAGTGGCATGGGATGCCAGGGATATAACCCTGGTCCTGCGCTTGCCTAAGCAGATGCTTAGTCCACTGAGCTATCTTGCTGGCCAGACATTTTTTTTTTTTAAACATTGACTCCTTACAGCTGGAAGGGACTTTGGAACTATTTGACATAGCCATTCCATTTTCAGATGTAGACATCAGCATCCAGAGATGTTAGGTGACTTCCCCACAGGTAATGACAGATCTCAGAATAAACCTGATTAAGATGGACATGTGACATTGTTGTCTGCTCACCGTTGTTCTTTCTGCTGACAGAAGAACCTCAGTTTTGTTTGAGAAGCCTCTGATCTTCCCCCCTCAGCCTCAGTGGCTCAAATGGGGCTGACCTCCACCATCCGCGTACCATTTTGCAGGCTGGCTAGTCAGAACCCAACACCAGCCCCGTGGCTTTCCCTGAAGTTATGAGAAGTTGTCTTTTTCTGGAGCTCGCCAAGTGGTAGAAGGGCCCCAATCTCCATGCAGAGAAAGCCTAACCTTAAATGAAGTCAACCAGAAGAGCATATTGCTGGTAGGTGGGGAGAACAACCTATGAACCTGTGGATCCAACCAGGTCTGAAAGACATTGTACTAGTCATTTTCTGCTACTGTAACAGGAGGAAGAAAATAAAGGAGGCCGGATACTTTATAAAGTAATGAAATACTTACCTGGCAGGGGAGATACCATGATCACAAAGGGGCTTTTCCCAGGGTGAGGCTTGCCCACTGCATTTTGGATGTGCCTACGCCTGAGATTTTCTCAAATGTGGGAAACTCAAGTGCATAATTTGTGGTAGTGAGGGACTGCGTTCATGCGCTCGTTTAAAACAATAACGAAATTTGTTTAGAGCTGGGAATAAAGCTCAGTGGCTCAGTGCCTGCCTGGCAAGTGTGAGATTCTGAGTTTGATTCCCAGTGCAAAAAAAAAAAAAAGTTTATTTAGCTCACTTTTTGGAGGCTGAAATTCCAAAATCTGTGTGTTTCACCAGTTTTACTTCTGACAATGGCCCCTTGACTGTGTCACGATATGGGGGAGAAACAGAATAGAAAATAAATCCATTCAGAAGCAGCGAAGCGTATGCGATGCCTCACATTAAATCAACCTATTCTTGAAGTCGCTGACTCACTCTAGCAGACCTCCGGACACTGCCTCGCTGGGGACCAAGCTTCCAGCGCATGAACTTTTGGAAGACAAACCAGAACAGATACCTCCCTGGGCTTCGCAGTGTGTGCACTCATACCGCACATTTTCATATTTGCTTTCTGCTGTGTTTCATTTGTAATTGTAAGTGTCTGAACTAGCATGCTTCTGACAGGCATGCCTTTCTTTTCCGACCCACAAGTGTTAATCCTTGGTTTCCGTAGCAGCAGGGTCACTTAAATCTGACACAGTCCCCCTCCCTCCCCTTTTAGGGTTGTCATCTGCCATGGGGAGTCTCTTTGAAGGATGGCTGTGGCAACGAAGTGTGAGAGAGGCTCTGCACCAAAGACCGGAGTCTTGGTTTCTCAAGACTTGGGCTGCATTTCTCTGAGAATCTCACTGGATTTCTACTGTGACATTTCTCACAGAAACAGAAATTATGCATTCAAATGAGAAACCAAGGTGATTCAGTTTTTGAGTGATTCTGTGATTAAGGTGATTCTGTGTTTTCGAGTGTGTGTACATATACGTGTAGATATATTATTATACATGTATGTGTATGTGTGTATACATGATGACATAGATTTGTGTGTGCATATATGCATATATGTATATACTGATTTTAAAAGCAATTATTTTCACTTAGGTGAAAATCAAGAAGGCAAAAAAATATGTAGAGAACAATTTCTCCTATAATGCTAACACCCAGGAATAATTAATAGTATTCTATTTCCCTTTGGTACTTTATAAAATTATCACGTCATGTGTTCAATTTTGAGTATTGTTAACTAAAAAGGCAAACTTGAAGAGAGGATTAACAGCATTTGCATTGTGTATATTTGTGTGTGTGTCATGTGTAAACATTCTCAGTCTGGGAAATATGTCAAATCATACAGATTTTCTCTGGAAATAAAATACAGAGAACTCGAACTTTGCAATTTTTCTAGTTTTGTATGCTTTAATGTTTTGGGGAAAACTGTGGGTTTCTTTTGTGATGATGAAAGACAAAGACCGATTTCTTCAACTCTGATTCTTTATTCCTTGTTTACTGTCATACACACAGATGAAAACTGCCATTTATTGTTCCAATTCATTTTTTAACCCACTAGTTATTTGATTGAAGTAAGCTGTATCAGTGAGCATAGGCCTCTGAATGACATGACTAGAAACATAATATAAACATAACCAGCTCCATATTTGAAGCTCCATGGTACGGCTGGATTCTGCTAGAGTCCAGCCTTAAGCAGTCACAGATGGTGGTGAAATGCCTTCCAGAAGTGACTGGGTAAGTCTGTGAGGCATTTGACATGGTCTGTCATGCATTGAACCCATGCTTTTAACGGGCTGATGAAAAAAGCCTGGCCTATGAAAACAGCAAAGTAATACTACAGCTCTTCCCTTATGAAGGAGACAGGAACAGAAGAGGCAGCTGAGAGGAAACCCATTCCATCTTGGCTAATGCCCAGTACTCTGGCCTCATGGGCTCTATTTCAGATCCCATCATCCACCTCTTCTGAGACCTTGATAAATCAGATGTCCCAGCTCCCTTATGTGCAAATTTCTCCCTTTCTAGACTTATTCCCAGCAACATTAAAATATCTTTAAGTGGCTCTCATTACTCTGTTTGGTTGTTATCTCATCTCTCTCCTTCCTTGCAAAACCACCTTCTTTTTCTGGTGATACTGACGGTTAAATTCAGGAAGTACTAAGCTACATTCCCAGTCTTTTTTACTTTTTTTCTTTCTTTCTTTTTTTTTTTTTTTTTCACAGTATGGGGGATTGAACCCAAGATCTTTGCATTGAACTATATCCCCAGCCTATTCTTTTTTTTTTTTAATTTTGAGACACAATCTCCATAAATTGGTAGGTTGCACAGGCTAGACTTGAATTTATGATCCTCCCGCCTCAGCCTCCCAAGTATCTGTAATTACAGGTATGCACTACTACACCAAGCCTCTGTGCTAATTTTCCCACTGCCTGTTTTGCTGGAGATCCTTTGGCATAGAGATCCAACTGGCGAGCTCAAAAAGGCTGTTTCTTTTAGACTTAAACTGGCAGCTACCTGGCAATCTAGAGACAAGACACTAAGCACAGCTGGCCACACAGAAACTTACAACAGGGACTACAAATCCATCAGGATCAGAAACCTCTCTCTTCTACCCTCTCCTCCCTCAATTCTCTCTGACAATCTGTCTCTCTCCATCTCTCTTTACCCATCTGGCACCATCCCATGATAGCTACTGCAGCTCCAGGCAATCGCAGGATTTGAGTTCATCTCCCACTATCAACAGATTGAAGCTCTAGAGAGAGATGGAACCTAATTAGCCCAGTGATTCCTTCAAGGGAGGAGTCGAGTCTCAGGGTTCCTGACTTCTATTATAGGCTGTGGCTGTTGATGGGCGCAGGATCAGAAACAAGGCAGCTTCCCCTAGAAGGGGGGTCAGAGCAGGAGAACAGCCCATGAGAAGCATCTTTGTGTGCCTCTTTTTCACTCCTCCACCCACAGCAATGGGCTTGTGCTCATCAGCCCGGAAGCTGCTCTCATTGTGGCTATAAACAACGTCTATCCAATGGATGACATTAATTTCTTTCTGTGTACAAATATTCAGTGGCTTTTCAAACTGCCCTTTTCCAATAATCTCTATGGAATGTATATTCCTTAGCTGTTTCTTTTTCTTTAAATCACTATTTCTCTTTTCTTAAAAAATTATCATCATCTCACAGGTCTGTCCTGTTACAATTCTGTATATGGCTAGATTTCTAAATTTCTTTGTCAAAATATGTAAATGCTTATTTCTACTTCTATGAAATTATTTTTCCTTCATATTCTGTAAGGACTTAAAGTTCAGCATATCAATATTTGATGGAAAATACCTGTTCCATGATATGCCAAAGATGTTTGATTTTTAGACAGATAGGGTAAACCGAACTGCATATATTGCAGGTTAATAATTAGCTTCTCTTCTGGAGGGTTAACAACCTAAGTCAGCAGTTCAAAATTGGAGTAAAGGGAGGGCTGCAAGGTCAGCCAACATTTTGGCCCTAGCCTTTCAAGGCCAGTGAAGACTCAGGACATAGGAGAACCTGTACTTTAACAACATGTAACTCCAAATTTTCTGATCAAGAAGATTATGGAGGGCCGGGGAGATGGCTCTGTGGAATAAGCACTTCCCTGGCAAGTGCACAGGACTGAGTTCAATACCCGGTTCCGCAAAAAAAAAAAAAAAAAAAAAAGAAGAAGAAGAAGATTATGGAGCCACACAGGAATGTGACTGACGATGTATAGTGTGCTTGGGGAGAGTCACAGGGAGAGAAAAAACATTCTCTCAGGCTTTCACAGAGAACAAAATGGTCAAGCAATGGCCGTGACTTATCCTCATGGCTGACACTGACAAAAGGATCTACAAAGTGCGGTACAGGGCTACAGGATAAATCCTGAGGATACTTGACTGACCTTATCAGATACAAAAGTTACATTTCTTGCTATATAGGTCTTGCTTTATCTTGGTCTTAACCATCCAGCAGAAAAGTATAAAAATGAGGTATATAAAGTAAATCCAGAGCCGCCATCTTGGGTCCCCGCGTGTGTGCGCCTAATCTCAGCTGGTCTGCCCGAGACCCCCTGAGCGCCAGCCCTAGTCCCCCGTGCTGCCCCATATCCGCTCTGACAAGATGAAAGAAACTATCATGAACCAGGAAAAACTCGCCAAACTGCAGGCACAAGTGCGCACTGGTGGGAAAGGAACTGCTCGCAGAAAGAAGAAGGTGGTTCATAGAACGGCCACAGCAGATGATAAAAAACTTCAGTTCTCATTAAAGAAGTTAGGGGTAAACAATATCTCTGGTATTGAAGAGGTGAATATGTTTACAAACCAGGGAACAGTTATCCACTTCAACAACCCAAAAGTTCAGGCATCTCTGGCAGCAAACACTTTCACCATTACAGGCCAGGCTGAGACGAAACAACTGACAGAAATGCTACCCAGCATCTTGAACCAGCTTGGTGCAGACAGTCTGACTAGCTTAAGGAGACTGGCTGAAGCTCTGCCCAAACAATCTGTGGATGGAAAAGCACCGCTTGCTACTGGAGAGAAGGATGATGATGAGGCTCCAGATCTTGTGGAGAATTTTGATAAGGCTTCTAAGAATGAGGCAAACTGAACTAAGTCAGCTTCTGAAAAAGATCAAACTTGGAAGAAATTACTGGGAGCTGCTATTTTATATTATGACTGCTTTTTAAAATTGTTTTTGTTTATGGATCTGATAAAATGTAGATCTCTAATATTTTTTAAGCCCAAGCCCCTTGGACACGGCAGCTCTTTTCAGTTTTTGCTTACATACAATTCATTCTTTGCAGCCAATTAAGCTGGAGAAGCCTGGGAATAAAGTTTGAAACACATTAAAAAAAATAAAGTAAATCCATATTAATACGATGAGCTGTAAAAGGCTCAAGTCAATAACTTCTGAGGATAACCCACTAATATTGTAGATTGCTAGACAGAGTTAGATTGTTAGCTGAATCCAAACACCTATTGTATTTAGATGACAATAGAATATTCACCTCTGACAGGACGAAACAAAAAAAGGGGGGATACAAAGGAAAGATCATTTTGTATTTATATATACAAAATAGGATAGATATATAGCTACTTTCACTTAATTTAATGAGAAGAAAGAGGTGTACTAATAGCGTTTGGACAGAATACCCTGTCTGCTTCTTGTACTGTGGATAATCACTAGAGTCAGTCACCTGCTCTCTGTGAAAGCCTGAGAGAATGTTTTTTCTCTCCCTGTGACTCTCCCCAACTACTATTGTACAACACCCCCAGTCCTATACTCTTAAGTTTCCTATTTTGGGCTATTTCTTTCCAATCTGTTTTGTGGGCTCCTCTTTTTTTTTTTGGCAGAACCGGGGATTGAACTCAGGCCCTTGCACTTTCCAGGGAAGTGCTTATTGTACTGAGCCATCTCCCCGGCCCTTCGTGGGCTCCTCTTGATCTCTAGCTCTCCTTGTTCATTTGACCTTCCTCTGGGTCTGGATTTTCCATTCTTCTCCAGAGTCCTCCTTGCTTTCCAGTCCCTTTTCAGGCAGTCTCATTCTCCCACATGGTCAGTCACCTGCTCTATACTACTAGGTCCCAACTTTCCATGTCTGCTCAACCTCCTCCCAGGTCTCTCAGCCAGCTGGCCAGCTCCACCAAGACACCCTACAGGTACCCTCAAAGTGGCACAGTTGCATCTCTGAACTCATCACCTTCTCCTCAAGCTTTTTCTTCTCTTGAGGTTGCCCACTTCAGCAGATGGTCCCTCCCACTGGCTCCAGCTAGAAATGGCACTGTGCTTAATGCCTAGCTCTCATTCCCCAGACTCAAACACTAAACAAAAAAAAACAAAAGAATTGACAAGAATTCTTATAATCAACTATCCATTGTTCCACTTTCTAAGTCTCTCTCTCTCTCTCTCTCTCTCTCTCTCTCTCTCTCTCTCTCTCTTTCTCTCTCTCCCCTCTTTCCCTCTCTCCCCCTCTCTTCCTCTCCCCCTCCCCCCCCCATTTCTGTGACAGGCCCCATCCTCCTGCCCCAGTCTCTGGAGTAGCTAAGGAATTCTGTATCTTTCCCTTTCCCCTCTATCATTCCTAGGTTGGTTCAAACAGCCTCCTGCTTGGACTTCCAGCCTTCAATTTTCCAATCTCCCAATGCACCCCACAGTGTTTTGGGTGTTCTTTTCCTTCCTCCTTTTAAAAAGAAATGTAGTTTTAGTACTTTTCTATATACAGAAACTCATAACACTAATGATAAAAATAAAAGCAAGTCTGCCTCAATGTATACTTTTGTTACTTTTAAACATTTATTATGCAGAAACTCACACATACATTAAAAGATACATAGGGCCGGTGGACTAAAGCACCTGCTTAGGCAGGCTCAGGGACCAGAGTTTGATCCTGGCCTTCCTCCCAGGACGTGCTGAGCAGGGGACTGACATTGGGCATGGTGGTATGTGCCTGTAATCTTAGAGCTTCGAAGGCTTAAGACAGGAGGATCACTAGGAGTCCAATCTTTTTAGCGAGACCCTGTAGACCCTGTATTAAATACATTAAAAAAAAAAAAAGATACAGAATATGTGGGCATGGTAGTGCATGTCTATAATCCCACTACTCTGGAAGGCTAAAGCAGGGGGATCAGAAGTTTAAGCAATCCTAGGCAATTTATTAGCCATCTCAAAATAAACTACATGAAATGGGCTGTGGATGTAGCAGTATGAAGGTCCTGGGTTCAATTTCCCAGTACAGCAAACAATAGCAAGAATTTAAAAAAATATTATAGTAGTCCTACCTCCCTGGAGCCCCACAAGTCATCACCTAGGTCAGTCTCTCACTTGACTCCTTTCTCTTATAATATTTTAAAGCAAATCTCATATAGTCTGTCACTTTACTCATGAAAATGTCAGAAATGATGGCTAGAAGATAGTTTTTAAAGATTTTATCATCATATTTTAGGAATGAATTAATTCTTTAATATCATTTAAGTCTAATGTTCAGATTTTTCAGTTCTCTCACAGATGTCATAAGTTTGAGATCTAAATAAACTCCATTAGTTTTAATGTCTTTTACTCTTTAGCTTCGCTTCTTTTCTTTTTCTTTTTTTTTTTTTTTTTGGTGGAACCGGGAATTAAACTCAGGTTCTTGAGCTTGCCAGGGAAGCACTTATTCCACTGAGCCATCTCTCCGGCCCCTCCTCTTTTACTTTTCTTCCTTTGCATTTTATTTATTAAAAGCAAAACAAATAAATTCATTGTCCTGTACAGTTTTCCACGGGTAGGTTTTGTTCATTGTATTTTCATCCTGTATTATTTAGCAAGGTCTTTGGCCTTGTGTATCTCCTATACATTGGCAAGCTTATATTTTTATTTTTTATTTTTGATACTGGGGATCAAACTCAGGACTTTGTACTTACAAAGCAGGCACTTACGCCACTGAGCTATATCCCTGCCCCATGGCTTTTTAAAAATTAAAAAAAAAATTTTTTTAAATCAACATTGTGGTAGCAGACATAATATGCCTAGTCTTAAGGTTAATTGGTTTTCCTTAGGACCTTAAACTCCCTGAGATGCCTCTACATTTGATTATGTCTCCCATTTAATATCTTTTGCTAAATGTCTCGTTTTCCTTAAGCCAAAACCGAAAAGAGGGATTATGTGATTATTTCCTGCACATTGTGATTGGTCAAGAGGTGAGCATGTGACCCAGTCTGGGCCAATCAGAACCGCATCAGCTTTTTGGCTCGTGCTATTAGGAATGTATTAGCTGAAGTGAGGCTCAGAGCAATGACCTTTGGGAGTTTTCTTGTTTTCACAAAAGGGCTTCTGCCAGCACTGTGGTTCTTAGGCATAGCTGTACAGTTAGGGGTTTCTTAAAAATACAGAAGCTCTTGAAAACGGCCAGATGCAGAAGCCGCATACTACGTGATTCCATTTGTATGAAATAACCAGACTAGCCTTAACCTTTACATAGAGAAAGAAATTAAATTGGTGGTTGCTAGGAGCTGGGAGTAGGGGCAATGGGGGTGATGGATAAAATGGATCTGGGGTTTCTTTTGGGGGCTATGAAAATGT
>NW_004524586.1:25009490-25031956 GCF_000260255.1 Octodon degus | reverse complement strand
CTCCTAAAAAAAAAAAAAATTAAGGAAAGAAAGAAAAGAAGTACATAAGGCCAGATCTCCTCTTCAGTTAATTCTAAAATTTTTATTGGAGCCCAGCATTAACGAGTTTGTAAAGCAATGGCAGCTGAGTTCTTAAAACTCAGCCAGGCCAGCTGTTTAGGTGTATGCACGGATCCCAGCGCTCTGGGAGGAAGAGGCCGGAGAACTGCAAGTTCAAGCCTCACCTAGGCAAGACCCTATCTTAAAACAAAATACATTTAAAAGGAGGTATCGTGGGAATGTAGCTCAGTGCAAAGGCCCCGATTCTATCCCCCTGACCATCACCACCACCAAAAAAGAAAAAAGGAAGTGGGAGATTGAGGTTGTAGCTCAGTGGTAGAACATGTACTTAGCATGGGTGAGGCCCTAGGGTCTAGTCTCTGCACACACACACACACACACACACACACAGAGATTGAGAGACAGAGAGAGACAGAGAGAAAGAGAGAGAAGACAGACAGACAGACACCAGGAATACACTCACACAAGAAATAGGTCAGAGACCTCAGGAGAAATCAAAATTACCACACCTTGATCCTGGACTTCCAACCTCCAAAACAGAGGAATATAAACTCCCATTGGTTAAGCCGCCAACACTATTTTGCTATGGCAGCCCTAGCTGATTCATATAATCTCTAACCCAACTGCTTCTGTAATAAAGCAAGAGGTAGGCAATCAGATCATTTTGTCCTATCTTTTCTCATTGTTATGCCTCTTATCCTTTTTTATGGTTTTATTTCATTGTCTAGCAGAGATGTTGAATATTATCAGAAATAACAGACTTCTTTGTCCTCTTCCTTGACTTAATGAGAATGCCTTTGGCATTTCATGGATGAATATCATGGTTGGAGTTAGATTCTGATAGATACCTTTCTTCAAATTAATCAGTCTTGAAAAACCCTGTTGTATCTGCCCACCTGTCTAGACATCTCTTGAGTTGTTTCCCTGAGAAGCTGGTTATGTGGCAGACAAAAGAAGCTACAGTTCTTTTGTGCTTCATGTCTTTTTGTATTCTCTTTATTCAGGAATGTCCTCCCAAACTTTCAAGTATTTGGCAGCTTAAAGAGAACCACATGAAAGTTTATTTCCTCTTTAACAGAGTGAAGAAGTTTCTGGCTTTTCTTCCCAGTTGAAAGAAGATTGGAAGAAACTTCTTTCTTTCTTTCTTTCTTTCTTTCTTTCTTTCTTTCTTTCTTTCTTTCTTTCAGTTTGGGGTATTGAACTCAAGAGCTTGTGCTTGCCAGGCAGGTGCTTAGTCTACTGAGCTATCTCTCCATTCCCAAACTTCTGATTTTTTTTTAAAGGATTTTTGTGTGTGTGTGTGTGTGTGTGTGTGTGTGTGTGTCTCAGGCTGCCTGAAGGACAGGGTTACCTGGGAATTGAACCTCTATATCCTGCTCCTGACTGCCTTTGCATAAGCAGGCATTTAAACGACCGAGCTAAGGGCAGGCCATTCTCCTCCTTTCTTTCAGTTGCTCTCTATTAGGGGAAAGGTAGACAGTCTGATGGCCACACTCCTATCAGTGAGTGGGGTGTCTTGTCTGAAAGGCAAGGTTCCATGTTCTACTCTGTTTTCACTAACCTAACTCAGATACGAGGCTCCTGTGTGCTTGACACCTCTTGGCAGGACTACAGGGAGAGGGAGAGAGGGAGAGAGAAGCAGGGATCTGTTATGCTTTATTACAGTTTTATCACTGGCCTGGTTGTGCAGATCTGGTGACCCTTGTTCTGTGGTCCTATTGCATTCAGTGGAAAGGGAGGAAGACCATTTCTATTTTTAGATCTAGGTTTAAACCATATTCAAGTTCAGCTTTCCCTTTAGGGAAAAGTAGATTGCACCTTGTTCAAAGGTGCACTCTACATGCATTGCATTAAGATCTGCTTGTAGTTTCTCACTTGGCTAGAGATCCTTGGAAATACATTGTATTGATATGAATCTCAGAATGAGAGAAGTCAGACTGCCAAGACCCTAATCCTGGCTCTATGAGTGCTCTTCAGATATTTGCTGGGTAAAATAATGGATGCACCCCACAGCTAGCCCTTTACCCTGCACTTTAATAATAGCTGCTGCTTACTAGTACCTTCTTTCTTCTTTTTTTAAAAAAAAAATATATTCAGTACAGGGTCTGCAGGATCTCACTACTTAGATCAGACTCGTAGTGATCTTCCTGTTTTTAGCCTCCCAAGTGCTGGAATTATAAGTGCGTGCCACCATGCCCAGTCTCAATCACCATCTCAGCAGGTCCCGTGGGTGGGGCCGGCACGGCATGCCAGGGATTGAACCCCAGTCCCTGCATCCGCCTAAGCGGACACTTTAATTCACTGAGCTATCTTACTTACTAGTACCTTCTGAGAACAAGACACTATTATCTCATTGCATCCCCTTAATAACCCTGCCAAATAATTTTTATCATTTTCATTCTATAAAAAAGGAAATCCTGTATGTCACTACTATGTTAACTATGCCAGAGAAAATATTTGCTTTTAAAAAGTAGCAGTTCCTCATTCCTTGCAACGTGGGCCTCGTCTCTTCTTCTGGCCTACTTCTTGGCAGCGTGGCATTACTGGACATGCTGAAACATGCTCTTCCACTCTATTTTCTGCATTCACTTGGTCACAAATATTTTTTTATTTTTTATTTTTTTTTCAGCTCTTGCTGTGTGCTGAGTACTAAACCAGCTGCTGGGGAAATGACAGGTGACCAAGAACAGATGACCTAGACAGATATAGTCGCTGTCCTCAAGGAACTTTTCTTTGCCTAACAGTCAACAGATCTGAACAAGTGCCGTAGAGTTCTACAAAGAACTGCAGGCTGAAGAAGGTGTTTGAGACAAGGTGCAATGCACTGCCGATCCAGGAAAGGCTTCCTGGAGGAGTGGTCCATTTGAACCAAGGTCTCTGTGTGCCTACTTGGGCTGGAAAGGCTTTCTTTTTTTTATGTGTGTGTGTGGCCAGCTCAGCCCACCAGGGGGCGGGGCTGGCTGGCATGGGATGCTGGGGGTTTGAACTGCGGTCCCTGTGCTTTGCTAAACTTGTTCTAAGTAGGTGCTTTAGACCACTGAGCCATCTCACCAGCCCTGGAAAGGCTTTCTTACAAGGTCCTGAGTCTGATTCATGGTACAAGGAAAAAAAAAAGAGTTACTTGTTTGGCTTCAGATTAAGTGTTTTATTAGATTGCACTCATGAGGGAAACTTATGAGTATACCACAAATATATTTTTCACTTGTGTAATTTTACTTCCTTTTTTTTTTTTTTGCAACACTTGTACCATATAAAAACATCTTGTATTTCTATTTTTTCATAGTTAGGTAACAAGAATGCCACATTTAACAAACTTTCATGAAATCTTCTGCCTACTCAGAAAAAACATTCCTAAATACTTTTTAAATACCAAGGTGGGTGTGGTGGTGTACTTGGGAGGCTGAGACAGGAGGGTCACTGTGAAATCAACACCAGCCTAGCTACGAAGTGAGTTCAAGGCCAATATGAACTGCACAGTAAAACCCTGTCCCTAGAACAAAAACAAAACAAAAGATCTGAATAACTGAATAAGGTCTTTAAATCTGTACTTGATGACTCAAGGCCTACAATGTGACATCACTGTACAACACAAGAAATTAGCAAGTACAGCAGGAATACAAAAATTCCTGACACATATGTGACATTAGGCACAACAAAGACATTTGTATTATGTCAAGATCATTAATATGTTTGGGTTCTAGTGCTGGGTCCTCTCACAAATAAACTGCATTATTTTGAGCAAATTCTCTAAATTCCTAAGCCATAGCCTTTTATCTGTAAAATGATACAGCTAAACCAACTGAAATTCCATTTCACCTTAAATGTCTATGCTTTTATGATTACAGAGAAAAGCATAAGGAAGAGAAAACCAAACAGCTGGGACAATTAGGAACGTGGGGAGAGAGAAAAAAGAAAACATGGGAAATGGAAAATTCCAGGAAGCAAAGGCAATACAAAGAATTTAGAACAGCAGAAAGTGAAGGGCTATAGCAAGGTAAAAAGAAGGAAACAAAATATTACATGTTTCTCGGAATTGCAAAGCTAGGTGACAGGACATTGCACTTCTAAGTCCAAAGAAAAATAATCTATTCATTGCATTTCTCTTGTAATAAGATGAAACTTTCAAGTTATAACTTGCTTTTCAAAAAATATAATAATAACTTGCTTTTCTAGGATCTAGCAATTCTAAAGAAGGGAGGAGGAGAGGGATAGAAGGAGAGAGGGAGCGATAGGCTTATTATCTACTCCTTTTGAGTTATCAGCTTGCTAAAACTAGCACAGAGCAGCTACTGAGTGAATGAATGCTTTTTAAGGAGAAGCTAGAGAAAGAATGTTGAGGGGTCAAAGGAGGCAGTACGGGGGTCCCTCAGGAATGTGCCATTCAATGTCACTGGTTTTCTTCTAGACTGGAAAGAATGTTCACAGTTTATGATTTCATCCAACTGCAAAACAATGAGTGCTACAGATTTGGCTTAGCTGGTGGCCACCTGACTTGCATGACAATGGATCCCTGTTGTAGGGTGTTGTATGAGTGGCTTAGTCTCATTCAGTTAGTCAAAAATTTGCTGAAGTGCTAGAGAAAACACTACATAAACAGTAACTGCTAAACAGCCTGCTGCTTGGTACAGAGAGAAGGAAGGAAGCTTCTATTCCCAGTATTCCTTCGCTTCCTTCTATTCTTACTGTCCTACTTGTCTTGCTCTTGAAGTTAGAAGTAGGGTGCATCTCTCTGTGGTTCACCCTTTACCCTTTTAGGGCCCATGATGATGAGTCAAGTTCCTTTTGTGCTCTGCCTCTCATCTCCCACATCTCCAACAGGAAGTGACTGTGTATAGCACATTAAGCACAATGACAATGCCACCCACAAAGTCTTGTACAGAACAGAGGCTCAAATCTGTGAATTATTCTCATTATATATGTCTCCCTCTATGAACATCCCTCTTCTTTCCTCCTAAGGGATAGTTTAATCACTTGGAGCAGATAATCCTATTTCAGAACTTTCCTCTGATTAAATTCAGTTACCAATATTAGGAACGAGAATGTGAAGACTTTGTAATGAAAAAGCCTTGGGAGACTTTATGGGTAGAGTTCAGAGGACAAGTTTCCAGTCACAGAATCATGAGTCTTAGAGATGAAAAGAACTCCAGAGCTTATTTGATAAAACATTCTGGACTTACTTCATTGGCAAATGCCACGTTGTTTGAGGGTCAGTGTCTTTGATGATTTTAGGAGTATTTACCTAGACTATTCTGATTTTGAAAGCATTGTGGATTGAACTGAGTCCCTATGAAACATATATTCAAGTCTTAAGCTTGCATACCTGTGAAGAGGACGTCACTGAAACAGATCTTTTGAAGATACAGAAAAGATGAAGCCAGGTATGGTATGGTTTCAGGTATGGAGTACCTGTTTTCCTAAACCTCAAGAGGTAGCTGCAGGATGATCATGAGTTTAGGGCTGGTCTGAGACATAAAGGGAGACCCCATCTCAAAAAACAAAACCTGAAAAAGTTCAGTTGAGGTCATACTGGAGCCCTTATCCGATGGGTGGCTGGACACAAACACACAGATACAAAGGAAAAGACCGTGTGACACTAGAGGCAGCAATTGGGGTGATGTATCTATAAGGAATACCAAGGATTGCCAGTGATCACCGGAAGCTGAAGAGAAGAGGCCTTCTCCCCTAGCGCTTTTAGAAGATACATAATCTTGCCAATGCCTTGATTAAGAATTAGTATCACAGGACTGAGAAAAGACGTTTCTGCTGTTTTCACCCACTGGGGGCTCTGGATTGGGGCTTAGCAAGGGGAACAATATAATACAGGACACATATAAGATTATTTATAATAGTCACCCAAATATCCATATACAAAAAGGGAATGCAGGAAATCTGTCCACACACTAAACACCAAAGAATCCAGCTGAGGGGCTGGAGCCTACACTAACGTCCTACATGAGTAGGGCTGACGACCTAGAGCCCATAACAATGTTTCCTGTGGGTCAGTCTCACGGATCTGCTCTGGAAAGCCCCGAGGGTCAGTGGTAGAAGACAGAAAGTCTGTGCCAAATAAAATAAAATAAAATAAAATAAAAATTAAGAAAAGAAAGTCTGTGCCAGCAGGATGAAGGATCTGTGCCAACAGGTGGAAGGGTCTGAACTGGAGCCAGAAAGCAACACAAAAAAACCAGAGCTCTGCAGAAAAGTACCACAACTATCTTCAGCGACAGTGAGGTCCCAAACTCCTCCAATAATGAGGAAAGATGAGTTCCCATCAGGAAAGTCAATGTGACAAGTTTCTCTAGGAGACTGAACAGTGCGCCATCTTCCCCTCTAGAACCAGGAAATGATGCTCAAAGTGAGCACCAGAGCTCCCTAAAGTCGACCACAGCTATCCCCAATGACAGTGAGGTCCCAAGCTCCTCCTCTGACAAGAACAACCAAGTTCATGAGGAAAGCCAGCATGACAAGGTCAACCAGTAGACTAGCCTAAGAGAACTAGCAGCTTCCAACAGCTTCTACCAACTCCCAGCAGCCTCCCTGCTTCTTTTCCAGTTCTGCCTCTTACGCTACTGGCAACATTCCTCAGGTAGGCCTCCCACGCACAGCACCACCTTAGTTTCAGTTCAGCTGGGCGTTACAAGTTGACCACCAGTTGGCAGCCTACCACACCTGGTTTATGCTAATTTGTTACAGCAGCTGTAGGAATCTGGTATATTGACTAAATAGCCATGTCTCTTTGTCCCTTCTCTTTCACTGGTAGAATAGGACTTATCCGTGCTCTCAATAATTGAGGGTTCTGATGGAAATTTTTGTGTGTTATCAAAATTATTAATATATTCCATTTTTAATCTTAGTAGATATTTAAGCTGGAGAAGCCTTCTGGTGAGTGAGTTGGTACACTCCAAGGAAAGAAAGAGAAACATATCCCACAGGCCCCAGCTGGGACAGCCAGGAGAGGCTGCAGGAAAAGCCTGGTGTCACCTGTCCTTGTACCTTCTGTACCCACTGCTGCTGTTTACTTCCTGTTATCTCAGAACAAAAATATGGCATTTGGTATTTTGTGCTCCAGGGAAGCTTCCTGGTAAGGTGAGAGGTGGCATTACCTTCTGTCACCTCCTCCGTATTCCTTTCGACTGACTACTTCTTTTTCAGAACTTCTTATCACATCATTTGCTCAGGGCATCTTCTCTCTGGTACCCGACAATAACTCCTACTCTGAGGTCACTGATGATGCCACACCTGAACAAAGGTGCTATTTTCTGTTCTGCTGGGGACTTAGTCACTTATTTCAAACCATTCAGACTTGTCACAAAGCGGGACATTTCACTGAATGGATTCCTTGTTAGGTTGTAAATGGAATGGAGTGTAAATGGGATGTATCTTTAGCGTTGTGAGGTTTTTTGTTCCTTTGAGCTTTTTCCTTCGTGATATGTGAAATTGAAGTTGACCTCATGTTGTTTTTTCCTTTTAAACCTCCCACTATTAGGATGAGTCAGATGGAAACCGGAACTGACACTAAGCTGGTGATTTGAAAGGGGATTATTGCTTAATTATACCGCCTTACTGAGAACCTCTCTGGTCTCTTACTTTCTAACTCAAAAAAGTTCTATTTTGCCTGTTGAAATGAATCCTTTGTCCTGGTACTAAGGATCTGCTTAGGTGTTTGCTCTCCGGGTTTAGTGTTAACCCTTTGCTGAAGCAGTATCAATTTTTTTTTTTCCGTGCTCTAAGAAAAAATATGAATACAACCTTTTGGTTTTCAATCTCTCTCTCAAATTTAGACCTTTTCACCCATTTGTTCATCTTTTTTGTTTTAAAAGGGCAATTTCTTCTTGTGATAGGTGTAGGTTATGATTTTTAAAAGCCCTATGATTATTCGAGAGTCTTAGTGTTATAGTTATCACACAGCAGACCTGATGCAAAGAGAGATCAAGGCTTTATGTAATGTTAATAATGGAACTAAGTCAATTTCTCAACTATGTTTTTTCCCCATTTGCTCACTTAAATATTTGCAAGATATCTCCACAAACATTATTTTAAAAGCATTCTCATTTGTCCAAGAACTTTACAGAGTATATCAATCATGAACATGTTATGGCAAGTATCTGGCTTATGTATGTCTATATCATTTCATATGTTTCAGGTTGTACATAGAGAAGGGGCTCCTGTTTTGTAAGGCATTTCAGATAAGCCTGTGTTGGCGACTTTCTCAGCACTGCAACACAATACCTGACACCCTCACTTTAAAGGAGGAGAGGTTTATTCTGGCTCATATTTTGTAGTGGTTTCAGTCCATATTCTGATGGCTCCAAGGCAGTACAGTGTGATTGTGGGGCTTTACAGAGAAGAGCTGCTCATGACATGATGGATGCAAAGAGAGATCAAGGCAGGAGCTGGGGGGGTGGGGGTGGGGATACATCCTCCAGGCCACGCCCCCAGTGACCCGCCTCCTCCAGCCAGATCCCATCTCTTAAGGACAAGTCACCTGTAAGCCCTCGTGACCAATCACCTTCCAGAAGCCCAACCTATGAGCACATAAGGCTTTTCTTTTTTTAATATATAAATCTAGGCGCTTTTAAAATTTTTTTATTTACTTATTTTTTTGGTGGTACTAGGGATTGAACTCAGGACTTTGCACTTGCCAGGCAGGCACCTATTCCACTGAGCTATCTCCCTGCCCAAGCACATAAGGCTTTGAAAGGCAATTTAGATATAAATCATAACAGACTCAAGAGTCTGCAAGGGCTGACAGGGAAAGCAAGGAGGAATAGGAAAGCTGGGGGTAAAACCTTGGTTGACATTGTGTCCATCTAAAATTTGTATGTTAGGGGCCAGGGAGATGGTGCAGTAGAATAAGTGCTTCCCTGGCAAACACAAGGGCCTGAGTTCAATCCCTGGTTCTGTGAAAAATAAATAAATAAATAAATAAATAAATAAAATAAAATAAAATTTGTATGTTAAAGTCCTAATCTCTAGTACCTCAGATTGACTGCATTTAAAGATAGGACTTTTGAAGAGCTGATTAAGGTGAGATGAAGCCAGTAGAGTGGGTTCTTATTAAATATGACTGATGCCCTTACAATACTTGATTAGTGTGTACACAGCTGAGATATGCAGGACACAGGGAGAAGGACCAATTGTAAGCCAGGGAGAGGGGCCAACTAAAAACCAGGGAGAGCAGTCTCCGAAGGAATGTATCCTGCTCACATCTTGATCTCAGACTTCCAGCCTCCAGAATTATGAGGAAACAAATTTCTGCTGGCAAGCCTCCCAGCCTGTAATCTTTTTTATGGCAGCCCCGCAGGCTAACACAGCTCTCTTGGCCACCTGGTTTTCCCTACCTTGGAGCTTAGCTTGAAGGGCAGGGGAGTGGTGTGGGGACAGAACAAATGGCAGAGCCATCAATTTAGATGTCTGCTTGGTACAGCTTTGGAAGCACTGAGTAAGTCCTCAGATAAAGATGGACTGACAGGGAAGGAGCCTTTCTTGAAGGTAGGCAAGGGGAGACGTGTAGGTAATAACAAAATCCAGCTGAGGAGGGTAGATGACTACAAACGTTTGCACTTCAGTAATTTGGTTTCTGTCTTACTCTGTTCCCTGGTGGCCCATGCTCTACTTTTCCTTAAAAGTAAATAGATTGATAGCCTCTAAAAATAGAAAAACATAATACAATTAATTTGTACAGCTTCTATTACGCTCCATATGGCTTTTTCTTTCTGAGTAACATAGAGTGTTGGTGTATTCAAAGGGGTAGTTAAAGAAAATGAAGTCATCCCAAAAAAGCTACATATTTCTCTTGGGGATGTGATGTCAGTTTAATGGTGCTTCCCACCCCCATCCCCAAATTCATGTCCACCATAAGCATGTGAATGTGACCTTATTTGGAAATAGGACTTTTTGCAGATGTAATTAGTGGTTAAAATGAGCTTTACTAGATTAGGGTAGTCCCTAAATCCAATACTATTGGTGTCCTTATTAGAAGAGAACTGGCAAGGGCATATGTAGTCAAAGAAGAGAAAAGGGGCATGTGCCGATGAAGTCAAAGATTGGATTGATGCCACCTGCCAAGAAGTGCCGAAGATCGCAAGAAGCCACCAGAAATGAGGAAGAAGCAAGGAACTTTCCCCCACAGCTTTCCAAGACAGCGTAGCCTTGCCAAGAGGAATTTTTTCTTTTTCTTTTCTTTTTTTTTTCTTTTTTTTTTTTTTTTGATTTTTAAAGCAGTACTGGGGATTGAATCCAGGGCCTCCTTCATGCCAAGCAAGTGTTATATCACTGAGCTATGTCCCCAACTCTTCTTCGGACACTTTGATTTTTAACTTCTAGCCTCCAGAACTGTGAAAGAATATTTCCATGGCTGTAAGCCACCCAGGTTTATTGTGCCTTTTATGGGAACCCTAGGAAACTGATACAGGGAGTCAGGGGAGCAGGTAAGCACAGCAGTGAAGGGGTACTTGGCTTGTGAGGAGAGATGGTCCTACGTTGGCTACAGGTCCACGTAAGAAACTTCAAGACAGTGCAAGTGCAAAGTGTCTGGCACAAAATTCCAGGTACAATTTATTCCTTCTCTTTCATTGCATAGCAAATGAAAGTGGCAAGTGAGCTCCCGTGGGGACAGCTCTTGAGAGTATTCAGGGGCACAAAGAGAAAATACAGAAAGAGCTTTAGAACTACAAAGTGTATTCCAAAACTGAGAGGGGATTATTTCTCCTTTTGCCTAAAGAATGTTCTATACAGGATTTGTAACCATCGGAATAGCTGCTTAGGAATGTAATATAGCTAAATCTTTCCCTTTGCAAGGCAGAATTATCATTTAACAACAAGGAAGCTAAGCATGGGGACTGAAATGTTGTCTGAAGTCTTTTAGAGATAAACCTGAAGTGAGAAGCCCTGGTTTTTAGGGTTAGTGGATAGTGTGCTAGTCTTTTCTGCCTCAAGGAGTTTCCTAAAGATTAGCAAGATAGTCATCAGAAGCTGATTGTATGTGAAATAGCTTTTTTTCTGCGGGGAATTACCCAAGAGCTAGGCGACACAGTGGGAATCATGCTGGATTTGAAATTCTGAGGTTGGTTTCTAGAAGACCTGATGTCAGAAGTTTGCTGTAACTTGCAGAAGCTCCATGAGACTGGATATGTGACCACTGGTGTTCTTTTATCCTTCCTCCATTCCCCATTATGTAAGAGAGAAGGATACGGGCCTCTGTAATGAGCTGAAAATAGTGTCCTCCATGTGTTTAAATCCTAATCTCAGTACCTGTGCCCATGAGTGAGGTCTTTGCAGATGTAATTAATTTACAGATCTCCGGATGTAATCACTGGGATTAGGGTGAGCCCTAAATCCAATGACTGATGTTCTTATAAGAACCAGGAGAAAGACTAGGCATGGTGGCGCAGGCCTATAATCCCAGCTCTTGGGAGGCTGTAAACAGGCAGATCACTATGAATCCAATCTAGTAGTGAGACCCTGAGCATCCTGTAGACCCTCCCCTAAAATAAAAAAAAAAAGAGCCGAGGGGAAGGCCACGGGAAGAGTCACATCAGGACAAAGGCAGAGGTCAGAATGGTTTCTACAAGCCAAGGAACACCATGGATTAAAGAAACTACCATAAGGCAGTAGAAAGATATGAAATGATTCTTTCTCAGAGCTTCTAGAAAGAACCAATTCCCCACCAACTCCTTGGTTTTGGCCTGTTGATCTCCAGAATAATGGGAATTCGTTGTGTTTTTTTTTTTTTGAGCCATCAAATTTGTGATTATTTTTGTGTCAGCCTTAGCAAATGAATATAGTCCCTTATTGGTTATGAGGGTCCTGGCACTAAAGGGCCTCTACTCTAGTAAGCCACAAAAAATCACTATCAAGAGGCAGGGGAGATGGCTCAGTGGAATAATTGCTTCCCTGGCAAGTGCAAGGGCCTGAGTTCAAGCCCCGGTTCCACCAAAAAAAAAAAAAAAAAAAAAAAGAAAAGAAAAGAAAAAAAAGATGCAAAAAATCACTATCACTTCTGTGAGCAGAAGCCAGACCAAACACACAGAACTCTGATTGAGCTGTATTAGAGGGAGATAGCTTAGTAGAATAAGCACTTGCCTCACAAGTGCAAGGGCCTGAGTTCAATCCCTGGTTCTGCCAAAATAAATAAATAAGTAAATAAATAAATAATAAAAATCCTTACAAAATGAATGTGTCAACAGAGCCCTGCTCCAGAATCTGAAGGAGAATCAGTTTCTTGTCTCCCCCAATTCTGGGGGCTGCCAGGTTTCGGTAGCCTGTGGGAGCACCATCCTATCATCAAGGCCAGCATCTTCAGATCTTCCTGGATCTGACTTCACCTCTTTTCTGCATGTTCCAGATCTCTCTCAGACTCCGTTTCATACAGATAAATGTGATTACATTTAGCCCCATCCCATAATCAAGGATAAGACCCTTAATGAAACCTGCTAAGCCCTTTTTCCATATAGGTAACACAGATTGCTAACATCTTTGAGGGCCATAATTCAACTGATCACAGGGGCATAGATAATGTTTTTATTAAAATTTCAGATAAGCAAGTTAAAGCCATCCCAGTAATAGGGCTGAAAGTTGTACTCTCATCTAATTTACTGTTTTGCTCAGACCATTGAAGGTGGGTTTGGGTTAGGTAAAACAAAGCCTCTTGTTTTAGACTTTCAGAGAATATTGAGTGGATACTTCTGAATGGACACTTCTTCCTCAATTCTGCTTTTTCAGTTTTTATTGTCTGTCTCCTACCCACCTGTAATCCACTGCTTTGAAAATTCTACCTGTTCCCACCATTGGGACCTGCTATTTGTCTCCCCAAATGTCCAATAATCTTTGGCCCTTCAGGCTTCTCTACCAGGTTTCGAAGCTCTAGTGGATCTAGAGGGGGTGGTGAGTGTGCTCCTGTGACTGGGGAGAGGGTGCCTTGCTACTTTCAGATAGTGCCTTGATGTGGAATATCCGGCCAGATTCCTCCAGAATCACCCAAGGGCAAGCCCTCCTTGCCACTGAATATATTACATTTCTTCCTACTTCAACTCAGTCTAATATCACACATGAAATCACTTTCCTCCTATTAATAGCACCTTTGAATCCACTCTTGGGAAATGTATAACCCTAGCATCAAAGAATCAAAGATCCTTCCCAGCTCTATTTTCACCAGCAGAGTTCTATGGAAACCCAGAATAGCTCTGCCTGAGTCATTGGGATGAATGGTGACATCCTTGAACCTAAAGTTTGCAGTCTCTAAATTTATCTCCTAACAGGAGAGAGAGAGTATTCATCGGGCTATGTGATTGTTAGTGCATTAGAAAATTGGAGGGAGCAGAAAGTAAGTCTGAGCTCAGAAAATGGGGTGGGCTACAGTGATACAAGAGAATGATCAAAGAGAGGAGGATAAATCCAGAGGGGACAATGAACAGGCACAGACCCTCCTGGGAGGTAGAAGCATAGAAAGTTCTGTGCTAGTGTCAGGGGCAAGGGTCTTGGTGTTGGAAGGTCTTTCAAATACAGATTCTCTTTAATGTTTTCGCTTGCTTGTTTGTTTGATACAGACTCTCACTACACAGTTCAGACTCCTGTTCAGTGAGTCTCTTGTCTCAGCCTCCCCATTGCAGGCATTACAGGTGTGTGTCGCCATGCCCGGTTTCATGCCTCTGAGATTCTGGGGCTACATGTGGTGCTGGGGATTGAATTCAGGTCCTTGCACTTGCCAGGGAGACACTTAGACCCCTGAGCTATCTCTCCAGCCAAGAGATTCTCTTTAGAAACAACTCAAAATAACAAATACAGAATGGGGACTCTGGATGAAAGAGAGAAGCTTTATTAAACTCAGAGCACAACTTCTGTCTCTGGAAATCAAGGTCAACATCCACCTATAATTAAATGATTAAAGTCTCTTATTCTCATGTCCCCATGATGTGATTAGAACTAAGATGTCTGAGTCACAGTATAGGCATATATAACCTCACATATAAGTTAACATCACATATCAAAATATTATGAATCTATGAAATAATGAATTTGGAGGCAAAAATTTTACATAAAAAGTAGATTTTCTTTTCTTTTTTCTTTTGTGGTCCTAGGGATTGAATGCAGGGCCTCATGAATGCTAGGGAAGCACTCTACCATGGAGCTACATTCCCCGCCCATAAGGCAGTTTCCGTTTGGTTTTGTCTTGTGTGTGTGTGTGTGTGTGTGTGTGTGTGTGTGTGTATGTGTGTGCATGTGTGTGTGTGTGTGTGTGTGTGTGTGTGTGGTACCGGAGATTGAACTCAGGACCCTCGCTTGCCAGGTAGGTGCTTATTTTACTGAACTATCTCTCTGGCCCCTGGTTTTGTCTTTTTGAGACAAGATTTCAATGTATAGTTCAGACTGGTCTTGAACTCACTTTGTAGCCCTGGCTGGGCTTGAACACACAGTGATCCTCATGCCTCAGCCCCCCAAGTGCTGGGATTACAGGCGTGCACTACCATACCTGGCTCTATAAAGTAAGTTTTAAAGAAAATGATAAAATAATATTTTACCACACTTTAGAAATCAGGACACCCTTTGAAAGACTTTTGCCTCATCTAATCCTGACAAAAATCCCATAAAGACCTGGACATGGTGGTATATGCCTGTAATCTCGGTGCTTTGGGAGGCTGCGGCAGGAGAGTTGCAAGACTGAATCCAGCGTGAGTAATTTCATGACTTAGCAAAACAATGTTTTTCTTAAAAAAAAAAAAACTACTGAAATGAGGGGCCTGGCCCTAGCTCAGTTCTTTAAGTGGCTGCTTCGGCAAAGCTTTCAGCCTCAGGTTGCTGTAGTTCGATCCCCACAACACTCCAGCCTGCCAAACCACCCCTGGGGGCATTCGGAGCAAAAAAAAAAAAAAACTACTGAAATGGTCTGGGGATGTAGCTCAGTGTGAAGGCCCTGGGTTCAGTCCCAGTAACACACACACACACACACACACACACACACACACACACACACCCCTTGTGAAGAAAATATTATGTTTTATCCCCATTTTATTTATGTATTTATTTATATTTTAGTAAGGTTTATATTTTAGTAAGGTTTATATTTTAGTAAGTTTCACTATGTAGATCAGACTCGTAGTGATCCACCTGTGTTCAGCCTCCCAAAGAGCTGGGATTACAGGCACGCGCCACCACTCCCAGTCTCAATCGCCATCTCAGCGTGTCCTATGGGCAGGGCTGGCACGGCACACTGGGGATCGAACCCCAGCCACTGCGTCTGCCTAAGCAGGCACTTTAATCTGCTGAGCTATTTGGCAGGTCCGTTATCCCCATTTTACATAGGGGTAACTGACCTTGGAGAGTTGGGACATCTGGCTGATTAAGATAAGAGTTGGACAGGTGACGCTGGCCATGCTGATGGTGCATAGATGTTGGGGGTTGGGGACACATTTAGCAAATATGTCTGCCTTCTAAAGCTAGGGTACGGGTGGAGGAAAAGATGGTGAGGCCAGAGAACAGGCTCTACCTCAGCTGCTGGTCTTGGTCATTGATCTTGTTTACCTGTCCCTCCACCTCTCATGGATCTCTGGGCTCCAAGCTCCACAGGCAGAGTGGTCTAATTCGCTCCCAATAGGCTGGATCAGCAGGAAGCAGGAGGCAAGTGAGGCTCTGCGAATTGCTTCTGCACAGTGTTTATCTCTCTCAGCCGGCAGCCAGCGGCTCTCAGCCCCTGCAGCTTGCTGTCCTAAGTTCCAGTTGGAAAATCACAGGGGAGGAGCAGTCCAAAAACTAGCCTGCAGCCCTTGAGTGTGAGAGCCCCAGATACAATTGTTCACAGCCATATTTTGTCCCAGTCCAGATCAAAGTCTTTTCCTGGATCCTAAGGGGGAGATATGCTTCCACTGAAGCGAGGGGACAGACTTTGCTAATTTCTGCGTGTTCTCAGCCTTTCCCTCCCCCATGAGCTAGAGAGTCCTTCTGTGCTGTCACTACTCCTCTCTTATCCTCTGAAAGAAGCCAGGGCTTGCCTTACCTGGAAACAGTGCAAGGCAAGCAGAAACACCAAAACAACACCCAAGCTTTGGAGGCAGATTTATTTACATTGATGGACACTGATTGGGATCACTCCTAATATACCAGGCCTCGATCTCTGCTGGTCTAAGACTTATAAGAGATAAATAAGCAGGAAGTACAGAGGCAGAATGGCTTGTTAGTTGTGGATTGGTGCATCACAGTGACCATCTCATTGTAAGAGACAGAAGCCATCAGAACTCGAACAGGAACTATCAACCGGGCAACTAAGAAACTGAAGTCTACCAAAGGTGGGGGGACATTTTCTACAACACTTCCCATTCCCTTTATAGTTTCTTCAGAAAAATCTTTGCTGGGATAGCTATACAGCTACTTTCTCTTAGTTCAATGAGAAGAAAGATTTGTACTAATAATAGTGCTTAGACAAGATATCATGTCTGCATCTTATACTATGAATAAGTACTATGAAGACAACAATATGCAACGGATTAAGGATTGTAACTGTCCTACTAACCTCTTTTGAGACTGGCTCAATGCTATTTCTTTTTCAATAAAATTAATATAAAAAAGAAAATTAAAAAAAAAAATCTTTGCTGGCCATATTTTGTGACAAAGTGCAATTAGAAGCAGTAGCATTAGGGCAGTCAGTGATCCTAGGATGGACCCTAGCCAAGTTTCCCAAGATTATCCTACTTTAGAGTTTTTCCCTAAGTTGTTTTTGTTTGTTTTTTTGTTTTTAGGATCAGTCATAATTTAGGCTTGCCTGTTTTAGAACATTACTCTTGCAAGGTAGTGTAGTGAGGGGGTTAATCTGATCTAAGAGAGTGTCCAGTGCGCCTTGGATGCTCATCAAATCTTGGCCAAGTGTTTGATTGATTGTTCTATTCTCTCGGGGCAACTGTGCATAGCGTTTACAGCAAACAGACACAGTAGCAGGGAGCAGGGAGACAAAGACTGGGGGAATCAGCCTGACACAAAAATCAAGGGGAACAGGTACAGAGAAATCCTGTAAACAATGTCCTCAGGCTTCAGCCATGCGTGGATAGGCCAGGTTCCAGAATGACCAGAGCACAGCATTGAATGCATTATATTTTTAGAGTGAGCTGTCTGGTCCAGGTAAATTTTTCAGTGGACCTAATGCTGGATTTTTAAAACTTGTATAGGTAGTTAATGTGTTCCTGGGTTATATGTATGTGCAGAAATGTCTCTAGGTACAGCTTGTCTTTCAACTAGTTATAAGCTGTTTTTTCTCATGGTCTGCTTTGTGGTCTGTATGCTATATGTAGTGTTTATTTAATCTAGCCTTTGAGTTATTTTTGTTATACATGCAGGCCTATTGTCAGTGCCAGTGATCAAGGGTAGGCCATACCTAGGGATGATTTTTTTTACAACAGGACCCTACAAATTTTTATTATCTTCTCAGTATAGGCAGGGAATGGGAGGTTGGGGTCAGTGACACAGACACTGAAGCCTGAGCTGGTTACAAGGGTATGGGTGTCAGTGTAGTGGCTTGAGCTTGCAGAACATGAAGTGGGGGCAGGTATGGTAGATGAGCTTGATGTTCAGTCAACTGGATCCGCAGACAGGACTTAGGCCCCTGATTCAAATTATTTTGAATCATTGATGGCAGGTTTCCTAACAACAGCAGGAAGCAGTTTGCTGTGCAGATCCTTCCTGCAGGATAGTTTTTGCCAGACTAGTCTTGTCCAAGGTGACCCCAACATATCCAGCCTGTCAAAATGCATTCCATCTGTAAACAGGGTGTACTCAGTATCTGCCAGGGGGGTCAGTTTTTAGAACAGTTCATCCCAGTACTGCACAAGGCACCTGGAAAATTAGGTCTCAGTCTAAGGTGAGCTTGTCAGTTTTCTTGATCAGAAGAACAATGACTGGTAGAGGAAGGAGGCAAAACGGGGAGGCAGCCCTTTGTGTTCAAATCCAAGTGTTTGCACAGGTAGGCGGGCCACTGGGTGCTCCCAGGGCTGACTGTGAGTAAGCATTGATTTTATGAACTCAAGGAACCAGATTTTATAGAAGCAAACATCTCTAAGAAATCTGCACAGTTTTTATTTTTTTGTGACTAGTTTCTGCCAGATTTTGTAGCAGAGATTTTGAGATGTCCTCCCAAGCAGCTTAGGTATCATCAATCAGAAGTGTAGTGAAAAAGGAAGCACGTGGGGCTGGTGAGATGGCTCAGTGGTCTAAAGCGCCTACTTAGAACAAGCTAAGCTAAGCAAAACAAAGGGACCGCGGTTCAATCCCCCAGCACCACATGCCAGACAGCCCCGCCCCCTGGTGGGCTGAGCTGGCCACGCACACAAAATGAATGAATGAATAAATAAATAAATAATTTAAAAAAAAAAAAAAAGAAAAAGGAAACACGTTTTTGAACTTTCAGGAGGGCGAGTCCAGGTCAGTTATACTTGGAGTTCAGAAGCAGGGTGTTTGTGAAGAAAGGCTGACAGAATTCAACTGAAAGCAAAAGAAGGTATTCTTTAGGTTCAGACAGGTGTACCAGCAGGCTGTGGGTGGCAGAAGACTAAGGCAACATATACAGAGGGCAATTAGGACAGGGGCTGTTGGCAGCTCAGAGATGTTGAACTGACTTTATAGCAGGAGCGGTGTATTTTAGCAGTTTGCCAGTCTATACTTGCTTGTTCAGGGGACCATGACAGAGCCAAATCTGAAATCAGAGCCTCCCCTGAAATAGTAAGAAAGCTTTCAACCCTTATGGCACTTGAATCAAAGTGAGCTGACCTTTAGTCTCAGGATTTTTCCCAGTTGAAGAGGATTATGGGAGCAACTCACAAGCAGAGAAAAACATCTTTTATATCTACAATGGTCCAAAGCGGTGTATGGGTTGGGAACCTCAGAGTGTAAGGCGATGGGTACATTGTTGACAGCATGGAGTTCTTGCTCAAGGTTAACACTCTGTTAGGCTGGTATGTTCCTGGATGCCTGTTTTTGCCTTCTGTGGCATCCAATAGCAATGGGGTCGTGATGAGGTGGTGTGGTTGATGGCCAGGTCCATAGGCAAGTCTTTAGTCTATATCTCTGGGAAGAGAGTTTTCAGAACTTTGGGATTGCTATTATCTGTCTCAGGCTGATTCGGGCATCATTTTCCTCCCAGGAAACAGTCAACGTTGAATGTTAAGGGTTAAACAAGAGATAGGCTGACTGGCAAGGAGCGAAGGAGACGTCCTCCCAAGCTGTAGTTTTGTGCCTGGCAGAAGGGGCGCGAGGCAAGAGTCCCAGTTGCCTCTGTGAGTAACAATTTGACAGAAGGAACTTTTGAAAGCAGAAAATTCTGTTCCATTGTCAACCAGGAAAATCACAGGTTTGATCCCAACTTTTGCAATGACCATAAGCTCTTAGGGACTCAATTTGATAGAACTCTATCTTATCTATTCAGGTTCAACAGGGTGCAACTCTTCTTCCAGGGGTGACACTTCAATTTTTTCTCATTCAAAATGTGGAACTCAGAGGAAATTGCTGATGGTCATCTCAGGTGGGTGTTAGATAATGCCTTACAAGCAAAAGGCTCTGGAGGGACAGCTTCTGTAGTTGAATGTAGGCAATGGCTAGCTAGAATCAGTTCAGTTGGTTGGAAGTAGATGAGTCTGGAGCAGGGAGTGAAGCTATAGGTGTTGACAGTAACTGTGGTAGACAATATGGGTGCCAAGAGAGAATTCTTAGGAAAAACTTTTTTTTTTTTTTTCTCTGAGATGCAAGGAATGGTTGCAGCCCTTTCTCTGCAGGGAAACCACAGGAACTGTGGGCTTTAATTATTTCCCATTGCATCTCTCTCTATGGTGTATGTTGTGTACCTTTGAATGGTGGTGCAAGAAACAAAGCGTAGGTGCCATTCAGACAGAAATCATTCAGATGTCCACCTGGTTGTGCCCCTCACAGGGACTCAGGTGCAACTTAGCTAAGGAAGGCACGGGGTCTCTGTTAAGCCATATGTTGATCACCACACAGCTGCAGGTGAGTGCCCAATTGACCATTGTGACTGGTTCTTCCCAGTCTTGGTGCAGATGGAGTAGTCTATTGCTCATGCTGTCTGCACCACTCAATCACGCATTCTTTAGGAGGTGCTCAGATGTTAAACATTCTAAACCCCTTTCCTTTGGGGGTGGCCTTAACTATCAAGAGTTGATCAAGCTCTTCTGCTCAAACTGAGCAGGACTGACAGACTGACTAACATACAATGCGGCAGAGTGACTACTTCTTACCAGAATCTCGCAGGCAGGCAGGCAGGCAGGCAGGCAGAGAGACAGATGAATAGGTAGATTGCATCTTCCATCCAGATCTGACGTGAGCCACTCAAGTGGGGAGCCAGGTTTACTCCTCCAAACCTTCAAGGTGACTCAAGAAATCTGGAGGGCATGCCTCCCTGTCAGGACCTGGAGAGGTCCTTGCTCCATCCGTGAGGGCCATGACCAGTGACCAAAGAGGTCAACGTGGCCTGTCTTCCTTGCTGATGGGCCAGGTGCAATAGCAAGCAGAAACACTGAAACAGCACCCAGGATCTGGAGGCAGATTTATTTACATTGACAAACACTGATCAGGATCACTCATGAAATATCAGGCCCTGATTTCTGCCGGTCTAAGACCTATACTGGATAAGCAATCAGGAAGTACAGAGGCAGAATCACTTGTCAATCGGGGATTGGTTTATATTATGTGCATCATAGTGACCATCTATGCATCACACTGACCAGCCATTTTTAAGACAGAAGCAACCAGAACAGGAGCAGGAAGTATTACCTGCGCAAATAACAGATTGAAGTATGTTGGCTGGGGATGGGGGTGGCTATTTACTGTTAACAACAGCTCTGAGTGTTAGGTTTGATTAGGTTTCATAAAAAAGAGCTGAAAGAAAGACCTGGGAGGGAAAGCCTGGAGAAGAAGTGTGTGTGTGTGTGTGTGTGTGTGTATACTGTGGGGGGTTGGTATGTGTTTCTACTTTATAGTCCCTTGTGGGACAGTGGTAAGGAGAAAAGAAATATAAGCTCTAAAATGTACAGAGGGTTTTGCAGTATTTGTGAAACATATAAGAAATGCTTTTTCTAAACAATTTTTTTTGGCCTTCCTGCTGAACTACTTTCCCAGCTCTTTTTAAAATTTTTGTTTTGAACTGGGTATAGCAGTATACTCCTATAATCCCAGCACCTGGGAGGTTGAGGCACAATGGTTGTGAGAAGTTCAAAGCCTGTCTGGGCTGCATAGCAAGACCCTATCTCCAAACTCCCTTACTCACACTCCCAAAAAGTTTCTTTCTTTCTTTCTTTTTTTTTTTTTAAATTGAGGCAGAGCCTCTTAAAGTCTCTAGCTTGTCCAGGCTGGGCTCAAACTTGCAACCCTCTTGCTTTAGTCACCCAGAGTGCTAGGATTACTGGTGTGCCTCACCAATACCTGGTTCAAAGAATTTTTAATTATATAAAATGGGGTATTTATGTACTTACTTATTTAATTTCAGTGCTAGCTTGGACTAAATACTTTACACTGTGACGTTATAATCATATCTCCAAGTTAGAATCCCCACTTGATTAACTCAAGAAGCACAGTGAGAAAAGCCAGAATTAATGTGCCATACGGGGACACATACATTTTAGGATCTTGTCATACTTGAGAAATAGCAATCGTCTAATCATAAAATAAGTGTGCAAGCCACATTTCTTTTTTTAAAGTTAATTTTATTGGTGCATTTTTGGCATACACAGTGATCACATTCATCACAGGGAATCTGTACTTATACATAAAACACCTTAATTCTTTTTTCTTTCCAGTTCCTCTCCTTTCAATTCAATTCTTCATCCCCTCTCCCTCTGTGAAACTTTATTTCTATTGTTTTTCCTCTATTCTTTTACATTTTATTTATCCTTATTCCCACCTTTCTCCCCCACTTCCCTTCCCCAGCCCTCCCCTTTGCTTTTGAACATTTTCTTCCTATTTTCCAATATCTATCCTGCGTTTTGGTCCTTATTTACACTTTCAGTTTCTCACACAAGGGAAACAATGTGGTATTTAAACATATGCATCTGATTTATTTTACTTAAGAGTATGGTCCTTTTTTAATGTATTTAAGACAGAGTGTACAGGGTGTACAGGGTGCACAGGGTGTACAGGGTGTATAGGGTATACAGGGTGTATAGGGTATACAGGGTGTACAGGGTGCACAGGGTGTACAGGGTGTACAGAGTGTATAGGGTGTACAGGGTGTACAGGGTGCACAGGGTGTACAGGGTGCCCAGGGTGTACAGGGTGTACAGGGTGCCCAGGGTGTACAGGGTGTACAGGGTGCCCAGGGTGCCCAGGGTGTACAGGGTGCCCAGGGTGTACAGGGTGTACAGGGTGCCCAGGGTGTACAGGGTGTACAGGGTACACAGGGTGCACAGGGTGTACAGGGTGTA
>NW_004524586.1:24978576-25006809 GCF_000260255.1 Octodon degus | reverse complement strand
ACAGGGTGTACAGGGTGCACAGGGTGCACAGGGTGTACAGGGTGTACAGGGTGTACAGGGGCTCAACATGGGTGTGGCTATATCACCGTGGTCTGATGCTTTTCATTCTTTCAGGAAGATAGAAAATTAGATTTTCAGTCAGTCAAATGTAATCTCTAGTTTTAATTTTTTAGTAATCTCCATACTGCTTTCCATGTTGGTTCTACAAATTTACATTCACACCAACTGTGGAGAAGGGCTCCATTTTCCCTCACAGTCCTGCCGGCATATTATTGCTTGATTTCTTGATAATAGCCATTCTATCTGGAGTGAGATGTAACGTCAGTGTTGATTTAATTTACATCGCTTGATTGATCAGTGAGACTGAACATTTTTTATATACTTATTTGCTGTTTCTATTTCTTCATCTGACAATTGTCTGTTTATTTCAGATGCCCGTTTTTGGATTGGGTCTTTAAATTAGAAGAGTTCTGGGTTTACTTATTTACTTATTTTGAGTTCTTTATATGTTTTGGATATTAGTCCTTTGTCTGAGGAATAGCTGGTAAAAGTTTTTTCCCATCCTGTGGGTTGTCTCTTCACTCTGTGGGTGGTTTCTTTTGTAGTGCAGAAACTTTTTAATATCATGTGATTCCAGTGAATTCTTTGTGACATTTCCCGTGAAATCTGGGTTTCATAAACTTTTTTTTTGTGGGGGGGTGTCTTTCTGAGACAGGATTTCACTATGTAGTTCAGGCTGGTCTTAACTTCACTTTGCAGCCCAGGCTGGTCTCCTCCCTCAGCCTCCTGAATTCTGGGATTACAGGCATGTGCCACCACCTCCAGTTAATAAAATCTTTACCTGTACTGTTGTCTCCAAGAGTTGTATCTACTTAGCTTCCAGCAGACTTGTTTCTGTTTTAGTATTTAGATCTTTGATCCATTTCAATTTTACTTTATTGCATCATGGGACACATGGGTCTAATTTTTTTTTTTTTTTTTTTTTTTTTTGGTGGAACTGGGGATTGAACTCAGGGTCTTGCTCTTGCCAGGCAAGTGCTTATTCCACTGAGCCATCTCCCTGGCCCCTATGGGTCTAGCTTTAATCTTCAGCACATGGAAACCCAGTTTTCCCAGCACCGCTCATTAAAGAGGTTATCTTTCTTCCAGTGAAGATATTTAGCTCCAACATAAATTGGCTGAGTATGTTTGAAGTTGGTTCTGCATTTTGTAGTCTGTTTCACTGATCCTTGGGTCTGTTTTTGTTTTCCAATTTTTGTTGACCATGCTGCTTTTGTCACAGTATCTTTGTAGTATAATTTCAAGTCAAGGGTTGTGATGCCACTGACTTGTCTTTGTTGCCAAGAATTGCTTTTGCTACTTTAGATCTGTTCTGATTCCAAATCAATTTTCTAATTCTGTGAGAATTAGAAACACTATTGCTATTTTGATCAGGATTACAATACCTCTGTATAAAAATTTTGGGAGTATGGTCATTTTCATTATACTGCTTCTTTCTACCCAAGAGTAAGGGATGTATTTTCATTATCTGATATCCTCTTCACTCTCCTTTTTCGGAGTACTATAATTTTGGCTAAGGTAGGAGGATCACTGTGAATTCAAGGCTAGCCTGGGCCACATAGTGAGTTCAAGACCAGCCTGAAGTACACAGTGAGACTCTGTCTCAAAAAAGTTAAAATAAAACAACAACAACAACAACAACAACAACAAAAATCCAGAATCTCCAGAATAGTATAAGTTTCAATGTAAAAGTCTTTTACTTTCTTCATTGAATTGATTTGTAGGTATTTAATTTTGGTGGATGGTATTGCGAAAGATATTGTATCCCTAATTTTCTCTGTGAGATTGTTGTTTGTGTTCAGAAATACTATTGATTTTTGAGTGTTGACTTTGTATCCAGCTATGCTACTGAATTTCTTTATTAAATCTAGAAGTTTTTAGAGGAGTTCTTGGGCTCCTCTATTTAGAGTATCCTATCATCTGCAAATAATGATAATTTAACTTCTTCTTTTCCTATTATGATTCTTTTTATTTCTTTCTCTTGTCTAATTGCTCTGGCTACTGTTTCCCAAATGATATTGAATGAGAGTGGTGATAGTGAACACTGTGTCAGTCACTGTTTACTAGAGAAGCAGATATGCACAAGGTATAGAAATACGTAAGAACTTACAAAACTGGCTTGCGATAGTCACTCACAGAGCTGGGTGAGGATGGGTGAAGAGCATGCCTACACACTGGAGACTAAGGATTCAGTTGAAAGTCGGGATCTCACTGCAGCGTCCGGTACAAGTCTGAATCAGGAGGCCTGTGGGTCTGCCATGGAAAGCTGAAGAGTCTATACCAGAAGGCTGAAATATCTGTGCTGGAAGCCTACGTGTCTACACTGGAAGCCAGGAGATGATGACCAAGGTGAAGACTGAAACTCTTCAGAACAAACAGAAGTAGATCTGTTTTTCTGTATCTGCCTTTCATGCCATCCTCATGACAAAACATCCTACAATGAGTTTTCCATACTGTAGAGTATGGATTTGCTGAGTCAATTTAGTTAAGATTTGCTTACTCAAATTGATACAATCAACATCACAATATCCTTGTCTTCTTTCTGATTTATTTTTTAAGGGAGGAAAGGTTTATTTAGCTCACAGTTTGTGAATGTTTCAGTCCATATTTGGTTGGTGCCAAGGCAAGTCGGCACGTGGAAGCAGGGAATCATTCATGGCAGTGGAAAACAGAAAAATCAATAAACAGAAATAAAGAGCTTCTTCATGATTTTAGAGTAAAAGCTGTCAATTTTTGTCCAGTTAGCATGATGTTGGTTTAGATTACTTTTATCAGATTGAGACAAAGACTTTCTATTCCAATTTTCTGTAGGGTTTTGTCATGAATGGGTGTTGGACTTCATCAAAAGCTTTTTTTTTTTTTTTTTTTTTTTATTGATTTGCATATGTTGAACTGTCCTTGTACCACTGGAATGAATTACTTGTACTACTTCATTATGATATATAATCTTGATGATTTGCCAGTATTTTTTTTTTTTCAGAACCGGAGATTGAACTCAGCCTCTTGTGCTTGCTAGGGAAGTGCTTATCCACTGAGCCATCTCCCCTGCCTGATTTGCCAGTATCTTATTGAGGATTTTTGTACCTATGTTCATTAGGGAAAATGATCTGTAGTTCTGTTTTTATGACTGGATGCTTCTCCAGTTTTCATGTAATGGTAATACTTGCTTTTAGGAATGAATTTTGGATTATTGCTTTCCTTTCAATTTCATTAATATGTTTGAGGGATAGTGACATCAGGTCTTCTCTAACTTTCTTATAGAATTCAGCAGTGAGTCTGATAGGGCTTGAGCTTTCCTTTTTTTTTTTTTTTTTTTTGTAGGTTTTTAATTACAACTTCAATTTCAATTGTATTGGTGTATTTAGAATTTTTGTGTCTTCTTGATCCAGCTTTGGTAACTCATATGTATCTAGAAATCTTTTCATTTCATCTGCCTTTTCCATCTTATTGGACTATAGGTTTTTTTGTTTTTATTTTTTAGGGAAGGGTGTACAGGGTGTTCAGGGTCTCATTATTAGATCAGACTTGTAGGGATCTGCCTGTTTACAGCCTTCCAAGAGCTGGGATTACAGGCATGCACCACCACACCTAGTCTTGACTGTAGGTTCTTGAAGTAGATATTGATGATATTCTGGATTTCTGCAAGACCTGCTGTGATTTCATACTTTTTATTCCTAATTACATGAATTTGAGTTTTCTTCTTTCTTTTTTTAAATGAGGTTGGCTAAAGGTTTGTCAATTTTATGTAGCCTACAAAGAACCAACTCTTTGACTCACTGTTTGTATTACTTCCTTAGTCTTCATTGCATTGATTTCTGTTCTGCTTTTTATAATTTCCTCCCTTATATGAACTTTGGCCTTGACTTGCTCTTCTTTTTGTAGAAGCTTGAGGTTTAACATTAGGTTGCTGATTTTAGCTCATTCTGTTTTTCTGATATAAATTTATCTCATAGGACTGCTTTTATTTTGACCCATAAGTTTTAGTATGATGTATTGTCATTGTCAAAATTGTTCACTGACTTCAATTTCATCTGTGATCTAATGGTTGTTTAGGTGGTTGTTTTAATTTTTATGTGTCGGTAGAATTCTTATGGTTTCTTTTGCTACTGGTTTCCAATTTTATTGCACTATGGTCTAATAATATGCATGGCATAAGTTCAAGTCTTTGTATTTACCTAAGCAGGTTCTATGAGCTAATATGAGTTCTATTTTGGAGGAAAGTCCCATGTGTAGCAGAAAAGAATGTGTATGTATTATGATGTTGTAGGGAGAATATATGTCTATAGACATCTATTAAGTCCATTTATTCATAAGTTTAGTATAGTTCTGATATTTATTTGTTGATTTTTATGATTAGTTAACCTATCTATTTATGACATTTGGATACTGAGGTCTCCCATTACAATTACAAGCTTATTTGACTTTACACATCCTTTATTATTATTATTTGTTCTGCATAGTTTGGTACACTGGTATTTGATGCATATATATTTATAATGTTATTGTTTCCCCATAGAGGTTTCTCTACCAGGATGTAGTGACCTTCTTTTTCTCTTAATCAGTCTTGGCTTGAAATTTATTTTGTTTTCAAATAGAATAGTTACCCCTGTTTTTTTCCTGGGTTCCTGTCATATGGAGTAGAGTTTTCCATCCTTTGACCTTCAGCCTATGAATTTCTTTTTAATTAAATATGTTTTCTTATAGGGAGCAAATTGTTCGATTTTGTTTCTTTTTTTATAGACATTTATTCAGCATCATGATCAGTCTATTACATTTAGCAATCAACAGCATGGGTGCAACAAAAGGTCTACATTAAAGCCCTTTGTTGGAATGCTTTACACTTTCCACAGAATAGAAACTAAAACAGCCTGTTATACAACTATTCACAAATACAGTCCTCGATTTTTTTTGCCCAGACACATGAGTGTTATCTAAAATATGTCTTTGTAGCATCTAGGTCCTGCCACCACTGTGCTTGGCTGAGTTCACAAATCTGTTGTAACCTGTAGCGTCCCTGTCATTTCTCTGGCTCTCCTCTCCTGCTAAACGTTGTTTCCTAGAAGTATTTAAAACCTTCCACCACTGCCATAGCTACTGCTGCTGTTGGAGCCACCATAGCCACCTTGATTTCATGGTTTGGTAAAATATTGGCCTCCACCACCATAGGGCCCAGAGCTTCTGCCTCCACAGTTTCCTCCCTTCATGGGTCCCAAATTTGAAGACTGACTGTTGTAATTGTCAAATTCATTATAGCTTCCACCATCTTCATAATTGCTTCCATCATTACCAAATCCATTGTAGCATTTTCACTGTCACCATACCCACGCCTACCACAGCTGCCACCAAAGCCACTTTGACCACTGAAATTTCCTCCATGACTGAAATTGTCATTGCCACCAAAACCACCTCCATGAGCACCACCAAAATTTCCAGAACCACTTTGACCTCTTTGGCTAGATAAAGCACTAGCCATCTCCTGCTTCAACAGGGCTTTCCTTACTTCACAGCTGTGGCCATACACAGTGTGGTATTTTTTTTTTTAATTTTTTTTAATTTATGTGTGTGTGTGTGTGTGTGTGCGTGTGTGTGGCCAGCTCAGCCCACCAGGGGGCGGGGCTGGCTGGCATGTGGTGCTGGGGGATTGAACTGCGGTCCCTTTGCTTTGCTAAGCTTGTTCTAAGTAGGTGCTTTAGACCACTGAGCCATCTCACCAGCCCCACAGTGTGGTATTTTTGAATAACAATCTTATCCACAGAATCATGGTCATCAAAGGTTACAAAACCAAAGCCCCTCTTCTTTCCACTACCTCAGTTGGTCATTATTTCAATCACTTTGATTTTCCATATTGTTCAAAATAATCTCGTAGGTAATATTCTTCAGTATCTTCTTTAATGCCACCAACAAAGATCTTCACCGTTAAGTGGGCATCTGGTCTTTGAGAATCTTCTCTTCAGACAGCTCTTTGGTTCCACAACTCTTTGACTACTTTGTGTGGCCTTGCATTCATGGCTGCATCTGCCTCCTCCACAGTGGCATAAGTGACAAACCCAAAGCCCCTGGAATGCTTGGTGTTTGGGTCTCTCATTACCATGCAGCCTGTGAGTGTTCTCCCTTACTCAAAATGGCTCCTCAGACTCTCATCAGATGTTTCAAAGCTCAGCCCTCCAATGAAGAGCTTCCATAGCTGTTCAGACTCCTTGGGAGACTCTGACTTAGACATGATGGCATTCAGAAGAGAGACTAGTGATTCTTCCTCCACAGTGTCCACGAGTGGAAGGTAGATCTTGTTTCTTTACCCATTCTGCCAGTTGGTTTCTTTTGATTGGTCAATGGAAACCATTTACATTGATGCTTATAATTTATATATATTGAATTATCCTTGTCAAGTTATTTTCCTGTTGTTCATTCCCTCTTTCCCCTTTCTGTTTAAATGGTTGCTTTGCCTGATGGATTCATAGTGTTGCGGTTCATGCAGTTCTAGTCCTAGTTATCTCTTTCTGATTTGTTTCTTTTCTCTAACAGCTTTTTGTTTCTTTTCTCTAACAGTTCTTGTGTTGAATTTCTAGAATCTTGTCTATTATATACTTTTGTGTAGTTTTTTTTCAGACTATAAAAAACTTCTTTATTCAAGGCTTTAACATTGAACAGATTTCTCAAGTAAAATGGAAACACAAATCCATAAATCACCATAAAGTACACATAATACCCAGCAGGAAAACACAAAACAGCAAGTTTATACAATCCCCATTAAAGCCATGGTCGGATTCTCAGATGCTTTTTCCACCTGTCAGGTGTGTTCTGCTGGAAGCAGAGCACACCGTGGCTCCTAGGGTCACACTCAACTGAGACTGTGGCCCACAGAAACTCACATGGCAGGGCTGTGGTGGTAGGGCTGTACCCAGGAAGCAAGGCAGTCATCAGTACATTCAGTGTATTAAACAAGCTTTAAATATCAAAGTGAGAAATGAGAAGGCAACACAATCGTGTTATCAGAAAGACGTCAGGCTGGAAGGAAGGACAACTGTGTATAGCTTGAGGCTGAAAGGCAGCTTGCCAGCTAGCTTCATTTGTTTGACTTCTTGGGTAGCGGCTGTCAGGACAGGAAGCTATGAGGTTCTGGTTCATGGATTATATGATGGACACACCCCTGACTCTGCTGAACACCAAGGTTCCTCCATTCAGATTCAGACATATTCAAACTCTTCCTGGTTGATTGTATTTGTCTGAATATTATATTTGTTTAGGCTGGAGAGATAGTTCTGCAGTCTAAGTGTCAGTGCAGGGACCAAGGTTTGATCCCCTATCATGCTGTGCCAGCCTGGGTGCCAAGCCAGCCACTGAAACTGGGTGTGGTGGTACATGTCTGTGATCCCAGCACTGGGACGGCTGAGACAGGAGGATCACTATGAGTCTGAGCTGCATGGCAAGACCCTGTAGCAAATAAATAAATAAATAAATAAATGATTAAAAGAACCCATTTGCTTATGCAACATGTTCACTTTACCTGCAGGCCTTCAGCCTCACACCACCAGCCTCCAAACAACTCCCAGCAGCATGTCCTTTGTGTGGAATTTTTAAAAATCATGGCTGGGGCTGGGGATTTGGCTCAGCGGTAGAATGCTTGCCTAGCAAGCTGGAAGCTCTGGGTTCGGTCCTTGGCACCAAAACCAAAACATAAACCTCCCCTAAAAAACAGTTCAACCAAAAAAATACGGTAAAATCGAAAAAGACCGAAAACAAACAAGGCAACTGCAAAAATCATGGCTAATTGGAGTTCTATGTGTCATTTATCTATATATCAAATTATTTTTTCTGTTTGGAAAGTTTTCGGTGAACAGGTTTGGTTTTTTTTAATATCATTTGCACTATTTCCTGCTTTTTCATTGACTCTTGTCAATCATATGTTATTGTGCTTTTCATATATTGCAGCCATTGGATTGACTTTTCATGGTCCTTTGCTATTTTTAAGAAATCTTTCTTTCTTTCTTTTTTTTTTTTTTTTTTTTTTTTGGCCGAACCAGGGATGGAATTCAGGTCCTTGTGCTTGCCAGGGAAGCACTTACTCTACTGAGCCATCTCCCCGGCCCCAAGAAATCTTTCTTTTCATGATTACTAACTGCAATCCTTTATTCTATATCTGATATTATGTTTTCATGTTGGTCGATCCTGTTGCATTTACTTCCAAAGGAACTTTCTTTTTTATTTTTTTGATACTGGGAATTGAACTCGGGACCTTGCACTTGCCAGGTAGGTACTGTGCCACTGAGCTACACCCCTGGCCTTCAAAGGAATTTTTCATCTCGTGTTTGAATCTGCTTCACAGAGTCCATTTGAATCTGCTTCTTAGATTCCATTTCTTTCCTATGTGGGGCAATCATGGTTTCCATCATTTTCCTAAACTCCTCTATTATTATTTTTTTTTACCTGCGTTTCTTTTATAAGCACTATCCATATCTTTCTTTATAGTCACAATATCTTTTGTTTAGGGCCAGGCTGTGTGATAGATTTTGGGTGGTCTGGCTATGTGGGTTAAGCCCCCTCAGTCCCAAGGTTGGTGTGACCTTGCTTTAGGAGCAGGGAGGTATTGGGAGGGCTTAGTGTCCCCTGGCTATTTGTGAATGACTAATAGCTCGGCAATCTTGAGGCAAGATAGCACCTGTTGAGGATAGTTGTCAGAATACAAGCATTTAGGTTTAGAGAAACTCTGGTTCCAAATTAACCTTAATTCTTTTTCTTTTCACGTATGTACTTGGTACAGGGTCTCATTAAGCAGCTTGGACTTGTGGTGACCTTCCTGTTTTCAGTGCTGGGATTACAGGCATATGTCGCCTCGCCTGGACTTGGTCACTGGTTTAGCATGCCTCAGGGACGGGGCCAGCACAGCACGAGGGACTGGGGATGGAACTCTAGTCCCTGTGCTTGCCAAAGCAGGCACTTAGTCTGCTGAGCTATTTCGTTGGCCCTCGAATCCTTTTTCTATAGTTACTCTATGGAATAGAACGGAACATTATCCTTCCCCTTGTGCTTCTTGCTAGCCCATAAAAGTGAATCAACTATAGAGGTAGCATAGCCTGTCCCCTAGAAGTGAATTCCTCCTGATCTCCCTTGTACCCTGAAATTTGTCTCTTTGTTTTTCTTCCTCATTATCCCCTCTAAAGGTATCTGAGAGTCTGATTAGCCCTCAGTACTCTGCAGTTGTCTGAGAAATTATTTCTGATTTGATTTTCTTTTTTCTTTTTTTGGTGGAACCGGAGATTGATCTCAGACCCTTGCTTTTGCCAGGGAAGTGCTTATTCTACTAGCCATCTCCCCAGCCCCTGATTTGATTTTCTCTAGGGCCTCATTCATCTGCTTTGTTACTTCTGCTATAACCGCTTCAGAAACTCCAGGTGGGTGGCTTTCAAATTGTTCCACCTCTTTACCCCATGTTTTGCTGTTGGTAGGCTGGAAGTCTGGGGTTATATCTTGCTTAAGTGTATTCTTGTTTCTTTTCTTTTCTTTTTTTGTTTTTTAAGTTTAATCCCCAGGTTGACACTGGTAAATTGTTTGTGGTAGGTAGCTTTATTGCTAGTACTTAGAACTACTTCTCAGAGTTGTATTCTAGGTATAGTTGGTGTTCGGGCTTTGATTCTGTTGCAAGATCCTACTTCCTCAACTTATTGGGGATGAGATCTTGCCGCCTATTTGGCCTAGGCCCTGCTTCTTTGACATGGGCATATAGAACTTGTTATGACCGTAGGCAATCTCAGTGTTGTCATACCATGAAGAACAGCTGATCAGAACAATTATGTCACCTTGGCTAATGTAACCCAATCAGGGATAACAAGCAAAAAACCACAGTCTAGAAAATGACAACTGTGGTAAATATTAATTTGCCATGTCTAAAAAATATGTATGAACTGGATTTGCAGTTATATAATAAAACATAAAAGAAAATTGTATACAGTGAATGGGCCTTCAGTATGGAGATTTTATCCTCAAGGGAGAAAATTTAAAGGTGGATAAGGAAAGAAAATACAGGCATAGAGGTAAAAGAAGAGAGAAGAAACAGAGTTGAGGGACAAAGCTAGATTATGAAAACTTTGGGAAACTGGTGAAGAAGACAGGAGGGAAAGAGAGGAGGAAATGAAAACAAGAACAGAACAGCAAAAAAATCAAACTAGAAACAATGTTCACACTTATATAAAAATAAGAAAAACTGGGGTCGCCAGATAGCTCAGGGGACTAAAGCATCTGCGTAGGCAGAGCACAGGGACCGGGGTTTGATCCGCAGCACCACAAGCTGTACTGGCTGTGCCCCCAGGGCACACTGAGGCATCGATTGAGACCGGATGTGGTGGTGCAGGCCCCTAATCTCCCAGTGATCAGGAGGCTGAAAACAGGAGGAGCACTAGGAGTCCGATCTGTATAGTGAGACCCTGTAGACCCTGTACTAAGTACATACAAAAAGAACAATCAAGAAATATAAAACAAAAATAAAAACAAAGAGAAGAAAATAAAAAAGAGGAAAAAAATCCACTTCAATGCATGGTTCTGTTATCACTGGTAGATGTAAAGGGTTAATGTAAAAGTAATGTGATGAGTTAATGTAAAACTAAACATAAAAAATTACTCTGCCCAACTTTCTGTGACCTTGCTTCCTTACAAGACCACAAGGAGGCTTGGTGTACCATTGATACATCATCAATAGACTGAGAGTTCCCAGAAAACAATGCTCCCAGAAAAAATGTATGCTGAGTAATGGTCACGCTGTTCCTAAAGGTACTGTTCTATGTTAAGTCACAAATATGTTTGCCAAGCAGGATGCAGCTTCTATCTTTAAAACCTCTAAACTTCTAAAGCTCCTGGCCCTTTGTCCACTCCTGCGTGAGTATGGTCAAGCGGTCCCAGGCCTGGTAATAAAAGGCTTATATTTACATTTTAAATTGGAGTCAGATCTGGTTTCTATGTTGAGAATCCATAATAGTAGATAACATGGGTTGAGTTTAGATCTGTGTTGATTAATCCCAGCAAGCCAGGTATAGATTTGTGGTCCAGTAGTGGATTATCCCAGGAATCCTACTCCTTTGGTTCCACTGAAATTTATGCTGGCTTCTGGCTGTGAGCCTGGAGCCTGATTCATTCAGCTTGCAAACATGTTGTGTGCCTCCTGCTGTCTTGAACTCAGTTTCCTGTCAGTTTGAACTCTGCTCCTTGACCTCTTGCTGACTTGAACTGGATTTTGCCCCACCCTGACACTGGGAGCTACTAAATGGAACCAGTCCGCAGCTGCTCTGACTGTCAGGCTTATTTGGCCTCCTCAAGATGGCTACCTGCCAATTGTCCCCTCCTTGGGGATGACTAATCTAGAAAAATTCACCAGCCATTGCAGTCCACTACATCTACTGATGAGTTCTACTACTGCGTTTCTCTGTGGAGGCCTATGGGGTGACCTGTAGTCACTGTGCAGCTACAGGTTCAACCTGCCTCTCCCCTGAAGTGAGTCAGGGCTCAGGGAGAAAGCGCCACTTGTCATCTACATCTTCTGTGCTGAGGTTTCTCTCTTTACTCTCACTGTTGGCATCAATACTTGCTTCAGATCCTTGTTGAGTCTTGAGGACCCACTTCCTGGAAAGCCTGTTTCTATGCTATTTACCAGTCCACCATCTTCCCAGAAGTCCTAAATTTGGTTATTAAATCTAGGAGGGGCCGGAGAGATGGCTCAGTGGAATAAGTGCTTCCCTGACAAGCGCAAGGGCCTGAGTTCAATCCCCGGTTCTGAAAAAAAAAATCTAGGAGTCTTTTGGTAGAGTTTTGAGTCTTCTATTTAGAGTAGCTTGTCATCTGCAAATAATGATAACTTAGCTTCTTCCTTTTCAATCCTTATTCCTTTTATTGCTTTCTCTTGTCTAATTTCACTGGCTAATGTTTTTGGAACTATATTGAATAGGAGTGATGACAGTAGGCATCCTTGTCTTTTCTCTGATCTTATAGTGAAAAACTTGGGTTTTTGTCTACTTAGTATGATGCTGGCTATTGGTTTGTCATAGATGGCTTGAGATAAAGACCATCTATTCCAATTTTCTGTATAGTTTTTTAAAATTGTAAATGGGTGTTAGACTTTGTTGAATGCCTTTTCTGCATCGTCTGAGATGATGATGTGATTTTTGTCCGTGATTTTGTTAATGTGATATATTACATTTATTGATTTGTATATGTTGAACCATCCCTGCACCACTAAGATGAATTGTTTTTGGTCATGGTGTATAATCTTGATTTGCAACATGCTGTTAGCCAATATCTTATTGAGGATTTTTGCATTTATGTTCATTAAGGAGATTGTCCCGTAGTTCTCTTTTTTGATTGAATGCTTCTATGTCTGGTTTGGGTATCAGGGTAATGCTTACTTTCAGGAATCAAGGTGAGTGTGTTGCTTCTCTTTCAATTTCACTAGAGTTTGAGAGGTAGTGGCATTAGGTCTTTTCTAAAGTTCTTGTAGAATTCAGCAGTGAATCCATCAAGCCTTTGTCTCTTCTTTGTAGTTTTTTAAATTACATCTTCAATTTTACTGACTGATATTGGATTATTTAGAATTTTTTATCTTCTTGATTCAGTTTTGGTAATGTATATGCATCTAAGAATTTGTATTTTTTCTTAGTTGTCCATGTTATGAAAGCACAGATTCTCCAAGTGGGTATTGATGGCCTTTGTGATTTCTGCAGAATTCGCTGTGATTTCACCCTTTTCACTTCTAGTTGCATAGATTTGAGTCTTTTTATTTTTTATAAGATTGGCTAAGAGTTTGTTTGTTTTAGAAAGCCACATTTTGAACATTGTTTATTTTTTACATTTTTGCAACTGGTCTCTGGTTACCCCTTATAGTTGCAAATATCATCTTGGAAATTTGGGAGCTCATGTCATATAGGTCTTGCTTTATCTTGGTCTTAACCATCCAGCAGAAAAGTGTAAAAACGAAGTATAAAAAGTAAAGCCATATTAATATGCTGTGCTTTAAAAGGCTCAAGTCGACAACTTCTGACATTACCTACAGAAAGCCCACTACTGTTATGGACTACTGGACTATATTGGAATATTTTGCTGAATTCACGCACCTACAATATTTAAATGACAGTGAAATACCTTTCTCTGACAAAACTAAACAAAAAAAAGGGGATACAAATGAAGGATCATTTTGTATCAGTATATTCAAAATAGTTAGGATGGGCCGGGGAGATGGCTCAGTAGAATAAGCGCTTCCCTGGCAAACACAAGGGCCTGAGTTCAATCCCCGGTTCCGAAAAAAAAAAAAAAAAAAAATGTATGAAGACAAAATAGTTAGGATAAATACAAGGCTACTTTCTCTTAATTCAATGAATAGAAAGATTTGTTCTAATAGTGTTTGTAGGTAGGATATCATGTCTGCATTTTGTACTATGAATAACCACTAAGAAGACAACAATATGCGTTGTAATAATTATTGAAACTGTACTACTAATAGTTTTTTTTTTTTTTTTTGTGGAACCAGGGATTAAACTCAGGCCCTTGCACTTGCCAGGGAAGTGTTTATTCCACTGAGCATCTCCCCAGCCCCTACTAATTGGTCTTGAAACTGTCTCATTGCCATTTGCTTCTCAGTAAAACTATTAAAAAAAAACAAAAAAAACAAAACAAATGAAGAAATTTGGGAGCTCACATTCTGCCCTTGTCCTGCCCTTCACTCCCACCGTACCCTGCCCTACTGTGCCTTTGCTCATTCTGGAGCTGCCCACACTCCCAGCACAACCCCAGCCCCGACCCATGCCCTGCCCTGCACCTCTTCAGGTTCACTGAAGGGCTGTTGAAAAATCCAGGGAAAAGAACGGAGTAGTAATGGAAAGCCAAAACCCCATATTCCTTTGTCACTCTCTGCCACTCTTGCAAATTGGTGAAACACCATCAGATGCTATTATTTTGTTTAAGCAGGAGAAAAACAACATGTTCAAAAGCTACTGGGTAGCCTTCCCAAGGATGTATTGCCTCTATACAACTTCTCCTGCCCTGTTGTTCTCTGGTGCAGCGAAAAGCCTGTTTGAAAAAAGAATCTCTAACGTGATTATCTAACAGAACACATTTCTCGACAGCTAGCATCGACTTGTGACAGTACAGGCCAGGCTCTGACAGGTCATCTGCCTAAGAAGTGCCATTAGCAGAAGCAGAACAAAACACTCCATTGCTGTAGCTGAAAATAAATGGTAGGAAAAAGCTGCGTTCCTCATACTCCATTTTAAGAGGGTTCAACCTTACAAAGCTGGCTCCATCTTTAACTCTCTTCTCTTTGACAGCCTTCAAGATCTCAGGAAAGCTCAAAAACATCAGGCTGAGTATGAAGAATGAGTAAGGAGCACCGTCTTTGCACTCCCAGTGTGCAAAAGAAAAAAGGTTTTAGAGACTTAGGTAATTAATCACCTAAAAATCTTCTTCTGTGTAGGGTGGAGGAATGTGCACATAAGAAAACACACATAACTATATATCTTGTTTTTTCAATTTAAAGCATTAAAATGACACAGATAATTACTCAGAGTAGTGGCACATGCCGGTAATCCCAGCACTCTGGGAAGTTTTGGGAGGTGGCTTGCTCCCAAGTTCAAGACCAGTCCGGGCATTTTAACAACTCAAGAAGACCCTCTTTAAAGAACAAAGAAAAAAGAAAAAGGGGCTCAGGTTGTGGCATGGTACGAAGCCCTTGGGTTCAGGTCTGACTGCTGCAAAACAAGTAGCAGCAACAATAATAACAACAAAACATAGTTAAAGAATAAATAGTATATAGGACTATAACGTGAAAAACAAAAGCATCTACCTTCCGTCCTACATTCTGGTTTCCCATTTTTTGTCTCTTCCTTACCATTCCTGTCCTTTAGAGGTTACTTGTTTAATTTCAGAAAAATTGTGGGTTTAATATAACATCTCTCCCACTCAAAACAGAAATGGGAGATTACAAAAACATTATTCTCCAACTTGGAATTTCTCCATGTAACAGTGTATTTGTTATAGTGGGTTTTTTTTTTTCCCCAAAATTTACTTATTTGGGATTATCTAATTTTAAAAAATACTTTTTTCTAAAATTGAAAAATAACTGCATAACAGAAACAAAGTGAGAGACCTCTGGCTTTAGAAAATATGAAAAAATTACTGTAAAATGCTAATTATCTTTCCCCTGCAAGAAGAGAAATTTTAGTTGTAGGAAATACATTCCCTCTCTGTCTCTGTCTCTGTCTCTATCTCTGTCTCTGTCTCTCTTTCTCTCCACACACACACAGACAAACACATAGACACACACTAATTACTAAGCTATTTTAAGCAATAACTAGGGTCTTTGAAAAATTCAGTCCATAATCCATACAATTGAAAAGAAAGTATTTATCAATCCTTGAGGGATAAAAGTGAAGAAAAGATGTTCTACACTAAACAAAGCAATCTCTCTCTTTTAGACCAACACAATAGTCTCTTCACAAGGAAATATCCTCTCTTGGTCTATAGTCTGTTAGTTTCTCTCTGTGTCATTTTATGGTACTGGAGATTGAATCTAGGACCTTCCCACTAAGCTTCATCTTGGGCTCCTTTTAAAGTTTTATTCCGAGACAGGATCTCACTAAGCTGCACAGGCTGGTCTCCAATTTGTCCTGCTCTTGCTTCAGTTCTCCAGAATGCTAGGATTATGGGTATATGCCACCACATCTGATTCTACAGTACTTCTCAATTGAATGATTTTATACATGTCCAAGGGGTGCAAAATGGTAATTACTGTGTCCAACTGTCCTTATGGGAGTGATGTGAAGAGGCAAACAAATCCATTGAGAAGCTGGCTGATCATTGGTCAAATGTAAAATTTGGCTTGTATCTTAGTCTGTTTGGGCTAACAATAAAATACCATAGACTAGGTGGTTTGTAAACAACAGAAATTCATTCCTCACAGTTTTGAAGTTTAAGATTCAAGTGTTGGCAGTTTGGTGTCTGACAAAGACCTGTTTTCTGGTTTATGGGTGGGCAGCCATTTTCCTGCTGTGTTCTAACATGGCAGAAGGAATAAGGGATCTTGGGAATGGCTCTTTCATAAAGGCTATCCCATTGATGGACTGACCAATTGTCAAAGGGCTGGCTTCCTAATATTCTCACATTTAAAGGGAGATAAAGGCTGGGTGTGGTGGTGTGTGCCTGTCATCCCGCTCTTGGGAGGCTGTAAACAGGTGGATCACTTCGAGTCCGATCTAGTAGTGAGACCCTGAACACCCTGTAGACTTCTCTAAAATACAATAAATAAATAAATAAATAAATAAATAAATAAAATAAAGGGAGATAAGTCTTTGCTTCATGCCATGCTGCTCTACTTGGAGCCCTCTGACTATGGCCTGAAACCTCTACAGATGGTTAGCCAAAACAAACCCTTCATCCCTTAACTGGTGGGTATTGACTATTTTGTCCCAGCAAAGAAAAAGTAACTAAGACAAAAGAGATGGGAATGTATCTCAGTGGCCCTGGGTTTAATCCCCAGTACCACCAAGGGAGGGGGAAGCAAATAAAATAAATAAATAAGCAGCCTCTTGTTAAATGGGAAAAATATACATATATATTTTAAAGAAAATCAGCCAGGCATGGCAGTGGACACCTGTAATCCCAGCACCCAGGAAGCTGAGGTAGAAGGATTGACACAAGTTTGAAGCTAACCTAGGCTAATAGTGAGTTCAAGTCCAGCCTGAACTACATAATGAGACTCTGTCTCAAAACAAAACAAAACAAAACAAAACAAAACAAAACAAAAAAAACAACAAAAGGCCCAGATTGGGCAATTTGGAGACCTAGAGAAACCTTGTTTCAAACTTTAAAAATAGGGAAAGGTTGGGATAGCCAGGTGTGGTGGTACACACCTGTATTCCTAGCAATTAGGAGGTTGAGGCAGGAGGATTGCTGCAAGTTTGAGGCCAGTCTGGGCTACAAAAACAAAACTAATTCAACTTTGGTAATGCCTGTGTGTAATCCTAGCACCTGACTGGGAAGAACTGTAAGGGGACAACCTGGGCTACCTAGAAAGTACTACAGCCTGTACTATATAGCAAGAATCTCTCAATCCATCCATCCATCCATCCATCCATCCATCCATCTATCCTTCTCTCCTTTGAAAGAATTCTGAGGTACAGACAAGACTGAAGAGACAGAAGGTGATAGTACAAGTCTATAATCCTTGCAGTCAGGAGGCTGAGATAAGCAGATCACGTTTTTGAGGCCAGCCTGGGCTAAATACAGTAGTGAGTGGGCCAGCCTTGTGTACATAGTGACACCCTGTTGGAAAAAAAAAAAAAAGACTGAAGAAGGTTCTTACTGGATGTAGTTTTGCATATCTTTAATTCTAGCTATTTGGGAAACTGAGGTAGAAGGATCACAAGTATGCCAGTAATCTGGGCAATTTAGTAAAACTCTATCTGTCTGTCTGAATGAATGAATAAATAAAATGCCTGAAGATGTAGCTCAGTGCTCCCTAAACTCAATCTCCAGGACTGAAAAGAAAAACTCTTCATAGACACAAACACACAACACACAAGACTGTGGACAAATTAGCCCGAAGACAGGAGATGGGATTAAATGTTCTATTTCTTCAGAGGACACCAGACAAATCAAAACACCCCAGAAATGCAGAAACAAATAATAAACCTGATGTTCAAGAGGTGTAGCTCAACATTGGCCAAGCAATGGCCATGACTCATCCACATGGCTGACACTGACAAAGGTTCTACAATCTGAGGTACAGGATCTCAGGATAAATCCTGAGGGGATTTCACTGACCTTATCAGACCCAAAAGCTACAACTCTTGTTGCATAGGTCCTGCTTTACCTTGGTCTTAACCATCCAGCAGAAAAGCATAAAAATGAAGTATAAGAAGTAAAGCCATGCTGTTATGTTGAGCTGTAGGGGACTCAGGTCAACAATTTCTGACATTGCCAGTCAAGCAGAAGACCCAATACTATTATGGACTACTGGACTTTTTTGGAATATTTTGCTGAGTTGACACACCTATAATATTCAAATAACAGAACTTAACAAAAAAAGGGGATACAGATGAATGTCCATTTTGTATCTGTGTATTCACAGTGGTTAGGCTAGATATATAGTTACATTCTCTTAATGAATAGAGGGATTTGTTTTAATGGTATTTGTAAATAGAATATCATGTCCGTATCTTGTACAGCAGTTAACCACTAGGAAGAGAGTATGCAATGTGTTAATTATTGAAACTTTCCTACCAATTTGGTTTGAAATTGTCTCATTGCTATTTGTTTCTCAATAAAATTATGGAAAAAAAATTTTAAAAAAGAGGTGTAGCTCAGTAGTAGTACTGTCTGGCATGCATGAAACACTGGGTTCAACCCCTAGCACTTCAAAAATAAAAGCAAAACAATTGGGATAGTGATCATTTATATAGCATTAACTATGTGGGTGTAGTGGATTTCTAACAGGTGATCAGCTTATTACACCCAACTGAATTAAATTAGCATGGTGCTGAGTGTGGATGGCCCACCTGAGGATTGTTGCCAGCAGCATAAAGGCAGAACAGGAGAAGCTGCTGGAATGCTGTTTGCAGAAGCTGATGGAAGCTGCTAGTTCTCTTGAGTTGTTCTGCTCAAGGACCTTGTCATGCTGACTTTCCCGATGAACTTTGGAAAAGCTTGAGTCCTCATCTTGAGCACGGAATCCTGGCTCTGGAGGGGAAGAGGGTGAACTGCTCAGCCTCATGACACTTGTCACATTGGCTTTCCTGATGAGAACTTGGGAGTTCCTCATCACTGGAGGAGCTTAGCACCTCACTGTTACTGAGGACGGCTGTAGTACTTTCGGGGGAGCTCTGGTGCTTACCTTGAGCATTGCTTCCTAGCTCCAGTTCAGATCCCTCAGCTTGCTAGCACAGATCCTTCATCCCATTGGCATAGACTTCCTAGCTTCCACCACTGATCCTTGGGCCTTTCCAGCACATATTCATGAAATGGGCCTGCATGAGACTTTGTTGTGGGCTCTAGACCTCCAGCTGGGCTGGTAGGAGGTACTGTTGTGATCTCTAGGCCCTCAGCTGGATTCTTTAGTATTTAGTGTGTGGATAGATTTTCTTCACTTGTAGTTCATGATTCTTGGGTGATTCATTATAAAATACTATTATAAAACGTGTCCTGTACTATATTGTTCACCTTGCATAGCTCCAGATCACAAGAGTGGACACATTTACTGTGGGCACATTGATTGATATCAGTAATGGGAAGATCCCTAGTGATCCTTGCCCCTGTCCTCATCCCCACCCCTGCCCTTTCTTGGTGTGCTAGTAATTGAACCTACATCCTCCAGCAGGCCCTGTAAGTGCTCTGCCACAGAGTTATACTCCCTGGCCCATCATCTCTTTTAATAAGAAAACTGGGACTAAAAGAGACTAAGTGACTTGACCAAGATCACATAGAACTGGATGGGTCCTAATACCTTAGGGAACATAGTTATGTTAGTATAGACACAGCATGCATATAAAAGAAGATAAATGGTATAATGGTGATCAATGTTTAAAAAATAGAACAGCATCACATAAATTTTCCTCTATAATCCCATGGGACTGGGAGACGTTGTCATAGAAGCTACAAGAGTGTGATGGAAGCTGGCAAGTAGCTAGCAACCAAGGTTGGGGAGGCCAGCCAGGAAGTAGAGACGCTGAAGGAAACATGGCTCAAAAAGCCCAAAGCAGGAGCTGGGCTGGGCCACTGTGGTAGGAGCATGGCTATGTGACCATGCTTGGAACAAAACATTTTCTCTCTTCATTCACTCTGCTCAGTCAGGCTCGGGCTTTACATACTTCAAAACTGAGCTTGCATTTGAAATGTGAGTGACAGCTGTGTATATATTTGGGTCAGACAGATTATGGGAGCATCTTCCGACCACATTTCTCTTTCCTAAGGACTCTACTTCAACCCTGGATTTTTGGTAACCAGCTTCATATAAGTTAATGACTGACTGCCATCCCTCCTCACCCCCAGCTGCTGCCTAGCAGATTTTTCTCAGGAAAAACAAACAAACAAAAAACTCAACAACAACAAAACCAAAAAACAATGCTAGGGTCTTGCCCACATGAAATACTGTTTAATTGGTCTGAAGTGCAAGCATTATTTTTTGTTTGTTTTATAGTACTGGAGATGGAAGCTTGGGCCTCCTTCGTAAGCAAGGGTTCTAGCACTGAGTTACATCCCAGCCCTTTTAAATTTTGAGACAGAATCTCAATTGCCAGGCTGATTTGGAATTTGCAATCCTCCTGCCTCAGTCTTCCTGGTAGCTGGAATTACAGGCGTGTGTTGGAAAGCATTGTCCAAACATTTTTATGTTTGAAAAATTCCTCAGGTGATTTTAACAGGTAGCCAGAGTTGAGTTACTGATTTAATACATTAGGAAAAGTTCTTACAGCTAATCAGTATTTAAGCAGCATTGCTTTATATCTGGCAAAGTGATTCATTAAAAAGTAACGAAATAATTTGCAGGACATACGGTTCTCGTAGGACTTTCTCATTACTCAGTTTTACTAAGAAAAATCAACATATGGCTGAAATCAACAATAAGTCAGAAACTGATGATTTGTATGTGGGTGTGGGGTGTGGGTGGGGTTGAAACAGTCTCACTAGGGAGCCCAGGCTGACTTTGAACTAGCTTACATAACCTAGGTCAGCCTTGAAAGTTGCTATAGTAATCACAATTCTCTTTGACATAGTTAGAGCCCACTATAGGGACAGAGGACACATTCCTTGGCTCTTACCCTGTTACTCATTAAGAATAGTAGGTTTTGTGTTTTCTTCTGAGGGGATCAGGGACTTAACCTCAGTTTTGCTAAGATGAGTTACTCTTTACTTGGCCCTACAGATGACCAATAGGTAACTAAAAAAGTAAAAAATAAAAACCAAAAAAACTGCCAAAGCTTTAATCCTCATTTTGTATCTTTTATTATCTTAAAGCTTTGGATCTATGTGATAATCATTTAGAAAAAGTTGACAAAACAAAGCTTATTAGCCTACATATGTCAGAGCTATCTCATCACCCTTGGAGACTGAGGACATTAAGGTAAGAGATTTACATGGACATTCAGCGCTGCCTAAAAGTCTTCTTTCCCCTAGACTTTGGATTGCCTTAGATTCCAGTACAGCCTCCCAAAACTGTTTGCTCCAACGAGAAACAACTTATGGAAACTGAAGCCATGTTTCTCAAGCCAGAATGATCAGCTCAGGATTTACAAAACCAGGACTTGAGATAAATAATTAACCAGACCTGTACCCACCACAGTACTCCATACAACTGGCACCTTTTGTGAATGAGCCTCCCTGATCCACCTCTTTAGACCTGTGCCCCTTCTCACTCTCTTCTGTCTGGCATATGGCTTTATCTTTGCCAGAGCCATTCCCTCCCCCAAACCCCCCTTCGTGTTCTCTCACTTTCCAATTAAAGCTTTTGCTGTAAATTCACCCCGATTGCCTGAGTTTCCATTATTATAGAAGTAAGAACCTGCTAGCTGGTAATCCCTTGACTCTCACCTTGAGGCATCTGGGCAGGCTACCAGGTACAGTGCTTACTGACAAAGTATTCAAGACCTCGTTGTCGTGGTCCATTTTGTGCTATGGAAAATCAACAGTGAAATCAGCATGGGCCGGAATAATAAGTAACGTGCAATTCCTGCTTTTGGGCCCTCTCCTTTTTTTTTGGGGGGGGGCTTTCCTTTATATTTGTGTACCTTAAAAGTATTACTTTCCCTTTCTTATCTCTGATACTTTGTGTTTTTTAAATTTCTTTACAAGGCAGGAGATGGTAGAAAGACATTGATTTAGAGGACCTGGTGTGTAATTACAATTCAGCCACCAGCTGAGACCAAGACGTTCCTGAGATTCCACAGCTGGACAGACTCGCAGCTGGATTTGGCACTGGACATCTTACTCCCTAAGTACATTCTGTTCAGGACCCCCCCATCCCTACCCCCGGCCATATTACACTCTCGTCAAACAACATCCCCTCCATTTCATTTTCTGTGTCAAGTCTTCTCACACCAATCCTGCCTAACTTGGGGCATAGCGGCGTCTGTACCTTCTTACTATTTAGCCCCGTGCTGCTAACATTTGTGTTTTTTTCGATTGTTACAGGCGCCTCTTTGTTGAGGTGCATGGAGCTAATGACTGTTGTTGTCAATGTAAATAGGAAATGCCCAAACAGAAGCTACCAGCGCCCCACGGAGAGCCGGACTGGACCTGGGGGCCCGCAGCTAGTCCCGTGGGCCCCACTTCTGCTGTCACAGGGCTCGGCGCAGGCACTGTGTGAGTGAGCTCAGGATCTTGGGGAATGTACCCGGGAAAGGAGTGGGTGTCTGGCTAGATTCAGGAGCGCAGCCAGACTTTGAGGAGAGGACGTGAATAACCCACCGACGTGGGCAGGGAGCACCGTGCGTGGGTGTCTGTCCCAGACTCTGCGGAGGAAGGCAGCCAGCTACTCCAGCCTGACAGCCACACCGGTGCCCGGGGTCGCCCCGGGGGAGGGGGGGAGGCAGCCCTGGCCAGCGGGCGTTGGGGCCTAGGCAAGTCAGGAGAAGCGGGGTGGACTGGCGGAAGGAGAAGGATCCAGAACAGCCGGGGGGAGGAGCTCGATGCGAAGGCGACGCGAAAGGGCACTCGGGGAGCGGGAAGGAGAAAGGCTGGTAGAGATTGGGCGGATCCGGGGGCGGGGCCAAGGGCGGGGCCAGGAGCCGATCGGGGAGGAGCCGGTGAGGGGCGGGGCCATAGCCGGGGGCGGAGCCCGAAGGGGGCGGGGACGGGAAGGGGCGGAGCCGGGGGTGAGGCCTCACCCGCCGAGGCAGCCGCCGCCCGGGCGCGTTATACTCGGGCGGGTGGGGCCCGCGGTGTTCCGCGGCTACTGCCCGGAGCGGTCGGTCCCAGGCCACTCCCGGAGGCGCAGGCTCCGGCGGCTGCGACTGAGAAGACGCCCCGAGGGCCTGCAGGCTCCGGGGCCCGGAGGCAGCCGCCTCCCTCGGATCGCGGGGCCGGCATGGAGCTCTTCCAAGCCAAGGACCACTACATCCTGCAGCAGGGCGAGCGCGCGCTGTGGTGCAGCCGCCGCGACGGCGGCCTCGAGCTCCGACCGGGTGAGGCTCGCGGCGCGGGCTGGGGCGCCCTGGGCCGGGCGGGAGCGGAGGGGGCGCGGCCGGGTCTCTGCGGGGTGGGGACTTGGAGCGAGCTGTCAGTGTTTTCTGACCCGGCGGCCGCGGCCTCCACCGCGCCTGACCCCTGTGGAGACTGGGAGAGAGGAGAGGCCGGCGACCGCGTCCGCGAGCGCGTGCCTAGCCCGCCGTCGGGTCGGGTCGGGTCGGGTCGGGTCGGGTCGGGTCGGGTCGGGTCGGGGCCTGGCCTGGCGCGCGATGCGGCTTCTCGGGATCCTTGGCGGGAAGTTCTGGGTTCGAATTCCCTCCAGTTCAATGGAAGCTTTTGCGGGACAGTCCCTGTTGACATTCATGTGGTCCAGCTCCCTTATTAAAGTGTGACTTCGAGATGGTTACTTCGTAGGCGCTGGTCTGAAGCACTTGTCTTTAATTTTAATATCACAACTAAACGGTGTTGTTAAAAATTTTTTTTGGTGGTACTGGCAGTTGAATCCAGGATCTTCGCACCACATCACATCCCTACCCCTTTTTATTTATTTATTTTTATGTATTTAGTACAGGATCTATAGGGTCTCATCACACCCTTTTTATTTTGAGACAAAGTCTAAGTCACTAAATTGCCTTGGGGCTGGGCTCGAACTGGTGGTTCTCCAGTCTTCCTTTCCCAGAGTGCTGGGATTACAGGTGTGTGCCACCATGCTTAGAGAAAATATTATTTTTTTAAATTTTGTTTTTGTGACTAGTTTGTGCTGTATAGATTATATCGCAGACCTGCTTTTAGTTCTCAGGTAGGAGAGGCCTATGTCCAGAGGGTTTTTTTTGTTTTTTTTTTTTTTTCTGGAAGATTATGTGCTTCTCTTGAGTAGCCGATAGTTCAGTAGGGGATGTCTTCCACTTTAGCTAGTCCTTTTCCTCAGTCACTCAAGATCCAAGTTTTAGCTTAGCCTCTAAATCACGATTAGCCTGAGAGACCTTGCCAGGTAATAAAAGAATTGGGAGGGGGCTGTAGTTCATGGAAAAGCTCTGGGTTCAGTACCGTTAACACACACCCGCACAATCACTAGATTTGGAGAAACTGAATTTCTGTGTTCTCTCCAGTGCCAGTGGAACCTTGGCCCTCAGTCGTGGTAGGCAAGCTCCCCACCGTTGTGCTCCATCGCACTCCTGTTCACTTATTTATTGTCATATGGGAAAATGAACCTGGGGCATCCACTGCGTGCACATGCGTGCGGGTGTGTATTGTGTGTGTGTGTGTGTGTCTTTTTCAGACAGGGTTTTGTTGTGCAGTTTTGGCTGTCCTTGAGCTCCCTTTGTAGCCCAGGCTGGTCTGGAATTTGCAACCATCCCTCAGCCTTCCTGGGATTACATGCAGGTGTGCGCCTCCATGCCCTGCCCACTTTTTAATTTTGAGACAGGGAGGTGGCTCATTGCCAGGCTGGACTTGAACTTTTATTCTCCTGCCTCAGCTTTCCACAACGTTGGCATTACAGGTACGCACTACCATGCCTGGCTCTTTTTATTTTTTGAGAGTGGGTTTGCACAGATTGCCCAGGTTGACCTCAATTTTGTGATCCTCTAGCCTCAGCCTAGTTGGGATTATAGACATCTGCTACTGTATCCAGCTGAGAATACAGGCTGTGAATTCTTTGAGTAGTCATAGCATTTTATGTTTACTTGTATTTCTAGTATGTATCTAGAAAGAATTACATGGTATGAACTGAAAAGTGTAAAAAGATTCAAATAAGTTTTTCAGTTGAGCCTGTTTACCATTTATGTGATGGTTTCCAAGGTCAGGTCCTTTATTATTCCCAATCCCGATAACAACTTTACTGAGCAGGTGGTGACATCCTCTTTTTCAGATGAAAGGTCCAGAGAGTAGAATTGGGACACTGATAATTGGTTCTGTGACCTCTAGAACAATTTTCGGCAGGCCCACTACTTTCTTAGGAAGGCCTACTGGTGGTTTTGCTAGAGCAGTGAGAGAGACATTCATTATTATTTTTTCTTTTTCTAGGCTCTTGCTGTATTTTCTTTCTTTTACTTTTTTGTTTCCTCTTTTCACACTGAAGACAAAACTACTGCATCCACATAAAGTTCTTGCTGATCTTGGGACAGACATTGTAGATAGGCTAATTTAGCAAGTTTCCTGCCATTTTTTTCTTTCTTTTCTTTTTTTTTTTTTTTTTTTTTCTTTCTTTCTTTCTTTCTTTCTTTCTTTCTTTCTTTCTTTCTTTTTTTTTTTGCTAATTTGGCCATTTATCTGGCTTCCCAAGCCCCCTAAAATTGGAGTGAGTCTTCCATGCAGTGTGAAGCAAAGCAGATTTTAAAATTTTCAGGCTGTCAAAGAAGCCAACTCCTTGGAGTTGAAGAGAGTAGACTTTTAGAGCTGGGTGGAACTTTAGATCATTGCCAACTAATCTGACAGGACAAACCTCAGTTTCCTCAACTATAAAGGTAACTTGGGTCAAGAGACTTGGATTAAGCCAGGTTTTTGGATTACTATTTATCCAAATCCATATTAGAAAGCAAATTTAAAACTTTTCCTGAATAAAATGGCTATAGCCTTTTCTATTAAGTTTAACTCATTTTTTGAAGTATTACCAGCCAACCACAGAGTAAAAGTAGACTTTAAAGAAAAAAAAAAAAAAAAAACCTAGGGGAAGGAAGAGGCTATTATGTTTCAGAAATAACAGCTTGTTTTGACCTTTAGGTGTTAGCGAATGAATAAATAATTCCTTTACTTTACCAAATTATTCGATTCAGTAGTCAAGATATAGCTGTTTAATAATATTTTTTAAAGTTTTTGCACAAAAATGATGTTACCAGCAGAATAAAAAGAAAACGCACGAAGTGGGAAAAAATTTTAGCCAACTGTCCCTCCAACAAAGCACTTCTATCTAGAACACACAAAGAAAAAAAAAAATCAGGCCTCCAAAATTCAAAGACCCAATCCAAAAAGGGGCATCTGAGATTAATACACACTTCTCAGATGAAGAAATGCAAATGGCAAATAAACATATGAAAAAGTGTTCAACATCATTGGCCATCTAAGAAATGGAAATTGAAACAACATTGAGATTCCGTCTCCAGGAAGAGTGGCTATCATCAAAAAAATCATTCAATAATAAATTCTAGCAAGCCTGTAGGGAAAAAGGAACCCTTCTCCATTGTTGGTGGGAGTGTAGACTGTTATAGCTATGGTGGAAATCAGTGTTGAGGTTCTCTAGAAAACTAGGATTGGTGGTCCCATTCAACCTAGAAATATCTTCTGGATATTTTCCCAGAAGAATTCAAAACATCATTCTATAGTGACATATGTGCACCCATGTTTATAGCATACCTAAATCTTGGAAGCAACCCAAATGCCCATCAACTGAGGAATGGATAAAAAAAATGTGATATTTTTATACACTGGAATATTACTTAGTTATAAAGAAAGATAAATTCAAGAATTTTTTAGGTAAATGGATGCAACTAGAGACCACACACATAGCTGAAATAAGTCAGACCCACATGTGTGAACATTATATTTTCTCCCTAGCATAAAAACTTGGAAAAGTAAATAAAACCTGAAAGGTACAGTAGATATTGTGAAAGGGAAAGAAGAGATTGCTGAAAAGGAAAGAACAACTAGGATGAGAGAAAAGAAAGAAATGAAGAGGGAGTACACACACACACACACACACACACACACACGATAGCTAAAGTAATTGTACTACTAATTTCTATTGGTTTATTGAAAGCAACAGTTAATGTTTATTTTTTATTTTGTCCAATTTTGCATCCTTACAAAACAACTACTTTGAAGATAACAATATGTGAGATAGCAGCAGCCATTGTTGAATTCCTATCATCTTGTTTTGAAATTTACTGTCTTTTAAAAAAAATTATTGTCTTTAAAAAATAGACTACATACTTTTCACATTTTTTCTTATGTATGCAGTTATTTAAAATTATCTTTATTTTGTTAAGCTTTTCTCTCTATGCTTTTTTTTTTTTTAATTTTTTTAAATTTAAGACAGGGTCTCATTTTGTAGTTCAGGCTGACCTTCAAGTTGCTACATAACCCAGGCTGGCCTTAAACTCACAGCAATCCTGCCCCAGCCTCCAGAATTCTAGGGTCATAGGTGTGAGCCACCATGCCTAGTTGCACCCTCTGCTTTTATGGTTTATTATTGTTTTTGGTGACAGCATTTAGGTTTTTTTTGTATTTTATTGGTTATTCAGTTCAGTAGTTTACTAAGGCTTCTTTTTCTTTCCTTCCTTCCTTTTTTCCTTTTTTTTTAACATAGGGTTTTGTAGGGGTTGGGGAGATAGCACAGTAGAATAAGCGCTTGCCTGGCAAGCTCAAGGGCCTGAGTTCAATCCCCTGTTCCGCCAAAAAAATTAAAAAAAAAAAAAATAGGGTTTTCCTATATATATGTAGTCCAGTCCAGCCTTTGAACTCATGTAGTCTGTACTAGCCCTGAAATCCAGATCCTCATGCCTCAGCTTCTTGAGTGCTGGGATTGTAGGTATGGACTATCACACCAGGCTGCAAATCCACTTCTTTACAGTAGGGCTGTAGTATAAGACTGAAAAAGCCTGTGGGCATTAAGACTTTTACCAGAAGCTTTTGAACAACCTGAAGCAGGAGTCATTCTTATACTAGAGACATCAGAAGAAAAAGTATTGATATTTAAGGTGAAATTGACCGTTTCCATAGCCTGGAATGTTTGTTACTGTCCATTCATTTTCTCTCTAGTTCACTGTGTTAAAGACCCAACTCCAAGACACTTCCTACCCTGTGCTCACGTAACCCTAGTTCCTGGGCAGAATTTTAGTCACTTGCACTGTGTTCAAAGAAAAAGAACATATACAATTCAGTGATAATCCTGCCTTACAGCATCTATAATGATACTACTTCTCCAGTGGACAGTGTATTCCATAAGGCAAGGACCATATTTATTTCTCTTTGTCTTTCTAGGCTTTAGAGTGTTTATAACACAGAAAGCTTGTTTTTTTTTTTTTTTTT
>NW_004524586.1:24949639-24978296 GCF_000260255.1 Octodon degus | reverse complement strand
TTTGTGATCTTTTTACTTCAGCTTCCAAGCGGGGGTTACAGGCATGTGCCACTGTGCTTGCTTAGAAGGCATTTTCAGTTGAGTTAAATTTAGTTCTAAGTTTTTTGTTTGTAAAATCATTGCCTTAAAAAGTTGAGATACTCTATTACACTTATTCCTCATTTTTGGCCCTGTTTTGAATATATCTTAGTTGGAGTACAAAATCCTGTTTCCATTTACATGAGGAAATAGGAAGAACAGAGTGCTTTCACTTGGGGAGTTTTCTATTTGATACAGCATTTAAAACTTTTTGTGATAGCATTCTTTGTTTTTCTTTTTTAACATTGCTTAATGTTTTTCAGTTTTTTTTTGTTTGTTTGTTTTCTAGTTAAACATTTTTCTGGTGTTTCCATTTTTGAGGTAAAGGCTACTGATTGTCTCATAGTGAGTAGACTGACCGATGCTGATACCTATTTTTTACAAGGCAATGATCAGAGAAAAATCTTTAGGTTGTTTACTTTGTCCCAGGAAAATGGTAAAGCACTATGTAAATATTTAGTAATCTCCTGAGAGTTGAGTTTAATATCTGGTAATTATAATTGTAATTTGCAGATTTAAGGAATATAATACAGCCCACTGTTGGGGCATGGTGATGTTGTCTCATCTCTTCAGTCTTGAAATTGCTTCCATTAGTCCTTGTGGCTTTGCCCGATAGGGCAGTGTTACATAATTTACTGCTGTGTGTTGCCTCATTCTATTCTGAGACTGAATGACCATGAAAAGATCTCAAAGCATCTGTCATGCACACAACATTCACAAGCATATGAACTATATATAGAAAAGTGATACTTTAAATGATGAATAGCGGTGGACATTTTTTTCTTCTTTCTTTTTTAGAGGTCATGGTAGCTATCAGAATTCATAGAAACAAGTTTTCTTGCTCTTAATGAAATTGTTTTACCATTACATGTATAGTTACCTGTATTGAAGGAGATATTGTAATTATGGAATTGAATTTCACATGGAATATTTATCTCTTGAGGAATGTTTTGTAAAACTATATTCAGTTTACTTACCTTTTAAAAAAGCTTTTGATCTTTATTTTTAAAAAAAGATTGTTAAACATTCACAAATCACCATGAGAAAATACAGCAGGATATTTTAACTTAAAAATTAGTTATTATATATATTCTAAAATTTTTTCTAACCATTTTTGTTATTGAAAAACTAGGTTTTAAATTTTGTGTCATGACACTTCTTGTAGTGCCATTAATGGGCAGGCATTTTTCGAGTGGTTTTTAAATTTTATTTTAAAGAGAAAAAAATAAAAATTTAAAACAGTACAATAGAGTAACAGTAGTTACTGTTTCTGTTTTAAGAATACAGATGTTACTTGCAGTCTTACATAAAATAAAAAGCATCCTTAAAATGCAAAAAAAAAAAAAAAAAAAAAACAAAAACTAGGTTTTTTCCCCTAGTGTTTTTGGTCTTCAGTTTCTCCCAAAAGACAAGTTTTCTGTCTTATACTACTTTTATCCCATATTTTATATTACTAATAGGCAACAATGGTATGTACATTTTTATGCACATTTACTTTTATGCAAGTACGTATGGCATGAACATTTATTTTCCATTTAAAATACATAAAAGGGGGCTGGGGAGATGGCTCAGTGGTCTAAAGCACCTACTTAGAACAAGCTTAGCAAAGCACAGGGACCGCGGTTCAATCCCCCAGCACCACATGCCAGCCAGCCCCGCGCCCTGGTGGGCTGAGCTAGCCACACACACACATAAATAAATAAATAAAATTAAAAAAAAAAATAAAATACATAAAAGACTTTGCAAAGTTCCTTTATCATTTTTGACTTAAAAAATGATGGTCTTTTAAAGATGACTGATAATTTTTTTTTGACATAATTTTTGGAATCAGGTTTTACAAATTGAGGGGTGTTTTTGTGTATGCAAAATTTTGTATCTACATTGACCACCAAGATAAATACTAGCTTATAATACCAGCTTTTATTTGTTGAGCAATTTTCTAAGTCCTTTATATGTTGTTATTTCATTCCCACAGTAAGACTCAGGAGGGGGGTTCATTATTATTATTATTTATTAAGTTTGTTTATACATTTTATTTATACCTAGTGTCACATTCATCATAGAGAATTTGTACCTGTAAGTGATATATCTTGATTCTTTTTTCTTTTTTTTCCTCCCATTCTTCTATCTTCCCTTCAGCCCTTGGGAAGGTTTCATTATTAACCTCCTTTTACAGATGAAGAAACTGAGGCACAGAGAAGAAATCTGTCCAAGTTCCCAGAGTAAGAGCGAGAGCCAGTTTTCTAATCCCTTTGTGGCTCCAAATCCAGTTTTTTTCCCTTTTGTGTGTGTATATGTGTCAGGAATCAAACTCAGTACCTTGTGCCCGCCAGACAGGTACTGTACTATCGAGCTATATCCCCAGCCTGGGTTTTCCTCATTATTATTATTTTTTCCATAATTTTATTGAGAAACAAATAACAATGAGACAGTTTCAAACCAAATTGGTAGGACAGTTTCAATAATTAACACATTGCATACATTCTTCCTAGTGGTTAATTGCTGTATTTCCTCATTATTGACAAAGAGTTCTACAAACCTTTTGCCTTCTGACTAGAAAGATATAGGATTTATATTTTTATGGGTAACTGCTGAAGTACGTCTTTATCACAATCAGTGTGTAGTCTATCTACAGGAAAAAAAAAGTTCCTCAGTTGTCAAAGTTCCTCAGTACATTGAGGGGGGACTTATATAGGAAGAAAGGGCCAATAATGGCCATGACTACTGGTTGCTTTTTGACCCTATTCCTGCTGTACCTTCTTCCTTGAAAAATTAGCTTATATGTTATAAGGAGTGTTACTATGTAATAGACGGGTTAATAGTTTTTCCAGCTATAGTCAGTTTACCAGGTTTAAGTTTTTAGAACATCTGTAGTTTAGGAAGGGAAATAGATACAGGGTAGACCTTTGAGTAGAAGCATTGATATGTCCTGGATGGGAACTTTTCCTGTGGTAATGAGCAACCTGAAGCCTTTCTCAGTGTAGCTTTGCAGGAGTCCTAGATTCAGTTTCAAGGGCAGCCTTTCAGAGACTACAAAGCTGAGGGGGGCTGGAGGAGAAAAAGCCTTAGGGAAAACAAAGATAGAAGGAACCTTTGTAGAATCCCTGGTTCTTAGATCCCTGTATTCTGGCCAGGACCTCCCTGCCATTTAGCCTTCTGAGGTACAGCCTGCATGTGCCAAAAACTAGGATACCCTGACAGAGTAGTCTTTTGGGAACTAGCTATGTTGGTACTATAACAGGAATATGGGTTTCTCCTCTTCCAACCTGCCAAGCCTGAAACAGTCCCAGAATGGAGGGAGGAAAGGATGCTCACTGTAGGATCTCTAGCACCTGGTCTTCAGTAGGTGTATTGTAAAATGCTTGGAGCCCCAAAGGGCTTGTTGGGAGGAATAAATGGAGACTGTAAGAATAAAAGAGAACACTGCCTCTTGAGCCACCTAAAAAAGTCGTGCTTGTTTCTCATTATTGTTTAGTAAAGAGGGAGTCTGACTCCTAAGTGTATGGACTTCAATAAATCTGTTCTCGTTTTAAATGTAAGTAAATGATACAGACATCTTTATCTCTGCTCACCCCATTACTCCAAATTGGCCCTTGTGCCAAAATGTTGTTGATAATTTTGGCCCTTCTGATGAAATAAGCTGATATATGTGTACATAGATATTAAACTGTTGGAAAATCAAACCAGTTCAGCTGTACTATTGATTTCAGGGCATTCTCAGAATCATGGTCTAATCTCATTTTTGCATGGTTTATGGGGATTTAAATGTGTTACATCATTACAAGTCATATTACCACCGCTCTGTCTTTTTGTACATTGTTCTAAAGATATCTATTTTAGAACAACCTCTTAAAACTAGCCTTACAGATACTGAGTGGTAACAACAAAATCATCAAGCCTGTAACAGTTACTCATTAGCTGATCTAAGTCAATCATCTGTCAGCTGGCCATAATGGAGCCTAGAAGACTGTTTGAAATAGTATGTTTAGTATAATAGGGAAAGTTTTATAAAGGTATCAATAGCTGTTGATAATGACATTAAGTAATAATGTATAAATAGTATTTTAAAAGTGAGGACAACCATTTCACATTCAGCATTCTAGTTCTTACATCACATACTGTTACTATCTTAATTAAATTGCATGTTCTGTTAGGGTGATTGTTTTTGTGGTTGTTGTGAGACCCTTAGGAAACTGCTTCCATTCACAAAAAAGCCTCCACTCATTTTTCTTGGGGCAAACTGGTTTGAGTGAAATACAGGTGAATTTTAAGTCAATATTCCTCAGTCCTGAATTTGAGGTCTCATTTTTTTCTAAGGTAATGGACGTCTTTTTCCTTTCTAATAAAGAAAATGGGGCAGGTTGACTCTAGGAAGTTCTTTCCAGTTGTAATGTCTGATTGTATTATTCTTCAATAGAGAAAAACCCCTAGAAGACACCTGGCCCTGTGTACTGTTGAGCTTTTATAGGTACTTTTGACTTGATAGAAATAGTGCTTTGGATTGTATGTACAGTGCCTTCATTCTAATTGGGTCCTTTGAAGAAAAGGAAAAAAGTTTTGAGTATGAGTAGTGTTTAACTGGCCAAATGTAAGATATAGTACAGTATTTCCCTTCCTCTACATCTCTAGGATCCTTGTTTGATCTGGAAACTGTTATTCATTTGAGGTCAAGTAAAATTGCAAATCCTAGTCTTTTGCTTTGAAGGCAAAGCTCTTTGTTGGTGAGGACCCATGGTGGCTGCATGACTATACAAGTAATCCTACATGCAAGAGAGGAAGTTTTTAATGAAGTTTTTCAGGAAAAGCTAAGCAGTTATTTGAACACCAGCTAGGAGAAAGGTTTATTTAATGATGAAAATTCAAATATCATGCCTCTCTGTTAATAACTCTAAAATGAGGAAGGGAAAAGACCAATTCTTAGCCCATCTCTGCTTTGACTTAGCTGTCAAGTGAATTGAAGTGTAGTTTTTGGGAGAATAGAAGTGAGGTGTAAAGTCCAACAAAACTACTGTTTCTTGGATGAGGCCCTGTGACTGTATTAACTAAATGTTTATCTAATCCTTGTATGAAGTTGTTATAGTTTTAAATTTTTGTGGTAATAATTTTGGGAATATGTAATTTAAGTTGTATTTCCATTAAATGATTCCTGAACCATGACTTTTAAAAATGTATGCCTCTGATACTGGTTCCCTAAAATGTTGTCACCAGCCTGGGTCTGAGAATATTTCATACTTAGCCCACCCCACTGTAGCAGGCTTGCTGACTCCTGTCACAGAAAATAATTTTTAGGATGTTTCAGAAAGAGACATGAACAAGGTTTATTAGGCAAAGACATAGTATAGGACACACTCAAGAGGGGAGTGTGGGTGCGTAATGAAATTAGTTACATTACAGTTTGCAACTGTGTACATTTATACTTTTCTTGAGGGGATAAAGAGCTAGGGGAAAAAGTGCCTACCCATCCAACCTTCCAAAGAAAAGGGGTAGGTATACCAGCCATTCCCAGGCACTTTTTTTTTTTTTTTTTTGGAAGGGTGATTAAACATTTTCTTGGATTTGTTCAGCCTTTTGTTTTGTCTCTTGATTGGGCCAATTTGTGGCCTTCTGGAGATAGGCCTGATAGGAAAGGATTGTAAATCTGGCCAAGGAATGTTGGCATGGGGCTGTCTTGGGTGACTTTGGTTAGATGCTGGAAGTTGCAGTCTTTTCTACAAAGTATAATTTTTAGTTATGATTTTGGCTTCTTTTTACCTTTTTTTCCAATCTTACCTCTAGGAAGGCTACACCTTTTATTATTTTATACATATCATCAGGTTCTCCCAGGATGAAACTTCTAATTACATTGGGTGAACTTAATAATTTTTTGCAGGGGTGAATGAGACAGGGTCTTGCTGTGTATCCTAGGCTGGCTTTGAACTCATGGTGATCCTCCTGCCTCAGCCTCTCTAGTGGTGGGATTATAGACTTTTGCCACCATGCCCATCAGCAATTTCTAATTTCCTTCACGATAGTGATCAAAATTTTGTGATCCTATTGATGGTCTGTAATTAGATTCCTTTTTGGTGTTTTTTTGAGACATGGTCTCCTTTTGTAGTGCAGGCTGGCCTTGAATTTACAGTGTAGCTCAAGTTGGCCTCGAACTCATGGGGTTCTTCCTGCTTCAGTTTCCCAGATGCTGGGATTACAGGTATACATTAACGTGTCCCTCTTAGATGCCTGTTTTAATAGGAAAGTCTTGAAACTCTAAGATCCTTTCCTAGGTTGTATCTTTCTTCTTTCAAAAATGGTTGGAGTTTTGTTTTTTAATTACTGAAGATTGAAACCAGGGCCTCACATATTCTAGGCAGGTGCTTTACCATTGAACTACATCTTTAGCCTTTTTAAAATTTATATTTTGAGACAGGGTCTTGCTAAATTGCCCAGGCTTGCCTCAAACTTGCAATGCTTCTTTCTGTCTCAGCCTTGTGGGTAGCTGGGGTTACAGGTGTGTACCAGCACAGGTGGCTTTTGGAGTTAATTTTTGAAGAGTATTTCCTTCTAGTAGCTTAGACCAGCTTTTATGCCAACTTACTGTTATGATGACATCTTTATAGCTTATGATACTTTTACACTTTTAAACTCTCATACAATGCATGCCACAGGCGTGTTGGAATCAGACTTGATATGATAACTAATTCAGGTTCCTCCTTGTGATGTACAATCACCTGAAGCAGTGATTGTGAACTTGGCTGTACATTACAGTCACCTGGGGGAAATTAAAAAAAAAACTCAAGGTTTTACCTAACCACCTGAATCCATTTCTGAGAGATGGGGTCCAAACATTAATATTTTATAAAGCTCCTAGATGATGATTATGAGTAGCCTGAATTGAGTTACATTTCACACTGGGAAGTCACCATCTGGCAGAATTGGATTAATTCTTTAGCTTGCTGTGTAGCTGAAGCAATGATTATCGGGGCTGGTGAGATGGCTCAGTGGTCTAAAGCACCTACTAAGAACAAGCTTAGCAAAGCACAGGGACCGCGGTTCAATCCCCCGGCACCACATGCCAGCCAGCCCCGCCCCCTGGTGGGCTGAGCTGGCCACACACACACACACACACATAAATAAATAAATAAAATTTAAAAAAAGCAGTGATTATCAATAAGGATTCAACAAAGTATATGTCAAGCTTTATATTTATAAGATGGCATCTGAATCAAATTGTTCCTTAAATGTGATTTCCAACCTCATAAAATTCTGAGAATCTTCAGCATTGATAAACTAAAAATTGGAGCTTACCGTTCCTCATTCTTTTTCTTCTTTCTTTTTTTCGTGGAACTGGGGATTGAACTCAGGCCAGGGAAGCTCTTATTCTACTGAGCCATCTCCATGGCCCCTACAGTTTCTCATTCTAAACTCTTTTTCCTCATATCTTTAACTTTGGTAGTGGTGATTGTGTTTTCAGAGTAATCATATCCTTCGTCTTTAGCAGGAAATGAAACTTGGGTCTGATTATTTATAGGTATCCTGGCATTAGCTTTTTTAAAAACATAGGTGAAACTGCCTATAAATTTCATCAGCTGTGTAGAAAGCAGGCTTGACTCTTGGACTAAGGGTGTGCCTTCACTTTGGTATCTTGGAATGAATGACTCATGCTCTCTGTAGGCACTCAATACGTAAGCATTTGTTTTTTTGTGTACCAGGAGATGAGGGCATATGAAAATAGAAGATGTGTACTGCCAAGTGGATCTGAAATAAGAGTGGAAATGTTGATTTAATGGGTCAGACAACTGAGCTTATTACAAATACTAATGACTTTGGGTATATCTAGCTTTATTATTTCAGTAATTAAAATTTGGCATATTTCTAAAATGCTAGTCGTTGGTGATTTGTAAGTAACTGTATTCCTTACTAGATAACCTTGATAATCTTACATTTTAAAAATTATTTATGCATGTAAAATGCTTTTCTTTTGAATTTGTATGCCACATTAACATGAAGGAAAGGTTAGAAAAAAAATATATTTGTTGGAGCAGTTCAGTTACTTTTTTTTTTTGGTAAGGCTAATATAAGGTCACAGCTACTTTCTCTGCCACTACAATGTCTTCTCTCCTGAGAATAGCTAATATTGCCAATTGGGTGTCTACTACTAAGCTTAGTTGCTGCATATGCCCTGATTAATATTATTTATACTTCTCCACTATACAAATTCTGCTAATGCCAACTTCTTTTATTTTCTTAGTGAGAAATAATGTAGTAATATAGATTAAAATCTATTTAAATTTTCTTGACAGCTGGGCAGGATGATGTATGCTTTTTTCTCAGAGGTTGAGGCAAGAGAATCACATACTTGAGCCCAGCCTGGGGCAACTTAGTGGCTTAGCAAGAAAGACCCTGTCTCAGTGTAAAAAATAAAAATGGGAACCAGGGATATGCTAAGGCCCTGGGTTCAATTCCTAGTACTGGGATGGGGGGGAAGGATCAATTGACATGTATACACACTATATCTATTTATATTCTTGTATGGTGTTACTAAACTTAGGACCTGCCAAAACCCCTATGGAGGTCTCCCACCCAGCAATATGGCACATAGATGCAAAATAAAGACAGAGAGAAGGTTCTGCAGACTAGGAGCTCTGGGATGACTTCCAACTTACAGAAGAGGAAACTGAAGCTGAGGGGTTCAGAAACTACAGCATGACACCAAAGGCAGGCTGTGTCTGTGTCACATTGGAATGTTTTGACTCTGTCTAGCTTAACAATTCTGGAGTAAGCTGCAGGCTACCCTGGCACGCTCTTATCTCTTATCTGGATCTTTGGCTTCAAGCTTGCCCTTTCAGGTCCGTTCTCCAGACACTTGTCCTAACATTTTATCTCAAGTAGAAATGCCATAACTAGAGGAAACAATTGTTGAATTTACTGTCTGTTGCTAACCTCAGTTGGTGCCTGTTTAGTTCTTCAGACTTTTTTTTTTTTTTTTTTTTTTTTTTTTTTTGTGGTGGAACCAGGGATGGAACTCAGGCTCTTGTGCTTGCCAGGGAAGCACTTATTCCACTGAGCCATCTCCCTGGCCCCCAGACTCATTCTTAGTAGCTCTTTGCCTTATGTCTCATAGTCCAGCAGTACCAAAGTGGTTAGAGTCCTCTTGTATTCATTAAATATTTGAATGCCTGTCATGTGTTAAGCGGCTTACAGGAGGGTGGCAACAGGTTTTTAAGTGAGCTGTAGGGTAAAATTCTTGGCCCCAGACAACTTTAATAATGGCATTAGAGATGTAAAAAATTGTAATATTGATCAGACATTAAATATTGATCAGATCTTGAGGAGATAAGCCAGGCATGGTGGCGCACATCTGTAATCCCCGAATTCTGAGAGGTTAAGGCAGAAGGATCTCAGGTTTGGGCCTAGCCTGGATAATTTACTGAGGTAGTGAGACCCTGTCTCAAAATAAAAAAAATGAAGAAAGGGCTAGGATACAGCTCAGTGTGAAGGCCCTTAGCTTTATAGGAAGGAGGGAGGGAGGCAAGGAAGGAAGGCAGGCAGGCTGAGATAGAATCAGATAAGACTTGGTGAAAAAGAAAAGACACTTTGGATGCAGCTGGAATAATGATGGTGAGCTGAAAGCCATATGTACATATGAGAGTATTACATCAGAAAATACTTGATAGAAAAATTTATGGTGTTAGAGATATGTTAGGAGCCAGGCATGGCTGACTCCACAGTATATACCTGTGACTCTAGCTCTTGGAAAGCTGAGGCAGGAGGATTTCAGTGAGTTTGAAGTTAGCCTGATCTATGTAGTGAGAACTTGCCTTGTAAAAAATGTGTTATGTTCTCATTAACAAACTGGTTAATGTTAGGCATGCACTTTACCTTTACTAGAGTGTCTGTCTGTCTGTCTGTCTGTCTCTCTCTCTCTCTCTCTCTGACAGGGTCTTGTTATATATGGTAATCCTCCTGCCTCAAGTGTGTGTCACCATGCCTGGCTTGATGTCTTTATTTGAAATAGAACAGATGACTGTAGTTTTGTTAATAGTGAAATTTCCATCTGACTTCAGTTCCTCCTTTCTGTGTCTTATGGTCACCCCTCTATTCAGACCTTGATGCGTGTTGGCAATATAAAATGAACAGAAAATAGGTCTCCATGAGCTTTTTTCCCCCCACCTGATATCGGGGATTGAACCCAGGGCATTTGTTTTGAGCTGTATCCCTAACCTTTTATAAGTGTTTTAGTTTTGCAATGGGGTCTTGCTAATTTAACCAGGTTAGGCTTGAACTTTTGATCTTTCTGCCTCAGCCTCTTGGGATACTGGTATATCAGTCACCTTTCCTGACACTAAGACACAATGTCCAACACCCACAGCTCAAAGAAGAGAAGTTTAATTTGGCTCAGGGTTTCAGAGGTTTCAGTCCATGTTCCACTGGCTTCAGTGTAGAAATACATGGAGAAAGGTGTGGTGGAATAACAGTGCCAGAAAAGAAAGGGCTCAAGGACTAGATACAATACACAAGGTGTTGTCTTCATGATCCACCCAGACACACCCAAAATGTGCCTTACCCATCAACTGTATGTGTGTTAATCTGATCAATTAACATATCAGAACTGATTGTCATAATCTATCCCTTGTCAACCTGACATCGGGATATATCTCTTTATGTCATATTTAACCTCCAAATAAATACAATAATAAGTTAACATTTCTGCCTAGCATGATATAACTATTCTGTGTACAATGGAAGCATAATGAATAGTTCTTTCCTAAAGTTCTAACAGTCCCAGCCTTGCTAAAAATCCCAAATCAAAGTTTCTTCTCAGACTAAGACAAACTTTTAGCTATGAACCTCTGGAAAAATCAGAAACAAAATACAGCATTCCAAGGTATAATGGCACAGGATAAATATTCCCATTCCAAAAAGTAAGAATAGGGAGCTAGAAAAGAATTGAACCAAGAAAGAAAGAAAGAAAGAAAGAATAAAAGAAAGAAAGAAAGAAAGAAGAAAAGAATTGAAAAGAATTGAGCCAAAGGAAGACCTAAACCCAACAGGGCAAACATTAAGTCCTGTAGCTCTGTGGTGATGAATTCTGACTTCCAAAGGGTGTAAACAGCCTCATTTGTTTGGCTTTGCTGGTAGTAGCCCACATGGCTTTCTTTTTGTCCTTTTCAAAAATCCTCATCTTCTTTTTAATGATGCTAATCTCTTTATCAATCTTACCTCCTTTAGTCTCAACTTTTTTTTCCCCATAATTTTATTGAGAGACAAATAGAAATGAGACAGTTTCAAATCAAATTTGTAGGACAGTTTCAATAATAACACATTGCATACTGACTTCCTAGTGGTTATTTGCTGTACAAGATGCAGACATGATATCCTATTTACAAACACTATTAGAACAAATCCCTCTATTCATTAAGAGAATGTAACTATATATCTGTCCTAACCATTTTGAATACACAGATACAAAATGGACATTCATTTATATATCCCCTTTTTGTTTAGTTCTGTCATTTGAATATTATAGGTGTGTTAACTCAGCAAAATATTTTAAAAGAGTCCAGTAATCATAACAGTATTGGGTCTTCCGCTTCACTGGCAATGTCAGAAGTTGTTGACCTGAGTCCCCCTATAGCTCAACATAACAGCATGGCTTTACTTCTTATACTTCGTTTTTATACTTTTCTGCTGGATGGTTAAGACTAAGATAAAGCAAGACCAATGCAACAAGAGTTGTAGCTTTTGGAGCTGATAAGGTCAGTGAAATCCCCTCAGGATTTATCCTGAGACCCTGTATAGATCCTTTGTCAGTGTCAGCCATGTGGATGAGTCATGTAGTCTCAACTTTGGACCAAAATTTGTTTTTGAAAGTTTTCTTGCAATATCTCAAGACCTGGACAAGATGCAGACTTTTTCTTTTTCACCAGAGTGTAACATGCATGGCCTCTTAAGTCTGTTTCTCAGTAGAGTCCTGCTTTTCAAATGGAACCTCCTGAACCTGGTCTTTACTTGTCCGCATTCCTATCAACAATCTGGACTTCTGAGTTCAGACCAGAATTACATATCCGGCTCTGCTTACAATGTTCTTGGACTTCTCTTAGTCCACATCTCTAACCTTCCCAAACTCTTCAAACCAATCCCAGAGGCTTCTAACTCACATTGTCAGATACAGTCAGAGCAGTGACCTCATTTCTATACAACTTTTTGGTATTAGTTTTCTGTCTCTGTGACATGTGTTTTTCCCTTGGATCCAGACACTCATGGATTGAATTCCCTGTAACCATGAGCCAAATTAAACCTGTCCTCCTTTAAGTTGTGGTTGTTGGATAGTGAGTCCCAGTAGCAGGAAAGGTGACTAACAGACTAGGATTACATGGGTGTATCACCACTCGTGGCTTGTTCTTGTTCAGTCAGAGACAGGTAAATAATTAGGTACACTAAACTAAATCACAGGTGCTGAAGTAGAAATTTGTGCAGGGTTCAGGAGAGCCACATAAGAGACTGTAGTCAACCCTACTGGTTGTGTGGAATAGGGAATGTATCCAGGAAGATACAGGACTTTGTTCTGAGACTGGCATGAAAATGGAGAGGTAGCAATATTCCAGACCCACTGTGAATTAGCTGGAATATAATTCAGGAAGAGCAGGATGCTGCTGTTATGAAGGTGAGGAGGGTGCATAGATTAGGCCATGAGGGGTCTGTCAAGCCTTTAGATTTTGTCCCCAAGGTATGGGGACTAGCAGTGTTTATACTTATTCCTATTTATGTGTAAAGTGACTTTAGGGCAAAGACTTTCAGACAAAACAGATACAAGTCAAAATAAGCAAAGCAGTTTACCAGGAAAAGATATAATAATCCTGAATCTTCATATACTTGACAAGTAGTCTATAAGAAAATTAAGAAGGAATAAAATATATGAAGTATGAGGTTTCAAAAAAATAAGACTACTTAAAAACTAATAGTTAAGAAGTCAAAGTCAGAAAGAGCATAGAGGAATTGAACAAAATAGATTATAAGCTTGATAAAATTAACCCTCATGCAAAACTTGTGTTTTTCATTGTTTGAAGTCCATAGTAAGGAATACTTGTTAATTTCAATAAGTAGTGCCAGAGAGCAAAAGTTTAATGAACACTATGTTTTTACATTATGATTTTTCTGTTTTCTGTTCTATTTAGTTTTGTTGCTATTGATGTTTATCTCATTACACAAAATTGGTTTCATGATCCATTAATGGGTTGAAACCCTCTCTGCTCTGCTCTTTTCTTTTTGTTACGGGGATTGAATTCTGGACCTTACACTTGCCTTCCTTGCCACGCAGGCAGTTACGCCACTGAGCTATCTCCCCAGCCCCTGAAACTATTTTTTAAAAGTGTTGAGTTAAAATATCTCACCACATCTGAAGCCTCCAGGGCCCTGTTAACTCTTATTCTTCTTGCTAAAACAAAGATGATTTTGACTTAGTTTTACTGAGTCAGGGCCATCTGATCTCATTTGCTTCTCTTCTCTTCTATATTTAGCTTTTCATCTTTTCTTTCAGACTTAGAAGAAAAAAAAAAATCTTTTTTTTTTTTTTTTTTTTTTTTTTTTTTTGGCGGAACCAGGGATTGAACTCAGGCCCTTGCGCTTGCCAGGGAAGTGCTTATTCCACTGAGCCATCTCCCCACCCCCCCAAAAATCTTTTTTTTAAGGTTAAATTTTATACCTGTACTGTGATGTCATCATCATCTAGTTTCTTTTCCTCCTTCACTATCTTTTCTCATTCTTAGAGATATTTCTTTGTCATTCCATCATAAACTTGTTGCCCAACAGAACCTGCGGTGTTCCCCCCAAAAGGAGGTGAGGATTTCAACTCAGCCCATTAAATAGTTTTGATTCTCATCTTGGAAAAGGAATTTTTAGGATGCATCCATGAGAGCATCAAGCCAGGCATAGTGGCACATGTCTGTAATCCCAGCTCTTGGAAGGCTGAAGCAGGAAGGTTTGTGTGAGTTTGAGGCCAACCTGGGCTACAAAGTTAGCTCAAGGCCAGCCTGAACTTTATGGCAAGACCTTGTCTTAAAAAAGACAAAAAAACCCCAAGAAAAACAAAAAAAACACAAAAGTCAGTGATACAAAAGGACATTGAATTAGGAGATTTCCACCTGCCTTTTTTTTTTTTTTTAATTTTGCCGAACTCTTCCAAAATGATTTTATTAAACAGTACATGATCCATTGGGATTAACCAGCTACTTGTCCATGTCTGATTGTGTCATGGTCACACAAGAAATGCAGTAGGTATGTGAGCAAGTCACAGTTCTATCTACTTAAGGAATTCACCTGGTAGGTATGGGGCAAGGGCAGTGTGTAGGAGGTAGGCAGTAGCACTCAATCTGATGAGCCAGTAGGAACATATGTAGCTTCTTTTTTTTTTTTTTTTTTTTTAAATTTTTTTTTTTTTGTGTGTGTGTGTGGCCAGCTCAGCCCACCAGGGGGCGGGGCTGGCTGGCATGTGGTGCTGGGGGATTGAACCGCAGTCCCTGAGCTTTGCTAAGCTTGTTCTAAGTAGGTGCTTTAGACCACTGAGCCATCTCACCAGCCCCATATGTAGCTTCTTAATCGTGATGATCTTCTGTAGATACTTACGGGCTGCAATCCTTTAGACTAAGGCAATTCATCCACCTGCCTTTTTAAGTTGCTATATACCCTCCCCTTTCTGTCTTACTCTGTCTTATGTTTTTTTGTTCATGTCCTTGTCCTTTCCCACTCAAGAGAGAATGGGTATTTCAGTATCGTATTTGATTCATTCTTTCTCTGGCTTTCCTGCAGCTTCCTTTGAGGTGCTTCCTATCTTGTGCATTCTTTACCTACTGCCAGCCTACTTCGCAACATTTGTTGTGACCCATTGTGTCATTTCAAGTAAGAATTTTGCAGTAACCTTGCAGATTTCCATACTTCCAGTCTCTACCTTTATTCAAATTTCATGAATTTTGTTTCTAACATCTAAACCATGTTAGAAAAACATTTCCTACAGTGGACCTCAGGCAACTGGAAACACTAAGCTTGGCAAGGTGGAGCATACCTATAATTGTAGTGCTCTGGAGGCTGAGGTAGGAGGACCAAGAAGAGTTCAGCCTAGTCTGGCCAACTCAGCAATTTAAGGAGTTGCTGTCTCAAAGTAAAAAACAAACAAAAAAAGAGCTAGGGCTGTAGCCTTAGGGCAGAGGTCTTGGATTCAGTCTCAGTCCCTTCCTTTTTCCCTCTTTCCTCCTCCTCCTCCTCTTCCTCTTCCTCTTCCTCTTCCCCTCTTCTCCCTCCTCCGTCTTCTTCCTTCCTCCTCCTTCCTCTCTGTTTCTCTCTCACTTTTAACTTTTGGATGAGTATTCATTATATCAACCTAAATATAATTCCTGGATGTAGTGTTGTTTTTACTTGTCGTTATCTACTTGCCACCAATTCTGGGAAGTGTGGGCCCATTACCTTTTATTGAAGTCTCTCTACAAATTGGCCTTATTTCACTTTTCCACTCTTAAATGAAATTCAGATGTATACTATATCCACTGATCTTCTGTTTTCTGGACTCCTTTATTTTTACATCATTTTAGCCTGATACCGTGTCTGGTTCCTGGCAGGTATTTGATCATGTGTTTCTCCAATGATAGGACAAATTCCAGGACAAACTATACTTTCCTTTGTATAATTTATTTCTCTTTTCTTTTTATGCTTGAAATTCCATTCTTCTGTGTAACTTACTCTGTCTACTTTAGCTCTTTTTCTTCTGCTTTCCTGTACCTCATTTGATAGAGCTCATTTGGTACTCAGTGGGAGAGAGTCTTACAACATGGCCTATTTGTTGGAGGTTAGAGTGGGTGAAACCTTTTCCTTGGCAAGAGTATATTCAGAGATATTTAGACTTGGTTTATGTGATACATGGATTCTGGCTTGCAATAAAGTTAGATTTAAATATTTAAAAATTAACAAAGATAAAAGTGATGAGAGTGTGGGTATAGCTCCATGCTAGAGTTTTGTCCAAGCATGTGTGAAGTCCTGTATTGTCCCCAGCACTGAGAAAGAGAAAGAGAGAGAGAGAGAGAGAGAGACAGAGACAGAGACAGAGACAGAGACAGACAGACAGAAACAGAGAGACAGTCACATAGACAGTCCTTACTGATATTCAGCTAAGGATACATAATGAAAATCTAAATTATAAACATCATGTTTAAATGTAAACATAATGAAAATGGTAGATTCTTATACAAATTAAAAATAAAGATGTCAAAGATTTAAAGTCCTTAATATAAAAGAACTCATATACCAATAAAGAGAAATTGTTAGAAGATACTAGCAAGAAAATTGCAGTAGAAGAAATAACAGCCAATTTTATAAATAAATGTTTAATCATATGAGTAATAGAAAAAAGGCGAACATCCTTTAGGCAGTGGATGCTGTTGAATTAGCAAAATTTAAAAAACTACTGGCAAAAGTACTGTAAAACAAGCATTTACATATGCTTCTGGAAGAAAGCTTACTTGGTATGACCTTTGTAGAAAGCAGTTTGGTAGTAACTGAGAGCTTTGCATTTTTAATGTTTTAACCTAATAAGTTCCTTCTTAGGAATTAGTCCTAAAGCTCTTAAGGAGAAAAATGAAATATTTCTTTTTTTTGAAATATTTCTATAATATTCATCATTTATCAGTGTTTTTCATACAAGAGAAAAACTTGTAATCACTTAAATGCACAAAAGGGAGGAAGTATTTCCTTAGGTGGAAAATTATGAAACCATGAAGTTATAATTTTGAAGAATATTTTAAAGCAATTAGAAAGTGTAATGCTATGTTTTTGCAGTTTGCTGTGCAAACATATGGCCTGAAATGTAGCAAAATAATGTTATCTCTGGGTGATAAGGTGGGAAAATAATTTTTCCTAAATTTTATTGTGTTACTTTTATAATAAAGCATACTGTATAAAACTTCTTGTTTGACTGATTAGCTCCATGTGTAGTTTCTGAGGGAGGCACTACAGGCAGGATGTTTTGGAGGACAGATTTGAGCTAGGTCCACTTTACTTTCTTTCTTTTTTTTGAGACAAGTTCTCACAGTATAGCTCAAGGGGCTCAAACTCACTGTGAGGCTGAGATTGCAAGACTGGCCTCAAATTAGTGACTGTCCTCCTGCCTCAGTCTCTTGAGTCCACTTGTTTACTATTTATTTATTTGGTCTTGTTACCTACTCCAGGCTGACCTTGAACTTACTGTGTAGCCCAGGCCTGAAACTTACATCAATCCTCCTATATTCCTCCTAAGCAAGAATATAACAAAGCAATCTTCCAGCCTCCTAAGTACTGGGATTACAGGTCTGTGCTACCACATCCAAATTCATCTTGTTTTTTATTACACCTTTGTCCCCAGCCTCTGTGTGGCATGACCATACTCTTTCTAATTAATGGCATGACCATTAACTTCCTTATACTATCAAATAGGACTTCTAATACCTAACTCACAAAGTTGTCAAGATTAGAAATGGTAATATATAATATAATAATATTCAAATAAATTTTAAAACTAAACTACTAAGTGTGTAATTACTGTGGGAGTTATAGATTAAGTATGTTTCGCTAAAATAAAATTTAAATGGTAATAATTAAAGTGCAGTTTTAGTTTTCTGCCAAGAAAAACATTGTTTTCATTGTTGTTAATCTGTTTCAGTTGTTGAACTATTACAGATGTCATGTTTATCAACTTGGGTCCCCCAGGAGAATTAATTCCTTGTTATCTTTAGGCATCCATGTGCGTATAATGGATTTGCTTCTCTCATGTGCATTATGGTACCAGTTATATGCCATTTTGTTTCTCATAGGGGAGGAGACAGTCACCCACATCATTGTGGTCTGTTCTGTGGTTCAGATAAAAAGTCCTGATTGAGATGCCCAGCACATAGAAACACTAAATAAATAGAAATAGTTCCTATTGGTTTTTGCCCTGAAAGTTGTATGTAAGAGCAGTGACTTTCTGGATTTCTTTGCTCTGTATATGCCTTTGGGAAGAGGTATTTTGCAGTGTGATCCAGTAAGTGGACAGTTGTATGGCGATCTGGCTCTATGCTACAGGACTTTGAGCCCTTTCTCCCATTTGCCCTCATGTAGTGTAGCAGCCTCTTTCTTCCACTGTAGGGCGCCAAAGTGCTGTTTCCCATCTGGGTTGAGTTTCTGAAGTCCTCTCCCCATAATTGTCTTAGTATTAGATACTTATTTAGGCTTCCAGCTTCATGGTTTTTCACCATTTGCTTTACGGTATAACATTCAGTGCTGGCTGTTTATTTCTGTTGTTTGGGGGTGTTGATTTTTTTTAATATATTGGTAAGATAATTGTTTTAATATGTTTTCTGATGAATATATTTTTATGACTGTTCTCATTTTATTTTAGCTACTGATTTACTTCTTGCCTGGAATCCTATTTGTTTGGGATTGGTAGAAGGTGTTATTGGGAAAATTCAACTTCATTCAGGTATGTTTCTACAAACTACTTGTCAAATGTAGTGTGGCATTCAGTGACATTGACCTACATGAAGAATCTTTTGTCTTAGCTTTGGTGTGTTCAAATGGGTGTAATTTCATATGTGAAAATAGGTTAAAGCTTTAGAGATATAAGGATAAAGCTTCAACGAGACATGGTGGCACATACCTATAATCCCAGATGCTTCAGTGACTGAGGCAAAAGGATGGAAAATTCAAGTTCACCCTGAGCAACTTAGTGAGATTTTGTTTAAGACTGAAAAAGCTTCAGAGAAACCTTTGTCCTTTACTAAAAACAAAATAAAAAAATGAACAGAAACCTTACTGAATACCCAACATGTGTCAGAAATTTTGCTAGTTGATGTAACACAGTAGTGAGCAAAACCTTATCCTTTTTACCCTCAGGACGCTTACAATTTAGGAGGAAAGACAGATATGAATAGTTACATAAATATATAGTTATTTGATGATTATAGCAGAATTTGTGAAGAAAAGGTATAATTACTGCATACATTGACTTCAAGGGAGGGAATAGGAGCAAAGCTGGAGAGGAAGGCAGGTGGCAGCCTCTGATTGCCCGGCTTTGAGTTATCTGCCCATTCCTGATGCATTCAACTCTAGCCAGAAAAGAATATGGGTGTCTTAATAGTCTATGTGGCAAAACAGAAAAGGTGGATATGTTGGGAGCCATGGAAAATAGGAAATCGATCAAATGTGTGTAGGTGGGACTAGACCTCAGTGCCTAAAGCAAACAAGTTACCTCAGTCCTGGTTGGTTAAAGTGAGCTATTAGTCATTAGGAAACCTTGTGTCACGTGTTACTAACTTTGCAAAAGTATAAGCAAAATACCATTTTGTTGTGGGAAAAAAAAAATATATATATATATATATATACACATATGTATATGTACATATACATACACAAGATAGTTAGGATATACAGCTACTTTCTCTTAGTTCATTGATAAGAAAGGTTTGTACTAATATTGTTTAGACAAGATATCATGTCTACATCTTGTCCTCTGAATAACTACTATGAAGACAACAATATACAATGCATTAATTATTGTAACTGTCCTACTAACCTATTTTGAAACTGTTTCATTGCTATTTTATCTTTTTTTCTCATTAAAATGAATTAAAAAAATAAAAAAAAAATAAAACAAAAATAGTCTGTGTGGGCTTTGCAGGGACTCTTGTCCAGGGCAGACATTTGATGGACAGTCTAGGTCATTTTCCAGGTCCTCCTCTGGAAGGACAGGTTCCTGGGTTTGGAAAGAGATTTTTATTTTTTTAAAACAGCACAAGTAAACCAGGCATGATGACAAACACCTGTAAACCCAGCACTTGGGAGCCTGAGGCCGAAAGATTATTGCAAGTTTCAGGCCAGCCTGGGCTAGATGGAGGGTTCAAGATCAGTCTGAACTACATAGTGAGATTCTGTCTCAATAAAGTTGAGTCCCACAAAGCTAACTGGAAAGAGCTAACTGAAGCACTATATATAAATACCTCTTTTTTCTTGGTATCAATTTTTTTTTTTTTCAATACTGGGAATTAAATCCAAGGCTTTCACAATGAGCTACATTCCCTAACCCTTTTTAAGTTTTGAACAAGGTCTCACTAAGTTGCTAAATTGCATAGACTTGACTTAAATTTGTAATTCTTCTGGTTTAATTACCCACAATGCTGGGATTAAAGGCTTGTACTACCATGCCTGGAAGTTTTAATCCTTTTAAAATAAAATTATTCAGAGAGCCGACCAAATAGCTCAGCGGATTAAAGTGCCTACAAGCAGGCACAGGGGCTAGGGGTTCAATCCCTGTGCCTGTCTGCTAGCCCCACCCCAGAGACATGCTGAGATGGCAATTGAGACTGGGCATGGTTGCTTGCATATATAATCCTAGCTCTTGGGAGGCTATAAACAGGTGGATCACTATGAGTCCAATCTAGAAGTGAGACCCTGAACATCCTGTAGACCCTTCCCTAAAATACAAAAATAAATAAATAAAATCATTGAGTATTTTGGACTATTTTTTGTGATTTAGCACATATCAGAGATGATTTAATTTTCTTTTGTTATATTCTTTTCTTCCCCCACTTTGGTTTTTTGAATGTATTTTTAGCTCAGTATTCTGGTGAATGCCTGCAATCCCATAACTTAGGAGGCTGAGGCAGGAGCATTTTGAGTTCCAGGCTAGCCTGGGATATGTAATGACTATAGGGTTTTGTAAAATATACTCATATATATACCAACCAGATTAAGAAAGGAAATATGACCAATATTAAGGGCTCTCTTTGTGCTGTTTTGCTGTTTTGTAAAACTATAGGGTTTTGTAAAATATACTCATATATCTACCAACCAGATTAAGAAAGGAAATATGACCAATATTAAGGGCTCTCTTTGTGCTGTTTTGCAAGTGACCTGTTTACTTTGTAGAAGAGATCCTACTATTTAAAATTTTGTTCATATCATCCCTGTTATTTTCTTTTTTGTATTTTTAAGGAAGGGTCTACAAGTATTCAGGGTCTCACTACTAGATCAGACTTGTAGTGATCTGCCTGTTTACAGCCTCCCAAGAGCTGGGGTTACAAGCATGTGCCACCACACCCAGTCTCAACTGCTATCTCAGCACACCCCAGGGGCGGAGCTGGCACTGCAGGTCCAGGGATTGAACCCCTGGCTCCTGTGTATCCACTGAGCTCTTTGGGGAGCCCTATCCCCGTTATTTTCATTACTGCTTTTATTACATGTTTTCCTAGACAGTATGTTGCGAAGGTTTATACTTGGGAAATTTTGTATAAATGACATTAAGCTGCTCATATTCTTTCACCTTCTTTTTATTGTTTACATTTTTGAGATTTACCCATGTTGTTGTATAAAACTGGATCTAGGGCTGAGGAGATAGCTTGGCTTTCTAAGTGACTGCCTGGCAAGCAGAAGGACCTGTATTCAATCCCCGGTACCTCATGCCATGCTGGCCCTGCTATGCCAGCCACTGAAACCACATGTGGTGGCACACACCTATAATCCCGGTGCTGGGGAGGCTGAGACAGGAGGATCACTACGAGTCTGACTTGTGTAGTGAGACCCTGTACCAAATAAATAAATAAATGAAAGATTAAAACCCTAAAACTGGATATATTGAGATTTCTTTCTTTCTTTTTTATTTATTTATTTATTTATTTTAAAGTTTATTTATTTATTTGTTGTTGTTTTTGTGTGTGTGTGTGTGTGTGTGTGTGGCCAGCTCAGCCCACCAGGGGGTGGGGCTGGCTGGCATGTGGTGCTGGGGGATTGAACCACGGTCCCTATGCTTTGCTAAGCTTGTTCTAAGTAGGTGCTTTAGACCACTGAGCCATCTCACCAGCCCCCCTTTCTTTCTTTTTTAATGTATTTGGTACAGGGTTTCATTATGCAGCTCAGAATCATAGTGATCCTCCTGTTTTCAGCCTCCCAAGTACTGGAATTATAGCGTGTACCACCATGCAATCTCAGTGGCCTTCTCAGTGTGCTTGGGGGCAGGGCCAACATGGCCTGTGATGCTAGGAATCAAACCAGGTCTCTGTGTTTGCCTAGGCAGGTGTTTAGTCTACAGGGCTCTCTCACTGGCTCGATTTGTTCTTTTTCTTGTGATTGGTTTATTTTCTCTCCTTCCCCTCATTTTTCCTGTTAGAAGTAATACTGCTATGAGCATTGTTGTATATTCTACCTTTAGTAGGTTTTTAAAAAATTCTTTGAATACAGAGGAAAAAAGCATTTAGTCATTGTGTAACCATGGTATTTTAATAACAGTCTCCTACCTGTCCACATTTACATACATATATTTTTAATTCATTTACATGCTGACAGGATAATTTCACAACTGAATGTTCTGTGCTAAAATTCATTTTCTATTATTTAAATGACATGTATGAAACTTCTGAGTTATTTTTCTTCAATTTCAGTCACATTTGAGCAGTGAATAAGTTACCAAAAAACAGTCAGGAGATTCAAGCTCCATTTAGTAGCTTTGAGATACAGGAGAAAGTTACATGTTTCTTTTTATTTGTTGTTGTCTAGTAAGCCACCTTTTGAGCAAATGGCTTGATGCAACAACAGTGTATAATACCACATGAATCCTGTGTTAACTGAGTGGCTCTCCTGCCCTGTTCTTCGCTGGCAGACAGCCATTCTTGCAGTTGCGTGCTGGGAGGTTTGCCTTCACGTAGTCTCTTACTCCATGGATCTCCTCTTCTGATGTCTTTTTCTCTCCTGGACAGCCTGCACACTTCATCTGGGTACCAAGAAAACAGGTCCCACAGTGTAAATGCTTCACATTCGTAAAGATTGAGAACATTGTCTTTGTTACTTTTTTAGGGTATTGTGAGTCTCAAAATGAGGTTCTTCATTAAATTATAAATCACTACTTTATCAAGGTTGTTTGGGTAAAACAGATCTATTAGCTTATGCAAAGACATTTTTGTGAAGAATGCAAGGGATCCAAACTAGAAGTGGTGGGGCTGGGGAGATGGCTCAGTAGAATAAGTGCTTCCCTGGCAAGCGCAAGGGCCTGAGTTCAGTCCCCAGTTCTGCCACAAAAAAACAAAACAAAAGAAAACAAAAAGCCGAAAAAACTAGAAGCGGATGTTGTACAGAATCTGAGGTTACTTCCTTGGAGAAAGTGGTCTACAGTCATCATCTCTCCCTATACATGACTTTCATTTTCCCTTTCTAGCTTTTTCTATTTGTGTATATGGAGGAAAATATTTCTGCTATCAAAATGACATTCATATCCCTCAAACCAGCTAACATCTAAGATTCCATGTTATCAGTGGGGACTGACTAGCTATCAACAATAGTTGAATAGTGAGTCCGATTCAAACTCTTATAAAACAGACCTACTAGCCTAGTCTAGCCAATGGTCTGTATTGGTCATCTAGTTCAAAGTGCTCCATATGCCCACTTGCTTAGGTAGGAAGAGCAGTCAGAGCGTGAGGGAATGGACTTGGCAGGTAACCCAAAAGTTGTCTCTGATACGCATTGTATGAATACAATGAGTTTTTGATGCAACAGACATATGGTCAGCCCCTGTTTGTATGTCCTTTCCCTCCTTGTATCTCTTGCCTTTCTTTGGTCCCCAGACTGGAGGTTGACAGACAGTGAGCACACCTGTGATCAGGATATTTTAGAAGGAGAAGTGTTCAATAGGAGAGTAGAGTGAACTAGAAAAAATATAAAAAAGCAGAGCAGTAAAAATCTCTTCTCAATATATAATATTCCTTGAACCATATTTTTTCCCTGTCTCTAAACAGGTTTGATTATGAGATAGGAAATGGGAAGGAAGCAAAGGAAGATCTTTTTGGGGTCATCTGTTGCTCTTGCTTTCCCTCCGCAGTCCTGTGTTGCTCACTTAGCTTGTCACCCTGAGCATCCACCTCTCTTTTCTTCTTCCTTCAGCTTCTGTGCTTCAGGATGCTACATTTCCTTATTTCCCTGTGCCCTCTTCAAACTCTTGCTTCTGGCTTAGATTGGCCCCAAAGAGCTGTGTTTTTGTTATGCATAGAACTGAGCTAATGCTTTGAAGACATTTCCCAAGGGACCATTTTATCTTTGGGGAGTAAAGAATGTGGGGAATAAAATGACTGCACTTAAACTTTCTTTCACTCCTGTTTCCCTCCTACTGATTTTCTACATATTAATGCATGAATTTTGTTCTTGCCTAGTGAGATGGGAACATAAATTTATTTGAACAGATGTCATTGACAGTCTTAAAATGGCGTGGGTGAACCAGGCCGCTGTTCCTGATTGTCACTGAACTCTGAGCTCTGAGAAATGTAACAGGATCTCATGACTTAGGGACTGTATCACTTTGCTCAGGCTGCCACAGCAGATCTTTTAGGCTTGGTGACTTAAATAACAAAATTTTATTATCTTAAATTCTAGAAGGCAGAAGTTGGAGGTCAACTTGTTGGCAGAATTGATTTCTTCAGACATTTCTCCCCTTGGCTTATAGGTGTTTCATTTTCTCATCTTCATTTGGTCTTCTGACTGTGACTGTGTCTCTAAATTTTCTCATCACATATTGGATTAAAGTCAACATTAAGGAACTCATCTGGATGTTATTACCCGTTTAAGGACTGTCGCTAAATACAGCCACATACTGAGACAGTAAGGGTTAGGATTTCCACATTAATATTGATAATTCAGCCCCTAATATGAACCTAATGTCCCCTGAAATGCTTATTATAAAATATTTCACAGAAAACCTCCTCAATCTGGTCTATTTGGGACCGAAAGAAGACTAGTTTGAATAGTTCCACAGTGGCCTTGTGTCAGTTTACATCATCTCTGCTTCAGTTGCTGTTTATAAGACAAAGATGATAGTAGCTCCTTAATATAGTTACTGTGAGGATTTAATAAAATCCTACAAGTGAGTTAGTTGTTGGACAAACTAGGCACTAGTATGTGCTGGCTATTATTTTTCTTCCTTAAAGTTTCTAAGAGGTGTTAGATATTTTTATTAGAGAGCCACCTAAATTCTAGATACATAGTTTTGAAAAACTGGACTTATACATGGACTATTTTTCTGTTAATATCGTCACAAACTTGTAATGTTAAGTCACTAAAAACTCCATTGTGAGGCTCTGTAAAATATTGTTTTAGTACCAAAACAGTATTAGCATTAGCAAAAGTTATATTTTATAATTCATATCCCCCTTTAAGAATATATTTTGTAAGTATTTTTGCTGTAGTATTCTTTGCTATTAATGGAGCACTTTTAAAGATTTTAGAAATTGTTATTAGTACATGTTTGCTATATATAGTAATAATATACTTTGTAGGGAGTTGGTCCATGTACATAGCACATCTTAATTCTTTTGCTTCTCTCCTCCCTCCATTTCTAGGTGCCCTTCTCATCTGCAAACAGTTTATTTCCCTGTTTCCTATTACCTATCATTTACTTTGCTTTTAAAATTATTTATAATTTGGGTTTCTTATAAGAGAAACCAGGTGATACTTAAGTTTGTGTTACTTATTTCACCTAATGTTATGATCTTAGAGTACAACCATATTCCTATAAATGACTCATGTTTATTCTTTATGGCAGACTACTGCTCTATTCTGTATAAATGCTGGGTTTTTTTCTTTTTTTTCCTAGCAGATTTTAATTAGCTATGCCTGTTTTGAAAATCTATAACATATGTTGTATGCTACCCTGTTTCTGTCTTTTTAAATTAATTTTATTGAGAAACAAATAGTAATGAGACAGTTTCAAAACAGGATAGTAGGACAGTTACAATAATTAATAATGTTGTATATTGTTGTCTTCGTAGTATTCATACTACAAGATGCAGACATGATATCCTGTCCATACACTATTAGTACAAATCTTACTTCTCATTGAATTAAGAGAAAGTAGCTGTATATCTAACCTATTTTATATATACAGTTACACAATGTTCCTTCATTTATATCCCCCCTTTTCATTTAGATTTGTCAGAGATGGGTATTCCATTGCCGTTTATATATTATAGGTGCATGAATTCAGCAAAATAATCCAATATAGTCCAGTAGTCATAGTGGGTTATCCGTAGGACTGTGCATACCTCAAAAGTCATCTCTGAAATTGCTGGGCTCCAGACCTTGTTCCCTGTTCTAGCTGTACTTTCTACTACCCTCTTCATTTTTTTTTCCATAATTTTATTGAGAAATAGCAATGAGACAGTTTCAAATCAAATTGGTAGGATAGTTTCAATAATTAACACATTGCATACTGTCTTCCTAGTGGTTATTTGTTGTACAAGATGCAGACATGATATCCTATTTTCAAACACTATTAGAACAAATCCCTCTATTCATTGAATTAAGAGAATATAACTGTATATCTATCCTAACTTTTTTGAATACACAGATACAAAGTGGACATTCATCTGTATCCCCTTTTTTTGTTTAGTTCTGTCATTTAAATAGTATAGGTGCATGAACTCAGCAAAATATTCCAAAACAGTCCAGTAGTCCATAATAGTATTGGGTCTTCCGCTTGACTGGCAGTGTCAGAAGTTGTTGACCTGAGTCCCCTACATCTCAACATAACAACATGTTTTCTGTCTTTTTTTCTATTTGTTTTTGCTTCTGTTGTTACTCTTCAAAATAAAATAAAAATTTTAAAAAGAAACATTTTATTTTATTGTATTTTTGATACAGAGTCTTGCTACAACATGGATTGAACTCAGGTCTTTGCAATTGCTAGGCATCCATTTAAGCCACTGAGATCTATCTCCTCACCCGTAAATGTCATGTTCTTTATCCTTTAATCTGTTTATAAACATGTCTAATGAGCCACTTTTAAGAAGCTAACCAAATAATTGTTCTGTTAACCCTATGCTTAGAAAATACCTATTTAGAACTGTTCACTTGTTTTAGGATTAGAAGTCTTTTTCCCTAGACATTTGCAGGCAGGTAGACTTTCAGCCAGGTGCAACGTAGTCTTTTCAGAAAGCTTGGATGTGTCTCTAATGCTATTGTAAATATTTTTTATTCACTGTAGTGTCTAGGAGGAAGTAAGTATGATATAACAATTATAATTACATGTTAATTTTTTTCCTTAGTTATTGTTATTGTTTTGATTTTTATTTCCTTATTTTATGCCCTCTTTGGAGAATTAAACTCAGAGAAAGCATGGGTTGAGACAGTGTCTGTTCTGCTGACTTGTATCCCTGTGTTCTGGCCCACACCTGGGGAGTCTAAACCAGGAGGAAGTTGAGTTCAAGGCCAGCCTGAGTGCCTACTATGGGCCTGCATTCAGTTCTGCGGGCTGTTGGGTGAATAGAATTTGGAGTTTCCAAAATCATAGACTCACACTTGAATCTGAGTGGCAGATGTTAATTACCCAATCACACAGTTTTATCATTAGGCTTAAGTTTCTTTTCTTTTCTTCCTTTCTTCCTTTCTTTCTTCCTTCCTTCCTTCCTTCCTTCCTTCCTTCCTTTTTTTTTTTTTTTTTCTGTATTTTAGGGAAGGGTCTATAGGGTGTTCAGGGTCTCACTACTAGATCAGACCCTTTACAGCCTTCCAAAAGCTGCGATTACAGGCGCACACCACCACCCCCAGTCTCAATTGCCATCTTAGTGTGCCCCGGGGGTGGGGCCGGCAGGTAGGCCTGGCCCCTGTGCCTGCTTGCAGGCGCTTAAATCCGCTGAGCTATTTGGCCAGCCCTTGGCTTAAGTTTCTAGAAGAAATTTGTGTCATGCTGTGGGCCCGAAGAGATAGGGTTGGCGTCCCAGATTGAAGGCATCCCTGAAGAAATGTGTGATCTAAGGCCTAAAAAGTGAGGACTTGAGCTAATGAATGCAGTGGGGGCTATGGGAAGGATGAGAGGAGATATGGTGCATGGCAGAGTAAACAGCTGTGCAAAAAAAGCCCATATGATCGATGTTTTCCTAACATTTACTTTCTTTGCAGTATACCTATATCTTTACATAGAACTCCTTCATTAAAAGATGATTTTTTTTTTTTTTTTTTTTTTTTTTTAGCATAGAGATTATAAGTGGATCACAAAAACTCTTCAGTTTAAAATATAGTTTGGGTACTGAGAAGAGGATAAGCTCAATTAGAATAAGAAGTATCTGAATATAAAAAGTACATAGGCTCATCAGCAAAGATATATATCCCACAATATATTTAGAGCTAGTTTGAAAAGAAAATTGTCAAGTCCTGATTAATTTGGCAATAGTCTCTTTGTTTAGTAATTGAGTTACTCTTCATAGTACTGAACAATCACAGACAAAAATTCACTCAAGTAGATCTCATTCATTAAAATAATATTCACCATCTGTTCCTTTTCCACTTTTGAAGTGGTGAGAATGTCTCAGTAATCAAGATAGTAAAATGCCTTTTGCATATGATTTAGAAATTGATTTGTCTTCTCTAAGGATACTTTCTTGAAATGGTAAGAAATATTTTGAATGTTTTAGTGATAAGTAAATTAAGTATCTCTAGCATTGGTTAGTACTGTACTTGCTCATAAAACCATTAGACAAACCTTCATTCTTCAAGGATATTAGAAAAGTGCCCTTGCAGAGCTCTCAGCCTGGTTCCTGGCCCAAGGCATTTTATTATTTATTTAGGTGTTATTTAT
>NW_004524586.1:24936079-24948928 GCF_000260255.1 Octodon degus | reverse complement strand
TTGTACAACATAGTGACTTAAAATAAAAAAGGACATAGTTGTAGTTCAGTCTGAAGGGCTTGGTTTCTTTCTCTTTTTTTCTTTTCTTTTTCTTTGTTTCTTTCTTTCTTTTTTTTTTTTTTTTTGAGACAGGGTCTTGCTGTATAGTTCAAACTTCCTATGAACTCACTTTGTGACCCAGGCTGGCCTCAACCTTGGGGTAATCCTCCTGCCTCAACTCTGGAGTGCTGGGATTATAGGCATGTGCCATCACATTCTGCAAAGTCTTGGTTTCAATCCTTAGTATTATGAAAACAAAACAAAATAAAACAAGGGGCTAAGGATGTAGGTCAGTGGTAGAGTACTTGCCTAACATGTGTGAGCCCATGGGTTCAAATCTGTGGCTCTGAAAAAAAACCCCACCCAACTAAATTTATGTCTTGGTGCTTATAGGCGATTTTCTTCCCTTGTACAAAGGTTTATTTTCTTTAAAATAAGAATATTATTTACATTATAGCACTTCTACAACAATATATCATTCAAATATAGAATATAATGTAATTCAGATATATATTTTATATTTTCTCATTCAATTTGATGTCAGAATTTTAAATTTTTTTATCCTTTTTTTCCCCCCATTTGAACCCAGGACCTGGTGCATGCTTTGCCACTGAACTACATTCCAGCCCACAGAATTGCCTAGATGTAAAATTTTCATTGGTGACTAAGTTTCTGGTTAACCTTTAAGAGTCTTTAACTTTAGTTTGACTGATCCATCTGGTTAGTAACGAAGTTGTGGAAGCAGGCAGCAAAGTGAGAGAAGTACTGTCTTTGGTATCTTCTTGTCTTTTTTTTCCGCCCTCATGTTCCTTTTACTCTTTCGTCAGGTACCTACCCTAGGTGCTGCATGATTCATACTTCTTTCTTTGCCCCTTGTTCCATTAATTTGTACATTAATTTTCCATTAATTCCATTAATTTTTCCCTTCACTATAATGTGAGCCTCAATCTCTTTTGTGTAGACATCCTACTCTTATCACAGAAGCAATTCTTGATTTTGTCACAGGGATGTGATCATAGTTCTGAGCTTTCCCAGAGGTTTTTTTTTTTTTTTTTAAATAAGCATGTTTCCTATTTCTATAAGTATTTCTTAAATGTCATGGTGGAGCCCTGTCTTTTTAGTCATACATCCTTTGAGGCAAGTGAGTTTGCCTCATTTGCTATTCTATTACTCCTTTTTCTAGTCATGAATTCTTATTTTTGGACTCTAGTATCTTTTTCTTTTTTTTTTTTTAATATTTATTTATTTATTTATTTATTTATGTGTGTGTGTGTGTGTGTGTGTGGCCAGCTCAGCCCACCAGGGGGCGGGGCTGGCTGGCATGTGGTGCTGGGGGTTTGAACCGCGGTCCCTGTGCTTTGCTTAGCTTAGCTTGTTCTAAGAAGGTGCTTTAGACCACTGAGCCATCTCACCAGCCCCTCTAGTATCTTTTTCCATAGTAATTTCAGTAGTATTAACAGTAAAGTTTGTTCTTCAGGCTCAGACAATGGGGGAAATTATAAAAGTGACTTTTTATAGTCATTCCCTTCTTTATATTACTTTTGGAATTTTTATCTTATTGAACATTCTGAAATACTTCCAATCAAATTATTATGAGGGTGTGTTTAAGAAAGAAGATTCTTGATAAATATGTTGAGTTCTCCTTAAGTAGTAAATGCTATTAATTATCAAATTTTTTTAACTTTACACACACACAATTATATACAAGTAATACCTATGATATACATTATATCCACACACATGTATACCTATATATATATGTGTGTATATATATAAATATATAATCAGTTTTCATTATTTGCAGTAATTATATTATACAAAATCACCACAAGCCTCAAATTAGTGCATATTGAACTACTCTGATGACATTTTTGTAAACCAGTCAACATGTAACCTTGTTCTATGTGTTTATATTTAAGTACTCACATATGGATATATGCACACACATTTTTTTCTTTTCTTTTTTCTTTTTTTTTTTGAGACAGGAGTTTACCATGTAACTCAGGCAAGCTTGGAACTCACTATATAGCTCAGTCTGGTCTTGAGTTCACAGTGATCTTCCTGCCTCAGTCTCCTGAGTTCTGGGATCACAGGCATGTGTCACTACTCCAGGCAGGACATTTTACTTGATCTGTGTTATTGATTCATCAACATCAAACTAAACTGATGACCAGCAACCCTAATACCTGGACTAAGTTTATCTAGTACACATTTTCTCTATAAGGCACATCGTAACCTTCTTGTTCTTGGGAACAATAGACTGCACTTGAGCACTGTGAAAGTTAAACCTAATTCTCAGTTCAACTAGATTAAGAGACTCCTGGCAATGTGGCTGGGTTATGGGGGCACTATAGGTACTGGTGGACTAGTGCATTGCTGTTCATAGGTGTGTGGTCTGGAGGTGGCACCCAGTTAGACGTAGGTTAATCAGGGTAACCCTTTCAAGGGAATACATTTCGCTGGCGGTCTTTCTCTGTGCTCTGCTTCCCCACTGCTATGAGGTAGCAGTTTTCCTCCTGCGTGTCCTTCTGTCAGGATGCTCCTGCCTTGAAGCCAGCCTGCTGCAGACTGGGAGCCAAATAAGACTGCCCTCCTTTAAATTGTAGGTATCAAGTGAATTGTAACAGCACTAGGGAAGCTGACCGATGCAAATATTATGTTGAATGCCACTTTATTATTGTTTTTTTTATTTTTTATCCATTCATAAATTACTTTTATTTCTCATTAAATGAGCAATTATTACCATATTGCTAACAGATATATTTATTATTACATATCCATCAGTGCTGCTTGCAGTACCACTTGAAACATATATATCGTCCTAGAGACAATTTTCCAGTGTGAATGCCATTTTTAACAGCAAAATCACCAACCAAAAGTAAGAAAATACAAACTGTGGCAAAAGTAGACTGCAGACTGAATACTTGCTTGCAAGATGACATAGCCTTATTTGACCTCATCTGGTCATGTGTGCATCTGGTACGTCAAAGTTTTTGTGTGTCCATTAAGGTCTGCCAGAGTAAAACAAGTGTTGATGTTAGGGTGGCAAAATAGGTTTTGGCAAGCAGGGAAATTTACAAATAAGACCTTATGAGTAATAAATGCTAACTATGTATAATTTGTATAGATATAAGATGTGATTGAAAAAAATGGTAAATGTTTAAAATTTTTAAAAAACTTATTACAGTAAAAGACACAGTGCCACTAATTTCTCTTAAAATACCACACCCCTGGTTCAGCACATTCATCCTATCGTTCTTAATACTTTCTGAAGCAGTTCTGGAAGTTTTTTGTTATTGTGCTGTCGTTGCTGCTTTGATATCCTGAGTTGATTCAAAAGATTTATCTTTTGGGCCAGTTAGATAGCTCAGTGGACTAAAGTGCCTGCTTAGGCACAGCATAGTGGCTAGGGTTTGATCCCTGGCTTGAGGTGCCAGCCCTGCCCCTGGGTGCCCTGAGATGGTGATTGAGACTGGCTTTGGTGGCATGCACCTATAATCCCAGCACTTGGGAGGCTGAAAACAGGAGAATCACTATGAGTCCAGCCTACATAGTGAGACCATGTAGACCCTGTACTAAAAATACATAAAAAACAAAAAAAAAGATTTGCCCTTTGTGCTCATTTTGACTTTTGAGAAAAGCCAGATGCTGCATAGTATCAGACCTGGTGGATGAGGAGAGCTGTAATGATTTTATAGATGCCTTTTTTTAGATGGCATGTATGATAAGAGTATGTACTATATTTTATCATATTCCATAAAGACATTTGTGAAAGACTTCCAGAGCTACTTCAGAAAGTGGCAGAAATGATGGAATTAGTGTGTTTGAAGGTAGAGTATTTTGAGGGAGTTTCATGGCAATATGTCTTTTTTTTTAAATTTAAACATTCACCATATATTTTAGTCACACTTCATATATATGCAAGTTTAACCCAAGAATGTTTTTGGGTGGGGTGGGGAGATAGCTCAGCAGGCCTAAGTGCTTGCCTGGCAGGTACAAGGTCCTGAGTTCAATGCCTGGAACAAAAAAAAAGGTCTTGGGGAAACATTAAAAACAATTACAAAAAAACATACAGTAAATTCTCATTTAACCTTGACATGTAACAGCTATTGAGAACAAAGAATGAAGATAGTTCTTTTTTGGTTTTTAAAACAATTTTTATTATTTAATTGACTTTGTTATTGGGTTTATTAAGAAGCTGGGTCTCTTTGTGTAGAGGCCAGTCACCTCCAATTTTGAAACAATTCTTATTCCACTTTTCAAAGCAAAAGTTTATTTTTATGATGATAAATTTGTGTCTTGAGTGAAAATCCTGATTTTTTTTTTTTAATGTGGTAGAATTTGATAGGGAACTAGAGACTACATTAAATTTTTTTCCCTGGTCTGTTAATGACTACATTAAATTTTAAAGATTTGAGAAAACATATTAACATTTTAGGGGACTAAGCTACTGCTATGTGGAAAATGTACTTTTATGTAGAAAATCATTTTGCACAGTAGTGTTAGACTTTTTTGGCTTTTAAAGCTAAATGAGTTTATATTTTTATAGAGTACAGTAGATTAATTTTCTGGCATATCTTTATTAGAGCTTCAGTTCCTTATTAATTTCAGTTCTAAGCTTCACAGCCTAAGCTTGACTATCCTCCTAATTGCACTGCTTGGTACATTTGAAATAGAGCCCTTTAAAAATATCTCTTGCCCTAGATCTCTTCTATGAGTCATTATCAATTTTCTATAAAGTTTAGAAAATTTTAGTAAGCAACAGAACAACTTTTCTAGAACACTACTGTGTTTGAAAGATGAACAAATCTATAATAATTAGCTTTTTAGTCACTGAAAGCATGTACTGTACTTTTTGCTGCCAAAAAACTGGCATTGAAAAAGCCACTACTGGTTTTGTGGTAGTATTAGTAGTTATTGCATTAAATTGATGTATGGTGCTTCCAGAAGTACATTCAGGAAATATAGTGTTCTAGTTCCATTAAGGGGTAAAAGCATTGCTTCATTGTACTTTCACAGAATAGGGCTTTAAATCCCAGCACTGGCGAGGCGGAGATGCAGGAGGATCACTGTGAGTTCGAGGCCAGCATGGGGTACAAAATGAAACCCTGTCTCCAAAAGATGAAAAAAAGAATAGGGCTTTAAAAGTAGAACATAAAAAGTTACTAAACACACTATGAATTTATATATTTAATAGAAATTTAAATTCATGCATAAACCTACTTTATAAATTTGTGCTCATGTTCTTTAAAAGTACTAAATGACCAATTAAACAGCTTATGCAACAGGTATCAACCAAATTGTTTTATGTTGAGGACTAAATAATTAAGAGAGGGAAAGGAGAAGAGCTAGGAAACATGACAGTGGTAAGCTATACAGTTATATGTAGAAGATGGGTAAGGCAATGATCCTGAGAATCTTCAGAAGGTTTTTGAAGCTAGCAGTTAATTGGAAGGATTCTCATCCTGACTAACTATATATACTGACACCTGTGAACTAAGCAACTACACTGAAGAAGGCAATTTTTAATAGTAGGTTCATGCTTGGAGTGCCTGTCATTCTGGTCTTCTGAATATGGGCTGCTTGTCATGACATGCCGATTGCTGCTGTGCTGTCTTTCGGGTAGATGATTGTTCAAAAAGAAGGGGGTGATGAATGAAGGCAGGAGACAGGAAAAGGAATGTTGCGGGACTGTCCTGTTTCAAGGTTGTATATGGTTAGATTTCTGGACTTATGTGTAAACATAAGAATTATATAATTCTTTATTCCTATTTTTAAATATATTTTATTTTTTAAAAATGTTTTTTCATATCCTGTAGGGACTTAAAGTTTAGCATATCAATGCTTGATGAAAAACACCTGTTCCATGTTACGCCTAAGATGTTTGATATTCAGACAGATAGTGAGGTTAAGCTTAACAGCCTAGGTTGTATGGTAATAACTGTAAGCTTCTCTTCTGGAGGGTTAACAACCTAAGTTTGCAGACCAAAATATTAGAGAAAAGGGAGGGCTGCAAGGAAAGCCAACATTTTGGCCCTAGCCTTCCAAGGTCAATTAAGACTCAGGACAGATGAGAACTTGTACTGTAACATCATGTAACTCAGTTGTGTCCCAAATTTTCTGATCAAGGAGATTATGGGGCCAAAGAGGAAAGTGATCGATGATGTAGAGTGTGCCAAGGAGAGTCACATGGAGAGAAAACATTCTCTCAGGCTTTCACAGAGAGCACATTGGCCAAGCAATGGCTATGACTCATCCACATGGCTGACACAGACAAAGTTTCTACAATCTGAGGTACAGGGTCTCAGGATAAATCCTGAGGGGATTTGATTGACCTTATCAGATCCAAAAGCTACAACTCTTGTTGTGTGCATAGGTCTTGCTTTACCTTGGTCTTAACCATCCAGCAGAAAAGTATAAAAATGAAGTGTAAGAAGTTATGCCATGGTGTTATGTTAAGCTGTAGGGGACTCAGGTCAACAATTTCTGACATTGCCAGTGAAGCAGAAAGCCCAATACTATTATGGACTACTGGACTCTTCGAATATTTTGCTGGGTTCACACACCTATATTCAAATGACGGAACTAAAAAAAGAGGATACAGATGAATGTCCATTTTGTATCTGTGTATTCAAAATGGTTAGGATAGATATATAGTTACATTCTCTTAATGAATAGAGGGATTTGTTCTAATAGTGTTTGAAATAGGATATCATGTCTGCATCTTGTACAGCAAATAACCACTAGGAAAAGAGTATGCAATGTGTTAATTATTGAAACTGTCCTACCAATTTGATTTGAAACTGCCTCATTGCTATTTGTTTCTCAATAAAATTATGGAAAAAATTGTTTTATGCACACTTAAATTTAAATTCTTACCAAAGATTTGTAAAAAGAGTAGAATCCATCAAACTGGAACATAATTTGTCTTCAGATAAGTTATTATAATATTACCATTTTTAGATTTCTTCAAATGAATAGCACATTAATAATAAAAGTATATAGTTCTGTATCTTCTATTATATATAGTCTGTTTAGATTGTGGAAACAGCTTACCGTAGAGCAGGTGGCTTATAAACAGCAGAAATGTTTTTCTCACAGCTCTGGGAGCTGGAGTTCAAGATCAAAGCACTAGAGGACTCAGTGTCTGGTGATTTTTTTGTTTTTTTTTTTGCAGAACCAGGGATTAAACTCAGGCCCTGCTCATTCCACTGAGCCATCTCCTTGGCCCCTCAGTGTCTGGTGAGAGTCTGCTTTCTGTTTCACAGATGGCCTTTGCTCACTGAGATTGCGTGGTAGAAGAGGCCCTGTTTCTCATTTTTAGGTCACTAACTCTTTCTCTTGTGGATGAAGTCCTGGAACCTGATTACCTACAGAAGTCCCGACCTCCTAGTAGTCATTGTTCTGGTGATTAGTATTTCAGCATATTGACTTAGGAAGAACAAAATATTTAGCTTATAGTATTCCACTTTGGACTTCCCCAAATTTATATGCTTTTTTTCTCTCTCTCTCTTTCTTCCTTCCTTCCCTTATTTAGTAGAGAATCTTACTATGCGCTTGGGCACGTAGTGATCCTCCTGTCGCAGCCTCCCCAGAACTGGAATTATAGGTGTGTGCCACCATGTCCAGTTTCCGTGGCCAGCATGGTGCACCCAGGGTTCCATGGCTGCAATGGTATGCAGTACTGGGGATCGAACCTGGGTCCTTCAGCTTGCCAGGCAGATGCTTATACAGCTGAGCTAGTTCCCCAGCCCCTTTATATGCTTTTCAGTTGCACAATACACTCATTACATCCCAGCAGTCCCAGGAGTCTTGACTTGTTCTAATATCAACTCTAAAATCTAAAATCTAGAATTTCATCTAAATATCACCTAAATTAAGTATGAGTGAGACTCAGGATATGATTCATCCTGAGGTGAATTGCTCTCTAGGCTGCCAACCTGAAACCAAATAAATTACACACTTCCAAAATACAGTGGTGGGATAGATATAGGATAGGCATATCCATCCCAAAAGAGAAGAAAAAGAAAGGAGAAAGGGATAATGAAGTCCAGGTTAGTCCAAATGATGAGACTTTTTTTTTAAGTAAAGATTTAATTTGATTTTGAATATGGAAATTGAAAGGCTTAAGAATAATTCTTTTTTAGGTGAGTGCTATACCCCAAGCTAGTAGGGTAGAGATCTCAACTAGATCCATTGAAGTAGATTAGATGTCTTGCTCCCACAGTGCTACCCAGTAAGAGTTAAAGCCCTAGGATTCCGACGGTTGTTACCATGCCTTAAGGTAGAGGCCAACTGTCTGTACTGTTGAAAATGAATCAGTAGTTTTCTTTCTTTTTTTTTTTTCCTTTCTGTATTTGATACAGGGTCTACAGGGCCTCACTACACAGATCATACTCCTAGTGATCCTCCTGTTTTCAGCCTCCCAAGTGCCTGGATTATAGGCGCAAGCTACTAGGCTTAGTCTCGGTTGCCATCTCAGCACGCCCTGGGGGCAGGGGAGTGGGGCACAGCACACCATGGATTGAACCGCCATCTCAGCATCTGCCTAAGCAGGCACTTTAGTCTGCTGAGCTGGCTGGCTGGCCCTCATTAGTTTTCTTTTTATTATTTTTTTAAATGTGTTTAGTATAGGGCCTACAGGGTCTCATTATTCAGATCAGACTTGCAGTGATCCTTCCTGTTTTTCAGCCTCCCAAGGGCTGGGATTACAGGCACACAGCACCATGCCTAGTCTCAATGCTTTTTGTGGGGTGAAGCCCACATGGCAGGCCCAGGAATTCCTGGCCCATGTGTCTGCCTAAGCAGGCGCTTTAATCTGCTGAGCTATCTGACTGGTCAGTTTTCTTTTGATACAGGGAACATAGCCTCAAGATCTCTGAATCTGCCAGATGTGGTGGTACACATGCTGAGGCAGGAGGATTGCCACAAATTCAAAGCCAGCTGCAACTACACAGCAAGACCCTGTCTCAGAACCTCCCCCGCACACCACCATCCCCCTCAGAAAAACCCCTGGGTCTCTTTTAGGGTTGTTCTTCCTTTTTCTTGAAGAATAGTGCACATTCTTAGGCAAACATCCCTGTCGTTCATAAAATCTAGAGTGTGACAGCCATTCTTTACTTTTTTCTCAGCTCCTTTCCTTTCAGTTCACACTGACAGTTTTCCTGTGTGGGTGGCTGTGGTTCACACTCACACTGATCTCCTTAGCAAAGGATGCTTGGACATACCCTTAGTATTCTGTCATATCTATATGTATATCTGTGTCTTTTTCTTGTATGGATAGGCTAAGAATTTTAAATCTTTTAAATTATACTTCTGTTTTGCTTAATAATTATCTTAATAATTATTTTTAATTATCTTTAAATATTTCTCAAATTTTACAATAATGTCAGAAGAGCTAAGCCATGACATTTTACTTAGAAATAATTTCAGCTAAATATCCAGTTTCACGTCCAAGTTCTGGAAAACAGTCCATACTATCTGTCTGCCTGGAGCAGTGCCCTCTGCAGCTGAATAACCCCTTTAATGAGTATTCCAAATTTGATGGCAAGGGTTATGTAGGCACAACTGCAACCAAGAAGATCGATGTCTACCTTCCCCTGCACTCGAGCCAGGACAGATTGCTGCCAATGAGCGTGGTGACAGTGGCCAGCGCCAGGGTGCAGGACCTTATTGGGCTCATCTGTTGGCAGTATACAAGAGAAGGACGGGAGCCAAAGCCCAATGACAATGTCAGTGCATACTGTCTGCATATTGCTGAGGATGATGGGGAGGTGGACATTGATTTCCCCCCACTGGATTCCAATGAGCCCATTCATAAGTTTGGCTTCAGTACGTTGGCCCTGGTTGAAAAGTATTCATTTCCTGGTCTGACATCCAAAGAGTTGCTCTTTGTTCGAATAAATGCTGCTCATGGATGCTCCCTTATTCAAGTGGACAACACAAAGGTCACCATGAAGGAAGTCTTGCTAAAGGCAGTGAAGCGAAGAAAAGGATCTCTTAAAATTGCAGGCCCCCAGTACTGCCTGGAGAGCAGAGTGAGCCCAATGTCGCTGTGGACCTGGAGAGCACGCTGGAGATCCAGAGCGCATGGGAATTCTGCCTGGTCCGTGAGAACAGTTCAAGGGCAGATGGAGTTTTTGAGGAGGATTCGCAAATTGACATAGCTGCAGTACAGAATATGCTCAGCAGCCATCATTACACGTCATTCAAAGTCAGCATGATCCACAGACTCCAATTCACAACCGACGTGCAGTTAGGTCACGCAATATTTAAACTAACGTAGCTAAGCAAGCATGATTATAAGCACCTCTACTTTGAATCTGATGCTGCTACCATCAATGAAATTGTACTCAAGGTTAACTACATCCTGGAACCACAAGCAAGCACTGCCTGGGCTGACTATTTGGCTCAGAAACAAAGAAAACTGAACAGATGTACAAGCTTCAGCTTCCAGAAGGACAAGAAATCAGGGCAGCAGTGACACTGGCCTCCGTCCCCAACCTGTCATTGCAGCTCAGAGCCCACCTGCCAGGGCCAGGTGGCCTTAGAGCCCACCCCAAGCCCTGCAGTGCCCCAGGAGGCCAGTCTTGGGCTCGGAGCACAGACCTGGGGCACAATGGGGAAGGCGTGCAAGGGTACCTAGGCTGCTGTTTAGGGGACCGGATGTGGGACCGCAGTGGCTTTGAGCAGCAACATGCAAGGGCCAGGCCACCCCCAGGAGCCACAGGCCACTCGGCCATCTCCACTGCGTGATGACCCTGTCCAAGGCTGTACATAGCCACCTGGACATTTCCTTGCAACTTGATCAAATTTCTTAAATGAAGAACAAAAGTGTACTTTTTTTTGCTTTTTAATAAACAGGTATACTCTAAAAAAACAACAACCCAGTTTCATTTCTTGTACAAAATGCTGGAATATTAACATACTTCATCCGACTTGTTTGCCACTTTTATGATTTCTATTTTTTTGTTCTTTGAGACAGGGTCTCCCTATCTATTATTCTAGCCAGCCTTGAACTCAGCCTGTAGTCCTGGCTGGCCTTGAACTTGCAGTGATCCTCTCACGCCAGCCTCATAAGTGGTGGGATTACAGGCGCTTCCGCGCCTGGCTTTCTTGCCACTTTATAGTAAGACTTGCTTCTCTGTGTTGTGCAGTAACATGCTCCTTATGTATGTATACCTTAGGTGGGCCTCTACTGCCCTTACTTTATCATCCTTACATAGTATTCCTTGAAGAGATTGAGGCTCTTGCTATAGCTCTTTTCTCTCCGAGCTGTCACCAGAATTACCTTCAGAAGTCCATCCATGGCAGTGCAGGGTTTTCCTAGCAGGTACCCCAAACTTCCAGGCTTTATTTGTTACCAGCCCTACAGCTGTCTTCACATTTAGGAGGTGTTTGTTATGGCAGCACCACCGTTTGTTTGTACTAAAATCTGTATTGGGACTCTCCAGAGAAACAGAGCTGGGGAAAGGGATAGAGGAATGAATGAGTGAGTGCATGAATGAGAAGAGATTCATTATGAGGGGTTGGATTACATGGTTGTGAAGGCTAAGAGGTTTCTTTCTTTCTTTCTTTTTTGGTACTGGGGATCAAACTCAGAACCTTGTACTAGCCAGGCAGGAGCTTATCCTGAACTATCTCCCTGGCCCAAGGTTTTGTGATATACCATCTGCAAGCTGTTATACCACAGTATAATTCCAGTCCAAGTCCAAAGGCCTGAACACCGGGTGGAGCCAGTGGTGTAAGGCCTAATCTGAATCTAAAGGTCCACAGTTCAGGAGGGCTAATGTCCAAGGGCAAGGGAAGATGAGTATAGGCTCAGAGAGCAGATTAGTTTCTTTGTCTGCCTTTTTATTTTCCAGACCTCAGTGGAGTGGATGTGGCTCACTCAGATTGGTGAGGCTAGTCATTCTTTTGACATTCAAATACTCTTCTGGAAACACCCTCACATAGCCGGAAATACCAGCTAGTATATCTAGCCCAGTCAAGTTTACACATAAAGTTAACCATCCTGTGGGGTCACTTAAGGATGCTTCACATATCTGAAAAAATGAGATCAGGAAAATGTTACTTCTTTTTTCCTCTTTTCCCTTCTGTGCTGGGATGGAACCAAAGAACTTCATACATGCTAGGCAAGTGCTCTACGACTGAACTGCACCCGTTGCCCAAAGATCCTATTTCTGATAGCAGCACTCTAGAGTATATGAAGAAGTAATAACCAAGAATTTTTCAGAAACACTATGGATGTCAGCCACAGATTAAAAAAGTACTTTGAACACCAAGGAGAACGAGAAGAAAAGAACATGTAGGTACCTTACAGGTCAGTGGGTGAAAACTAAAGACAGAGGACAGCCTAAAAAGCAGCCAAAGGAAAACACACATGAAACATAAAGACCTGTAGTGAGTCCTGATGGAAACAATGGAAGTCCCGAAGACAATGGAATGACATTGTTTAAAGTGTCTAAAGGGCTAAGGATATAGCTTAGGATATAGCAAAAGGATAATGATATTCAGTGGGAAGGCATAAGGGGCCTGGAAATACAGCTCAGTGGCACAAGCGCCTGACTGGCTGGTGCAGGGTCCTGAGTTCAATTTTTTTTCTTTTTTTTTTTTTTGGCGGAACTGGGGATTGAACTCAGGCCCTTGTGCTTTGCCAGGCAAGCGCTGATTCTACTGAGCCATCTCCCTGGCCCCGGCCAGGTCTTCTTGATCTTATTTATTTATTTATTTATTTTATTTATTTGTGTGTGTGTGTGTGTGTGTGGCCAGCTCAGCCCACCAGGGGGCGGGGCTGGCTGGCATGTGGTG
>NW_004524586.1:24925663-24927183 GCF_000260255.1 Octodon degus | reverse complement strand
GGAGGTGCAGCATTAGGGTGTTTATTTGATCCTGTTCTGTTTTCCTAATGTGTGAGTTCACAGCTATGAATTTCCCTCTGAGAACTGCTTTCATCACATCCTATAAAGTATGATAAGTTGTAGATGAATTTTCATTGGATTGTTGAATTTCTTGTTTAATTTCATCTGTAACCCATTGATTGCTGAGTAGGGTGTTGTTTAATTTCCGTGTATTTAGTGGGTTTTTCTGGTTTCTTTTGTTATTTATTTCAGTTTCATTGCATTGTGGTCAGATAATATGTATGGGATAATTTCTGTTTTCTTGCATATACTTAAGCATGACCTGTGTACTAGTATGTGATCTATTTTAGAAAATGATCTGTGTGCAGCAGGAAAAAGTGTGTATTCTGCTGTGGTTGGGTGGAAAACTCTGTGTATGTCTACCAAGTCCATTTGTTGCAAGCTCTGGTTCAGTTGTGCTACTTCTTTGCCTCTTTTTTGTCTGGTTGATCTATCTTTTTTGGATAAGGGGGTGTTAAGGTCTCCTGTTAAGATTATTGTATTGGATATTAGATTTTTCATGTCTGTTAAAGTTTGTCTTATATAGTTGGGTGCTCCTGTGTTTGGTGCATACATATTTATGATTGTTATTTCTTTCTCTTGAATTTGTCCTCTAACTAGTATATAGTGGCCTTCTTTATTTCGTTTGATCATTCTTGGTTTGAAGTTGAGACTGTCTGAGCTCAAGATTGCTACCCCTGCTTTTTTCTGAAGTGCTGGTGCATGTAGTATTGTTTTCCATCCTTTGACTTTGAGCCTGTGAGTTTCTTTATGAGTTAAATGTGTTTCTTGTATACAGCATATTGTTGGGTTTTGTTTCCTAATCCACTGTGCCAATCTATTTCTCTTAATTGGTGAGTTGAGTCCATTTACATTGATGGTTATTATTGAGATGTGTTGACTTACGATTGACATGTTATTTGAATGGTGTTTTGTAACTTTTTTCTCCTGTGTTTAATTGTTTGTCCTATTTAATGGGTTTCTTCTGTTCTTGTTGGTGGAGTTCTGATCATTTTGGTGCCTCTCTCGAACATCTTTCAGTAGTCTGTGTAGGGTTGGTTTTGCCATCATGAAATTCTTTAGTTCTTTGTCATGGAAGTATTTCACTTCTCCATCAAACTTGAAAGAGAATTTTGCAGGGTATAGTAGTCTGGGTTGGAATTTGTTTTCATAGAGGACTTGAAGTATTGTGCTCCATGCTCTTCTTGCTTTCATGGTTTGTGAAGAGAAGTCGGCCGTAATTCTGATGGGTTTTCCTTTGAATGTGATCTGCTTTTTCTTTTCTCTAGCAGCTTTCAGTATGATATTCTTGTGTTGGATTTCTGGGATCTTGACTATTATATGTCTTGGTGTGTTTTTCATTGGGTTGCAGTTATTTGGAGTTCTGTATGCTTCGTTATGTATCAGGTCATTTCCTCATATTTGGGAATTTTTCTGCTATTTCTTCTGTCCATGTTCTTTTTATATCATTTGTATTGACT
>NW_004524586.1:24920328-24925099 GCF_000260255.1 Octodon degus | reverse complement strand
AAAAAAAAAAAAAAAAAAAAAAAAAAAAAAAAAAAAGAATGTATGGGGATGTAGGAAGAAATAAAAAGTCAAAGGTATATCAAAATACATTGGTAAATGTAATGAGTTTGGCTTTATAATGGTACAGGGGAATGAAACTCCCAACCTGAAAGATACATGGGCCGAGTTTCTGTTCTCTAAAATCAAAGAATGAATTTTAGGAACAAAGGAGGTTAAGAGTAGAATATAGTTATTGGGGGAAAGAAAGCCTCTATCCAAGACAGGGACAGAAGGGGACTCAAGTGGGTTGCCCAAGACTCTGCCTATTCCAGGGATTTTTATAGAGCAAACCCATGAGGTGAGCCATGTCTAAGGTGGAAGACAAGGGACCTCACACATGAGATGGGACTAAACTATGGTCAATCAATAAAATTATAAGCATAATTGCTCAGGTAAAATTGATTAAATCCAGGACCAAATGGAGAAATGAGTCACATATAAATGGACACAAATATATATCAAGGGCTCATTCTGTAGGGGTTGGATTAGTGATTCTTTGGCTTTCTCAAGGAGATTTATCAGTCCCAGGTGCTTTATCTTTAGGGAGATAAGCATTTGTTTCATCTTTGATCTTGAGGTGGGGCCCACAGTGGGAGCATTCGTCTCTCAGTTGCAAGCTATCTTGTCTTCTGTGCTGTCTCCTTCAAGGGTCTACCCCTGACTATAATATTTCTATCTAATTCAGTGATTTACAGGAATAAGGAGTTTAATTTTTTAAATGTATTTAGTGCAGGGTTTAAGAGTCTCACTACATAGGTGGACTCATGATTCTCCTGTTTTCAGCCTCCTAAGCGCTGGGATTACAGGTGTGTGCCACCATGCCCAGTCTCAGTTGCCACCTCAGTGTGCCCTGGGGGCAAGGATGGCTCAGCAGGCCTGGGATCAAACCCTGGCTGCTGTATTCTGCCTAGGCAGGCACTTAATCTGCTGAGCTATCTGGCCGGCCCTTAAGTAGTTTAAATTTAATTTAGATTAAAACTGCAGAAGTAATAAAGTTGAAGATACTCAAAGGTCCTTTTACTCTCTAGGAACTGATAAAAGTACCTATTTACATTAGACTTTCATAAGTTAGGACCTATCGCCTATAATACAACTACTAACAGAATAATATAAAAAACTGATGAAGTGGGGAAATGGAGTGATAATGATTAAAAAATTCAAACGAAGGGGAAAAAGGCATATGTGGAATGGGTGGGACAAATAGAAAATAATTCTATTTTATTCTAATGTAATTTAAAGACCAAGGATTCTCATATTGGAACAAATGAATCCATCCTGTGCTGCTTTTAAGACCAATAACTTACACAGTATTTGTATACAGAAAGATCAGAAGTAAAAGGATGGAAAGGGTCGGCCAAATAGCTCAGTGGATTAAAGCGCCTGCTTAGACAGAGCAGGGGCCAGGAGCTCAATCCCGGGCGTGGTGCTGGCCCCACCCCCGGGGCTCACTAAGATGGCAATTGAGAGTGGGTGTGGTGGCGCACATGTGTGCCAGTGACCCAGCGCTTGGGAAGTTGTAAACAGGATCACTACGAGTCTGATCTATGCAGTGAGACCCTGTAGACCCTGTCCTAATATATATATATATATATATATATATATATATATATGTATATATGATGGAAAAAATTTGGCAAACATTAACCAAATGAAAACTGATATAGTTATGCTAAAAACAAGGTAGACTTTAAGAGGCATAAAGAGAAGCATTTCAAAAATTTGTAACAGAATGTTCATTTTGTATTTTGATTTTTAGGAAAGGGTCGACATGGTGTTCAGCGTCTTACTACTAGGTCGGATTTGTAGAGATCCACCCGTTTATAGCTTTCCAAGAGCTGGGATTATAGGTGCATACCACCACACCCAGTCTCAGTTGACAGCTCAGCTTACCAGGGGCCAAGGCCAACACAGCAGGCTCGGGGATCAGATTGAACCCCTGACTCCTGAGCCTGCTTGCAGGTGCTTTAATCTGCTAAGCTGTTTGGCCGGCCCCAGAATGTTCAAATTAACAAAAAGATATAAAAATTTAAAAATTTGTAGCTGGGTTGAAACTGGAGCTTAGTAGAAGATGCTTGCCTGGCATGGACAAGGCTCTGGACAGGGTGTTACTATGCTCTTCAGGCTGACCTTGAGCTCACTTTGTAGTCCAGGCTGGTCTTGAATTTGCAGTTATCCTCCTGCCTCAGCCACCCCAGAGATGGGATTACAGGCGGTGCCACCATGCCTGGTGGTTTAATCCCTAGGACTGCCAAGAAAAAGAAAAAAAATTGTATGCCCATAGCATACCTCAAAATATATAAAGAACATGCTTTAATTTGTTTCATCTCCTTTTTTCTTTCTTTCTTTTTCTTTTTTTTTGCAAAACTGGGGATTGAACTCGGGCCCTTGTGCTTACCAGGCAAGCATTTATTCTGAGCTACCTCCCTGGCCCCTCATCTCCTTTTTTCAGTTGTTTCTCCTTTTTGTCTTCTGAATTTCTTACACATTCTTTCTTTTGTTCTTCTTCCAATTTTACGTTCATATATCTGGCAATATGAATAACTAGTTTGAGGATAATACTGTATTACAACAAATATTGTGAAATTCATATTGCTTTGTTAAGTAAAAGTCGGTATCACTTGTACTTTTTTCTGTTTTAATTCTAATTTGTACTCTTTAAAAAATTTTAAAAAGAACAATGAGTCATTTGGCTTATCTCTTTTAGTTTAGATGTCAATGTGAAATGACAAAGAAACATGTAAGTGTTCCGTATTGTCTACTTGACAGAGAAGAAAGGTGAACAGTATAATTTTTTTCCTCCTTTACCAGCTGTCATGATTTGGGGTTTTTGCAAAAGGGAAGCAATATAAGAAACATAGTTCATAGAAGTATTTTCTAGTAGTCACCCAAAGAATCACATACATAGAGAGTACAGGAAATCTGTGTACACACTAAAGACCAAAGAATCCAGCTAAGGGCCTGGACCCTAATATCCTACATGAGTCTAGCTGAAAACCTAGTTTTCCATAAAGATGCCTCCCACAAGTCCAACTGGAGGCGTAGATCTCAGGATGGGGTCTCATGCAGGCCCACTTCAAGGATATGCACTGGGCAGGACCAAAGGTCAGTGATGGAAGCTAGAAAGTCTATGCTAGCAGAGTGAAGGATCTGTGATAGCAGGCTGAGGGGTTTGAACTGGAGCGGGGAAGCAATGCTCAAGATAAGAAGCAGAGTTCCCCTGAAAAGTACCACAACCATCCTAAGTGGCAGATCCTGAGCTCCTCTCATGATGAGGAAAGCTGAGTTCCCATCAGGAAAGCCAGTTTGACAAGCTTTTCCAGATTAAGCTGTGTATCATCTTCCCTTTGGAAGCCAGAAAGTGATGCTTAACGTGAGGACCAGTGCTCCCCGAAATGAACCAAAGCCATCCTCAGTGACAACAAGGTACTGAGCTCCTCTGACAAGAACAGGAAAGTTCGCCAGTAAAGCCATCATGACAAGTACACCCAGCAGAATAGCCTAAGAGAACTAACAGTTTCCAACAGCTACCCCAACGCTTCCCTAATAACCTCCCAACAGCTTCTTTAATTCTGCCTCTTATTCTACTGGCAACAGTTATCAGGTAGGCCTCCCACAAACAGAACCATGCTAGTTCAGTTCAGCTGGGTGTAACAAGTTGACCACCAGTTGCCAATCCACTACACTAGTATATCTCCGTTCTCTCATATACCTGGTGCAAGTGAAGAGATTCTTCTGTGGCACTTTGAAACCAATTCCAGCAGCTCTTCAGGAATTTAAACTTTTCAGTGTGGCGTGGTAGCACACACCTATAATCACAGCACTGTGGGAAGCTGAGTATAATGATTGCATATTTGAGCCACGTTTTTGTAACCTTCTGACTTGGTGGGGATCTGTATTAATAAAAATGACAATGAGGTAGCTCTGGATGTAATCCCCTGTACCACACACTCAACATTTTTTTTTGTGTTTGACTGTTACAAAAGACTTTGCAATAGCTAGTGTCTACCTCTGTCTTTGCGTGAACATTTGTTAGTGTGTTGGATGTGATTGTAAATTCTCCTGTGCTGATCTTTTGATTCATAATGACACAACTGTGTGAGTGTTAATACAGCTGGGTGTTCTTGGGTTCCATGGTCCAGGAGGAGTCAACCTAGGAGAGGTCTTCAGAATTCTAGTTACAGGATTGAGCCAAGTTAAGGCTCAAGTAAGTATGTCACGATCATTAGCAATCATTTGTTTTGTTTATTACATGATCAAGAAATTGGAAAGTGTTCAGGAGAGCACTGAAAATAGAACTGCAGAATAAGTTATGGTTATAAGTCATTTTAATCTTTCAGGTAAAATTAAAAGGATGAGAGTGCTAAGAATAGCAACCATTTACTCTCCATTTGTTGTTTTCCTAATATGAGAGAATTAACAAAGCAGGGTTTAGATTAAAGAATTTTTAGAGAGTAGGGCATAGTGATCAAAGAACTTTGGTTTTAATCTGTCTGTTTGTTTGTTTTTATGGAACCAGGGATTGAACTCAGGCCCTTGTGCTTGCCAGGGAAGTGCTTAATTCTACTGAGCCATCCCCCTGGCCCCTTTGGCTTTAATCTGTAATGTATAAAATTTTTTTTTTTAAATTGGAGTCTATTTTTTATTGAGAAATGAATATGAATGAGACAGATTCACAACTGATTAATAGGACAGTTTTGATAATCAATACACTGTACATTGTTATCTTCTTAGT
>NW_004524586.1:24887625-24913852 GCF_000260255.1 Octodon degus | reverse complement strand
GTTGTTTTTAAGAGATCTTTTCTTACCTTTTCACTAGCTGTGCCAGCATTTTCAAGATCTGAAACTCTATCTTCACTTTTGCTCAAACGGTTTTTCAGGCTTGTGATTGAGATTTTAAAGTCCTCTACATCTCTTTGACCCTGCTTCATGCAATCTATTTCTTTCCTGTATTGCTCATTCAAGGCATCCATCATTTTTTTAATCTCCTGTATTTTTTTTTTTAATCAATTTCTTCTTTAGAAGCAGTAAGCAGTTATTCTTTTACTGCAGAGTTTTTTACAGATTGGGTTTCCTCTTTTGTTTCTGTATTTGATTCTTTAGTTTAGGTGCTATGAATTTAGAGATTTCTTTTTTCTTTTCAGACACTAATTCTGATTTGAGTTCCTTTAAACCTTTCTGGAGTTGCTTATTTACTTCCGACACTATTAATTCATGTATTTCAGCTAAGCTAATGTCCACTGCATTTGTTCTGCTTGGGCATTGTGTTTCCGCCATATGTTTCTGCATTTGATTCTTAAGTTCAGCTGCTATAAATTCAGAGTTTTCTTTTTTTTTTTTTTCCCGAAATTAATTCTGCTCTGAGTTCCTCTATATCTTTCTGCTGTTGTTTATTTACTTCTGACACTATTGATTCATTTATTTCAACTGAGCTAGTGTCCTCTGCAATTGTTATGGGTGGGCTTGAGGCCTGAGATTGCATTGCTCCTTGTCTTTATCATTTTGTTTAACACTGACCTCTGGCCTTTGGTTTAGAGCTTTGGTGCAATTATGTCCTTACACTTAATGAAATTCGGGTACTGATATACCAAGTTCTACTGCATGCAGTTGTGCCTGGCTTGGGTTTGGCTACTGTGCTTAGCTCCTTACTGTTGTTGCCCTTGGAGGTGGGCCTGCTGTACACCTCTGGTAGGATGATGTGTTCCTGGATTAGCTGTGTGTTTTTGACCCTAGTCTCACTATGGGGACTTTAGCTGCAGGGTTTTACCTCAAGCCTGTATGCTAGGTCTGGGCTCAGTCTGGAGGGGTATGAGGAGCGAGGGCAAGAGAGCACAGAAGCTCTCCCACACACTCACCAGTGTTGTGTTTTGGTGGGTCTGCAGGACACCGAAGAGCTAGGCCGAAGTTTGTACTCAGATGGCGGGCTGTGCTGAGTCTGGCAGGGTGGGGGAGGTCTGGAGAACGCGGGCAAAGGCCTCTTATGCAGCGGGCTTGGGCTTGGAGTGCTGGGCGGGCGCTGGACAGAGCAGAAGCTCTCCCCCACACTCGCAGGGCCTAGGGTTGGTCAGATATGGAGGGCCCAAGGCGCAGAGGAAGTTCTCACTCAGAGGGCAGGCTGCGCTGGGTCTGGCAGGCTGTGCTGGGTCTGGCCGGGCAGGAGGTCTGGAGAACGCGGGGAAATGCCTCTCACGCGGTGGGCCTGGGCTTGGAGCGGTGGGCGGGCGCAGGACAGAGCAGAAGCTCACCCCCACACTCGCAGGGCCTGGGATTGGTCGGATATGCAGGGCCCAAGGTGCGGCGCAAGTTCTCACTCTGTGTAAAATTTTAATGATTACTCATATAAATTTTATATTTATAGGATTGCTGGATATGCTTTATTGGGTAAATGCATATCTTGTCTGTATCTGGATGGATAGCCACATCTACAAATATGTATAGGTAGTGCCTGCCTAGCAAATGCAAGGTCCTGAGTTTAATTTCCAGTACCCCTCTTCCTCCAAAATGTAGAGCTTTAGAGATGAAATCGTAAATAGGAAGATGTGATAATTAATTTTATGTATCAACTTGCCTGAGAAGGGATGACAAGTTGGTAAAACATTCCTGTACTCCCTTCCAAGTTGGTGAGTGTGTTTCCAGAACAGAGTAGGATTTAAACTGGCAAACTGAATAAGGAAGAGTTGCCCTTACTAATGTAGGTGAGCATCATTCAATCTATTAGTGCCTGAAGAGAATGAGAAAATGGAAAAGGGTGATGTTTTTCTTTCTCTCTGAGCCTGGATAGCCTTCTTTTCTTATTCTTGGACATCAGAGCTCCTGTTTTTTAGGACTTTAGACTTGGACTTACATCACAGCTCCCCTAAACTCAGAGTGGTTTGCACCACTGGCTTTCCCTGCTCTCCATCTTGGAAGATGTCAGATTGAAGGACTTCTTGATTTCTGAAACCACACAAAGAATTTGTACAATAAATCTCTTATGTACATGTATCTATCAATATCCTATTGGTTCTTTTTCTCTGAAGAGCCCTAATATAGAGGAAAATATTTTTCCCTCAAAATCAGATGGAAATTTTTATCTTAAAACTAAAACTGCTTATCTTTTTATTGTACAGGATGAGCAATTGAATCTTTCTTAGAACTATTGTTTTAGCTTGCCCTCCTGGTCATGTTTTTCAAGATAATTACTTCCTAGTCAGTTTTGTCTTGCTGTGGAAGTTAGATTTCCTTGTCTTCTTTTCCTGGAGAGATAGGGTTACAAAACTGACTTTTCCTTTCATTGTAATATGTTTAAAAAGTTGAAGAAACATCAGTATGTTATTAGACCCTGCTAGGTTAAATTACATTTTCATTCTTTATTACACTGTATACCCCAATCTCAACATGGCAGATTGAACTGAACCATTTTTTCCTCCCTGGTGGGTAATATGAATTAGTATAATAGTTTGCTTTGATGCTTTCTAAATTTTTATTATAAAACTGTGCTTGATGGATACTGAGATTGCTAAGCAGCAGTGGTACTGTACTTTTATATTTGTCATGTTTTAGAATTCAAAGTTTGAAAAATATATTTGGATAATTTACCTCTATAACTCAGTGCACACATTTTTGTCTTGGGCTTGTCAGGTTTTTTTACAGTGGTGGTTGTGCGTTTTGTTTCACTTAAAGCAAAATTAGAAGAATAGAGATTGGTATTATTTTCTGTGAAGGTTTGTATTTCTAGATTGATTTTGCCGGAAATAGCTCAGTATTGAAATCACTGTGTTTCTTTTCTTCCAATTAGCATAATTTCTCTCCCTTCCTCCCTTTTTCTCTCTCCCTCTCTCTTTCTCCCTCCCTCCCCTCATACCCTCCCTCCCCTTTTTCTTTCTTTTCAGATATTGCTTCATTGTGTGGTCAAGTTGGCATGGGAGTTGTGATCCTCCTGCCTCAGCTTCCCAAGTGTTAGGATTACTAGTGTGTACCACCAGCCTTGCTCCATTAGGGTTTGTGGTAGATTGACAACTGGTAGTCAGCTTGTAACACCCAGCTGAACTGAACCAGTGTGGTGCTGGGCATGAGAGGCCCACCTGAGGATTGTTGCCAGCAGCATAAAAGCAGAACTGGAGAAGAAGAAAGAGGCTGTTGGCAGTTGGTAAAAGCTGTCAGGGAGCTGTTAGGGAGCTGCTGGTTCTTTTGGGCCATTCTTCTGGAGGACCTTCTCATGCTGGCTTTCCTGATGAACTTGGCTGTCCTCATCACTGAAGGAGCTCAAGACCTTGTCGTCACTGAGAATGGCTATGACTCACTTTGGCAGAGCTCTGGTCCTCACTTAGAGCATCTCTTTCTGGCTCCAGAGGGGAAGATGGTACACAGCTCAGTCTCCTGGAGAAGCTTGTTGCATTGGCTTCCCTGATGGGAACTCAGCTTTCCTCATCTTTGGAGGAGCTCGGGACCTCACTGTTGCTGAGGATGGCTGTGACACTTTTCAGGGGAGCTCTGGTTCTTACCTTAAGTATTGTTTTCTGGTTGCAGTGCAGCACAGATCCTGCTAGCACAGCTCCTTCATCCCCCTGGCACAGACATTTTAGCTTTCACCACTGACCTTTGAACCTTCCCAGCGCAGATCTGTGAAACAGGCCTGTGTGAGACATTGTCATGGGCTCTTGGCCTCCAGTTAGACTTACGGGAGGGATTGTTATGGGCTCTAGGACTTCAGCTGCATTCATGCAGAACATTATCATGGGATCCAGGCCCTCAGCTGGATTCTTTGGTCTTTAGTGTGTGGACAGATTTCCTGCACTTCCTTTTTGTAAATGATTTTATATCTATCGATCATATATATTCATTCACTTGTATATGGCTATTATAAGTAATTTTATATGTGTCCTATACTGTATTGTTTCCCCTTGCAAAACTCCAAACTATGACAGGGTGTCTGTTTTGTTTTGTTTTGTTTTAGTGGTATTGGAGATTGAACCCAGCAGCATACTTGACCACTGAGTTGTATCCTCAGATCTTTTACTTTTTATTTAGTGATAGGATCTTGCTAAGTTACCCATGCTAGCCTCAGGCTAAAATCCTCCTTCCTCAGCTTCCTGTGTAGATAGATAGGCAAGCACCACCATGTCTAGTGATTAGGATAATTTTGCTTATTCCTTTGAATACTACACACAGCTACAGTTTTTCACAAATGTTCATACATTTCAAGAATTAATATGAAGTTACAGATATATGCAAGGTTATTTTCAGTAGCATTACTTATTATAGAATAAAATTGGAAATGACCTAAAATTCTACACTTTTTTTGAAAGGTTAAGTAAATTATTACTTCTGTACAATCATTATGCAGTTATTTTTGAAAACTCTTTCTATGTTTTGAAAACTCTTTGTATGTACTGTGATGGAAAGATTTCCAAAGTATACTTTTAAGAGAAAAATGTAAGGTACAGAATATTGTGGTAGCTTTTAGCAGAATATAGGGCATTAAATTGAAGAATATTTTGGTAGCTTTTAGGCAGAAAGTGGGGAATAAATTCTGCACAATATTTTGTATCCTACGCTTTTCTCCTAAATTATATCTTGGACATTTTTCCAAGTACACAGAGTACACATAGGGGGGTCATCATCTAGTGTTTTTATTTTTTATTTACTTATTTATTTAATGTATTTTTATACAGTCTCACTATACCACTCAGACTTGTAGTGATTCTCCTGTTTTCAGCCTCCTCAGCTCTAGGGAGTGCAGTGCACTCGGGCTGGGCTGGTGTGGCATGTGGTACCTGGGATTGAACCCTATTCAATTGCCTAACCAGGTGCTTAGTCCACTGAACTATTTTGCCAGCACTTCAGTGTTTTCAAAAAATATCTCCATGATATTTTATTGTACAGAAATACTGTAATTTACTTTTAATAATTTATAGTTTGTGCCACTTTCAATTTTGTCCTATTACATATAATGCAATCAGAAATAACTTTGTACATATGTGGCTTCCCTGAAATCTTTAGTGTAAATGACCATGACCAGAATTATTCTAAGGGCAGAAACATGATTTTGGTTATTTATCTCCTCCTTTTTGCCAGTTTATGTTCCTACCAATAATGTCTGTTTCCTATGTACCATACCATTTTTGTGTTTATTTATAGTACTGTGTAAACTGTGGTGTCTCAGTATAGTTTTAATATGCATTTCACTTGTTATACCCAAGTCTTAGCATCTTTACATCTGTTTGTGTTTATTTTTCCCTGAACTGTGTACTCATATCTTCTGTGCAGTTTTCTTTCTTTTTGTTTTGGGTCAGTGTGTGAGATAAAATCACTATGGAAAGAAACTATAGATTAAAATACTGAGGAGCTAGCCAGGTGTGGTGGTGCATGCATGTGATCCCAGAATGTGGGGAGCTGAGGCCAGAGGATCACAGTAAGTTTGAGGTCAACCTGGACCACAAAATGAATTCAAGGCTAGCCTGAACTGCATAGTGACACTCTGTCTCAGAAAGACAAAAAACAGCAAAACTAAACAAAAATCCCAAAAGCAGAAAAACCTCAGTAGGTTATACCAATCTAATGCAATCTGTATGAGTAGATCTGGATAGAAATAAGCTTTCGAGAGTCATTTTTCCTCCATGTCATCTATGTTTTCCACACTCCCAGCTGCTAAAATTATTTCAAAGTTGACACTGAGTATATTTATCCATATATTTTCAGAATGTATCTTTAAAAATGAAAAGTTGTTTTCCTTAGTATGACTATAATCTTACTATATCTTTTCTTTCCTATCCTCTTTTACTTTCTTTTTTCTTGGTGATACTGGATATTGAACTCAGAACCTTCACACTGAGCTACATCTCCAGCCTTCTCAAATTTCATTTTATTTGGAGACAAAAATCTCACTAAGTTGCTAAATTGCTTGGGTTGGTCTTTGTACTTTCCATCCTCCTGCTCAGCCCCCTAGACCATGCCACTACTCCCAGCTAATCCTGTTATATCTTTTAAAAATTACTTATTTGATTTCAAAATTTACTTATTGTAAATCTACATATTCAACCTCCAAATAATTCTGGAGAGAGGAACAGATAGAGTAAAGGGTATCAACAGTGGGAATCTTGATGAGTGTTGGCAGGTAGTCTCTGCAACAGCCGAGTGGGCGGCTGTAAATGCTGAAGCTTGCTGACACTGAGCATTATGTTCTCATCACTGTCTGCCAACCCAATAGAGAAAAAGTGATTTTCCTATTTTAATTCCCCTCCTTTTTTTTTTTTTTTTTTTTTTGGCAGAACTGGGGATTGAACTCAGACCCTTGCTCTTGCCAGGCAAGCACTTATTCTACTGAGCCATCTCCCTGGCCCCCTAATTCCTATTTTTTTATTATTACCAAGCTTAATTATATATTTTTGTGCTTATTGTGTGTACTCCCATGGACTGTAGAATCATATCTTTTCCTTTATTGATCATCTTACTGATGTAATCTTTATATCTTTATAGATACTGATTTTAATATGGTACATGTTTTGAAAGTAATTTCCTATTATTATTATTATTTTGTCTTTTTGAGACGGGACCTTGCTATGTAGTTCAGACTGGCCTTGAGCTCACTTTGTAGCCAGAGTGGTCTCAAAGTTGCAGTGATCCTCCTGCCTCAGCCCCGAGTGCTGGGATTACAGGCATGTACTACCACACCTGACTCTATTTTTAAATTTTTTTACAATGTCATTTACTATTCAGATGTTTAATTTTCATGTAATCATAGTTGTCCATTTTATGACTTCTGAATTATATATCATGCCTCCAGTGTCCATCTCCTATAAGGTTATAAAGAAATCCATATGTTCTACTAATACTTTGGCTTGCTCTGTTTATATTTGTAGCAGTTAGCCTATCTATAATTAATTGTTTCTGTTTTTGGTACCAGGGATTGAACTCAGAAACCTTGTGCTTGCCAGGCAGGTGCTTAAGCTACTAAACTATCTCCCCAACCCTATAATTAATTGTTGAGTATGGTGTGTAGTAAGTTTTTTTCCCCTTATATAAAGAACTAATTATTTCAACACTATTTATCAGCACGTGATCTCTCCCCATCCCTATCATCATTTATTAGGTGCTTGTACTTGCATGGGTCTGTGTCTGGCTTCTCAATTTTGTTCTACTGATTCAATTACATAGTTTTATTTACCATAGGGTTTTTTTTTTTTTTTTTTTTTTTTGCTATTGGGAATTGAGCTTAGGACCTTGTACTTGCCAGGCAGATGCTGTGCCACTGAGCTTGTTTTAAGAGTCAGAACTATATTCAGTGACCATTTTTTAGGTATACTTGGAGCTGTCATTGTCTTTCATCCTTTCTGTCCCACTACCATTTTTCTCTTTTTTATCTCACCTATCCCATTAATTTCTGGTTTATCTCTCCTCTCTCTGTGTGTATGGGGGGGTATCTTCTTTCTTATAATTAGAGTAGCACAATGTAGATACACTATGCCTCTCTTATCAGCGGAGGACATGTTCTAAGGCCCCTAGTAGATGGCTGAAATTATAAATAATACTGAACACTATATATAGCTTATTTGCTATATAATGGTGTTTTCATCAATAGTGGACCATATACACTGCAATGGCCCCCTAAGATTTAGTACAGGGTCTACAGGATCTCACTATGTGTATGAGCCCACCCCTGGTGGGCTGAGCTGGCCACACACACACACACACAAACAAATAAATGTTTAAAAAAAAAACTTAATTTATATGTTTTAAAACAATTTTTTTAGACATAGTCTTACTATGTAATTTAGGCTGGCTTTGAGCTCACTATGTAGCTCAGGCTGACCTTGAACTCGTGGTGATACTCCCCTTCAGCCTTTCGGGTACTGGGATTATAGGCATGTATCATCATATCCAGTAAAATTTAATTTATAATTTAGGTGCAGTAAGAGATGAACACCAATAATGAAACATAACAAATATAGTAATAGACTTAATAAGAGGTGAATGTGTTCTTTCTCTCTTCCTCTCCCTCTTCTCTTTCTCAAAATATCTTAAAAATGTACTCATCATTTTTATGATGATAAGAAATGATACAGTGCCTACATCACAAAATGAAGTGAGATGAATGATGTTGGGATTGTGACAATAATGAATAGCTTTAGGCCACTATGTAAGGGTTACTTGAACACAAACATTGTGATACTGTCTTAATCTTATAACCCAGATGGGTACCAAATGACTAACAGGTAGATAACATATACAGCTTAGATATGATGAACAGTGAAGTGCTTCATCTACTGTATGTAACAGAGGGATAACATAAAATGTCATTGCACTGCCCAGAATGACACGCAATTTTTTTTTGTTTTTATAACCGGGATCGATCGAACTCTTGCTTGCTAGGCAGGCACTTAGTCCACTGAGCTATCTCTCCAGCCCATGACATGCAATTTAAAACTTAGTTTATTTCTGGAATTTGTTGTTTAATTGTTTTGGTCCAAAATTGAACTAAAGTAAAACTAAGTGAAATCATTGATAAGGGTGAATGATTGCATGGTTCTTTTGTTTTTTGATTTAATAATTTATCTTAATATATTAAAATACAGACATATTGATGAACAAATGGGATACATCCTAAGAAACAGAATGTTAGGTAATATCATTTTCAGAACATTATTTAATGTGTGTACACAAACCTAGCTGATAAAGGTCAATCACTTCATGGGACCTCTTGCTCAATCAAGAGATGCAGTAAACATGGAGTATATGAGGCTATGGCAATATAACCTGGTAGTGTAATGTATTATAGTAGAATTTTTTCTATGAGTAAGAGTATACTCTGAAATGGTGAAAGCAAAAGGAATGGATGTGAAAAAAGCATATGCTTTGAAAACCTGCTCTCAGTGGGAAACCAGGGGTATGTGAAATGATCAAAATATGATCTGGATGTGTATGACTCTTCCTATATGAAACTCATTAATCTGTAAAACCAGTATGCACTAATAAAATAGATGTGAAATAACAACAACAATGAAAGACAAAAGTTACCTGCTATGGTTTAGATCTAAAATATTATTACCCCAGTGTGCTCATATGTTCAGAGGTGAGACTTTTGGAAGGTGATTGGATCATGGAGGCTTGATATTGATCAATAGATTAATTCATTGATGAATTCATAGCTGAATATGCTATTAGGGGATGGGATCTGGGTGGAGGTGGGTCCCTGGAGGTCTGACCTGGAAGAGTATGTTATGTTCCGCAGGCACTCTCTTCTTCATCTCTCTGTGCTTCTTGCCTGCAATATGTTGAATTCCTTTCTCTTCAAGTGTGCTGTTTCTACCTTGGGTCCAGTGACTACAGAGAGAACCCTCTGAAGGCAGGAGTCAAAATAAACTTCTCCCCATTTAAGTACCAGGTTGTATTTTGTCCCAGCAATGGGAAAACAAGTAAAACTTGTATGTATGTGCTCAATTATCACACCATACCGTATAAATTTATACACTTAAATAGTCTTTAAGTAAATAAAAATAACAACTCCTCAAAAAAGAACAATGAGGGGTGGAAGGCTAGCTCAGTGGTAGAGTACTTGCTTGAATATGCATGAGATTCTGGATTCAATCCACAGTATTAGTAAAAAATAAAAACAACTGAATCAAATAAAATAATGATAAATATAGCACCATATGTGTGTATTAACCATATTGTGTACATACCCAGTTAAATACTGGAAATAAAAATGTCTGGTAAACTCTGGCAACAATAACAAAAAAGACATATCTAATACATAATTTGGTATTGTTAGGTGTTTACCTTCAACTTAGCAGGCAGCGATACTCTAAATGCCAGATATTAATATGTGTTTTCTCTTATAGATCTTCCATGGTGGCTTATTCTAATTCGGCAGAAAGCTTCTGTGGGCAAGCTCCCAGGAGATCATGAAGTCTGTAAAATTACCAAAATTGCTGTGCTATCACTTTCTGAAATGGAACCTCAGGATCTTGAGCTAGAGGTAAGGTAAAATCAAGGGAAGTCTTATGGAAAACTGAGACAAATGTAATAGGAAAAATGAGGACTTTGTTTAGTAGGCTAGGAATATATAGTTTTAGAGGTGGATATTTTTATAATTTAATTCTATAGCTTTCAAACTCCATTTTATTTAGATTATTTATTTATTGTTTTTGAAACAGCGTCTCACCATGTATTACAACCTGGCTATGAAGCCCAGGCTGGCCTAGAAGTCATGGTGACCCTCTTGCCTCGGCTAGGATTACAGGTGTGCACCATCACACCCAACTCAAACTTCACTTTAGTAGTATAACCCTTGCTTCAAAACCTATGAAATCTAGTTTTTAAAGATACGTAGAAGGCCAGACGGGGTAGCATATGCCTGTTATCCTAGCACTCGGGAGGCTGAGACAGGATCGTTGGGTGTTTTATAGCAGCCTGGGCTGTAAAGTGAGCTCAAGGCCAACCTGAACTGCATAGCGAGACATGGTCTCAAAAAGAATTGAAAGAAAGAAAGAAAGAAAGAAAGAAGCGAGGCGAGGCAAGCGAGGTGAAGAGAGGAGAGGAGAGGAGAGGGAAAAGGAAAAGGACAGGAGCACAGCCACTTTGAATGAGGGTGGTATTTTGGTGCAGTGTCGGAGGTGGGATGGGGCTCTTAGGGTTTTGCTTAAATACTTTCTATAGCCTTTCCAGATGGTACTATGGGGAAAGGGGAAGTCAAGAAGGGGAGATTTAACTTTTACTGTATCTTCATTTACCTATATTTCTTGAAACATTTCTAAGTATAGATTTCTCTTGTAATTTAAAAAAAAAAGTTTTAAAGAAGAAATACGACAGGCTAGGCATGGTGGCGCATGCTTATAATCCCAGCATTCAAGAGTCTGAGGCAGCAGGATCACTGTGAGTTCAAGGCCATCCTGAACTACATAGCAAAGCCTCACCTCAAAAAATAAATAAACAGACAGACAAACAGAAAAAATATAACCACTGCTTTTGGGCAGTTTTCTTTTTCTAGGGAAAAAAAAATTAAGCCCACAAGTAGTGTGACTCAAGGTCAAAATAAAGAGATTGCCTTCCTAGGCAGTGTGGGCTGTTTTTTTTTTTTTTTTTTTTTTTTTTTTTTTTTTTTTTTTTTTTTCCTTTATTTTGATTTTTAAAAGAGAATAAAAGTAATAAAACACTAGAAATGCAGAATTTCACTAAACAAAATAATATGAATTCAACAATTTTTATATTGCATAATGTTGTGTTCAGGTTAATTGTTTAGTTTACCAGATGCAAACATGAAAACTTGGTTAAAAAAAAAGTTATAAGAAATTAAAAAGGAGAAGAAAGAAAAAAATTCTAAGCATTAACTGCTCCTTTCAATAGAATGGCCAAAATCAGCAGTACAGTTATCCAAGCTTAGGGCCAGTGTTTTTCACCACAAGGTCCTTCTGCATCCTGATAGAATGATCTTGTGAAAACATTTGCATTATTGGGCTGGGGAGATAGCTCAGAGGGATAAGTGTCTGCCTTGGAAGTGCAAAGTCCTGAGTTCGGTTTCTGGTACTATAAAAAAAAAAAAAAAAAAAAGGAAAGAAAGAAAAAAACCCTGACTGAGGAAAAAGACAACAATGGGGTTTTATACCCAAAACATTTGTATTATGTCTGTTTTTTGTGAGGTTTTGACACCTAGGGATATTTTTCTTTTTCTTTTTTTTCTTTTTTTGCGGAACCAAGGATTGAACTCAGGCCCTTGTGCTTGCCAGGGAAGTGCTTATTCCACTGAGCCATCTCCCCAGCCCTACACCTAGGGATTGTCATTACTCCATTATGGCCTAATTTGTGCACTGTGTGTTGTGCTGGGCTGGCCTTGTGTATTACATGGGCTATCATACTCAGGATCACCCTGTTTGATGGGCACTGTTACAGGTAAATGAAACTCAACTATGTGTAGTGCTACCTACCTACAATCATAGCATACTGGGAAGCTGAGGTCAGATCATAAATTTGAGCCTCCTTGGACAAGGTAGTGAGACTGTCTTTTTGTTGTTGTTGTTGTTGTTTTAATGTATTTAGGACAGGGTCTAGAGGGTCTCACTACACAGCCTCATAGTGATTTTCCTGTTTTTAGCTTCCCAAGCACTGGGATTACAGGCACATGCCGCCATACCCAGTCTCAATCCCTGTCTCAGCATGCCCTGGGGGTGGGGCTGGCATGGCATGCTGGGGATCGAATATGAGACTGTCTCAAAATAGAAAAAATTTCAAAAAGCCAGGGATGTGGCTCAGTATTGAAGGCTCTGGATTCAATTGCAAGTACTGAAAAAAGAAAAGAAAAGAAAAGAAAAGAATGGCCAAGATCAAGTTGTGCAGCTCACACGGGCGGAATCCTAGTACAGATATGTGCAGTCTGGTTCCAGATGTCTGCGCTGAGCTGCCTTCCAGTTACCTCAGTAAACAACAGACAGCAAAGCTCGTTGCCCCACAGTTCAATGCATGTATTTCCATGATGAGTTCTTAGGGAGAAAACTTGGGGACAGAGTTAGATTACTTAAAAAAATAAGTAAAAAATAAAGCCATTTTTATGCTTTGGGTTTCAAAGTTTGACATTCTAATTTTATAAAACTGACAATGAAGTGAATTTAAGAGGATTATGATTCAGGAATCTAAAACAGTTTGGGGGTACCACTTTTTTTAAAATTGGCAGTGGAACCCAGCTTCTTTTAAACTGAGTTACATCCACAGCCCCCTCACGTTAATTAATTCATTAATTCATGCATGTATTCATCAGACAGTGTCTCACTAAGTTGCTGAATTGCCCAGGCTATGCTCAAATTGGTGATCTCCTGCCTCAGCTTCCCAGTGTGCTGGGATCATAGGCATGTACCGTCACTTCAGACTTAGACTATATCTTATTTTTTATTGATGGCAGTGGTAGGACACTGTTTACTATTCATAAACTTAGTGATTTGCTGTTCAAAAAATGTGGGTAGAAAAATAAAATAATTAATAGAAGATTTGTGTAATTTTTATTTACAGTAGGTCTTCTGCTTATGAACAAGTTCCATACAGGGGGAACATTAGTAAGTTAGATTCATTTGTGAGTCTGACAAAAGAAGTCTTACACACTTTTGACACAATATATAATGTAAAGCATTAAAAAAATACAAGGTTTGTTTGTATCTGTGAAAGTTCACAACTCAAATTTCCCTTAAGTCTAAAAGGTCCTGATACATTTTATTTTGGGAGGAGCAGCCAGACTAGCAACACTTGTATGTTTCCTAAACTGATAAACCTATTTTTTGGTTTTCTTGTCATTATTGTGGGATTTGTTTTTGATATGTGTGTGTGTGTGTGTGTGTGTGTGTGTGGCTGGCTGGCTGGCTGGCTGGCTGGCTGGCTTTAAGCTTACTATATAGCATAGACTGCCCTCCAATTTACAGCCATCCTTGCCTCAGCTCCCCAGGTTCTGGGATTACAGGCATATGTCACCAGCCTTGGCATAAACCTGTCATCAGAATCTTTTGGATGCCTTTGCTAACATATATATGGCATAACTTGCTGTCACTGATCTTTCTCTTGAGGATGAGCACCCTTGAGCTGGGACCCAGGCTGGAGCATTAATTCTGGAGTCTGGTGAGACTTAGAGCAGGGAACCAGTTCATTGGTACCTTGTACATCCACAAGGTCATCAATTTACATATTTGGCACTCCCAACCTTGGGGAAGTTAAATGTCATCTCATCAAGAGAAGGTTGGGACCATTATGGGACTTTTCAGGTTTGTTACTCTTGTGCTTCATGGCTACAATTCTGTAACATTTTTAAAACTAGTGCCTGCCTGACTCTAAATGGGAGAAAGAAAAACCTTAAGTAGTAACATTTACATGTAATTTTTAGGCACAAGTGTGAATAGTACAAAAGCTTTAAGAATTTCCTTATTTATACTTTTTACTGATAGTCTAAGAAAAAGATTATCTTCTTTTTTAATTTTTTTGAAAAAGATTATTTTCAAATATAAATGAAAATGGGATTTACCCACCTTACTCCCAAGGTTCAGTGTTTTTTCAGGCTTTGTGAATTATTACACTTTTCAAGGTCATCCAAGATTATGGATCTTGGTCTGGTCAAATAGCTCAGCGGATTAAAGCACCTGTAAGCAGATGCGGAGACCGGGGATTCAATCCCTGGGCCTGCTGTGTCAGCCCTGGCCCCCAGGGCAAACTGAGATGGCAGTTGAGACTGGGAGTGGTGGCATGTGTGCCTGTAATCCAAGTTCTTGGGAGGCTTTAAACAGGCGGATCACTACAAGTCTGATCTAGTACTGAGACCCTGAACACCCTGTAGACCCTTCCCTAAAATACAAAAACCCCAAAGATTATGGTTCTTGCTAGGTATGGTGGTTCCGGCCTGTAATCCCAGTGGGAGGATTTCTGTGATTTCAAGGCCAGCCTGGACTACACAATAAGTTCAAGGCCAGTCTGAACTACATAGGGAGACCCTGTCTGAAACAAAAACAAAAATAAAGGTTGTGCTTCTTGGCCAGAGTAGACTGTATGCAATGACTCCTGTTAGCCGGGGATAGAAGTAACGATAGAGAATGCATTTCCAGATCTTTAGTGAATAGTTTAGTACATTTTCTCTCAAATGATTGTAACTTTAGAAATTTGCACTTACATTTCTCGGTTTCATACTGTTTTATGGTTAACGGGCTTGTAACAGTGAATAATAGGAAAGGCAAAGAAGAGCTGAATTGAAAATTACAAATTTTTTACTAATCTTCTGACATACTAATTTAAGTCTTTGGTATACTTATTTAAATTTTCATATTACTCCATTTAAAAAGAGTTTTTAGAAGCTTAATTAATTTATATTTTTAGGAGTTATATTTTTCTGATTATATAGTGAATTTTTAAATACAATAAATTGTTGAGGAACCAGGGATTGAACTCAGGTCCTTGCGCTTGCCAAGCAAGCACTTATTCTACTGAGCTATCTCCCCGGCCCCTGTAAATACAATAAATTGTAAAGAAAAAAATACCACTTGGAAATTCTTACTAAAAAAAAAAAGAAAGAATCCTTAAGATTCTAGCTAAATATTCTAGTTAAATTATCTTGTTACTGGAGTTAAGAATACAATAAATTTTTAGTGGATATTTCTATATGACATGTCCCTATGAGAAGACTAATATTATTTTCAAATTGTTCAGAATTGATTTTGTTTTACACTTTATATATTTTTCTATTTAAACCCTATTATCATTTTTTTTTATTTTCTAAAGAATACAAAATAGAAATAAAAGCATTAGAAATGATATAAAATTTTACTAAACAAAGTAATAGGATTTCAACAATGGTTGCTGTATTACATGCTGTTATCTTTAAATTAGTTGTTTAGGTTACCAGATATAAACCTGCAAAATTGGTTTAAAAAAACTATAAGGAATTAGAAAAAAGAATTTTAAGCATTAACTGTTTCTTTCAATAGACCAGCAGAAATCAGCAGTACAATTATGCAGACTATCCTGCACACATGCATAAATATCTTTTTCCCTTCTTTCTTTTGGGATCTCCAATCCCTTGCTCCTTCCATTTGAACAGATTCTTTCCCTTTTATAGTGTCTAGTGTACCTTTCAGGCTTTATTTAGTCTTTCAGGTTCTCACACTAGTGTTCTCACACTAGTATCACACTAGTGATAATATGTTTGCACATGTGGTTCTGTCTGATTCATTTCACTTACCAATACAGTCTCTAGTTGCATCCATTTACGTATAAAAGCTTTGAATTTGCTGGGTGTGGTGGTGCACTCAGCACCTGGGAGGTTGAGGCAGGAGGATCATTGGGAGTTCAAGACCAGCCTGGGCTACAAAGTGAGCTCAAGGACAGCCTGAGCTGAATAGCGAGACCCTGTCTCAAAAAGACAAAAATAAAATAATAAAAGTACACTTTAGGGGCTGGAGTTATAACTCAGCAGCATAAGCACCTGCCTGGCAAGTACAAGGTCCAGAGTTTGATGCCTGGTACCCACCCCCCATAAAAAAAAAAATCCTCAAATTTGTCTTTTTTTTTTTTTTTTAATACCTGAGTAATACTCCATTATATAAAATTACCACATCTTTTTTATCCATTCCTCAATTGGTGGACATTTGGGTTGTTTCCAAGATTTAGCTATGACAAATAGCACTGCTGTAAACATGGGTGTACATATATTGCTGTGGTATGTTTTCAGTTCTTTTGGAAAAATACCTAGGAGTGGTATAGCTGGCTTGAATGGGACCTCCAATCCTAGCTTTTTGAGGAATCTCCACATTGATTTCCATAGTAGTTGTACCAGTCTGCATTCCCATGAACAGTGGAGAAGGGTTCATTTTTCCCCACAGCCTCTCCAGCATTTGTTATTGGCTGACTTTTTTTTTTTTTTTTTTTTTTTTTTTTTTTTTTTTTTTTTTTTGTATTTTTTAGGGACGAATCTACAGGTTGTTCAGGGTGTCCTTACTAGATCGGCCTTTTAGTGATTCACCTGTTTACAGCTTCCCAAGAGCTGGGATTACAGCCACATGCCACCATGCAGTCTCAATTGCTGTCTCAGCATGCCCAGGGGGCAGGACTGGCATGGCAGAACTGTGGATTGAACACCCGGCCCCAGTGCCTGCTTGCAGGCACTTTAATCCGCTGAGTTATTTGGCTGGCCCTTGATTGACTTCTTGATGATAGCCATTCTTTCTGGTATAAGATGATATCTCAGTGTTGTTGCAGTTTTTATCTCTTGAATGACCAATGATGTTGAACATTTTTTCATATATTTATTTGACATTTATATTTCATTTGTGAAGTATATAGTCATCTCAGATGCCCATTTTTGGATTGGGTTGCTGAATTTTGGAGGCCTAATTTTTAAAAATTCATTATGTGTTCTGGATAGAAGTCCTTTGTTTAAGGGGCAGCCAGCTGTATTTTTTCCCCCAATTTATGGGCTTTCTTTCTACTCTGTTGATGATTTCTTTTGACGTGCAGAAACTTTTCAAAAAGGTGAGATGCTAATTGTTGATTCTTTGAAGTATTTACCATGTAGTTTGGTTTTTGTTCATAAAATACCTAGCTCTATGTCCTTAAGATTTCTACAAAAAAAAAAAGATTTCTACATACTTTCTTCTCCAGAATATTTAGTGTTTCAGTTTTGATTTTTAAATCTAAAATCTATTTTCACTGTGGTCTTGTGCATGGTGATAGGCATGGGTCTAATTTTAGGCTTTGGGAAGTGGAAAGCCAGTTTTCCCAACACCATATATTAGAGAGACTATTGTTATAGCCTGTGCAATTGATTCCAAATTTTGTAACTCTGAATGCTTCCACTAAAACTTTATTAACTGTTATAACCCGATGTATGCACCACCATCTTGTTCTGTATGCGCCATTCTAAATGCTGCAACTTTCTACTGTGCCCATTCTCTACTTGAGAACCTGCAGTTGGGCCTTTCTCACGCTGCCCTTTTGTGTGCACCTGAATCTAGTTTCAGCCCAATGCCCTGATCTCGCCCTCGTTCCCAGCTACAAACTGTACCCACCACTGCACCTGTTATTGTTCATTAGAAACAGGTAATTTTTCAACTGTAGCCCCAAGATAAACCCTTGAGGTCAGCTTTTATGGTTTATTGGCTTAAATACCCACTCCATTTTGTAACCAGAATGGACATTGTATTACATGTCCACTGTAACTTTATTAATGAAGATTGTTTGGTATAAGCTGACAACTTAAACTCCATCTTGATGGCTTAAGCCATTCATCGGACCCCTGAACATAGTTTGTTAATGTTCAAACCGGTTATTCCTTTGTTCTAAACCACAGTGTGTCAAGGGTTGAGATCTGAACAATTTTACCCCAGGACACTCCACACAATATGTCCTGTGATCAGCACCAAACCATAAATTGTAATTATTTATTCCTAAGATTGTATGTAATCTATTTTCCTGAAAGTGGACGCTGACTCCTATGCTGCATTCCCTTGCACTCAAATCATAAGACCTCCCCTTTGCGGTTTTCAGCCTTAAAAACCCTTGTCTCTCCCCTCCTGGGCGCGCACCTCAGCATCTTGCCGGGGTGTCTGCCGCTGGGTACCAGCTAAAATAAAGCGCTTCTTTAACTTTTGGACTTGCCTCATTGTCATCTGATTTTTGAGTTACAACAACTATCTTTTTTCCAGTGAGCATGTTTGACCCCTTTGTCAAAGACAAGGTGGCTGAGTGTTTTTGTAGTTGTGTATGCATTTTCTTTTCTGTTCCGTTGATCCTCAGGTCTATTTTTTTTTTTTTTTTTTTTTTTTTTGCCAGTACCATGCTGAATTTTTCACAGTAGCTTTGTAGTATAATTTCAAGTCAGGGATTGTGATACCTCTTGCCTTTCCTTTGTTACCCAAGATGTCTTTTGGTGTTCTAGATCTCTTCTGATTCCAGATAAGTTTTAGGGATGTTTTCTCTAGATCTGTAAGGTATACTAGTCATATTTTAATCAGGATTGTGTTTTCGTTTTGTGAGACAGGAATTTGCCATGTAGTTTAGACTGCTCACTTCATAGCCCAGGCTGGCTTTGAACCCCCACAGCAAAACTTCTGCCTCAGCCTCCTGAGTGCTGAGATTATAGGTGGATAGTACCACACCTGGGCTAATTCCTATTATTTTATTTACCTGTCTTACTTACACAGAGCCCTTTATCATGATCACTTTTCTCAGATTTGCTAATGTCTATCATATCTTTTGTAATTTTATTTTAAAGTCTGATACTAATAGAATTTCTAGTTTCCTGCTTCAGTTATCTTTTCCTCAGGTATATAGCTTATATTTTGCTGGTTTAAAAAATATAATTTACATAGTTCACCAATTTAAAGTGTATGTAATTCAGTGGTTTTTGGGTATTCACAGAATTGTATTGTCATTACCACAATCAATGTTAGAATATGTTTGTCATCCTCTAAAAATAAGTGATTTTTACTTAGCATAGTGTTATCAAGGTTTGTGTATATTGTAGCATATATCAGTACTTTATTCCTTTTTATTCCCAAATGATATTCTATGAATATGCCACATCTTTTTAAACAAATATGTCTATAGTTGGTGGAAAATTTGGCCTTTTCTACTTTTTAGCTATTATGTATAGTGTATCACAGTTTTGTGTATGAGTTTTTAATGGATATTGTTTTTATTCCTCTTGTATATATACCTAGGGATGGAACTGATGGGTGGTATGGTAGGTAACTGTTTTACTTTTGAAAGAACTTTCAGACCATTTTTTCCCCCAACAGTGTACCACTTAAAAAAAAAAATGGTCTAAGGGTATATAAAGAATTTGTAGGGTTCAAAGAAATGAGAACATAGATGTGTTTCTTTTGAAAAAAAAAAAAAAAACCCTTTAAAGTTTTGTAGGCTTACATTCCATGTCTACAGATCTTGTGGGCTGTATCTCATTGCCTTAATAGGTAACTATATCACTTTCCATAGTTTCCCATTGGACATCTGTTTAAAATTTTATATCCAGATGACTATAAATACCAGCTTTTAAAATAAAGTTATTTACTTTTGTTTTCTTAAGCAGCAGCTGCAGCAGCTCTTAATTTTGGTTGTGCAATGTTAAGTTGGAATAGTAATAAAAACTAGGAGAGTGTCTAGTATCGTGATGGTGTTCTCTTTGAGACCAAGTATATCAAAATTGTGATAAGGATTTAACTGCAGCCAGTACAGAACTGGCTGGGGCTCTGGAAAATAGAAAATGATCCTGCTGTTTTACGAGCGGTCTCAAGCCTAACCAAAGTATCTTAGGAGTGGAAAGGATCCCAAGAAGTAATTTTCTCTATTCCTACTTTTTGACAGGACTGATGTTAACCTTTTTTTTTTTTTGAAAGATAATAAGGCACACTTTTTTTTTTCTAAGATAACTGTGTGGAAGATTCTGAAATGTACATTAGAAATATTTATGTTTATAGTAAGTGGACAGGTCAGTTTCTATTAAGAAAAATCAGTTTTAAGAGACCGAGAGAGACTCCTTGGTTAGTGTGGAACAGAGAATTTGTAGTTACACAGATCTGTAATTTTTCTGTAAATGCTTTGGGACCATAGTTTTAGAACTCAGTTTTTGTGAGATGTTTTCAAATGTGATTTCATAATATATATATATATATATATATATATATATATATATATATATAAATCGCAAGGTAAGCATAGATAACAGAAATAGAGATGACATTGCCAGGCTTTGGAAGGAAGATTTTTCATACTAGATTAAACTGAAGTCTCATTGCTATCTGTCTGGATCTAGCAGCAGACAGCAGTGGACAGAACTGGGCCCTCAGTGGTAAAGAGGAATAAAAGGGAAGGGCTTCATGGGAGGTGGGAGCCTGTAGCTGCATAGTACATGACAACAAGTGCTTGGGTGGAATTCTTCAGCTAGTGAAAGGAGGCCATGAGATTTTTCTTCACTGAGTGGGATAATCCTGTGTAAAGAATCCCTTATCTGCTATTTTCATTGAGAAATGCTGGCCAGGACGAAAGATAAGGATCTGAGTCAACACAGTAGCAATGAGTGTGAAGTGGTGGGATTGACAGGAGAAACTTAGGAATGAGAAGGAAAATGATGGGTTATGACTCACAGGTTCCTTGCTTAAGTAATCTGCCAGTGGTGTAGTCAATACCTGGAATAGATGCCCTGAAGAAGGAATAAGATTTGGGAGACAGCTGTTGATCAGTTTCAGAGAGGAATATATTTCAGTGTGAGGGCTGTCATATGTGTGGGTCTTGAGCTTAATGTGAAAGAGTTAAGCTAACTCAGTGGTTGTTAAAGTAAGGAGAGTGAATGACATTTCCTGGACAGAGTATAGAGAATGAGAATTAGGCTGAAGTGGAACATAAACAACCACAGAAACAGATGCCAGCAAAGGAGACCAAGAAGGAGTAGCTGGATATGGAAGAGCCCTGAGATCAGTGTCGGGGAGGCCTGAGAGAAGGACAGCATGGAATCATCTTTAATGCCTCATTTGGAGAGACAGGGCATGTTTAGGATTTCTTGGAGTTGAGGAGCTGATTGTCTCACTCTGCTTATGTAGTTTCTTGGGACACTTAGGTCCACCTCAGTCAGACTAGAGTTCACACAGTTCTAGTGGGATGACACTATTTATATATATGCGCTGCTGACTTATAGTAGATTCCAGGGCTTCGGAATGGGTTTCTAAAGAAATCTTGCACATATGAACATATTGGTGTGTGTTAGGAAAGGTAATATTAGAAAGAGAGGTTGGGACAAGTGATAGAAAGACCTGATGTTAGAAGAGACTCAGCCAGAAGCTTGTCTTGGTGAGAAAAAGAACTCCCATCCAGAGAGTGAAGATGATGTGGGTGCAGACTGCATGTGCTACCACAAAGTTACTTTTTGGAATAAGTAGATCTTTAGAATAGTCTGATATATTCTTAGTGGAAAACTTTTTTGGCCTGAATGCTCTTAAGGAATAATTGTGTCTGACAAATGCCTGTTTTGAATATTAAAATTGCAACAATTTATAGTTAGGTTTAGGGTGGATTATCAGATTTTTAAAAGAAAATACTGTTAACATGACTTGGTAATTGCTGATATCCTATATTTATAAATTTGTTAACCAACAGTTGCTTAGTTTCACAAGCAAAGAAACACAGAGGAGTAGTGGGAGAGTATCTTTTTCAACTACATCTCTACCTCCCCAGTGACACTACAGGAAAGAAAGAGGGGAGGGCAGTGGTCTTCACAGGTCTGCCTGTATACCTCATATGTGAATCTAGTTGTTCTACTGCATTTGTATTGTTAAAGCCCACTCATTCATTTACCAAATGTCTATTAAGACCTCCAGTTCCATTTTAGCACTGGAGATATAAGTCAACAATACAAAAATGCCTCTATTATAGAAGAGAGCTTGCATTATAGAAATGAGAGGCAGAGCTGGGCATAGTGGTGCATGCCTGTGATCCCAGCTATCTGGGAAGCTGAGACAGGAGGATCACAAGTTCAAGCTCAGCCTAGACATTTTAGAAATTTAGTGAGACCTTGTCTCAAATAATTTTAAAAGAGCTGGGGATATATTTCAATGTGAAGGCTTTCAGTGTAATCCCCAGTACTACAAAAAAGTGTGTGTGGGGGATACAGACAATGAATATATGTGAACTTGATACTACTTTCCTGGGGCTAGGACAAAGTATTCAACATCTACAATTTTATTTACATGCAAATGTTACACCTTTAACATTTATTTAATTTTATCATCAAGAAGGAAGTTCATATCCCGTAGTCTTTTAAGTTATAACTTTAAAAATGTTTTATTAGTATAGTTATGCAGAACATAATGATTACATCCATCATGGGGAGTTGGTACATGCACATGACACATCCTAAGTTTTAAAATTTCTTCTTCCCCTCCTCTCCCTTTCCCCTCCTAGCACGAATAATTGGAAGGTAGAGAGATTTATTTTGGCTCAGAGAATTCAGTCTATGGTTGGTTTCAAGGCAGAAACAAAACAGAAGTGCCTGGTAGAAGAAAGCTGCTCAGCATGTGGCAGCCAAGAAGCCAAGAAAGATGAAGAGGGGAGGAGCCTGGGATAGGTATATACCCTTCCAGGCCACACTCCCGGTGACACCCCCCCACCAGGCCTCACCTCCCCAACAGCATGTTCAGCTATGGATTAATCAGTAAATTAGTTCACTGATGAAGGTGGCACCCCTATGGTCCAGTCACCTTTCAAAAGTCCAACCTCTGAAAATGTGAGACTTGTAGGGGCCATTTTCGATCTAAATCACAACAACTATATTGTAATAAATGTTAATGGAAATAAAAATTGATAATAGCAAGGTGTAGTAGGCATTCACAATTGTGGAGTTTATGGTAAGACCTGGGGGAAGAGTGTCCGGGTAGAGAAGAGGTAGAACAAAGGCCCAGAGATTGTAGCTTCTTAATATGTTAGAGAACGAACAGCAAGGAGCTGAGGTGATGATGTGGAATGAACAAGGGAAAAGAGAATAGGGGGTGAAGAAAGTGTAGAGATGCTGAGGGTCTGGTTTTGAACATGTGAGTTTGAAATGTACAGTAGAAGTCCAAATGGAGATGTTCAGATAGGTGAGGTGGCGTTCTGGATGAAAGCTGGACTGGTAATGTTTATTTGGGAGGGTGGGTTTGACATGAGTGATATTTGAGCATAGAGAAGGGTGTCAAGGACTGAACCTTGAGTTGCTTAGATATTAAGAAGTCAAGTAGCTGGGAAGGAATCAGAATGAGCAGGAGTCGTTAGTGGAAGCCAGTTGAAGAGGTGTATGAGAGTACAAGGAGGTAACGAAAAAGGCAGATGCTCCTGAGATAGATAAGAATCAACTGTTGGTTCAGCAGAATGAAAGTGTTTGGTGTTGCTGAAATAGCAGCTCAGGAGATCAGTGAGGGGGCAAAGACACATTGGAGTGGGTTGGTGAGAGTGGGAAGTGAGGTTGGAGGTAATAAAGAGCATACACTAATAGGACACTCGCTGGTTGAAGAACTAGCTTTTTTCCTCATTCATCAGCTGTTAATTATTATTTTGTGAGACGCTAATAATAGGCATTTAATAATTTTGTTCTTATTGGTTTTTTTCTTTTTGTACTGGGTATCAAACTCAGGACCTTGTGCTTGTCAGGCAGGCGCTTGTGCCACTGAGCTATATCCCTGGCAATAATTTTGTTTTTGACTTAGAAGAAAAAAAATAATTTAATTCTTGATAGGAGTCTTGCACTAAAAGTGTACCAATAAAACTACTATTTAAAAAATGGAATTGAGGGGCCAGCCAGATAGCTCAGCAGATTAAAGTGCCTGCTTACGCAGATGCAAGAACCAGGGTTTGATCTCCAGCATCCCATGCCAGCCCAGCCCTTGGGGCGTGCTGAGACGTGGCATGAGATTGGGAGTGGTGGTGCGCACTGTAATTCCAGTGCTTGGGAGGCTGAAAACAGGAGAATCACTATGAGTTCAACCTATGTAGTGAGATCCTGTAGACCCTGGACTAAATACAAAAAAGAAAAAGGAACTTGTAGCTGGGGATATAGCTCAGCAGCACAATGCCTGCCTGGCAAGCGTGAAGAGCTAAGTTCGATTCCCCATACCAAAACAAAGCAAAATAATTCATGTATATGTTTCAGAATATTTGCCTTGCATGTTGAGCCATGTAAAGTCACATGTAAAAACCCTTGACTCTGACCTGTTTGTGTGTCCTTGTTTGTCTCAGCCACATTCTCATCCTGTTCTTTCTGAGGCCCCTGATTACTACTTCTCTATACGTAACTAATCTCTGGGCTTAAATCATGTTACAATGTTATTTTCATTAGTATATATGAGGATAGAAGAAGAATTGGTTGAAATGTCCATCTTTTAAGATTCCCAGTGGAACAGACTGAAACTAGCTTAACCAAGACAATTAGCATGACTAAATATTTAGAGCAGATATTTGTAATGACCCTGAAATAGGAAATATGTATTTACAATATTTTATTTTTCAGTTATATTAGATAAAAATTTATTAGTTGGGTGTGGTGGTACACACCTATAATCCCAGCACTTGGGAAGTTGAGACGAGGAGGCAGAAGGTTGAGGCTGTGAGTTTGAGGTCAACCTGGGATACAAAATACATTCAAGGAACTACAAAGCAAGATCCTGTCTCAAGAAACCAGAAAAAAAAAAAAGAATTAAAAAATTTTTAGAGAGGAACTTATAGTTGTAACCTGCATTTTCTGCCTCTAAATGCTAAATGTATCTTTTGTTGTATTCTTTATCTCCACTGTGACTGTCTAATCTGGAGACCACAGCTGTGCTTGTGACCTACCTAGTCTGTTCAGTTGTTTTGCTGTCTCTAGGGTGTATTTTTAACCTAGATATATGAGCTAGTAAAGTGAAGTATAGCCTTTACTTCTACATTCATACATGAACATTTAAGAATCACATATTAAATAAAGAATCATCTGTTTCTCCCTAATAATTTAGCTCTGTAAGAAGCATCATTTTGGGATTAACAGACCAGAGAAGATTATACCATCTCCTGATGAGTCCAAGTTTCTGTTGAAGACCTTTACGAATATTAAGTCCAATGTGTCTGCTCCAAATAAAAAAAAAGTAAGACTAATTGATATGGAATTTGAGTTAATCTTTGATTAATCTTAAATTGAAAAGGAATTTTTCTGCTAGTAAAATTATTTTCAAGTCATTTGTTTTATCAAAATACTGTTTCATCATGTCCTTGGGATTATTCTCATTGGAAATCATGTATTGCCTTTATACTTTGCATTTAATTCTGCAGCAATAGTAGGTTAATTTTTTTTTGTAGGTTAAGGAAAGCAAAGAAAAGGAGAAATTGGAGAGAAGATTACTTGAGGAGTTGCTGAAGATGTTCATGGACTCAGAATCCTTTTACTATAGTTTGACCTATGACCTGACCAATTCAGTGCAAAGGCAGAGCACTGGGGAGAAGGATTGTCGTCCCCTCTGGCAGAAGGTACCGTGCTTTGCTAAGAGCAAGGCTTGTCTCTGAAACAGTTGATGGCCTATTTTGTCTTTTATAGGAAAACTGAAATGTGTTTCTGAACTGTATTTTTCCTCTGCTTTTTCTAGGTTGATGATCGATTTTTTTGGAATAAATATATGATACAAGACCTTACTGAGATTGGTGTGAGTAGTTTCCACAATATCATGTTACTTATAATTGTCAAGCAAATGTTTTTTAATTGTTTTTTTTTCAAAGTTTTATTGATAAACAGATAGCAATGAGACAGTTTCAAATCCAATCGGAAGTACAGTTTCAACAAATAATACACTGCATATATTCTTCTTAGTGGTTAATTGCTGTACACGAGGTGGACTTGTTTAGCTATTTACAAACACCATTAGAACAAATCATTCTATTCATTAAGAGAATGCAACTATATATCTATCCTAACCACTTGGAATACACAAATACAAATGGACATTCATCGGTATACCCCATTTTTTCTAAGTTCCGTTATTGAATATTATAGGTGTGTAAACTCAGCAAAATATTCTAAAAGAGTCCA
>NW_004524586.1:24829110-24883010 GCF_000260255.1 Octodon degus | reverse complement strand
GCGCAGGGTAGCAGGAAGCTCTCCGCACACTCACCGGACCTGGGCTAGGACTCAAATGTTTTTTAATTGTATGAAAATAAAATTTAAAGTCTCACCATAATTTCTCTTATGGAAGGGAGTGATTTAGTTAGAAGAAAAATCAAAGTGCTTGCTATTTTAAGATAGGTTGGTGCCTAGGCGGTACAACCATAAACTATCTTTCTATCATGACAGAAAGCACTTTAAGTGCTTTGCCCATTGAGTTCCTATAAAGAATTGTTTTGGGGCCAGGGAGATGGCTCAGTGGAATAAGTGCTTTCCTGGCAAGTGCAAGGGCCTGAGTTCAATCCCTGGTTCTGCAAAAAAAAAAAAAAAAAAAGAATTGTTTTTTCTGTACTCATTGTGAATCTTGAAATCCAGTTTTGCTGTAACGATACCACTCCTTTACCTTCCCATTCCTCTGTTTGTCATCTGGGATCCGGAGTAAAGAGATCTCTAAGGTCATTCTCTTACTGCCAGTATTTGACTCAGAAGACACAGACGATCATGAGATGCTTGCATGAGGTTCTTTTTCTTATCTGATAACTTCCTTGACTGTCACATTTTGTATACTTATTACTATCCAAAGGCAGTTTATTCATTTGATCAAAATGAATTATTCATTTGCAAATATTTAAAAGAAGGCCTGCTATGTACTGCTTAGAATTTTGGACAGTAAACAAAATAGGCAAATAGCTGAAATAATAGGATCTTATATTACTCTTTTCTTAGATTTTCAGAAGTTTTACTTCTTTTAGTTTCTCCCTCTTAGTGGTAGTTCATGTGTAAATGACTTTTATTTACTAGTGTCTTCCACCAGATACCTGACATGCTTCTATGGAGAACAAAACATAGTTTATTCCTCAAACTGTGACCACCAAAACAAAAGCAAAATTAATATCTATAATGAATATTTGTCCTATATGCAGATAGTATGAAGTTTCAACATGTTTGGCAGAGTTTTGGGCCAAGCATTTTTACATTACCAGTTAAAACTGATAACTCAAAATACGAAGGGGGGAGAGAGAGGGAAAGGGGGGGATAGAGGGAGAGGGAGAGGGGAAGAAGGAGGAGGAGGAGGAAGAAGAGGAAGAAGGAGGGAGGGAGGGAGGGAGGGAAGGAGGGAAATTTATAAGTTTTTCCCTCTTATAAATACTTACTTTTGTCAGGCTGAACATTTTACATGTATTAGTCATTTCACAGCAACCTTATGGGATGTTAATCTTGTTTCACAGAGGACATTGTGGCATGGCGAGGGTGATTTCCTTCTGTGAGTTAGTGAGTGGTGAAACTTGGATTGGTACCCAGTCAGTATGGCTCCTATGCGATGATCCTTCTCAGTCAGCTTTTTGAAAGATCATCATAAAGAAAAGGCAAAGCTATTTTTCCTTCCCTTCATCTCTTACTATTCAATAAGGAGAAATTTTGGTTGAAGAGTGGAAGGTTTCTGCCTCTAATGCTCTGATGCATATGTGCTGACTGTTGTTTGGGTTTAAGGAGGTAGCCATGCTATATAGAATATAAACAATATAATGCTTATTTTGTTTTCAGACACCAGATGTGGATTTTTGGATTATTCCCCTTATCCAGGGTTTTGTGCAGATTGAAGAGCTTGTGGTTAATTATAATGAATCATCTGATGATGAGAAAAGCAGCCCAGAAACCCCCCCTCAGGAGTCCACCTGTGTAGATGACATTCACCCACGATTTCTAGTAGCTCTTATCTCACGCCGGAGTAGGCACAGAGCAGGTGAGTAGGGGGCTACAACAGCATGTAAATAAAATTCAGATGAGAATGGAAGCTGGCTGTGGGGGTGCATCCCAGTGTCCCAGCACGCAGGAGGTAAAGACAGGAGGATCACTGTGAGTTGGACACTAAGCTAGGCTACATAATGGGTTCAAGGCCAGCCTCAAATACATTGTGAGACCCTGTCTCAATAAAAATGGAAAAGGTGCATATGTGTTAAGATGCTTATGACAGTCTTGGAGCACAGTTGGCTTCAAAGTGCTTGGTGACTGTAAATACTGTGATATAGTTAGGGACTACTTTTTGAAGATGTGAATAGAGAAGTTAGCAAAATGAGCTTGAAAAGGAGATATATAGATACAGGAGAGAAGAAAGTCATTTGGGATGTGCTTCTAAATAAGAGTGTTCCAGCTGATAGTATGTATCACAGTGATAAATTCTTCGTGAGTATTAATACCTTTGGGAAAACCCTTCTCTTTCACTCCAGAAGAACTATTTTAGATTTAGCTTTTTAAAAAATATGATGCATACAGTTATGTTTTTGGGTAAATTAATACTGTTCTTCCTGTCAGATGCATGTATGGTTCCCAAGGCATTCTTGGAGGACATATATTTGATCAGGAAGCATAGTCTAGTCAGATAAACTTTAAAGATGTTACTGCTTTAATTTTCTTTTAGGAATGCGCTATAAAAGAAGAGGAGTAGATAAAAATGGAAATGTTGCAAATTATGTGGAAACTGAGCAGTTAATTCATGTTCATAATCATACATTGTCCTTTATTCAAACACGAGGTTCTGTGCCTGTCTTTTGGAGCCAGGTTGGGTATCGATATAATCCAAGACCTCGGCTGGACAAAAGTAAGCATGTCAGTTGTCTGACTTGTAAATTGATACTTTCAGAGAGGTTATATTTTTTAAAATTAGATGATTGATAGGTTTGGGTTTGCTTTCCAGATTCTTCATTCAGAACAGTAACACTTAGGGCTGGAAATGGAGCTCAGTAGTAGAGGACTTGCCCTGAGTTTGATCCCCAGCTCTGCAAAACAATAACAAAACCCCCAATAAATCTTATTGGGAACTGTAACAGAAAGTTGTATAATAATTATAGGAGTAGAGAAAGTTATTTATGGAACATTTGAAGGTTTCATGGGCTGGGGATGTAGCTCAGTGGTGGAGCATTTGCCTAGTATATGGAATGTCTTTACTATAAAACAAGTTCCTCCAATAATTTAATGAAACAGCATATTTCATAGATCTTTAATTGGTGTTCTTTGAAGAATACTTTATTCAGTGTTTAGTATTTAGAAAGAACTGATATACCCAATATTTGTAAAAGTAGAAAGTCTATGAAGAAGTTAGAATTTATCAAAAATTAGTGAGGTGTCTTTATTCAGATGTCTCTCCTTCAGAAGTTTATTTTGAAAGAATGAAATTCTTTTCTTCCAGTGCTAATAAATTTTAGCCCTAGGATAGCTAAATCATTTAAATCTAATTAGATTACAGAGAACAAAATGTTATATTTTTTCCCTAAAGGCTTAATTCATATTCTTTGAGAATTTAGTAAAACTTCATTTTTAAGTATCATTGTTTTGCAGGGATTTGTATTCTCATGTTATAAGTCATATGAAACTTCCTGAGAAGTTGGCTGGATATATTATTACTAAATGTCAAATTTCACAGTTGATGCTTTCAGATATGTTTCAGTTTAGTCTCACTGGAAAAAAATTAAAGATATTTGCCTTAGCATTTTATTTTAAAGTGATGATTAGGCAATCTTATATTTAGGTTGTCAATAAGTTATTTAAAAGTAAGAATAAAAATAGAATAGACACTGATTTCTGTCTTAAACATGGGAAGGAAAAAAGATTTTGTATCACTTCTTTGTAGGTGAAAAGGAAACTGTTGCCTATTTCTGTGCTCATTTCGAAGAACAACTGAAAATTTACAAAAAACAGGTGCGCTTTGATATGTAGTATAAAATATTCCTTCATATGTGGAAATGATTGTATATCTATTTCTTTAAACAAAATTTATTTCTGAATATTTTTACAAAAATAACATTGTACTATTCATGATTTTACATAGCAGAGCATTTGTCATGATGTTAAAAAATGTAGAAGCTAAGAAACTTCTTCATATTTTACAGAACGATCATTGAGCTAGCTACTTTAGATAAGAGATTAGATGCCTAGAAGTTTTTTAAAATTAGTTGTTTTTTTTTTTATTTTTTTCTGTACTAGGGATTGAACTCAGGACTGGAGTTTGCCAGGCAGGCACTTATGCCACTGAACTATCTCCCAGCCCTAGTTGTTACAATTTAACATGTGTCAAGACTAAAAAATTAAAGTCATTTGTAAGAAACACTATTGGAGATTGAAATTTTATGTGTATCTTAAAAATTTAAAAAATTTTATTTTTTAAAGATAACAAAATAGCATTAAAAATTACAAATTTCACTAAACAAAACAATATAAATTTGACAGTATTTTTTGTGTTATCGTCTTTTTAAAAAAATTTTTATTTATTTGTGTGTGTGTGTGTGTGTGTGTGTGGCCAGCTCAGCCCACCAGGGGGCAGGGCTGGCTGGCATGTGGTGCAGGGGATTGAACCAGGGTCCCTATACTTTGCTAAGCTTGTTCTAAGTAGGTGCTTTAGACCACTGAGCCATCTCACCAGGCCCTGTATTGTTGTCTTCAAATTGGTTGTTCAGATTACCAGATATATGGATGCAAAATTGGAAAAAGAAAGAACAAAAAGTTAAGAGAATGTAAGAGAGAAAAAGGAAAAATGAAAAAAAGAAGCAATGTGTATCTTTGAGTCTTTCTATATATTTCTTCTTCTCCGGCTGCCTTTTGTATTCTTGCCTTTATATATGGAAATGCAATCATACAAAATAAAATAAATTGAAGACTGTTAAGTAAAATACAACTTCAGTATAGTAATTTTGATGCAAGATTAATAACATATAATCATAATGCTCTTTATCCATTAGCAATGCCCAGTCTGAATGTAGTGCCATGAGTGCATTTCTCTTACAGCAATAATAAATAAAATAGAAGAAGTAACCTAAGTATGGTAAACATGTAAAAAGATACCATATATAGGGTGAAGAAAAAATTATAGAAAATGGAGAGAAAATACCATGTTTCAGGAAATAAAGTTCCATTATTCGGTAGATTTCAGTTCTTTCCAATTTAATATATATTTCATGCAATCTCAAAGTCTTAGCAGGAAATAGGAGGCAAACTCTCATAACACAAAGAATTAGGAAATTTGATGAGCAATAAAGGCAGATATTTGAATTTCAAAAATAAGAACTGTTCCATACTAGAAGCATTAAGTTGGTATAGTGATTTTGAATATATCCGGTAAACACACTTTTCACATACTAATTTTACTTTTTTATATATACCATAGACAGAATTAGTTTGAGATAGATTATGGAGGTATATATGATAAGTTAAGCAATAAAGCTTTTAAAGGACTATATAGAATTTGTTTGACCTTGGGATTTATAAAAACAGTAATATTGTCTGCCTATGTTTTCAATGCATGATTATATATTGCATATCTTATTAGTTTACTAAGGAGTAATACTATTATACCTAAGAAATACTATTTTAAAAAAAATACTTATTATAATGAAAAATTTAGAAAATTTAATGTTAGATTTATTTTTATTAAAATATAATTTATAACTTATTAACACTTCATTATCTTATAAATATTACAAGTGACATTTATTACAAATGTTAAAATTAAGTAGGACCTTTTTGTATTTTTTTTAGGGAATGGTCTACAGGGTGTTCAGGGTCTCACTACTAGATTGGACTTGTAGTGATTCGCCTGTTTACAGCCTCCCAAGACCTGGTATTACGGGAGCACACCACTATGCCCAGTCTCAATTGCCATATCAGTGCGCCCCAGGAGCAGGGCTGGCACGGGAAAGTAGGACTTTATAAGGAAAGAAGTTGATAAATTGGACTGTTGAAAGAAAAATTCCTCTTTATTGAAAAGGAAATTCATAGAGTGGATATTTAAGATTTTTCAGTGCATATATATGACAAAGGTTTCATATCTATAGTATATTTAGAAGCTCTTATAAATCCATATAAGAGGGGGGCTGGGGAGATAACTCAGTAGCATAAGCGTCTACCTCCTAAGTGCAAGGTCCTGAGTTCGATTGCTGGTACCACTAAATGCATACATACATACATACATACATACATACATACATACAAGAGATGTGCCTTCCCAAAGAAAACTGGAAAAACAATTGTGGAGACTCTTCATGCAAAAAGATATCCAGAAAGTCAAAAACACATGAAAGGTGCTCTAATTCAAATTAAAACCATAATTTACCACAATGGCTAAAACAAAAGAGGTGGGAACTACCAAATTTTAGCAAGGATGTGGAACAACTGGAATTTGCATAGAAAAAAATTAAATCTACTCAAGAGAAGTGTGTTCAATTAATGCACTTTAAGAATATTCACTGCAGCATAAAAACAACTTAATTGATCATCTGGAGGACAACGGGTACATGAAATACAGTACATCTAAAGTACTTAGTATAAATGCTTAGAAAGAATGAAGTACATGGCAAGTTACATTTGAAGAAAAGTATATAATAGTGTATGGTATGTTTTCATTTAAGAAAATTCCACAAAACAAAATCCTGTCATTAACATGTATATAGTTCTCATCCATCTATTCTGCCATCCATATATGGCACACACAGTGATATAAAACTGTACTTTTGTGACACACACCTAAGTGGTAATTTCTCAGGGAGGGCTGAGGGACTGAGTTGTGGTCAGGAAGGATTTGACTTTATCTACTTTTAAATTTCACACAATGTGAATAAATTCATGTATTAATATATGTAATTATAGATAGCTTTACAAAGAATTTTTGATGTAGCACATTTTATTTTATTTATTTTTGCACATTTTAAATGTAACACACTGTAATAAAAATAAATACTGAGATGTATAAGCAGAGGAAATAACTTCTTCCCACACTCATCCCTGCTGCCTGTTGGCTTTCACATAATTTTATAGGTGTTTATTGGGCAGGTACTTCCTGATTTCTAACAATGCCCCAACAGTGTTCATTTATCTATTTCCTTCTCCTGGGTAATTGCTTCACCAAGTATAGACCTGTGGTTAGTCTGGCTCAGACATGGTGACATCAGTGCTCTCACCAGTGATTGATTTATATGTAAGCCCTATGTGTACACTGGTGATTTAGCCAATAAGGTATAATGTGGAGAAGTCCCCTGGGGGGCTGCTGGGGAAAGGTTTCCTGCTCTAATAAAAAGAGATATAGGAACCACAGTTCCCCTGTGGTTGTGTCTGTATTTAATGTGGAAGTGCTATATCTTTCTCAAAATTGAATGAACTAGCCAGAGACAACCAGTATGCTGGTAGGATAAAAAAAGACGTAAAGAATGACAGAATAAGAATGTGGATGGAGTTAGTGTTCTTGATAGTATTGGGAACCACTGAATTCAGTTATTCTAGAACCATGCTAGCATTTTTTCAGATTTATTTTGAGATATTAGTGATTTGGTTTCTGTACCAATTTCTGTCACAAGCATATTCACAATTCAGAACTTTAATCAAAACATAGCTGTACCATAAATGCTATGCTGCACCTTTTTTTTCTTAAAATGTCATGACCATTAACTACTTCAGTGGTGGACTTTCACAGTATTTCTGCTATTATAAAGCGTTTCTAAACTACGTGTGATGGTATACACCTATAGCCCCAGCAGTTGGAAGGCAGAGGCTGGAGGATCATGAGTTTGAGGACAGCCTGGATTCCATGGCTAACCTGGACTACATAACAAGAACCTATAAAAAAGGAAGTCTCCAGAGCATCTTTTATATATTTTAGGATACTTGTGTATTCTTTTTTTTTTTTTTTTGCGGAACCAGGAATTGAACTCAGACCCTTGTGCTTGCCCAGGAAGCACTTATTCCACTGAACCATCTCCCCAGCCCCTTGTGTATTCTATAGATCAAATTTTTAGATATGAAATTACTGGATCAAACAGTGCATATGTATTTAAAGCTGATAACATACCACACTGGCTCTCAAAAAATGCGTACCAGTTCACATTTCCAGGAACCATGGGAGCTAGTGCCTATCTCCCCACATTTACCATTGCTACCTATATTTATATTCATATTTACCTGTATGTAGGTGAAAACTAGCTTTCTACTTTAAAATTTGTTTATTAACAAAGCTAGGCTTGTGTTTATTGGCAGTTTATGTATTTTTTTTCATTTATCCTTTTTTATTGGATTTATAGTACTCTATGTATTATTGGTGCTCATTGCAATTGTATGTTCCTGGGTATTTTTTTTTATTTTGTCTTTTTACCTTTTATTATACTATTACTGGTATACAAGTTAAACTTTTTTATGTTATTACATCTGATAGTCTTTTCCTTTATGCCTTCTGGTTTTTATGTTAGGCTTAGAAAGTCATGTCCCAGCTTTCAGTTATGAGAATAGTACCCTAAGTTTTCTTCAATTTTTAAAATAATTTTAAGGAAAAATATTTAGAATTTTGATGTATCTAGAATTTGTTTTGTGTGCAATTAATGAGATGTAGAGAGCAATTGTAAACTCCTCATACAGATGGACAAGTATCCCAGTAGTGTACCATTGATGGAATGGTCCATATTTGCCCACAGTGGCATAGTTAACATGTCTGAGAATCCTCAGTGGACATAGGTCTTTATCTGAGCCATAAATCCTGTTGTACTGAGTCAGGTACCTATTTCTACATGGGTTGTGCAGTATTAATTGCTACATAGAATGTTTTGCTCTCCAATGGGTTAAGTTCCATTATTTTCCAATTTTTTTTCACATATTTACTCGTGACAAGTTACTTTGTCGAAGTCCACAAAGGTCCTGGTAGAACTTTATTTATTTTTGTATTTAGGACAGGGTCTATAGGGGCTACAGGGTCTCACTATGAAGATCAGACTCAGTGATTCTCCTGTTTTCAGCCTCCCAAAAGCTGAGATTACAGGCAAGGACCACCATGCCCAGTCTCCATGGCCAGCTCAGCACCCCAGGAATCGAACCCCAGCCACTGTCCTCTGCTTGAGCAGGCGCGTTAGTCCACTGAGCTCTCAGGCCAGCCCTAAAACTTGAGAAAGTTTTTTTTTTTTTTTGCTGACTGAGGCAGCCTTAAGGGCAGGTAGGCTGTGGATGTGGAGCTGGGAATTGAATCATGGCCTCTTGTGTGTGCCTGAGTTTGCCCAAGCAGGTGCTTTAAACAACTGTGCTAACCTGTAAGCCCTTTCTGGTAGAATTTTTATTGAGATTGTTGAATGTATTGATTAATTTGGGGAGACTGGACATCTTTACAGTATTGAATGTATGTATTTAATCAGGTTTCTTTTATGTATTTCAGCAGTTTTGCAATGTTTAATATGTAGATTTTATGTATTTCTCTTTAAATTATTTTAGATATTTAAAATATTTGCTACTATAAAGGACCATTTATTTTCATTGTACATTTTTTAATTGGTTGTTGCCAATGTATCGAAAAGCTATGAATGCTATTCATGTAAACAATTCTTGGCCTCTGGGAGCATGGAGGATGGTGTGCATGTCTCCCAGGTGCCGTCTGTGGCCTTGCAGCCCCACTGCTCACATCCTGGGTTGTAGCGCTTTTGCTCAAGCCTGGAGACTTAGTGAGAAGGTAGGGGCTATGCAGTTACTCAGTCAAGGGCTACCTGTAAGTATAAGTTTCTGAGCTAGATGATATGTGAAGAATGGATTGTGTTTTAAAAAAAAAGAAAAAGAAAAGAGTAATGATCTAGATTTTCAGGACTTTGAAGGAATTTAAGCTGGGCATGATGGCACAAGCCAGAAATCCCAGCACTCAGGAGATTGAGGCAGGAGGATCCTGGAGAGTTTTAGGCCAGGTTGGGCTACATGTATTTGCCTACTCTTCTGGTATAACTAGTTAATGGCTGGGAATAAAGGAAGAGTATGTGCTGCCTATATCTTTGATATTGAGGTTGTTGGGTTTTGCAAAGGTGAAAAGTTACCTGATGTAGTGTTAAAGTCACTCCCACTGTTCATAAGTCACTGCCACTGAAAACAGGAGAAGTGAAGATTGCATGCTGGCTTTGAAACAGGAATTGAGAGTAACAATGAAAAGAAAGCTTATTTTATTGAAAATCCTGAAGAAAAACCTGATATTGATAGGTACAGTAAAAAAAATACATGCAGGTGTACAAAGAAGAGTGGATACCAGATTGCAGAGGATGTCACAAGAGAGATAACACACAAGAGAAAATGCAGAAAAGCAGATTCCAAATCCAAAAACATGAAAAGTTCAAAGTCTCCTCACTCATTAATACTGCAGATATTTTGAAAAAAATTGAGGAAGTGGCAAAAAGGGGTGATGATGAAAAATCCAATGAGGAAAATGAAAAAAAAAGAAGAAAGCAAAGAAAAAGTAAAGGAGTTGATGATAGAACAGGGAGACAATGACAGAAAAGAGCAGGAAGAAGAAGGTGACTGCATCATTTATGCTTCAAAGACAGAGATGATTGTGGTGCTGAGAACAGTGCACATGGATTATGTACTGGCATCAACCTTCTTTTTCTAGATGAAGATCTGATACTGTGAAGTTATTCCATAGAAAAGTAAACAGTATTTTGCAGTGATAGTTCCTTTATATAGAGAAAAGTACTTATTGCTGAAGCATCTTTAAAAGTGTTAAAGGGCAGGGGATGTAGCTCAGCAGCACAGCACCTGCCTGGCAAGCACAAGGTCCTGAGATTGATTCCCAGTACCCCCAAAATAAAATAAAATAGTTAAACAAAACTGATTACTATAATGCTTTTTCTTTTGTATTTGTTTACACATTAAATTCAGTATAAAATCATGCCATTTTGTTTGCCATTAAGATGTTTTGCTTTTAACTTCTTGATACAGAAAGTGATTTTGATGATAAAATCTTTAATAATAAAGATTTTATTTAGTGAAGTAAAAAAATTCTCATAAGCATAAATACTTTAAAAATGACGTTTTCATGTTATAGAAAAAACATGCTTAACTATATTAATTTCTAAGCATGGCTATAAAATATTTCTAAAACAAAATTCTACATACATCATTAAAAGGCACATTAGGATTACAACATCTAATTAATACTAATTTCTTCACTCTCCCAGGTTATTATTAACTTGGTAAACCAGACAGGAAGAGAGAAAATTATTGGTGATGCTTACCTGAAACAAGTGCTGCTCTTTAACAGCTCTCACCTCACTTACGTTTCCTTTGACTTCCATGAACACTGGTAAGGTGACTTCCTGAAATGATTCTTGGTCAGTTGCATTGTGTATTAGTAAGCTTTCTGTTGATGGGACAAAACAGCAGAGAAAAACAGCTTAAGGGCAGAAAGGTTTGTTCTGGCTTTGTGTTTCATTGGGTTAAGTTTGGCTGTTTCTTTCTGTTGCTGTGGGTTAAAGGCAGAATATCATGGCAGAAGGGCTTTTGGAGCAAGGCTACTCACCTTTTGGCAACTGGGAAGTAACAAGGGGAGTAGAGGGCCAGAATGAAGGAGCCAGGTACAAGATACAGTCCCCAACACGATGCTCTTGTGACGTTTCAACCAGCATCTGCCTTCTAATAGCTGTGAACTCATCAGAATATTCATATCTTAAGATACAGTCACTTCACAAAAGTCTTTTACTGGCCTTTTTTAGTCCTCTTTATAACACTATGTGGCAGATCCTGCCTAAGAGAACTTAGTTTCTTGTCTGTTTGCTAAGAAAAATGAAACTCTTACAGAAAAGGAGAGAATTGTTTGTTTTAGTTTACTTAGTTTTAATTTTCACAGGAGCTTTATTTTGGCTAAAATCTTGAGATAATTTTTTTTTTTTTTTTGTGGAACTGGGGATTGAACTCAGGCCCTTGCACTTGCCAAGCAAGTGCTTATTCTACTGAGCCATCTGAGCCATCTCCCCTGTCCCATGAGATAATTGTTCACAAAATATTTTTCTTCTTTCTATTCCGAAATGACTTAGATACTTAAAAAGAGTTCCGTTTTTGTTTTGGTCACACCAGTTGAAGAACTTTCAGAGCACTTTCTTTCTCCTTCAGTCTGAGTCTTAACAGAAGTAATAGAACTTCTTTACTTAGTCATCCTGCTGGCTCTTCTTTGTTCTCTACTAATAATGCTTCTGTCTCTATGGATTCAATTGTAGTGTTTACTCTGGAAAAACAACAATCAGTGAATAATGTTGACGATACCTTTAGCTTATGTGCATTCTGAGCAAGTTTCTTTTGCTCTAATCCTGGCTGTCATAGGTTAATTTATGTAGGTGTTGGAGATTTGGTGGGAATGGAAGCTTCTGCTATGTGTAGATAGTAATATTAATCGTAACATTCTTTTTAATGTTTTCAAGCTACCTTGAGCACCATATTTTCAGTATATTTTGCTTTGTTTTGTTGTGGTGGTGCTAGGGATTATCCCAGGGCTTTGTGCATGCTAGACAAGTACTCCACTGAGGCATATCCCTGGCCTCTCATATCTTAAGTAAGTTTATAGGAAATTCTTTTATAATATTAAACACATTTTTCTTTCTTTTGGCATGAATTTTAGCCGAGGAAGAAAGTTTGAGAATGTTCAAACCCTAACAGATGCCATCTATGACATTATTCTTGACATGAAGTGGTGTTGGTAGGTATTTTATAAGAAGAAATTTTGACAGACTCTTGGTCTGTGAAATCCTCTGTATTTTTCTATTAGCGTAATAGCAGCATACTTAGGAAGCATTTGTTGTTGCTTTGCTTCCTAATTTCTGTTCTTCTTTCAAGAGAGTGTGTTGATCATTAATCAGTGTTAGCTTTGAACAGGGAACAGGTGTCAGATGGTTGGGCACAAAGAAGTGAAATGCTCTGTAACTTTTTTGAATATTTAGGTTTATTCTTTCTCATGCTCTGTGGTCTATGTTTTCTCTCATTATCCCTAACATGAGAAAGAAAGTTTAGAGTTACTCAGTTTTCAGGAATTTCAAAATTAGCAGAGAAGAAAAATGATTCTCAGACTGCAGGAGGTAGATAAAGCAAGAAAAGAAAATTGCTATAAGGACAAGAGAGAACATTCGATCAGGTTTTAAGAACACATGGGCGGCCAGAGAAATTAGAGGAATAAGCCATGCTGCATGACTCCTCACAGGGTGGTAAAGTAGATTATTCTGTTTCAGATAGTATAGATTCATTTCTGCTTTGAGTAAGAAAGGAAGAAACAAAGTGGTATTTAAGTACCTTCTGGTTTAGGAATGTATAGAAAAGGATAGCATGGGGCTGTCAGCTATGCTTTATAATTGTATGATGTGGGGCAGAATACTCGTTTTGTACTTCAGTTTTATTTTTTTAATTAGGATAGTATCTCTGTTACCAAGTTATGTGTAAATTAGCAGTAATATCTATAAATCAGCAATGCCTGTCACATAATGGTATTCTAAGCAAATTATTGGCTGATGCTTCTGTTATTGTTATAAAGAATTGTTGTTTGAAAAACCTATTCAAATATTTCGAATTCTAAAATAATGCCATACTGTTTTGAAAAGGGTTGATCAAGCTGGGGTGATATGTAAACAAGAAGGAATATTTAGAGTTAATTGCATGGATTGCCTGGATCGTACAAATGTAGTGCAAGCTGCCATTGCACGAGTGGTCATGGAACAGCAGGTAATTTGGAGTCTATTTGATTCTAAATACTTTTAAATGTTTATTCTTATGTAAATAAAGGTGAAAATCTTTTTCAAGATATTGTATATTTTGTAGAACATTTATAGCATACAAACATTCCTGTATTAAAACCTGGAAAGCACGAAGTTCATTAGAAATAAGTTGAATAGAGTGTCATCTTTTTTTCTGCATTTAGGACTGGGTCTTCAAGTGTTAAGGGTCTCACTGCACAGATTGGACTTGTAGTGATTCTCCTGTTTAGAGCCTCCCAAGTGCTAGGATTATAGGAACATGCCACCCAGTCTCAATCGTTGTCTCAGTGCATCCTGGGGAGTGGGGTTGGCATGGCACACTGGGGATCGAACTGCAGCTGCTGCACTGCCTAAGCAGGCACTTTAGTCCGCTGAGCTATCAGGTCAGCCCTAGAGTGGCATTTTCTTAAGTTCTCATTTCAAAGTGGCATAGTGTAGTCAGTTACCTTTTCCTCCCTCAGCTTCTAATCCATTGTTAAGTAATTTGGGCTAAGAATCATCATTTCCATTTTTGCTTGGCCAGGTGGCTCTGCCAGTGTGCAAGTGTAAATAGCCTAAAGAAACCTGAAGCAGGTAGAAGAAAAAGGGTCATGTGCCTTCACCTTTGTTCTCTGAATCTTGTTTCTTTGACAACGAAGAACCAGCCTCTGCCCTTTGTGCACCAGATCTATGACTGACAGCTGTGTTTATCTTTGTCTTACATCACCTCTTTTTTTTTCCTTTGGTATTTTGGGGAAGGGTCTACAGGGTGTTCAGGGTCTCACTACTAGATTAGACTCCTAGTGATTCTCCTGTTTACAGCCTCCCAACAGCTGGGATTACAGGCATGCACCACCACACCCAGTTTCAATTGCAGTCTCAGCATGCCCTTGTGGGGGGACAGGCCCAAGGAATTGAACCCCAAGCCCCAGCGCAGGTACTTTAATCCACTGAGCTATTTGCCCAGCCCTTCACCTCTTTTACCTTGGTACCCCATTTAAAATCTTTTGACTTTCTCACCCCTGAATAAAAGATACCTGTATTGAATCCTCAAATAAATACCTAGTGTGGTTTCTCAATTTTTATGTTTTGTGATTTCTTATAACTGTTCTTTGAGGACCTGAAGCTGTTCCTCTAATGTAATGCTTAAACACCCTGGATTTTGAATGTAAGCCCTGGTTGTACCACATGTGAGGTCTTGGCTCTGTCCAGAATTTAACTTTTCTAAACCTCAGTCCCTTTATTTCTAAAATGGGGTTAATAAGAGTATTATTTACTAGGATTGTTATGACATTTGAAAAAAACCTTATAAACCCTAGCTCTGGCATAGAGTTAGCATTTATTGGGTATGTACCAATTTGGTACTATTAATATTCTTATTGTTTCCATATACTTTTCTAATATTTAGTTTTACTACATAGGCAAATTGAAAATAAAGACAAAATGTAACAGTATGATCCTATAAATTAAAAATTATACTAAAACAATATTTCATTATATTTATTCAGCTATGGTAATCCATAATGCTTTTTTAGTAGTGCTTTTAAAAAATGTGAAAACACTTTCTTTTAAGTGTATACTGTTTCCTTTCTTTGGAGTGTATATTTTATCCTATGATTTTGTGGCTTAATCTACCAATATGTTCACTTTAGCTGAAAAAATTAGGTGTGATGCCCCCAGAGCAGCCACTGCCTGTGAAATGTAATCGGATCTACCAGATAATGTGGGCAAACAATGGTGATTCCATTAGCAGACAGTATGCTGGGACAGCCGCTCTGAAGGTAAGTACATGCAACAAGAATTTATAGATCTTTCAGTGGGACATGGGTTGGGCTGTGGCTTAAAACCAACTTTGTTTTTGACAGACAGTTATCCAAGTTGCGGGTGATAGGTCTGTGTAATTGACTTCTTTTGAGAATGTTTGATTAAGTCAGAGGTCACCCATTTAAATTCCTGCAGGATGTAGCTCAGTGGTATACTTTTGCATAGCAGGCACGAGGCCCTGGGTTCAACCCCCAATACCCACACAAAAAAAGACAAGACAAGTCCAGACAATACCTGCAGGAGTCAGTGTGATTCAAGCAGCCACCACTAGATCAGGAGAGGTGGGTCGTGCAGACTCAAGGTCAAGGAGTAGAGTGCACTGTATGTGAGGGGGCTAATCTACTGTTACTTCTTTAAGGAGGTTGTGGGTTGCCAGATCTTTCAAGAAAGTCTTATCCAGGTTGTCTAGAAATCTGGAATTTTGTGTGAATGGATTTTAAAACTATGTAGGACAAAATGTGTCATACTTGGTCCTCCTGTTATGCTTTGTATTGAGTTTGAATCCTAAGTTTGCCTCTTACTAGCTGTTACCCTGGGCAAATCACTTAAATACTTTGTCTCATAAGTACTGGGTGTAGTGGTATACACTGTCCAATGGGAATGGTATTAAGCTTATTGCAAAAACTTCTCATGGAATTATGAGTTAATGGGTATAAGGGCTTAGACCAATCCCTGAACATAGTGAATGTTGGGGAAATGTTTTATTATTTTTTTTGTTGTTATATATAAAATTTCATTGTCTTCCGTGGACAATGGGAATTGATTGAATTAGTTCAATTATTTAATTTTCCTTCACGATTCATCCATGATATTTCTTAAAACAAATGTACCACCAGGGACTCAACAAGCACCAGTTGTTCTGTATCTTTGATTTGAGTAATAAATATCAAAATTTTTTTAATAACTAGAAGCTATACCAGTGGTGGTGAACCTGTGGCATGCATGCCACATCCAGTTGTTTGCTACTCTTTAGAACTGAAAGGTTCACCATCGCTGGACTATACCTCCGTGTTTTAAGTTACTACCACTCAGGAGACTTGCTCTGTCATCTTTGTTGTAAAATTAAGAAAAACCGCTGGGTGTGGTGGTGCACACCTGTAATTCCAGGATGCAGGAGGATAGCTGTGAATCTGAGGCCAGCCTGAACTACATAGCAAAACCCTATCTCAGAAAAAAAAAAAAAAAAAAAAATCTCAAATATAAAAAAACAAAAGCAAAACACAATACTTCCAAACAAAAACACCCTAAATAAACAAAGCAAGAATGACAAAAACTATTTAAATCTTTCTTGGATTGCTGTACCTGTGATTTTTAATGTGCAGTGAAGTATTGGAAATCTGAGGTGTATACTTTACATAGGTGAAATCTCATTTTAATACATTTTAGGTAGCTCTACATTCCCACATCAGAAATTTGGTGGGGTTTGTTTGTTGTTTGTATTAGGAATTGAACCTAAGTCTTGTACATGCTAGGCAGCCATTCTACCACTGAGCTCATCACCAGTCCTTTTAAAAATTTTAATATATGGTTTCACTAAATTGCCTTGCCTAAGCTGGTCTTGAATTTATGATCCTCTTTTCTCAGCCGCCCAAGTAGCTGGTATTATAGGCATATGCCACCAAACCTGGCAAAATTTTGGTTTTTTAATGTTGTAACAGTTTAAGATCTGAAAAATCTTTCTCGTTGTGTTATTTGTTATGCCATTCATTTTCACTTGTAAATTCTAGAAATTCCTCAAACTACTTAGAATGGCTTCCTGTTAGAGTAACACCTAACTTTGAAGACCTGATGCCATAAATAACATGTCTAATTGTTGATATGTTTGGATTAGAATCAAATACTGGTAGACTCTTTAACTTACACCATTTGAAAATTATTAAGGTTAGAGTTTGGAAATTATAGAAAGCTGTAGAATTCTAGTCTTGAATTGAAAGCCCAAAATTGATGTTGAGAATATACTTGTCTTTGAATAAATTTCCAAAATGACTTTCTTTGACAGGGTGACTTTACAAGGACAGGAGAAAGGAAGTTAGCAGGAGTTATGAAAGATGGCGTGAACTCAGCAAATAGATATTACCTCAATCAGTTTAAGGATGCTTATAGGCAAGCTGTTATAGGTAAGGAATAGAAGGACTTTTTTAATTTAAAATTTATTATTCCTTCCGTGACTGACATTTTTTGAGGCTAACTTCATTAACATGATTCATGCTTTATAATACATTTGTGTTTCTATATTGAGCATCTTACCCAGCAAGTCAAATTCAAGTTTTTTTAAAAAAGTAAAATCTGGTATAGTTAGATGTGGTGGTGCATACCTGTAATTGCAGCATTCAGGAGGTTGACATAGACAGATTATCACAAGTTTGAGGCCAGACTGAAATACATAGCAAGACCCTGTCTCAAAAAACCAAAACCAAAAAAATTAGAATTTGAAAAATACTTTTGGCTAGAGCAACAAGAGAAACCATCTATTTCCATATCTGTTAGTTTGCTACTCACATAACAGCAGAGTTCAAAGTCCTGGAGTGTGAAGTAAGGTGCCTTAAATCCTTAATGATTAAAAATGTCATATTTCTTTCCCATCATTCAAGCACTATAACCAGATATTCATATTCTCTCTCTCTCCCTCCCTCTCTCCCTGTCTCTGTCTCTGTCTCTGTCTCTCTGTGTGTGTATGTGGATACTTATGTATAGTTGTGGTATTAAGGATTATTGACCTTTACCCTGAACTACATCCCCAGCCTGTTTATTTTTTATTAAATCTCTGAGTTGCATAGGCTGCTCTCAAACTTGCACTTCTCCTACCTTAGCTTTGCCAGTGCTGGGATCACAGGCATGTGCCACCACACCTGGTTGATTGTCTCTTCTTGCAAACCATTTATCATATGTTTGTTTTTTTTTTTTTTTTTGTTTTGTTTTTTGGTTTTTATTTTGTTTTGGTGCTGGGAATAGAACTCATGACTTTGCACTTGCCAAGCAGATACTTGTGCCATTGAGCTATCTTCCTGGCCCCTGACATGCTTTTTTTTTTTTTTTTTTCTACTTTAGTACAGGGTCTACTTGGTCTCACTATGTAGATTAGACTCATAGTGATTTGCCTGTGTTCAGCCTCCTACAAGCCAGGATTTTAGGCACATGCCTCCACACCCCCCATTCTTAATTGCTGTCTCAGTGTGCCCTGGGGGTGGGGCTGGCACTGCAGGCTTAGGGATTGAACCCCTGACCCCTGCATGTGCCTAAGCAGGTGTTTTAATCCGCTGAGCTGTTTGGCTGGCCCTTCATTTGTTCTTTTATGGACAAATGCACCATCTTTTTCCTAGGTATGTTTTAAGAGGATATTGGGGTACCAGATTTGGTCATTATTCTAATTAACTCATCACTTTTTAGAAGAGAAATTTCTGTTGCCCAGTAGAATTGATGTATTTTAAATTTTCATGAAATTGTTATAGGATTAAAATAAACACAGAATATTCTGGGTTAGAACCAAATTTGATATAGCTGTCTCTAAGAATCTTTCCTAAATCCTACTTTTTCACCTGATTAAGTAGCATGCATGGGATAATAGGTCCTTAGACAAAGACCTTTAGGAATTGGAGAAAATCTGGTATAAAGAATTTGATTCAGGGGCCAGGGAGATGGCTCAGTAGAATAGGCGCTTCCTTGGCAAGCACAAGGGTCTGAGTTCAATCCCTGGTTTCACCAAATAAAATGAAATGAAATGATTTTTTTTACTATTGAGTTGTGGTAGGTACATATTAGATATAAAAGTCCCTTGCCAAAAAATGAGTTGTAAAACCAGTTTTGTGGGTTGATGCCCTTCAGAGTATAGAAAGTTTTGGTTTTTTTGATATTCAGTTTTCTGTTCTACTCTTGTTTATGATTTTGGTATTGTATCTAAAAACCATTTCCTGGGTTGGGGATATTGCTCAGGAGTAGAGAGCTTGTCTAGCCTGTGCAAGGTCCTGGATTCAATCTTGACTTAAAAAAAAGTAACAGAGCCAGCCAAATAGTTCAGCGGATTAAAGCACCTGCAAGCAGGAACAGGGTCCAGGGATTTGATCCCCAGGCCTGCCATGCCGGCCCTGCCCCTGAGGTGCGCTGAGAGGGGAATTGAGACTGGGTGTGGTGGTGCGAGCCTATAATCCCAGCTCTTGGGAGGCTGTAAACAGGTGAATCACTATGAGTCTGATCTAGTAGTGAGACCATGAATATGGACCCTTCCCTAAAATACAAGGAAAAGAAAACATAAAGAAAAAAAAAGGTGACAGCTGAAAGTATGGTAGCTTACACTTGTAATCCCAGCACTCAGGAGGCTGAGAGAGGCTGAATTAGGACAATCACCATGGTTCAAGGTCATCCTGAGCTACAGTAGAGACTCTGCTCACAAAAACACCCAATCCAGGGTCATAAAGACATATGCTTAGGTTTCTTCTAATGGTTTTTAGTTTTAGGTCTTATATTCTCTTTGTTTTTTAAAAGTATGTGTGTAGGGCCAGGGCTGGTGATGCTCACCCATCCCAGCACTTGGGATGCTAAGGCAGTATTACCACAAGTTTGAGGCCAGCCTGAACTATATCCAGCCTGTACTACATAGTGAGACCATATTTTAAAGAAAAAGTATATGTATATTAAGATACTGATAGATATGAATGCTTCGGTTATAGATTTGATGCAAGGCATTCCAGTGACAGAAGATCTTTATTCCATATTTAACAAGGAGAAAGAGCATGAAGCTTTGCATAAGGAAAGCCAGAGAAGCCACCAAGAATTGATTAGTCAGCTTCTGCAAAGCTACATGAAGTTACTACTGCCTGATGATGAAAAATTCCATGGGGGCTGGGCCCTTATTGATTGTGATCCCAGGTGAGTTGGAGTGGTGCCAGGTGGCTAACGTGCATATCCTTCTGGTGTTGCTAAGTTGTCCATAAAACTGTGGGCATGGATGCATGGTGCATGGCAGTTGTCATTATAGTACAGGGCTTGTGCTAATGCAGGGTAAGGCACTTGTGTGGGTCCAAAATTAAGAGGGTGCTAAAAACTCAGTAATGAAATATTTTAATACAGCATTTGATTTTGTGTATGTGGAGGGGGGCTGGGGTTTGAGTCCAGGGCCCTTCTTACTGAACTATATCCCTAGCCCCCCTTTGTCTTTTTGAGATATGATCTTGGTAAGTCCCTGAAGTTTTCCAAACTTTGCTCAAATGTGATCCTTCTGCTTCAGCCTCCCAGAGTGTGGAAATTATAGGCCTATACTACCACATCTGTCTCAGTATTTGAATTTCTAAAAATTTGAGTTGGCCCACTCCTGCCTGTGGCTGGCTGCATAGGTTTTACCCTAGCTGTTCCACCTGTGTAGGTTTATTGTGTTGATGCACAAAGTGAATATAATAAGAGGTACAATGGTACTTGTTATTTTTATTGGTTACAAAATGGTCCTGGCTTTTTTTTTTTTTTTTTTGTCCTCGAATGCCTTCAGGGCACTTTTGGCTGGCTGGAGTGTTGTGGGGATCGAACTACAGCAACCTGAGGCTGCCAGCATAGTGGAGGCAGCCACTTAAAGAACTGAGCTAGGGCCAGGCCCCCTGGTCCTGGCTTTTTATAAAATAAGTAGGCCAATTAATACTTGACTTTTTTTTAAAGCATCCAGTGTAAAGTGAATCTTTATCAATGAACAGCACTATCTAAATTTATCTCCCAGATTGAATGCTTACTTTTAGGCTGAAATCTAATGTGATTATGTTTAATATTACAAAGAAACATTTCTGAGCTAAAGCACTATGTTTAATTTTATCTTACACACACATATGTGCATATATTTCATGAATTTTTAATAGAAGGGGCATGTAAGCTTGAAAGTATAGTTAAACACATTTATATGTGTTAAAATCTATAAAAGGCTTTTACTATAGGTTCATAAGGAAACCTCATAATTGTAACCTCATAGATGATTTTACTTTGATATTAAATACTATAAGTGAGATTCACAGACTTTTAGAATGAAATGAAGTTTTCCTCACACACCTTAACACAAAATTTCTGTTAAGTTTTTTTGTAAAACATTTTGATTCATGTGCTTTAGTAGTTTTTATAAACAGAAGCAATCCAATTTAATGCAGTGTCAAAAAGAGGTAAGTTTTGGGGGCAGTTGTTTGTTTTTTGGTATTTTGTTCTTCTATGGAGTATTTTTAATATTGGGGATTGAACACAAGACTTTGCACTAAGCTACATCTCCAACTCTAAGAAGTAGTATTTAAATTACTCTTTAGATGTAATTGTAGGTAACACCTATATTTAGCTTGAGTTTTCATTTTGTACTTCAATTTTTATTTATTTATTTTGGTACTGGGGATTGAAGCCAGGGCTTTACAATGTGCTACGCAAGCACTGTACCACTAAACTATATCCTGAGCCCTGTACTTCAATTTTTAAAAATCCTCAGGTCATGTTTTGTTTTGTTTTTTCTTCTTTTTGTGGAACTGGAGATCAAATTCATGATCGTGTGCTTGCCAGGCAGGCACTGTGCCACTGAGCTATATCCCCAGCCCTTAGATCATGTTTTTTTTTTTTTTTTTTTTTTTTGTTTGTTTGTTTGTTTGTTTATTTGTTTCTAGTTTGGGATAAATTACAATGGGACAACCAAAAAGTTTATTTCTTTGTATCCATCGCCACCGCCACTTCACTGACCTAATGCAGGACCTCATGCATAGATGCAAGCACTTTACCACAGAGCTACATACCCAGCCCAAAAAGTTGATTTCTAATGCTGGCCACCATTTTGCTGGATCACACTGTTCTTGGTTTGATTTACAATCCTACCATTCATTTATTTGTTCATTCATTCATTCATTCATTCATTCATTCATTTATGTAGGTTGTGCTAGGGTTGAACACAGGATCTTGTGTAAGGATCCATTGGTTTTTCAATATGATCTTTTGTACCTGAGGAAAAATGGCAGCAGGAATGAGGAAAAGATAGATGAGGAGATAAGAGGCGGGTTAGGTGGTAGCCCATCTGCCTGATTGATGAGAAGACGCCCCGAAACCCCCGCAACAGCATGTGCATTTATTTATATCTTTGTAAAGTTAGTAATGTGACACAAAGTTGCCTAGTGACTAATAGCTGACATTAACCAATCAGGATGCTTGTCTCACAACTGAGGTAGCTTGACTGCTTTAGGCACTGAGGCCTAGTCCCACTTTCACACATTTGACCAGTTTTCCAGCTTTCATGGCTCCCAACATATCTCCCTTTTTTATTATGTGAGTGATGGGTGTTGAAGAAGCTGTGTTTGGAGAACTCTTTAGAAGACCTTTCATACTTGACGCCAGGCCAAAGATTTTTGGTACTTGAATTCAGCAGTGTAACCCTATATAGTCCAAAAGTCCATGACAGTAGTGAGTTATCAGTGCAGCTGGCAATTGTCAGAAGTTGTTAGTGACTTGTGCCTTTTACAGCTTAGCATATTAATATGGCATTACTTTTCATGTCTTGTGACAACCTAGGACTTGTGGGCTGTCAATGGAATCTATGGGGGCACTGCAACAGGGATTGCCCAGTCCTGTAGCTATTCCTTTACATTTTTCCCTTATGGTGATTGATTTAAAAGACTTTCTTTTCATCCCTCTCCACCCTGAAGATAAAAACATGTTTTGCTTTTAGTTTACCCTGTATTAATAATTAGGCCCCTATATGCCACTTTCAATGGTGTTGTGTACCACAAGGTATGGTGAATAGTCCAACTCTGCGCCAAGAGTTTGTGGCTACAGCCATTCAGTCAGTATGACAGGCTTAGCCATCTGCATAGATTATCTATTGCACAGATGACATTCTTAGGGCCAGCCAGAAAGCTCAGTGGATTAAAGTGCCTGCTGAGGCAGATGCAGGGACTGGGGTTTGATCCCCAGAGTGCCATGCTGGCCCCACCCCCAAGATGTGCTGAGACCCCAGTTGAGAATGGGTGTGGTGGCACATGCCTGTAATCCTAACCCTTGGGAGGCTGAAAACAGGAGGGTCACTATGAGTCCGATCTGTGTACTGAGACCCTGTAGACCCTGTACTAAATACATAAAAAAATAAAAAATAAAAAAACATAGACAACATTCTTTTGGCACATGAATCCTGGTCCATCTTACATCAAATGTTTATCTGCAATGTAGGTCTAGTGATAGCCCCTGAAAAGGTGCAAACTATGGCACCCTTTTCATATTTGGGACACTAGTCAACAAATTGTTGTTTAAATCAATCACCATAAGAGAAAAATGTAAAGGAATAGCTACAGGACTGGGCAGTCCCTGTTGCAGTGCCCTCCTCATAGGTTCCATTGACAGCCCACAAGTCCTGTCGCAATCTTCATCTGAAGATTATAATTTTTTTTAATTATAAAAATTGGGGTATTCCAAGGGCTGTTGGAGTGGTGTAGGTGCCCTGCCATCATCTGTTCATATAACCAGTATATGAACTGCTGTAATCTTCTTAGTGAGTGGTCACTGATCAACCCAAATGGGATCATCAGACATCCAAGTTATCTTGGATGCCATCCATGGAGTCAGAGAAGAGATCAAGGCCCCTCCTGAAAATGTGAGGATGAGTAGCCTATGCCAAGATATTCCCTTTTAGGAATAACTAGAAGAGGTTATTTTTTCCCTTGATTATTTTTATCCAGCCCTAGAATGGGAAGGAAACCTTGTTGTAACATCTGATGAGTCATCAGGGAGTTAGGACTGGCCAAAAATGCTTCCATACCCTGTAATAGGTCGTAACACCATAGATTGCCAGGTATATGAGGGAGCACATAAGGAGAGAAATATCCAGAATGGCCCTCTGCATTCCTGTTAGCAACTTAGTGCTTCTGCTAGGGTAAAAAACCTTGCTCACCCCTAGTAAATCTGTAATGGCCATATCTAGAGGCTGTGCTTCAGGCCAGTGGTCCTGAACAATCACTGAAACATCTGCACCTGTGTCTAATAGCTCTTTGCTTTTCCTTAGTCAACTCCATCTTGGGACGATTTTGTTTAATCTGTTGAACCCAATAAGTGTTAAGAGATCCAAAACCCTTGAGTTTTTTCCCTTATTTATAAATTTTGCAAATTTGTCCAAATGAAAAATGACCAATTGAGCAACAGGAGTGTCTGGGGTGATTTGAGCAATGGTCTGGGTAGACTGAATAATAACCTTGATTTCTCCTGTATAATCAGGATGGATGACACCAGGCAAAACCTGGAAACCTTTTAAAACGAGACTGCTGCTGCCTAGCAAGATTCCCACTGGGGCATAGGTCCATGGACTCCAGTAGGAATAATTTGTGGCCCCATTTCAGGAGTCAGTTGGAATCTAGAGGAGGAACTGAGGTCCAAGCCTTGGTTGTTGGTTGTTGTTTGTTGTTTGCCAGAGGTCAGAGGTGCTTGTTGCGGGGAAGGGGAGAGCACCCCTCATTATTTGATGGGGCTGAGGCTGGCTCCAGTAGACGTTTCCCTGAATGGGGCTGCCTTCCACATCAATTTTTAGATCTACATTCACTTTTCCAATGATACCCTCATCTATATTTTGTACATAGACTAAAAGTTTTCATTGAAGAGACAGATAATGTTTGTGTTGCCTTTGATGCAGCAGAACAGTGTCAGGCTAAGTGTCCTTCATCTCCACAATGGCAATGAATAGCTTTGACTTTTCCATTTCTTCCAGCCTGTGAATGAATAATGTGAGTAATAGCTGCTGCCTTGGAGCAGCTGTATATATGAGGGGCCAATTTCTGCACAAATCCAAATCATCTCAGGCAGTGTAGCTTGCTTTTTGTAGGCTCTTAAAGCCTCTTTACACCATTATTTGCATTTTCGAAGGCCAATTGTTGAAATATTAATTTGCTGGCTTCTTTGTCACTTATAATTCTCTCACTAGTTTACAGTAAACATGCAGCAAATCTTGAAAAGTTTTATCAGGGCCCTGCTGAATGGAAGCCAAATAGGGGGTGCCTCACCCTTTGAAGCAAGTTCCCTCCAGTCCCTAAGGGCAGCTATCTTAGTTTGTTCATAGATTTGCAATGCAAAGGCCATTTGATTGTTTGTGCTAGCAAAATCACCTTCCCCAAGTAGTATATCTTTTGTAGTGGCTAAATTGTGAACAGCATTTTGAGCTGTCTGGTTCATGCAATATTTGAAGAAATTTCCTTTCCACAATAAATAATCTCCTGGGTACAAGCATGCTTTAGCTATTCCTTTCCAATCATTTGGGGCCATATTGTCCTAGCATTTCTACTAAACTCAAGGTAAAAGGAGCAGTAGAGCCATAAGTAGCAACAGCTTGTTTTAGTTCTTTTTTTTTTTTTTTTTTATGAGCAGAATATATTTATTGAGAGAAAGAAGGCTCCTGTCCCGAAAGAGGGCGGGGGGGAGTGGGTAGTTCCCCCTAGGAAGTTGTCTCTTGCAGAGACTTTTATAGAGGAAAACCATGTGGTGAGGCGGGTCTAAGATGGTGGAGAAGACATGGGAACTTGCTTAGTTGGGCATGAGGTGGGACAAAACTATGGTCAACCAATGAGATTACAAGCATCATTGCTCAGATAAAATTGATTAAATCCAGTATCAAATGGGAAAGCGAGTCACGTAGCAAGTGGGCATGAATATGGAACAGGGTCTCTTCCTGTTGGGGGTTGGGCTAGTGATTCATTTGGGTTCTTTCAAGCCGATTGATACTATTTAGGATATCAATCCCTAATGCCCATCCCTAGGGAAGTATGTAGCTGTGCTTCCTCTTTTTGTCTTGGTCTTGAGGTGTGGCCCATATGGGAGTGTCTCTCTCTTCCAAGTTGCAAAGTCACCTTGTCTTCCATCTTGTCTCCTTGAGAGCCTGGCCCTGTCTGACTGCCTATAATATTTCTATCTAACTCGGCTGCCTACAACATTCCCCCCTCTGAAGAAGTAACCTGAACTGCATTGAGGGAACTATGGGTGATGACCACTCTGGCTTCTTCAAGGTGAAACGGGTCGTAGTTGTTGACTGGCAGTCAGATATATTCTTCAGAGGTTCTATCTAAAGGCCTTCAATAGACACCAGGCATTTTCATTATAGCTTTGAATCTGAAGACAAAGGCAAAGAAACTATTAAACATATATTGGCCAAATAAAAACACTAGTCAGAACATTTCGTAGGCCCATTAGCAGATATCTCTTAAATGTGAAGTTTAATCCTTTTTTCTTCCATGGGCATTGGGTACTGTCTCAAACAAACTGGCCTTTCCTATTATTACTGGGGAACATGAATTACTGGGCATAGGGAAAACAGTATTTTCCTGTTTTCAAGTGGGCCACTGGTGGGGTAACTACTGACAAATCTGTATAAGCAATCTATTGAAAGTTGAACAGTATTTCTCCTTATATTGGCAGTTAACATGGGTTCCCTCAGGCTGAGAGGGAAGATACATGTCCACCTCAATCTGAAACTTCCTCTGACTCTATCATAAACACTTTCTTTTTCCTTCTCTAGCAGCTGCGGACATTTCTCCTTGAAATGTCTCTTCTCTCTGTCTGGCTTTCCTGTAGCCTGCTAGTATCCCCATTCTTATTTTCCATCTATAATTCCATTCTGTATCCTTTCGAGAAACACCTCAACTGAGACCAGTTCATTCCTGAAAACTCTTCTTACTTCTACAGCTTGTGTCAGATATCTGGGGCCCACTGAGCAACATATAACCTTTTGGTTTTAGATTTTACCTGCATGATTACCTGGGTTTTGGTATCTTCTAGAAATAACAAATTATCTGAGAGATTAGAATGTATATAATCAAAGCATAAACATTCGAGCTAACAGGTACATTTATAAACCTTTTTGAGCTCTAGCAGTCATAACTCACTAGCTCTTAGACCCCTTTATTCACGGAGTCTGACATTTTGCTGTAAGTCCCTCTAGCTTTAGTTAAGAGAGGGCACATATGTATTAACTATCAACATGAAATACCGGAGTTTTATTAAAAATCAACGAGGCTTACATAGTCATCATGAAATACAAAGCATTTAGTCGTATTAAACTAATGTCCCATTCAGTGTTTTGGATATGGCCCCCATGGTAAGCAAGGGGCACTGCCAAGGGATTTTTCCTTTCAACGCTGTGGCTCTGAGTTTTACATCACAAATACAACGCCTGGCTCTATCTATAGGCCCAAAGCTATTGGACACTGCATAGCCAGTTTCTTTAGAACATTTTTATGCTGACAGGTTATCTGTCCTTGGGAATCTGTTTTAATTAGTGAAATACATTGTCATACACATGAATAACAATATATTACATTTGTAAAACATCAGTCTCAGCATCATCATTTAGTAAACAACCTGAATATATTGTATTACCTTAGTTATAGCTAAAGTAATATATCTTCTAAAGTCTGTTTTTATTGAGGTACAATGACTAGAAGGAAGGTCAGAGCTGGAGAAGGACAAAGAGACCTGTGCCAATGTCCAGCAGTAGGCTGGGTTTCTTTTCCCTCCTATAGTTATGATTACTCAGGGCTCCTCCGTGGAGATGGCAGATAGCGGTAGCAGTCTGGCCAGAGGGAAGAGGCAGGCCCAGGGCCCTTCAGTCCTTCTGGACCACCTGAGAAGCTGAGTCTGAGCTCCGGGCCCTCTGCCTCAGAGTGCAGTCTCACTTTTAGTGGCTGCCTTGGCAGTCAGGGCCTGGCTTGTGGACCTCTTAAAGCAGTCCCTCTTATGATGGATGGCCTGGCTTCTGACAGCAGTAGCAGATGAACGTCATCATCGTTGAGCTCTTCTTGGAGCCCAGAGAATCAAACATAGGGTCTGTTTTGAGGCTGCAATCATCACAGCCATTTTTTATCTCTTTGTTTTCTCTCCCTGGTTTTCTCCCAGTTCCAATTATAGGACACTTAAAACAGTTTTTACCAAAGTGTGAAATGAGCTGTCTGGAGCAAAAGCTATTGTTTGTAGCTCTTCAACTTATCTGTAAGAGTAATCTTTCTGTCTATTGAATTAACATCTCACAAAGTATGCTTTGCCAGTCCCTCTATTAAACATTTTAAGAAATCAGAGGGGTGTTCATCTTTTCCCTGATGAATAGCTAACATTTAATAACTGAAGGCTTGGTTCTAGTTCTTAGACTTTCAAGAATACACACTTGAAAGAAAATGTCTTTTCCATTCTTCTGCCTGGCTATTAGCATCAGGGCTTGGACTGGTTGGGCTCCAGTGGAACAGGTAATTCCACTGGTTGTCCATCTTTTGAGTCCTTCTAACTATATAATATTCCTCTCCAAATGTAATAGCACCTTGTAAGGCTGCCTGCTTTTCATAGAAGTCAAAGCTTGGTTTAAGATTAACATTACATCTCTCCAATCTAGTTCGTAAGTCTGAATAAATCTCTAAAAGACATCAATGTACTTATCAGGGTCACCTAAGGCACATGAACTCTGGAAGTTCCAAATTTCCTATTTGCTTCTTTGAAAGGTAATGTCCTTGAGGATCTTGCCTAAACCCAGCTGAGAATGGGTGTAGCCTTGTAGAGGCCTGGATTATAGCTGTTTTAGAAGTCCACACCCTCTAGACTAGAAAGGCAAATAGGGGAAACCTTACTTTCACCAATGGTGGGTGAGGCTGAATTGCCTGGTTCTCCTGTTGCTCACATCTACATTTCAAAACTTAAGTAACAATGACCTTCTTTATGTAAACCAAATCTGAACATAAGACATTTTACCATTTTCCTTTTTACATCATCTTTAGTTATAAACTAGCATCACAGTTGATACTTTCCTCTTCATTTCATTTAAACGGCTCTTTTTAACATGTAAGGATCAAATGTCTTCTGGTGCCTAATGAAGCACACTCTAAAGGAGTAAGAGTCTTTGACTGTGAGGTAACCTGGAATTCAATAGAAATTACCTTTCTGGGCATCCCCACCTTTTCTCTAATTGATTCCTCCACCCAGGCGTCCCTGAGTAGCCCTCTCCAGAGCAGGTGGATGCTCCTGTTGGAGAGAAGGGAGACAAGGTCCCACCAGCCTATCCACCCTCGAACTGGCGCATGATTCCTATCTCCTGAAATATCTTACAAACACTTCAATTACTCTTATTGACTATTTGTAAGTTACAATTGGTCTGGTGACCTGAATGTCTACAGAAGGAAGCATTAACTATGGCATAAAAGGTCAGTTAGAAGTGAGTACTTCTCAGGCTACAAAGATCACTTTAGAGATAGAACCATTGACTGGAGAGATTTGGCCCCGTGCACTGAGCCAATCTCCAGACACTTGATTTCCATCTGATCACCTAGGTGAACATTTCTAGCAACTAAACAAGATTTAACCTTGAAGTTCACAGGTGAAACATATTTATCATCTAGCAATCACATTTTACATGTTGTTAAGGACAATATAGCTGGCAAAAATCTTACTCTTAGTTAACACATAGGGCACAGATGTAAACTTCCCCTGATAACCACTATTTTTTTTTTTGGGGGGGGGGGCGGAACCGGGGATTGAACTCAGATCCTTGCATTTGCCGGTCAAGCGCTTATCCTACTGAGCCATCTCCCCGGCCCCTTAGCTTGTTTTTTGTTTTTTGTTTTTTTTTTTGATAACCACTATTGTAAACTGTCTCAGCCTTATTTCTGAAGTAGTGACCCATTAACTTGTTCTACTGAAAAGCTCAGGTAGAAGTCCTACTTTACTAGCAGAGAGAAAAATTAAATAGGTAAGTGGAGATCTTTCAGTGGTCAGGAGCCACTTTCCACCAAGGAACCTTTGGGTTTATAGCCTTCTCTCCTTAGGCATTCTTGGTTTCTTTTGGCCCACAAAACCAGAGATGTCTCCGGGAATCCAGCAGTTTCTCTGGTCAACAGTCCATCAGCCAAGTGCTTCAATGGGGATTCACCAAAGAACAGCTGGGGAAACCTGTCCTCTGCTTCAAAGAGTGGCAGCTGCTCTAGGAGCATTTACTAGCTGGCAGAGTAACCACTGTTTGTAAGTTCTATAAGGGATAGCTAAAAGCCTCAACAAGATTACCTAGTACTAAAAGTTTTAAAGTCCATAACTCATCTCTTATGCACCTAAATGATAACTAGACCTAGGAGAAAAGTTTGAATCTTCCCTCACACTAAATGTGTTTTAGTCCTATAAGTGTGCTGCTTTTGGAGATCGCTCCTTCTGGTGTCACCCAGAAGTCAGTTCTCTCCACTGTGTCTCAGGTTTAGCCTCCCAAAGGAGACCTGCCCAGAACACTAAGCCGGGATACGGCTTTTATATGTGTTCTCCTGGACGGGCATAGTACTCTTTGTCTCATCTGACCCAGAGACAGGGTATGTGTCCTTTTTCTAAAATGACTTCCCTGTCTTCGGCATTAACGAACACTCATTTTCTAAGGGCTTCACTTAGTTGAAACAGTCTGTAGTTTTCCTAATTTTACATGCCTCTAAAAGGGAAAGTACAAAGAGGTAGGAAAATTAGGAGTAAAGTCAAAGCAAGGAAACTGAAACAGAGCAGGCCTGACATTTCCTCTAGCATGTAGAGGGGGATCAGAACCAGTCCATCCCAGTGAAACCTGTCCTCCAAGTCTTTAAGAATGGTTGCCGACCTAATGTCATTTAACTGGCAAAAGGAGTCCCATGTTTCATATACAGGTATGTATATTTTCTAAGTCTGACCTGGCTAAAAGTTCCCATTTTACAGAAGTTTATATAAAATCCACTAGGAGGCTTACTAACATTACTCTAATGCTATGGTCTAAAATCGAGCAAGGAATACCAGTACATTTAGTCAACCAGTTCAAACATAACGTATATGAATACACAACAGTCATAAAATGTCCCATTAATGAAATATCATGAACTTGTAACATTTCCACATTTTAACTTAAGATTTACCAACAATATTTTGACCAAAATTTTACCAACAATATAAGAGACAAAACAGAAGCAATTGTAAGCAATTTTACCAGTACTATGTGAAGCAAAACTGTATGAGGCAAAGCATGAACAATTATGAGCAATGGACAAAGACATATTAACATTTGAAACATAAATTTGTTACCTAAGCAAGTCCCAATTCAGAATTTATGAAAGAAAAGCAAACTCATACCTCCATCCAATGATCTCGGTGAGAAACTCCAAAATGATCCAGGGAGAAAAACTGGTCTCGGGTAGGTGACCTCCAAACAATATAGGGGCATAGAGAAAAACGATTCCTGGACCTGACCTGCATGAGTTCATGTTCTCTAAAACCGAAGAATGAATTTTAGGAACAAACGGAGGTCATGAGCAGAGTATATTTATTGAGAGAAAGAAAGCTCCTGTCCTAAGAGAGGGACAGGAGGGGGGGGCAAGTGGGTAGTTCCCCCCCGTTTTAGTTCTTTTAAGATTTTATTTTATTTATTTTTATTTATTTATTTTTTTAAATTTTATTTATTTATTTTTGTTTGTATGTGTGTGTGTGTGGCCAACTCAGCCCACCAGGGGGCAGGGCTGGCTGGCATGTGGTGCTGGGGGATTGAACCGCGGTCCCTGTGCTTTGCTAAGCTTGTTCTAAGTAGGTGCTTTAGACCACTGAGCCATCTCACCAGCCCCTCTTTTAAGATTTTAAAAGACACAGCTTCATGAAGACGTACAACTTATCTCAGCTTATTAGGGACTTGAACTTCGGAAATAGAATAAGTATGTTGAAAACTCTCCATGGACTCTCCCACCCATCTGGCTTCTTTTATGCCAATTACAAGGGAGATAAAGAAAATGGCTCTACTTCCTGTGAGGCAGAAGTTCCAATCTGTGACTCAGCAAAATTTCTCTGAGCTGCCATGGCTAGGATTGTGGCCCATGGCTGTGTAAAACCATCAAGAGTTGAAAAATAAAATTTTTAGAGAAAAGGGCCAGGGAGATGGCTCAGTAGAATAAGTGCTTCCCTGGCAAGTGCAAGGGCCTGAGTTCAATCCCCGGTTCCACCAAAAAAAATTTTTTTTTAGAGAAAGTCTTCTCTGGTGGGGAAGGGTTCCTTTTGACTCCCGTTGCTCCTTTCTTATTTGGTGGAACAAAGCTAGAGGGTTCAAGCTCCTTTTGGGTGCCTTTTGTCTTTCCTCCTAGTCCTGCTTAGGCTTGGGACTTGATTGTAGAGGAGAGCTAGATTCTTTGCATTTGAAAAACCCCTTCTAACCACAATTCAGAAAACAAAAATAAATACAGAGATCAAGCATGCCACAGCCACTTCAACATACATATGGCTGTATGATTCTTGAGACTATTTTTCCCATTTTTAATTCAATATAATTTTTTCCTTTTTGGCTTCTCTCAAACCTATTTTCTCTCTTTTAAGATTGTTTTTCCCTCCGGCCCTAATGAACCAGTTTTTGGACCTAAAGAACCTGTTTCCCCAAGTTTCACACCTGATGTGCCAGTGCCAGGGCAGGCCTATGCTAAGTAGTGGCTGTACCCAATTCATTTCCCTCCCTTTGGAAGTGTTCCAGTTGCTCATACTTACCTTGTACGGAGTTTTCTGATTGGGCGCCAAATGTAAAAATCTGTTGGTCCTTTGTTGTGATCTGTTGTACTTGGGGAGAAATGGTGGCAGGAATGAGGAAAAGATAGATGAGAAGACAAGAGCTGGGTTAGGTGGTAGCCCATCTGCCTGGTTGGTGAGATGACCTCCACCCCCCATGCAGTTTTATTTATGCCTTTGTAAAGTTAGTAACATTTAACACAGGTTGCCTAGTGACCAATAGCTGACATTAACCAATCAGGATGCTTGTCTTAAGACTGAGGTAGCTTGCCTGCTTTAGGCACTAAGGCCTAGTCCCACTTTCACACATTTGACCACTTTTTCAGCTTGCATGGCTTCCAACAGCCTTGTACATACTAAGCACCATGCCACAGAACTGCATATTCCCATGATATCTAATATGTGCCAGTATGTGCTGGGTAGCAAGGGTCAGAACATCCTTCCCTTTGGTCACTGCTGTGTTGGGGATGTATTAATGGGGAATACTTCCCCAAAAGTAGAGTGCACTTTTCCTTTTTTGCAAGATAAGCTGAACACACACATGTAATTTTCATCATTATATAAAGTCTTGTATACTCTAGTTATTACACTCTATGCCACACATAGTCTCAGCCCTAAACAACCACTAATTATTTGTATCTTATAGGAATTGTCTGCCTATTCTGAACTTTGTATAAGTGAATAATACAATACATAGCTTATGTGACTGGCTGACTTCACTTAGCATGTTTTTCATGCTCTTTCACATTGTGGCATGTATCAGAATGTCAATCCAGTAGTATTCTTTTCTTTCTTTCTTTCTTTCTTTCTTTCTTTCTTTCTTTCTTTCTTTCTTTCTTTCTTTCTTTCTTTCTGTGTGTGGCCAGCTCAGCCCACCAGGGGGTGGGGCTGGCTGGCATGTGGTGCTGCGGAATTGAATCGCGGTCCCTGTGCTTTGCTAAGCTTGTTCTAAGTAGGTGCTTTAGACCACTGAGCCATCTCACCAGCCCCAATCCAGTAGTATTCTATTGAGTGGATATAACACATTTTATTTATTCATTTTTGGACAGGCTTTGGGTTATTTTCACATTTTGACCATTATAATGTTGCTATGAATATTTGTGTACAAGTATTTGTTGAACATGTGTTTTCAGTTCTTTCCAGTATATACGTAGGATTAGGCATTGCCAGATGACTTGATAATACTTTCTTGGGAAACTGCCAAAGTATGTTCCATCATAGTTGTACCGTTTTTAAATGTGTACCAGCAAAATATGAAGGTTCTAATTCTCCATTCTCCAACACTTATTTTCCTCTCATAAAAAAAGTTGTCAGCTAGGCATGGTTGTTCATACCTGTAATCTGAGCATTCTAGGACACAGAGGTAGGATCTTAAGTTTAAATCCAGCCTAGGAAAAGTAGAGACTGTCTTGCTTGTGGAGTTACTTTTCTTGTTTTTGAGACAAAATATGCAACACTCAAAGTTAAAGGGGGAAAGGTTTATTTAACTCACAGTTCATAGAGGCTTCAGTCCATAACTGGCTAGCATTGAGGCAGGGTGGTTTGATAGAGGGCAACAGTTCATAACAGCAAGAGAGCAAAATCAAGCGATGTTCCTTATGTTTTACACCTACCCACCTTAGTTAGGGAAGGTGTAAAACTCACGCTCTTGCTGGGTCCCACAGCATTGCATCATGAATCAGTCACAGACTCTAGGTTCAGCCCCCACTGAAAAGTGTGCCCCCCACCCCCCGACTGCCTAAGGCTTTGTGGGGACATCTGGACCATAATAAAGACTTAGTGAGACCAAGTCTCAGAATTTGAAAGAGCTGGGGATCTAGCTTAGTGGGAAGGCTTGGTTCAATCCTAGCTGTGCAAGGATTATCCTGGGGGTATGAACTGGTAGCTCACTGTGGTTCTCATTTCATTTAATCACAGATGACATTGAGGATTCTTGTACTTGTTTACTTTTTCTGTAACTTCATTTTTTTTTTTTTTTTGGTTCCTCGAATGCCTTCAGGGCACTTTTGGCCAGCAGGAGAGTTGTGAGGTTCGAACTCCAGCAACCTGAGGCTGACAGCTTTGTGGAAGCAGCCACTTAAAGGACTGAGCTAGGGCCAGGTCCCCCTGTAACTTCATTTTTAAAAAGTCTGTTGAAATATTTTTTCTGTTTTTAAATTGGATTGTCTCTTTGTTATTGAGTTCTAAATAAAGTTTTTCCTCCCCGGTTCCGCAAAAAAAAAAAAAAAAAAAGTTTTTCCAAGACCAAGGTCAGGCAAATAAGATTGTGCAAATGTAGGAGTGGATCCTGTGTTTTCTTAAATTTTTGTCATTTTCTGGATTGTCCTTTTGCATCTATTTTGCTTTTCAAAATATGTCACTCTAGTTGGGTATGATGGTGAACACCTCTGATCCCAGTAGTCTGGAGGCTGAGGCAGGAGGATCACCATGAGTTTGAGGCCAGTGTTGTCTCCATAGTTAAGATGATCCTGAACTACAGTGAAATCTTGTCTCACAGACTAAAAAAAACTGAACAACAAAATTTAGAATATCTAAGTTGTGCTGATGGCGGCCTTGCCAGACCCTTAAATTCTGCACCAGAGACAGCGCCTCACTGCGTTCACAGTAGCAGGCGGGCCGGATTGAACTGCCCCTGCTATCAGAGCACAGAACACGCCCTAGCCTGGCTCTGGTGGGAGCTGTCCAGCATCGCGATCCGTGCTCTGAGAGCCTCTTCTTTCGCAAGGCCCCGGCAGCGGTGGGAGCAGGCTTCTCTAGACTTCTGTGTCCTCTCCACCTCTCTGCCTAACACCTCATACCCCCTTGTTGTCCCAAAACAATCTGACTTTGATGACAGCAGGAAACGAGTTGTGGAGACCTGCTCTTTAACATCTTGGCAAACCCAGTTCTGTGCGCCATCTCGGCTCACCTTGCTCCCCTACCCCTAACTCAACTGTCCCCTTCTTCCTGGTTTCCAGAGTGCCTAGGTGGGTGATAGCCATGCATTGTCAGGCATGTGATGGTGCCTAGGATAGTCGTGAAAGTGGTACCCGGTTCACCGCATCCAGCGCTCACGGGCACAGACCGTGAGAAAGGCGTGAGACAATTCTCACGAAAACTGGCTACCCGGCCCCTCTCTGCGGGCCTGGGTCGGTGCCCTCCATGGAGGGTACAGAATGCGCAGGATGGAGCGCGCCTGCGCACTAGCTGCCAGCCGCGACCGGAAGTGGGGGGTGGAAGCTAGACCTATGTGGTGGGCGGTACTTGGCGCGGCCGCAGAGCAGTTGCCGCATTCGCCGCATTTGCTGCAGGCGCGAGATCAGTACAGGCTGGTCTTGACAGAGCTTCCAGGCATCGACGGACGGACGGACGGACGGACGGACGGACAGACTGACTGACCATGCCACGCTCCCACAGGCCTCCACCACCTGCGCAGCGGGCTGCCGCTGCCAATGCTGCCGAGCCCAAGTCTGACGGTGTTGTGGCCATGACTTTTAAGATTTTTCTCCTTTTTGCAGGACTAATGGTTAAAGTACCTGTTGGGCTGTATTTTTCCTGTAAATTACTTCTTTTCCAAAGTCTGCTGTTAATGTCCCCTGAAGACAGCGCCTTTTACGCAACCATTGTCGCAGTGGTCGGTCTTCATGTGGTGCTGGCAATTTTTGTCTTCATAGTATGGAAAGAGGGTTTGCCTCAGTGGCGGGAAAACAAAAATGAATAGAGCAGCTTGAAGAGCTGCAAATGCTGGGGGGTGGGGAAGTATCTACAGGGTTTTTTTTTTTTTTTTCTTTCTTCGTATTAAATGTACTTTTCCTTTTCTTTAGAGGGGAGGGTGGCTTGGGAGGGTTACTGAATATTTACTGCAGCTAAGACTTCAGTAAAAATGCGGGTGGGGGGAGGGCTGACTTTTTCGACTTCCTATTATGTGCCAAGTGCTTTTCATTAAGAACATGTTTTTTGACTGAAGATTGTGTTTGACTGATGTAAATAAATACTAATTCCAAAATAGGATGCTAGGATGAAAGTAACATTGTAATTATTAGTAGTAGAATTTACTTCATATTAATATATGTGTCGTGATGTGATTTTTATGACGACTGAAGCAACAGTTTTCAGGATGCAGGTAAGTATCAATGCACAAAACTACATTTTACCTAATTCGGTATTCTCAGAGAAGCTGGCAGGATCGTTGATTTTTGTTGTTGTTGTTGCTGTTTGTGTTTGTTTTTCCCCCCACCAATTACTTCCTTAATGCTCTGGTTGTACCTCATAGAATCACTATTTTAATTGGATTCAGTATCTGTTTTTCAGGATGTTAGGTGAGAATTGAGGTGAATTTGTTAATTTTAAGTAAGACAGTTATGCTGCGAGAGGTGCTGCTGATATAAACACCTGCAGTTTTAAGATTTTAGTAAATCGATCCTTCCCTGCAGTATTCGGCTAATCAATGACCTCATTGTTATGCAGGCTAAGAAACGGTATAATTTCCATCTACGAATGATATTTTTCACTGTTCCTTTTGCAATACCATATTGATAAAGTCTAGTGGATAGGTATGAATCCTAAGGCAAAAATGTCCACCGTTAAGTGGAATTTCAAGACCAGTTTTAAGAACACAAATTAACCTCCATCTTTTGATGGAAAGGTTAGTCTATTAACATTAGGTTAGTATTAGATTAAAAGTTTCATTTGTTTTCAGATTCTGCCTGTTAGATTTATTGACTTATAAATAATATTATAAGGGTGTGTATTTTCTCTAGTTTTGGTCTAATGGTTCATTAACTTCAGGTTTCTAACCTTTAATATTTTAGAGTGGGTATAAATATGACAGAATCGATTTAATGAAATGGTTGCCTGAACCTTGAAAGCCAAGTACATTAATATATACAGAGAATAATGACGTGCAGCTTGAACTTGTTTCATTTTTGTATATAAATGTTATATTTATGTAAAATTCTTTTCAAACAGTTTCTTATATATGAGTGTAAACGTATCCTAAATGTGCAGGGTGGTATTTGAAGATTAGGTAATATGAGACAATCTCCTACTTCTCCTTCCTCAGCCTCAGGTTTTCCTTTTTCCCAAGTAACCCTTCTCTGGCGTCCTCTAACTCCCGCTCTCAGAACCCTGTTCCCTGAAGACCCCCCCTTGCTGGCTGCCCCCGTGATGGGCCCTCCCCTCAGCTCCGGCTCTTCCTTCCACCCCTCCCATTTCCCAAATCTGTTTTTTATTTATTGTTACTTTAAAATTTTTTCCAACTGAATAGATTACATTAACTTAAGTACGTATAATTCATTAATTTGGTTTTGCCACTGGCCAGTCTTTTTTCATAAGTGGCTATACTGTGTAAATATGCTTGACAAAAAATGCAGATTAAAATAAAAATACTTAATTCCCTCTGTCGTGTTTGTTTAGCCTCATTGATGCTACGCATAGAGATGTGGATGTGCTGTTACTGCTTTCTAACTCTGCCTACTACGTAGCCTAGTAAGTCGCTTATTGATTTAAAGCTTTTAATTTTGTGTTGTTAATAAGTTTCTTTTCTAGAATTCATTAAAAAATTAAAAAATCTGGTTTTATTATATATTTGTGGAACTTAATTGAATGCTTTTATCTGATGTTACTTAGCTTTATTAGCTTGAAATTTTTATTTGAGTTATTAATCAGTATGTTTATATAATACTGTGTTCTGTATCTTCCTAGTTTTGCTGTACTCTGTATATTTTTATCATTAGTGGCCATATGCTATTGTTTATATTATTCATACCATATGTGTTTGCCCATTGTTAGACATTAAATTACCTGCAGCTTTTTGCTACCGAGAATGCTGCAGCCAGCTGTATATAGATAGCACACATACATCAGCTTCTCTTTGGTTAGAAGGATGTTGAATTATGTGACTTTTATAGTTTATTTTCAGATCTGTCTCCAGAAAGAATACCAAATTAACAGGCACTAGCCGAAAGCTTGTTTCCACATACTTCACTAGAATTGAATTTTTAATTTATATATTCTATGTAAACATTCCCTTATTTTTGGCTTTGTTAGAAATATCATATTTTAGACATCATTTTAGATATCTGTTGGCACAGATCACATGACATTTCCATTCTTATACCAGATTCCCATTTTTTTTATATCAAGTTTTCTACTGTATTATTTCTGGATGATTTCATTATATGTGTATTTTGCCTTCATTTTGTCATAAAAAATATTTTTGCATTGTAATTGGCTTTAGTGTAAGCTCTATGAACCACTTTCCTTTAGCTGTCTATGTATTTTGTTTAATCTAGTTTTTAAAATATTTTTGTTTACCTCTTACTACAGTATGTATTGAGCTTGGAAAGATTTTAAATGCATATACTTCTGTAGCTGACAAACCAAAGATGCTTTTGATTTTAATCCTCTTTTTACTCTTTCTCTAGTTATGATGATGAAGTGGATAAAGTAAACCAGTATCAACGACTAAGTCTAGAAAACCTGGAAAAAATAGAAATAGGTAAATTTTGACGTACCATTTCAAAAGAAGTCAAATGCTGTTGCTTCCAAGTATAGGTCAAGTTGGTTGCATTGATGGTTCAATAGTAGAATTCTTGGCTGACAAGTATGGGTCAAATTATTTAAGCAACTGGTATACCACCTGTTAGAAACTAGAAAGGAATATTCCAGGTAGTCTTTCTTCAGCCTTCCTTTCTATTTTTAGGGACTAGTGGATGGTCTAATAATACTCTATTCCTTTCGTTTTTTTCCCCATGTTAAGATAACTCCAGCAATCAAGAAAGTTTAAAGTGAAACTGAGGAAGAGTTCTTGTAGCCTCATCAGATTTGATAGATGTGATGTTTGTGCTTTTTATGTTCTCATTTAGATTATGAAGAAAAATAATCTATGGGGCTGGTGAGATGGCTCAGTGGTCTAAAGCACCTACTAAGAACAAGCTTAGCAAAGCACAGGGACTGCGGTTCAATCCCCCAGTACCACATGCCAGCCAGTGCCACCCCCTGGTGGGCTGAGCTGGCCACACACACACACACACACACACACACACACACACAAATAAAATTTTAAAAAAAGAAAATCATCTATTTAATGAGTGAAAGTAAGTATTATGTAAACTTGGATTTGTTTGGCCTTTTAGGTCCTGAACCCACTCTTTTTGGTAAGCCAAAGTTTTCCTGCATGCGATTGCACTACAGATATAAAGAAACAAGTGGTTATTTCCACACACTAAGAGCTGTACCACGTAATCCAGAAGAAGATGGAAAAGGTAAAAAAGAGGAAAGTATTCCTTGATAACCTTGTATCTGCTCATGTAATTCAGGTGGAACTGGGACATAACATGCTGTGGCTAACGGCACAGGATCTGATGCAGGGAACAAGTTTATGATTTGATACTTCAAGTGGCAGTTCTGTTCCTTAGATCACAGGGAGCTTAGTTGGATGTTTTAGGGTGTCTGGGGCAAGGGACTCTGGTGGCAGCAGTTCTCAATGTGTGGTGCTTACAAAGCCTTGTATATACTTGGGCTTTCCCGCCTGCAAATGGTCTCTTAGGAGCAGCCACCCACCGGTCTCATCGGTAGCTGTTGCCAAAGCATCTGGTGCAGTGAACGAATGTCAGACAACAAAATTTTAATTCCAGTTGTTTGTTCTTTTGTTCTTGTGCTTTACTCTCCTGTTAAAATTTTGCATTAGAAAATTTTGATTTAGTGAGGGGAAAAATGAGCAATTTTCTATCAGTTGCAGCAAATAAACTTATATTTAAGTATATGACCACAGATGTCAGTCAGGCATGAATAAATTAGGACAGCTCTATTTTGTGTGTTTTAGGAGACACTAACCAGCAGTTACATTTGGGTTTCAGACACCCTTCAGTGCATTGCAGAGATGTTGCAGATCACTAAGCAAGCTGTGGGACTGGATGTGCCCATAATCGAGAGAAAACTGGAGAGGTGAGTGCAGTGCACCTGCGAAGGTTTCCTCAGGATCTTTCCTCCCAGTAATCAAGACTAAAGCCACACATAGTGGTGCACACCTGTGATACCATCCCTCTGGGAGTCTGTGGCAGGAAGATTTCAAGTTAAAGTTCAGCTTAGGCAGCTTAATACTTTAGCTAGACCCTGACTCAAGTACTTTTCTTTTAAGGCTGAGGATGTAGCTCAGTGTGAAGGACTTGGGTTCAATCCCTAGTCCTATTCCCCCACCAAGAGTATTTTCAAAGGAAGTGAGGGTGACCACACTATTTTGATGTTGGTAGTTTGATGGGGTAAGTATTGATTTTTTTTTTTTTCTTTTTTTTTAGTGGTACCAGGGATTGAACTCAGCCTTGCACTTACCTGGCAAGCACTTATTCCATTGAGTTTTCTCCCCAGCCCCTAGTATTGAATTTCTGTGGGCCAAAATTAATACTATATTGCTATATAACTTTTCAGATAATTTTAGACTTTAAGAGTTGCATACCAGTTGTGGTGGTGCACACCTATATCCTAACACTCAGAAGGCTGAAACAGCAGAATCTCTTGAGTTTTAGGCTAGCCTGGGCTACATAGTGAGTTCAAGACAAGCCTGAACTGCATAGTGAAACCCTGTCTCAAAAACAAGAAAGCCCCACAAAATCAAAAAAGCCGCACAATTCATTTTTTAATATACCCTTAGTTTTTTCCCTTGTGTTACCATCTTACATAATTATAGAACATTTTCAAAACAAAAAAAAAAGTTAACTTTGATAGAAGATTATTAACCAAAACATCAAATTTAAATTTCATCAGCTTTTTCTGTTCAAGGATCCCATCCCAGATCACACATTACTTTTAGGTGTGTTGACTCTGGGTTTCCCTCTGGATTGTCAGTTCTTTAAGTCTTCCTGTGTTTTTCATAACTTTAACACTTCTGAAGAGTCCTGCTTATTTGTAGCATATCCTCCAGTTGAGGCCTGATCAATATGTCTTCTTGATTCAGCAGAGGTTTACTGGAAGGGACACTATGATAGCAACTGGCATTTCTGTGTGCATCATGGTGCAGGGATGTTGTCTGTAGTAACTATTCTTGTGGTGGTTTTGCCATTTTCTGTATTTCTTCCACACTTGTTCACTGAATTTCTTCTAAAAGGGAAGTCTGATGCAATAGACTGAAAACTTTAAGACACTTAATTGTCACCCCCTTGGAGGAATTTTTCTCTTTTTTGTTCCTGCTTTTTGCATGATGACTCACTCTTTCAGTAAAATTGGCTTGTACAAAAAATGATCATCACTAGTTTTTCATGCTTAAAGAAGAAAAAAATGTATGTATATTTTTGTGGTAGTGGGGATTGGAACAAGGGCTTTTGTATTGAGCTACATTACCAGCCCTTCTTATTTTGAAACAGAGTTTCACTGAATTGCTCTGGTAGGGCTCAAGCTCACCATCTTCTGCTTTAGCTTCCTAGAATGCTAAGAGTATAGGTGTGTGCCACCATTTCCAGCTAAACAACTGTATTTCTGAAAAAATTTCAATCACAGACAAGTCACGCAAATTATAATGCAGCAAATATCGTGTAGTCACACATAAAAATATACGTATGTACATCTTAGTTCTTTTTTTTTAAAGTAATAAGACTTGTAAATATAAACTGTTACATTTACTATTCCAGCAAAATTATCTCTTATAATTTTGGAATAAAAATTGGCTGTTAGACCTAATAAATTGTACAGTACAAAGAGAATATCTGTATAAGAAGCTTTTAAGAGTAATTTTGACTGGACTTGCCGTTTGCAGATGTATTGGGTAGGTTCTGAGCATGATCTGGTCAGCCAGACATTTTATAGAATTTTTAAATTGACATATAATTGGACATATTTGTAGGATACAGTGATATTTCAGTGTATTACACCATGATAAATGAGGATAAAATCAGCCCAACTTCTTGACTCATAAATCTGTCACTCTCTAACCTTGGAAAAGATACATTTAATAAACTTCCAGTTTTGTTACCTGTAGTATGAAATAATGAAATGTCAGAGTAGTAGCATTGATGGAATGCTAATGCACTTAGAATAATACTTATACATAGCATTAAACTCAATTATTAAAAATATAGGTTGCTACCTTTTTCTTTTCCAAAAATCCATGATGTCTTTGTCATGTATTATTTTTTCATGTCAAGGATGATTTCCTTAGAATAACATCACCAAATTAGAAATTCAGATTAAAAAGTATGAATATTTCCTCTTAACTGCCAAATTGCTAAGAAGGCTCACTTAACCCTATATACCTTCTTAGAGATTATTATTAGTTTCAAAAAAATTCCAAAGAGCTCACTTTTCTTTTTGAGTGATACAGCATTTAAAATATATTCAGGATATACATCTGGATTTGTTCATCATCAGAATGTTATATATGAAGTAATACCTTCTGCACAAGTAATTAGCTAGGTGGTATTTTGTAAGGAATCACATGATGAAATATGGCTGAAAGGACCTTCTGAGGGCAGCTGCTTTGCTGTCCTTGATACAACTTATTTGTTCCCAAGTGATACACTTTTTTTTTTTCTTTTCAAAGTTTTATTGATAAACATATAGCAATGAGACAGTTTCAAATCAAATTGAAAGTACAGTTTCAACAGATATACTTTTAACTATCGGGACCATTCAGATGTAAGTATTCTAGAGAAAATATTACTTTACATACTGGGGTTTGGGGGAAAAATGCCTGTCAGCTGATTATTTTACGTTTAAAAAATTACAGATTTTTTTCCTCCTGGCGAGCACTAGTGAGGCTAGATGGTTCACAGCAGGGATGGTCCCTGGAGAAAAACTACTCAGTCTTTAGTACAGGGAAAAGTCTTTAGTAGTTCTCTAATCTATTTTTTCTGTAATTTTCTAATTTTTTCATGTAATAATACATGATCCTGCTTGACCAGGAGTGTACACAACAGACATTTGTGGCTTAATGTCACCCAGACTTTCATTCTTACTTCATAGCTGTGACAGGCATGACGGAGAGAAGATACTATGCTTAGTTATATTCAGTATCTCAAATCTTTTAAAATTCAGGTATCCTACAGGTCATGTAAAGAAGTGGAAATCTTCCACCATCTTTCCTTTGTTTTTGTATATTCAATCTGGAACAGGTCTGGACAGCTTGATGCTACATTTAAGATGCTATCTATGGCCGGAAAGGCCTTTGCTGGTGGTGGTTTAGATTGGGTGTGATACACCGGCACTGCCCAGAACGGTGACTGGTTACCAGTCACCACATGCCACTGTGAAGCTTGTGAAATGTGACTAGTCTGAATTCAGGTGTCCTGTAATTATACATACTATGTCACACTGGCTATTTTAAAGACTTGGTGAACAAAAAAGTTTAACCGTCTTTTAATATTGATTATATGCTGAAATATTTTGTATATATTGGGTTAAATGTTACAGTTAATTCACCTGTTTCATGTGGCTGCTAGAAAATTCCAGATTACACCTACAGTTCACATACTTCTTTGCAGTGATGTTTGAGTGTCAGCTTTTTTCACTGCTGAGACAAAATAACCTGAAACCCAAAGTTAAAAGAGGAAGGGTTTATTTTGGCTCACAGTTGTAGAGGTTTCACCTGATAGTGAGCTGGCTCCAAGGCAGGGTGGCAAGGAAGAAGGGGAGGGCAGAGGAGAAAGAGTTGATGGCAGGGCAGGCTGGAGGGAACAAGCAACCAGCTTCCCTTTCCTTTATCCCATCCAGACTACAAGCCTTCTGGGTGATGCCACCTGCTCCTAGGGTGGATCTTCCTATTATTCACACTCAGAATTGACATTCATACACCCTAGATCCAGCCATCTCCAAAAAGCCCACTTATGACTGCTTGAGGTGTGGGGGTGGAACATCTAACTACCAGCCAAAACAAACTCAAAAGGTAGATTATATGATTTATCAGAAGTTAGCAATGCACTGTTCCCAAGAAAATCAGGATCTTCTTAAATAAGCAAAGCATTTTCACTTACATTAATTAGAACAGATGTATTGGATTCTATGGGGAACTAACACTTTTTTCTTCTAATTTGCAGGAAGAGCAGTAAACCTCATGAAGAAATCATTGGTATCAGATCTCAAAACCAAGGCTCTTTGGCCCAGGGGAAGAATTTTTTAATAAGCAAATTTTCCTCTCTAAATCAAAAAGTGAAACAGACCAAATCCAATGTGAATATTGGCAGCCTACGAAAGTTAGGAAACTTTACAAAACCTGAAATGAAAGTTAATTTTCTAAAACCAAATTTAAAGGTTAATCTTTGGAAATCAGATAGTAGTCTTGAGACTATAGAAAACTCAGGCGTGATGGATAAGGCCCAGGGAGAGTCTGAAGAGGATGCGTCTTCAGATGACTCATACCACTCTGATGAATTCCTTACCAATTCCAAGTCGGACGAAGACAAGCAGCTAGCCAATTCTTTGGAGAGTGTAGGGCAAATAGATTATGTTCTTCCTAGTTGTGGTATTATTGCTTCCGTGCCTCGATTAGGCAGTCGATCACAGTCTGTTAGCAGCTCTGATGTTAGCATTCATGCTCCTTCAGAAGTTACTGTTGCTTATGGAAGTGGACTTGGAAGAGGTCAGGAGTCTCCTTTGAGCAAGAGTCCTTCTGCTGACAACATACACACTGGCTTCACAAAGCCTATGGATATTTACTGCCACAGGTTTGTCCAAGATGCACAAAACAAAATGACTGAACTGTTAGAGGCCAGTTCTGTGTCTCAGCAAGCTAGTGAGGAAGGAAATCAAATGACCAGTCAAGTTTCTAATGAAGAAACTCAATCAGAATCAACAGGACAGACACCTTCTCGGCCATCTCATTTAGATGTGTCTTCTGAGACAGGCCCCCAGTTTTTGTCAGTTGAACCAGTTCATTCAGTTTTCTCTCAAAAGACCCCCAGTTCTGGTCTCAGCATGGAACTTGAGGCAGGGCTTCGTGTAACGCCTTCCCCTTCTGAGAGCAGTAGCAGCAGAGCAGTCTCTCCCTTCGCAAAGATTCGCAGCTCCATGGTCCAGGTTGCTAGTATTACCCAAGCTGGATTAACCCATGGGATAAACCTGGCAGTAGCAAAAGTTCAGAAGAGTCCTGCAGAACCCGAAGGAGTTAATAAAGTCCAACAAAATGAACTTAAAAATATGTTTACACAATGCCAGACACGAATAATCCAGATTTAGATTTTAACCACAGTATCTTGTGGATTTTATTTGAAAATTCTAAATTTTCAATTAGGCTATTTTAACTTTTACTGTTTGAATCTAGGGGATCACTAATTCTGGTTATTGGGAATGGTTTTTAAAGGAGTCTGAACTTCAGCAGATTTCAGATTTGAGAGCCAAGACTCCAGAACGTGTCATCCTAGATTGTGCAGTCCTGAGTAGCGCATACACTACAGAACTAGAGCAATTCATTATTTGAAAGTAATTCAGGAAAAGATCATTTTGGTACAGTCTTTTTTTTTTTTTTTTTTGATGGAGTGTAAAATATAGGTAGTAGGGTCCCATTTGAGTAGGATTTTTGTCAGTTCATCCCTATTTATTCTACAAAGTAAGCCATTTAGTTTTTAGTGAATTTAGTATGAGAAGCATATCAATATAAAACATTTGTTTTGATGGCTAAACATTCCCTGTGAAGAGTTGAGGGTTACTATGAGAGTTCAGGGTTAAAAAAATCATTTGATCCTAACTTTCCCCATATTCTACTTGAATAGATTATCTTGCTGCTTATGGTCTTCAAAACTGAGGTGCACTGACTTGCCTGTCATAAAGTAAACCCAGTACATCAAATGTATCTGGCTGTACCTAATTCATATTGCTCTTTAAAAAAAATGTATTGGCTACTAGAAATTGTGGAAGTCTTCAAGTCTTAACTTTTGCAGGAGGACGTTCCTCAGCGTCTTGGGCACGCTAACCCAGCTACTGAAGATTTAGTTTGAGACACTGTTGTATGAAAATAGGTTCTACGATGCTCCTAACCAGAGCCAGAGCTTCCTGTACGCCCAACCCACGCAGGAGGAAAGCTGTACAGCACAGTCCACCAACTGTTGGTTTCTTTGGTATTTTTTAGAGCCTTAACTCTGTCGAAGTGATTCTCGGGTGAACGTTATGTCTGTTGTTAACTCTGATAAGCATTCCGTTTTTTGTTATTTATTAGTGGTATTTTTTTGAAGTGTCAAATCTTGTGACTATTAAAGTACCAGTAATTTAAAGTGACACAGTGTGTGAGAATTCCTTGTATAACATTTCATTTTTTGAAACAGGGTCTCATTGTATAGTTCAGGCTGGCCTTGAATTTGTGGTGGTTGTCCTGCCTCAGTCCTTGGATTACAGGCATGTACCACCATGCCTGGCTAGGGTGTGATTTAGATAAAATAAGGTAACCTGGTAACTGAACACTTGTGAACTTTTCCAGTTATTTTACTCGAAAGTTTCTAATGACTTTAAAAACTAGAAATTGAGTCACAACATTTTAAATTTCATATATTTAAAACCAAATGCTTTATTCTCTTAGCAACTTCTGGGTCTTGAAAATTATTCCACACCACCAGAGAAAATACAAGCCAGAAAATGTTTATGTTCAAGAAAAATGAATTCCAGAGGTTAACTATCTTAAGGCAGTTTAGTTTCAAATGGATATACTGTATAAATCTCTGTTCAATTTCCTCATCACTCAAACAGGATTAACAGCTTTGCCCTAAATTAGAGCAACAAATTAGAACATCCGTATGTATAAGAAAAATGACCTGGGAAGAACACCATCTTGTACTACCACCCATCTTTAAATTTACCCTTGTAATGGTTTCCTAAGAACACAAGGCTTTCCCACATAGACCATTACATAGTTAGTTCTGTGAATCTCAGAATTCATAAAAACAGCCCACGGTACTGGTAGTTTGGGAAAGTTTATTTACTACAAAGTGTTCTTTCGTTGGAACTTTTCTGCAAGACCAAGCAAAATTATGATTTCTCTTTGGTAGATTACATTTTACATTGGCACAATTAGACACAATGGTAGCTACTCTGTTCTAGGACAAAGAAAATTACTGTATTCTACAAATCATTTCTAAAAGTTTGAAGTTCTAGTCTACCAGTTATAAAAATGAAAACCAGTTAGAATCCTAATATAAACATTATTTACATTAGTTTATAAAAATAGATTTGAATTTAGGAAAAGAATGAACAACTAATTTTTACTTCCCTTCACTAAGTATAATGAATTCCTTGATTTTTCAAGGTTGACCCTGTTTCCTTGGTTAGCAATGTCAATGTAAGTCTTCCTTATGGAAATAAACTTAAGGAATCATGTCTCCAACTAGGTAAGTTACTGACAGAAATTCATCTTTATACACACTGGTATCTTTAAAATAATACTCTAAACTTTCCGAAGATTCTTGTCACAATTATGCCACTATGGTATGTCAATTTGCTCTCTGTGGGTGCTATTTTTGTTCCTTAAAAAAACTATATCAAAACAGGGTCTTGGGAAAGCTTACCTGTAATTACCTCAGGCCTTTAGTGGACTGGCAGATCATTTATGTAATGTAATACATTAGGAACTGGGAAACTTACATAAAACTCAACATGTAGTATCCTCAAAGGGGATGACATCAGGAAAATGCCTTTTTCTGGGCTGGAGAAGTAGCTCATTGGTATAGGGTCAGTGATGGCAAACCTTTTAGAGCTTTCAATGGCGATAGTGTGCTGCAGCACGTGTGCCATAGTGTCACCACCACTGGTACAGGCTTCGCCTAGAGTATGAGTGAGGCTGTGGGTTTGATCTGCAGCATGTCAAAAACCAAACTTCCTAAAGAGAACATATTTTTTTAAGTTTACTACATTTTCTCATATTTAGGTGAACTTCATGGGGCAGTGTTCCTTTAAGTGAATCCTACAAAACACTGGTTTCTGAGTGCACTGGGATGTAATGAGAAATGAAGACGATGTAGTGTTGTGCAAAAAGCTACATTTATTCCATTTAAAGAACTTTTTGATATGCAAAAAAACCAAAACAATGTTTGGCAGGGTGGGGTGCTGGGGACTAAACCTAGGACCTTACCACTGAGCTACATCCCTACCCCTTAATTTTTTCATGTTGCAACAAGGCCACTGAATTGCCCACCTGGTCTCAAACTCCAGCCCTCTTGCCCCAGTCTCTCACAATGCTGGGATCACAGCTACATGCCACCACACTAGGCTGACTGTGTACCCTTTTAAAATAAAGTGATTTTTTTCAAATCACATCATGTATCAAAAAAAAATCAACAATATCCCTACCCCCACTTTTAAAAAAAAATATTGCTGGTCCATGAAATTCAAATTTGGAAACTTCTGTGTAATGAGTAGTTTTATAGGTTGTTAACTGTTAAGTGGAAGAATTTGCTGTCAGTTGCCAGTTGTCTTGTAGTCTCCCATACGAATCTATGGCAAATTTGCCCCATTCTCCGAATGTGGATTACTGAACATGTAATTAAATGGAAAGACATAGAAATCTGAAGTGCAAAATTACTTCAACCATGAAATTGCAACAATTTTCTTCAAATGAAGTCAACAACAGCATTTCAACAGAGTCTGGCCTGTGACTTTGCTGCAGCTAAGGAAATGGTATAATCAGCAACGTCATCATTATTAAACTTTAATATCAAATACATTTTTATACATTATAACTGATTTATATAATTATAAAACAAACTTCAAAAGATCCATAAAATCAGTAAGGTAAAAGCCCTTACTGAGGTATCATATAAACTTCAGATGTTACCAGGCCTGACTTCAGGAAAAGTCATTGTATTCTGATACAAATTATCTATAAAATAATGTGGTACAAATGGCATTTGATTTTTACAATACTGTGGCTACTGCCTGCCCATCAATCTTCACGGTTATCAGAACTTTAAAGTTCATTTCCATTTACACATTTCTGCTGCTGAAGCCTGTTTCTTCTTAAAGACTCCAGCTGCTTGGCTCTTAGCCATCGTTCTCGTGACAGCGTTGTCTGACCAGCACTGAGAGAAAGAAACCTGGTTTGAAACATAAACAAATTTAAGTCTAGAGCTAGGATAGTAAGTGTTTTAAGATTTAGGCATTTTTTTTTGTTTGTTTATTTTGGAGATAGGGTCTTGCTATGCAGTTCAGGCTGGCCTACAACTCACTATATAGCCCAGGCTGCCCTTGAACTCCCAGCAATCCTCCTGCCTCAGCCTCCCAAGTGCTGGGATTACAGGTGTGCACCACCACATCTGGCTGGAATGCTCTTTAAAAACAGCCAAATTAGGAGGCAACGCTATCTGGTATTTACAAACATATCAAGAGCCAATTTCAGACTTCTTCAAAGGAATCCCTGAAGAGTCAGAACTTCATGAAGCTTAGAGAACATGGGGCAGACCTGCTGCACTAAGACAACCATGGACCAAACCATTTCTCTTCAAAGGAAAGCTCTGTTTGTTGAGGTCTGCCTCAGCTACTGCTGCATACATAAATCAGGAGACTTACAGAAAAAAACAATTAGGAACCTGGGCTACTCACCGAGCTACCACGAGCAACTGGTGGAGATCGTCAGCAGTGATGCTCTGGGGGTCATTCTTGCGCATCTCCACAAAATCATCTTCAACAGCCTTTAGCAAAAAAGTAAATGCACTTCAGGGTTAAGGGGACTCCTTTACAACTTCAATGTACTTTATGACCCTTTCCTTATTTTTTTTTTTTTTTTTTTGGCGGAACCGGGGATTGAACTCAGATCCTTGCGTTTGCCAGGCAAGTGCTTATCCTACTGAGCCATCTCCCCGGCCCCCCCCTTCCTTATTTTTGTAAGGAGTAAAAAGCATTGACTTGGCTGATGTCAAAATGATGATGTTCTCTTGTCTCACAGACAAATGAGACACGTGTGAAAACATACAGAACAAATTCTACATATATGAAAGAGGCTGCAGTTGATAATACTCTAAACATTCTTATCACTTGGAAGGCTGTGCAAGTTGTGTAATAAACACAATGTCTTCGAATGGAAGAGCAATAGTTTCAGAGAATGATCAGAATCAGCCTTTTAAAAATCCAGAAATAAATTAGACACTGCAATGTAGGGAACATTTATGTGAGAAAACCAGATGATTCTTGGAGAGAATGCTGAGCTTTGTGGCACCTGAATTTGCTCTGTTCCCACAGCCACCTCTCTGTGTGTTAGGTGAGTCTTGAAAACCAGCAGCTCCAGGCCATGGTTCCTTCCACACACCATCCTGGGGAGCTATCACCATCCAACTGTGTGGGGACTTCACAGAGAATCCCAGATGCAAGGCTGTCTTTATTTAACCTGACATAAAGGATGCCCGGGGTGACAATCTGTCTATACCGTCAGCAGCAAAAGCTGTTCATGGCTGCCTGAGACACTGTATGATGGTTGTAGCAAGTAACAGGCTCACAAAAATCTTGAAGTGGAAAGAAAAGCTGCAGAATGAGACGCCAGGGGTGTGGACAGGGACCTTGGTGGCACAGCACTTGGATGGTAGGAGGCCCTGGGTTTAATCACACACAACAAACACTCCTCCACAAATAAGACTTAAGAAAGTCACTAAGTAGCTAATCACAACAAACCCAAGTGAGGTTTAATTTCCAGAATTTGGCTTCTAGAACACAGTTATTGCATTACTTTAAATGTCTAGCCATCAATAAAAACAATCAGAAGACTTGCGAAGAAACAAGACGGTATGGCCCCCATTATGAAAAAAAGGTCAAAAGAAACTGTCCATGAGGAAACCCAAACAAATTTACTAGGCTTTTAAAGGAAACTATGTACAGCAACCTATCCTCATCTGTAGTGTTGTTTTGCTTTAAGAAGGTTACCTGCAGTCAGTTGTAGTCTAAAAATATCTATGGAAAAGTCAAGAAACAAACAAGCTAGCCTTTTGCCCCCCCCTTCTATCTCCCTCTTCTTTCATCTCTCTTTCTCTCCTTCCTCTCTCCCTTTCTTGACTTTTTTGAAGCAAGGTCTTGTTATATATAGTTCAGGCTGTTGTCAAACTCACTATGTATTCCAGGCTGGCCTCACAACGACCCTCCTGCCTCAGGGATTACAGGCTGGCCATCTGTGCTGCTGGGTACAGTGGTGCATGCCTGGAATGCCAGCACTGTGGAGGCTGGAGCATTTGGATCACAAGTTTGAGCCCAGCCTGGGCAACTTAACAGACAATGTCTCCAAAAAGGATGATAAGGGGAGCTGGGTTATAGATCAATGGAAAAGCTCCCAGCTTTCCTTTCCATTTAAGGCTTTCATGAGTTTGTTATTTGCTGCAACCATTATACAGTGTCTCTGGCAGCCAAGATGATCAGTACTTCTGTTAGTTTCTGATAAATGCTCTAGGGAAAGAGGCTGTCACCCTGGCCAGCCCAGTCCCACCCCCACGTGTGTGTCATCCTGATGAGTGGTAGCATGACGAAATCTCACCCTGACCTGCTCTGTCCTGCCTGGAATATGAATCACTGCTTTGTCTAGCAGAGCCACACTGGGTATGCTAACTGGCCCCTTACTACATTCATCTGACTTTCATTATATTGTTATAATTGTTCTATTTTATCATTAATTGTTATTAATCTTTGTGTCTAACACATAAATTAAACTGTCATAGTTAGATACACGGAGGAAGGAAAAGTGTCATAAGTAGGTACCAGTGCTGCTCGTGGTTTCAGAGACCCACTAGGGATCTGTATCACTCTTCTATTTTTTTTTTTCATCTTACTGATTTGGTGCAAGTTCTCACTATGCTTAGACTTGTAGTGATCCTCCTGTTTTCAGCCTCCCCAGTGCTGATTACAGGCATGTGCCACACCTGGACTCTGTTGCTGGCTCAGCAGGCCCTGGGGGTGTGGCCATAGCAGCATTGGGGACCAGGATCAAAGTCCCCAGGATCAAACCCTGGTCCCTGCGCTTGCCAAAGCAGGTACCTAGTCCACTGAGTTATCTCGCTGGCCCTGTACCATTCTTGAATAAAGTGAGACTATTATGTGAATAAGGGAAAACATAAGAACGATGTCTCACCAAATAGAAAATGTCAGTGAAAAGAAATAAGTTTTTAGAATGCAAATAAACAGGTGGTGACACACCCATCATCCCACTATTCCAGAGGCTGACGCAGGAGGATCACTGTGAGTTCAAGGCCAACTTGAGCTACACAGAGAGACCTTGTCTCAAGCACACAAACAAAAAAAGCAAACAGAAATTCTGGAGTTGAAAAATATAGTAACTAAGTTTTTTTAAAAAACAAAAACAAAAAACCAGACAATAGGCTGAGATTATTTATTCTGTGGAACAGAAAAAAAAAAAAGGACAATAAAAATGAACAGAATTTCAAAAATCTGTGGGATACCATTCAGTGCACAAACAGGTACAGGAGGAAAAAGCAAAATTTTTGGCATGGTGGTGCACCCTGTAATCCCAGCACTTAGGATGCTTGAGGATTTTAAGTGTTTTTTTTTTTTTTTTTTTTTTTTTTATAAATGAGAGGATTTACAGGGTGTTCAGGGGCTCATTACTAGATCAGACTCGTAGTGATCTGCGTGTTTACAGCCTGCCAAGAGGTCGGATTACAGGTGTGCGCCACCATACCCAGTCTCAATTGCCATCTCAGTGTGCCTCGGGGGCGAGGCCAGCACGGCAGGCCTGGGGATCGAGCCCCCAGCCCCTTTAATTCACTGAGCTATTGGCCAGCCCTGGACTTTAAGTCCAGTGTGAACAACTGTCAAAAAAACCAACAACACGACGACCCAGGCTGCGGGATCCTGAACAGACCCAGAGCGCAGGCCCAGCCAGTGAGTGAGACGACCCAGGGCCGCGGGATCTGGACCCAGAGCGCAGGCCCGGTGAGTGAGTGAGACGACCCGGGCCGCGGGATCCTGAACAGACCCAGAGCGCAGGCCCGGGAGTGAGTAAGACGACGCAGGCCGTGGGATCCTGAATAGACCCAGAGCGCAGGCCCTGAGAGTGAATGAGACAACCCAGTGCCCAGGGATCCTCATTTGACCCAGGCTGCATGCAGGCCCACACGGAACCCTTCAGCAGAACTCCCTGCAAAGAGGCTAGAGGCAAGACCCACCCAGCTGATTCAGGAGCAGAACATCTTCCCAGAGAGACACAAAGGG
>NW_004524586.1:24815097-24827285 GCF_000260255.1 Octodon degus | reverse complement strand
TTATTTTTTTTTCTTTAAAACAAAAATAACTGATGTCAAAAAAAACCCCAAAAAACAAAAACCAACAACAACAAAACCCAAACCAAAAAAAAAAAAAAAAAAACAACACAAAAACCAGCCCAACCTACTTCAAGCAATAGAAGGGAATAATGGGAGGCTGGAGGGGAAAAAAAGGAAAGACAAGACACAAATAACAAATTCACCTCATTGATAACTACCGCAAATGTGAATTGGGTTAAACACCGTAATGCAACACAGGGAAATTCCTGATTTATCCTGAAAGTACCTTCGTTATTTCATCAGATATGCTGTAATCCAGGAATCTCAAAAGGGTCAGATAGATGCGGAATTTGTTCAGTACAGAAGGCAGCACTGTGGAGAGAAGGCTGTTCATGTACTCCTCCATGTTGGGTGGAATTAGCTGGGGTTGTAAGTGGATCTGGCAGTCTGCCTGAAAAGAAAACCAACACATAAAACTTTCAAGGTTTCTATGTTAAACTACATTTTAGGGAGGATGCATATTGTCAGCTCTAAGGAAATTACTGAATACTATTGGGGGAGTGGTCAAGAAATATTATTCAATATTTATACTCACTGTAACTACTACAACAATAATCACAGCTTTTTCTTGGTTACTTATGTTTTCTCACTCTTATGTAAGCATATAAAAAGATAAGCAAGCTCTAATAGTTTTCCACAGAAAACTGACCAATAAGCCATTTCATTCTTAGGCAAAGGCTATTTCTCATCAGTCACGGGTGAACACTACTGTATAGACAAATTGCACACCTTTCAAATGCCTGAGAGTATTTCTCATCATCCTCAGAATTAAGAGTTCTGATAAGACATTCTGACGAATATGCAATTTCACCATAAAGCAGAAGCTCAAAAAGTGATGAGGGACATTAAGGAACTCTAAAGTATTTTCACTTAAGACAGGAAGAAAACAACAGGACATAGCAGCAAGAATAGCTTGGAAATAAATCAGGCACTCTGCAGATAGGTGTACTTTTATGCCTAGATACAGAAGCTTCTGCTGTCACAAGCTGGGTCATCATGGGATTCCCTGCTATATAATTTTGGACAGATCTTGCCCCACAGCAGGATGAGAATAACTGCCTCCTTATTATTAATCAGCACCAAGAAACAACAAATACATAGCTATCTTTCACAAATGTAACCTCCCGGGGCCGGGGAGATGGCTCAATAGAATAAGTTCTTCCCTGGCAAGTGCAACGGCCTGAGTTCAATCCCCAGTTCCGCAAAAAAAAAAAAAAAAAAAAAAAAAAAAAAAAAAAAAAGTAACCTCCCTCCACTTAAAAATGACCCATGGTACCGGCAGGAGTGACCGCCCCTCTGAGGTGATGAGAACATTGATACTGCAGGGGAATTCCATCTGGTGATAACTGAAGTCATAATCCACCTTCTGCCAGGTTATCAAGTTGGTCAGGGCAGTCACATTATGAACACCTGTAAGAGAGAGCAAGACCATGTCAGTCATTTGGCTTTAATCACCTACAAAAGGGCCGGCCAAATAGCTCAGCAGATTGAAGCGCCTGCCAATAGGCCCAGAAGCCAGGGGTTCAATCCCTGGGCCTGCTATGCCGGCCTTGCCCCCAGGGTATGCTGAGACAGCAACTGAGACTGGGCATGATGGGGCGGGGCTGTAATCCCACCTCTTGGAAGGATGTAAACAGGTGGATCACTACAAGCCCAATCTTTTTTTTTTGTGGAACCGGGGATTGAACTCAGACCCTTGCGTTTGCCAGGGAAGCGCTTATTCCACTGAGCCATCTCCCCGGCCCCCTACAAGTCCAATCTAGTAGTGAGGCCCTAAACACCCTTGTAGACCTTTCCCTAAAATACAAAATCACCTACACAGACTGGGTTAGCTGATGATGATCACAATCTATGAGGCTCCCACTGCTTAAAAGGATATGAAGCACTGGTCATTATGTTAAACCAAATGTCACTAAGCTAAATGTTCCCCAAATATAGTGGTAGCGTCTAATACACTATCAGGCAAAAATGGGGTTTCGGCAAATAAGATCACTTCCTAGGAGGCGAGGTTGTAGAGCTGAGGTGGTAGCACTTCTGTATGGAGGTGAGGGTCCTGAACTCTGACAATTCTGTCCTCACCTCTTCCTTCAATGTTCCCAGTCTACATCATTTTTCCTTCTCCCTTTGCCTCCTTACTCTCTCACTAGCAAAGTGTCACCTTGCAGTCCGTTGATCCAAGTACTCTACTTTCTGGTTGTGTGTACACATGCTCTGGGGAATGAAACCAGGGCCTCCTGCATGCTAGGCAAGTGTTCCACCACTGAGCTATATCACTGGTCTTTATAAAAATTATTTTTATTTCAGACAGGGAATGGACTCAAACTTGCAATTCTTCTGCTCTTGAATAGCTTGGATCACAGGCATATATCATCATGCCTGCTACTTTTCTACGATTTTATAACATATTCATAACAGGTTATTTCTTTCTTTCTTTTTTTTTTTGGTGGAACCGGGGATTGAACTCAGGCCCTTGCGCTTGCCAGAGAAGCGCTTATTCCACTGAGCCATCTCCCCAGCCCCATAACAGGTTATTTCAAATAATCTGATCTACTGAATGTTTCCCAGAGATGCTCTGCAAAGTGTTGGGCTGATTGGTGTTTGTAGTGCAGGGGGCTGGACCTAGGGCCTCCCAGATGCAAAGCAAGCACTGTACCACTGACTACATTCCGAGCCCCTAAAAAATGTTTTTTACAGGTTCGCATTAGCTGGGTGTGGTGGCACATGCTTGTAATCCCAGCAGTTGGAGGCTGAGACAGGAGGACTGCCATTAATTTGAAGCCAGTCTGGGCTACATAGGTTGAGGGTGATGAGACTATTGGAAAAAAAAAAAAAAAAAAAAAAAAAAAAAAAAAAAAAAAGTCAAGAGGTATAAATGTTCTATTGGATTTTTCTACAATTTTTCTCTTTTGAGCTAACAGATAATTAAAGACAAAACCTCCTCCCATGTAAACCCTTAAATTAGTATTTTACTCCTGCACTATTTTCAGAGTAACAAAAGCTAGTTAGCACAATTAGTTATGTGCTTTAATTAAGTGCATATGCCACGACTTTTCCTTAAATATCTGTTGAGCTTGTCTTTGTTCGCAGACAGCCTTTTACAGTTATTAACAGACCTGAGTTTAACACTGGAAGTCAGGAAAGGACAGGAAGCTTCCATGCGCGTACCTGGGGTGTCCAGCTGCCCCTGCTCCAGGAGGGTTTCATCAATGACGAGCGAAGTGTTATTGGGCAGCTGGAGAAGTCCACTGATCAGGCGGTTGGCTGTATAGTCTTTATGAGGAATGAATTTCAAATGGTTCATGTTCTCTATAGTCATCTGTAGGCGAAAAGACTACAAGAGATTTTTTTAATGAGCAAGGATCTGTTTCTGTTTTAACAAGATAAAAATTTTAATTAAAGCAGTGTCTCAGCTATAATGATCTTATAAATCTAGGGGTAGGTTGATGTAGTTTCTGAAACTCTTTAGAAACAAAACTATCATCTACATCCCGTATTAGTATTTCACTCAATGAGCTGCCTTATTCTTAAATGTCACATTCAACAGTCTTGAAAAATTTTAATTTTGCCAAAGCCCACAAATGGTAGACAACTGCCATTCATGTTTCAGATATCCAGAGGCTGAACTTCTTTAACTAAATGTGAACTAGCAAAACAGAAAACAAATTTTTCAGGTCAAGAGGAAAGGCCAGGGGCTGGGGAGATGGCTCAGTAGAATAGGCACTTCCCTGGCAAGCACAAGGACCTGAGTTCAACCCCGGTTCCACCAATTAAAAAAAAAAAAAAAAAAAGAGGAAAGGCCTGGTGTAGTAGTGCACACCCATAATCCTCATTACTCACTAGGCTGAAGCAGGAAAATGGCAAGTTCAAGGCCAGCCTGGACAACTTAGTAAGACCCTGCCTCAAAATAAAAAAGGTAAGAGATATAATTCAGCGATACAGCATTTGCCTAGTATACACAAGGCTCTGGATTAAAATCCCAGCAGTTCCCTAACCCTAAAGAACAGGGAGAATATTTATCCATCATAGACTTATATATTAGCTTCTGAATAAATTGTTGAAGAAAAGTCTAGAACAGAGCACATTGTGCCATGGCTCACTGCTGTAGTTCTCTAAACTGATGTCTCCACTGCACTGGAATCTGCTAAGCCAGTGCTGCTGCCTCTACCGCCAAGCCAGTAGAGGTGTGTGAGGTGGGGGAAGCTTGTTGGGAAAAAGGTAAAACACAGAGCTAAAAGTTAGAGGATTTTTGTACTTCGGCTCAATGATGCTATGAAAATGGTGCTGGGGGCCATGACCCCCAGCCTCCTGCTGGCAGACACAGAGCTCTTCAATACCTGGCACTGTTCTCTCCACAAGATGAATCCTCCTCTGAACAGTCTCTAGGCATGGTCCTGCTACTCCACAGGTGTCTCCTGAATACCACCTCTGAGCTAGGCCTCCCCCCGGCACAGGCAGCAGCGGCTTCTCTCTAGCCACTGCTAGTACTGAGGTCTTACCATTCTGCAGGGCATATCAGTGACCTACCATATAGATTAGCTTAGTTCTCAGAAAGTGATACAGGGTCTAGGGAATTGGTGAGACTCTTCTATGGGGTTTATGGGATAAAAAAAATCATAATTTAATATATTCTTTCATTGTGCAAGACAGATTGATAAATTTTATAACAGAACATAAAATTTTACTGATGGGCATTCAGATTCCACAATTCAACTACCATCTAAGAAAACACACCTCAATAAAAACACTGCATTACAAGACTGAACATTGAAATAGACATAAATATCTAGGGATCTCCCACTAATCTAGACATCAAGAGATTTACAATATATTGGGCCAGCCAGATAGCTCAGAGGATTAAAGCGCCTGCTTAGGCAGGCATAGGGACTGGGGTTTAGTCCCCAGCTGGCCCTACCCCCAGGGCGCACTGAGACGGTGACTGAGACTGGGCATGGTGACACACACCTGTAATCCCAGTGCTTAGGAGGCTGAAAACAGGAGGATCACTAGGAGTGTAATCTGTGTAGTGAGACCCTGTACTAAATACATTAAAAAAAAGAAAAAAGGAGATTTATAACAAAATAAAAGAAATGTGAGCTATTATTAGTATTTTTGGTTTGGGAAGTTTTTATGTAATATTTATGTTTATATGTAATTATTTCTAATAAACCAGTGTAACATACTTTCAACTTTAATTTCTAATGTAAGAAATTACAAGTTAACCCCACAGCTCTTAAGAGTCCACAAGACTGTTCAGAGGGAGAACTGCTCATCTGTTCTGGCCTACTGCTGCTCCTGAAGGGCCTGGACAGCACCGACACTTGGACATTGGACAAAAACCAGCCAAGTGGAGAAATGGAAAAGCTGGCTCAGCTCCAATTCCCAGAGTGATGGGTGACAGTGTTTCCAGTCACACACCTTATCAGAAGCAGTTCCCCTGTTCCCAAGAACCTGCCATTCACAAACACTGCATCTTTTATGTCTATTTCCCACTGTGTTGGGAAATAAAGACAACTTAACTTTCCAAACCGGAATTAAAACTGGGGCAATGAAGATAAAGATCTTTATTTCCTCAGCTAACAGAATTAGGCTCGTATAATTTAGACTTATTTAGATTTAACATTTTAATGTGTACAAAGGACATTAAGTTGCACAACTTGGCATCAACAGCAAGTACAATTTTACAGGAGTTAGTCTAATGTGTTAATCGTTAGATTCACCAAAATTTGTACTCAGGAATAAATGTGAAATGTGAGACTGCATTTTAAATTATGCAACTTGGCATACTTTGTTTTTCCCTTAAATGAAATCTATTCAAGGAGCTGGGGAGATAGCTCGGCAGTCTAAGTGCCTGCCTGGCAAGCGCAAGGACCCAGGTTTGATCCCAGTACAGCATGCTGTATGGGCCACAGACACCGGGTGTGGTGGTGCACGCCTATAACTCTAGAGCTGGGGAAGTTAAGACAGGAGGATCACTATGAGTCTGGACTACATAGTGAGACCCTGTACCAAATAAAAAAAAGATTTTTTTAAAAATGAAAAAAGAAAAAGAAATCTATTCAAATCTTAAAGCTAAATATTTCAGTTAAATAAAAGGCAATTAGATTTATTTTTTTATTATTTTTTTTTAATTAATTAATTTATTTATTTGTGTGTGTGTGTGTGGCCAGCTCAGCCCACCAGGGGGCGGGGTTGGCTGGCATGTGGTGCTGGGGGATTGAACCGAGGTCCCTGTGCTTTGCTAAGCGTGTTCTAAGTAGGTGCTTTAGACCACTGAGCCATCTCACCAGCCCAATTAGATTTATTTTGTTCTATGCTCAGGTTTAGAATTCCTATTTATACAGCTCTTACTGCTGGAACAAGATGTTGAATAATTCGATATAAGTGTTCTGTGAAGGTACTATTCCGTGGGCAACCACTCAGGTTCATGGTAAATTTTCCTAGTGGAAGAACATCTCTTCTTGTATACCTAGGGGGGGAAAAATCAATAAATAAGATATTGAAGTGATTACCACAAAAAAATCACTTATTCTTGTCATTAAAATATAGAAGAAAACAGTTATTTTATATATCAGAACAACAGTTAAAATAATAACTAATGCTGGGCATGGTGACACACGTAATCTCAGTACTTGGGAGTTTGAGGCCAGTCTGTGCTGCACAGTGAGCTGAAGACAAATCTGAAATACACAGTGACACCTTGTTGCAGCCACGCCCCCAAGTCAATGCTAGTGCTGATCGCAGGCCAGGTGTGATTCTGAATGCTTATGCTTGTCCCTCTTCTTTCCTGCAGTACCGGAATCAATCCAGCACCTTGTGCATATGAGGCAAGCACTTTACCACTGAGCTACATTCCTAGCCCTGCATGTTCATCTAATCTCCAAACACTTTGAACTAAGAAATATTTGTTTTACAGATGAGAAATGTGAAGATCAGAGTTAAGTACATGCTTAAGACCAGGAGTGTTTTAGGTTCTAGAGCATTTACACAAAGGTTAGTGGTTGAGTATCCAAATGTTCCATAATTCAAAATGTTTTTGCCTCTGGCACATTTCAAATTTTGGGATTAGGGATGCTCAACTTGTACCATACTCATGTAGCCATGAAGCAACTGAGCCAGGATTTGAAAAATCAACCATTATGTACACAGTGTCTCAGATCCTACCCAAGGAAAGATTCATAGAAAAAAGATGCTAACTGCAATGTCATTTATTATAGAGAAAAACTAGGAAAGTGTAATGTTAGGGACATGGATACAACCTGAAAACAATATGCTGCAAAAAATTCATGAAGAATTATGGGAGATAGTTTTATAGATAATACTGAAAGCAAGATATAGGTATGTTCTTGGGAGTACAAAGATACCAAGATATCAAGTATATAAAGTATGAGTATATTCAGCACACACATATAAACAAAGTAACATAAACAAGTACCAAAATGGTAACTGAGGTTTATCTCTCAGTGATGAGATTACAAATCAATGCTATTTTCTTTTTCGTGTTCTGGAACTTGCTGAAGCAGAACATTACTGCTAAAATCAGAAAAAATCCACAGTGGAATCAAAGGGCGAGGTGCTAATGTCAGTATACAAATTAAATGTGCAGGTGATGTACCCCGCTGACTGTTTTTAGAAGCAGAGCCTTGTTCTTTATAAACAGAACTCAACACTAAAAGGAGGCTGGGGATGCGGATCACTGCTAGGGTACTTGCCTAGCATGTCCAAAGCCCTGCATTTGATCCCAGCCCCACAGAAAAAAAGGAAGGAAAGGAAGGAAGGAAGAGAGGAAGACAGGGAGGGAGGGAGGGAGGTAGAGGAGGGAGAGAGAAAGGGAGAGGAGGAAGGGGGAAGGGACAGGGAGGGAGGGAGGGAGGGAGGGAGGGAGGGAGGGAGGGAGGAGAGGGAAGGGAGTTTACATTTTACTTGTCAAGTCTTTTATCTGATTTTGGCTCTAACATCTAAGGGGACATATTCAAAATGCTTACATGTGACCCTAAAAAAAGGTAAGCAAAGATTTATTTGTGATTTGATACAACACTTATTACACTGAACAAACAAAAACCACTTAGTGAAGCCTGAACTGAAACATAAATTACAGTTCTTTTCCTCAGTTTTTTTTGGTTTTTTTTTTTTTGTCTTTTTGAGAAAGGGTCTCGCTATGCAGTTCAGGCTGGCCTTAAGCTTACTTTGTAGCCCAGGCTGGTCTCAAATTCACAATGATCCTCTTGCCTCTGCCTCTGACAGGCTAGGATCACAGGCGTGCACCACTACATCTGGCTGTTCCTTTGTTTTGAAGTTTATTGGTACCATTTAGATACATGTAATGATCACATTCATCACAGGGAACTTGCATATGTTGCCTTGTTTGTTTTTGGTCTTCGTTGATTTTCTTGTATTTTTTGGGGTTGCACTTTTTTTTAGGAGAGGCTTTTTTGTTTTTGATGCCAAGATCTGAACCCAGGGCTTCCAGCTTGCTAGGCAAACCTTCTACTGCTGAGCCAAATTCCCATCCCCAGGAACTTGTGTCTGTACATGCTATATCTTACTTTCTCTTTTTTTTTCTCATTTCTCTCCTTTCCTCCTCATTTATAAAGTTTTGCTTCTGCACAGACGCACGCGCACGCACACACACACACACACACACACAGTTCCCCTTTCCTTTTGAACATTTTTTTTTCTATTTCACAATATCTATTATATATTTTGGTTTTTATTCATGCTTTTAGTTTCTCACAGGAGTGAAAATACACTATTTACAGGTATGTGCCCAGTTTATTTCACTTAAGACTGTAATTTCAAGGCTACAAAGATCTCAAGTTCGTCTTTCTTTACGGCTTAGCATGCCACTGTGTACAAAACCCACATATTTTTATCCATACATTGGTTGGCAGGTATTTGGGCTATTTCCAAGATTTAGTTATTACAAACTGCAGCTATAAACATGGGTGCGCATAGCTCCCCACTTCCTTAATTCCCACCGGAAACACAGACAGCACTTACACTGCAGAGATGAGATGTAATATAAGATACTCAGCCGCCAAGCTATCTCCCAAAAGAGCATGAGTGAGGAATCCTAGGAGTTCTGCTCTCACTGGAGACAATTCAGACATGAAACTTGACACAACTGGAGAAGGAAGGAAGACAGGTTCAGAGTGCACACGCCGGCTTCGTGGTGAAGAAGGCGCTGTAACTCACTGGGTGGCTAGTGTGAACGTAAATACTGACCAATGCCATGCTTAAAACTAGGGAGCCTTATAAACTTTTTTTGGTCTCATTTCAATGAAGAGAAGCAGCAAGCAAATACAAAAGCAATGCACTGGGGCTGGTGAGATGGCTCAGTGGTCTAAAGCACCTACTTGGAACAAGCTTGGGAAAGCACAGGGACCGCGGTTCGATCCCCCAGCACCACATGCCAGCCCGCCCCACCCCCTGGTGGGCTGAGCTGGCCACACACACACACACACACACACACACACAATAAATAAATAAATGTTTAAAAAAATTAAAAAAAAAAAAAAAAGCAATGCACTACTGAAGACAAACGAGGACCTCTCAAGTTCATGAACAGCACAAGTCACAGTAGCTCTGGACGAAGATGGTGGGGAAGATGCGTCCAGTTCACAAGGACTTAACACTTACACTTACAGGTTCTGCTCTCCTCCTTGTTTAGGCAGGCGGGTAACAATGGATTGATGTGCTGCAACTTCTGGGCCAAAACCACATGAATTCTCGGCACTAAGGAGGCGGGCGGACTGTGCACCCGCTGCTCCTCTGCTGTGTCTGCGCACTCCATGGGGTCCAGCAGTGCCGAGGTGTCCCTGTGGAGCAGACCCCAGCTTAGACACTAAGCGCAAACATGTAAAAACACTGTCTCCAAGGCAAAATTAGAATCCAAGCCAACAATACTTCCTCCTGCACATCTCCTTAAAGAGGCTCCTCACTCTGTTTCACCATCACATACATTTTTAAAGTTTGATCGGAGTGCAACAGAATGAATTCCATTCTTCAAATTCAACAGTATCTTTCACTCAGTATGCTCTCACTGCCATAAATAGGCTAATAGAATGTAACTCATAAGATTAAAATACTTGTTCTTCAACTCTTGCTGAGATATCGAATACCTCATAGCACGATATAAAACTTGGGGTCTTCTCCAAAGCTATCCAGCAGCTACTATTCAGCACATGGAGAATCAATCACATCTACCTAATTCTTCCTTGAATTTTATTTTTAAATGAAATCTCCCTTGAATAGTGAAACAAGCAATGAAAATAACGTGTTCTTCAGATTTGCTAAATATATTTACAAAAATGGTAAGGTTTATAGTTAATGACTGAAAGAAATGCCTAAAATGTTTTAAAACCTTCAACTAACTTAGTAATATCTGGTAATGCAATGTTCAATATTTTCCATACACATTTTTATTAAAATCTTACAACTACTCCCATTTACAATGAGGGAACCAAGTCCAAGGTCACATAGCCACTAAAGAGGCCAAATTAAAATTCCAAGTGCCTGTCCAGCCCTCTACACTCTTTACCCCTTAATTTGGCCATCTTGGTGATAGTAATCGAGGAGGAACATCAACACAGAATTTCCCAAGACAAGCAATTTTAAGGACTGTTACTAAGAGATTAAGTTTCTTTAAAGTTACTTAAAATCTGTTTTGTAACATTTTTTTAATGTGAAAAAAATGCAAGATCTTCCCATGCAGAAACCATGATGGACATTTGACGTTCAACAAGGTTAACCGTACTCCCAAGTATGTCGGGACTCTCTTTTGGCAATCTCAAAAGAAAGAATATTTAACAGTTCATTAAGTGAAAACATAAAATATAGGTAACATGCCACCTTTTATAGAAAAAAAAATGAAATAGAATGTATATGCATCTAATCATTTTTGCAATAAAGTGTAGGAAGGATAAACCCGAAATGGGGGAGATGTTTCCTAGCACAGATCAGTGGCCAGGGGAAGCAGGGATGAGGACCAGGGCAACAGCCCTCCTGAGTCTTTCCTGTGTAGTTTGATTTGTCAACAATGTTAATGGGGCTGGGCATAAGCACAGTGGCATAAGCACCTGCCTGGAGAGTGTAAGGTCCTGAGTTCAATCTCAGGTACACACAAAAAGAAAAGAAAAGAAAAGAAAAGAAAAGAACAACAACAAAAATCCCCACCAAAAACCAACCTCACAATGTTAATGTTTACTTTTTTCTTTAACCAAAATTACAGATAATAGTAAAATAATAAGATATAAACAAACCAATACGAAATCAATGATGGAATCATACCAAAGGGGAAGAAAAGTTACCTGAGTATCTCCGCAGTACTCTTGACTATATGGTCTTCTTCTAAATAAAGAACTGGAAACAAATACTGAACTGTACATACTTCATTGTTTTATGTAATGGTATGTGCTACCAATTTTTAAATTTCCCAGTGTACTGTGGAACTGAGCAAATAATACAGTGACGATAATGGAGGTCAGGTCCCTTTCTGCAGAAAAGGGAGAGATCAATATGGACAGCTAGACCACCACCTGCGCTGCAGAACTGGACTCAGTATCAGTTCTGCAAAAACACAGGTGCTACTGTCCTTGTGTGCCAAAGGACTGGTCCTGAGCTGGTGCTGGTAGGAGGGAGGTCTTCATTTGCTGGGGCGTGCCTCCCTCCAGGAGGTTACAGAATTTCTCTGCATCTTGACTGTGATGTGCACACTTTTGCTCGTTTACACACTCCCCCACTCACTCTCATGTGCTATGAGCCCAGAGCAACAAGGCCAATAAATCAGGGACTGAAACATCCCAAACTGAACCAAAACAAATCTTTTCCTCTTTATATACTCATATAGGTTGATTAGATACTTTTATAAACTTATATATTATTTTTGCAAAAGAAAAACAGGATAAACGTATAAAACTTAAGTTTTATAAATTACAAACTTTTTGGAAGTAGATTATCTCAAGTATTTGTCACAACAAAAAGTTGACTAATACAATATACCCTGTCCACTAATAGGCTGAGAAGGAAAGCTAACCCTGGGCTGCAGAGGTAGCTCAGTGGGAAGCCCCTTGAGTTCAGTGGCAAGCTCAAGGTCCTGAGTTCAATTCCCAGTAACAACAACAAAAAAGAAA
>NW_004524586.1:24810751-24813251 GCF_000260255.1 Octodon degus | reverse complement strand
CAAAAAAAGTGTAAACATAAACAGCATTTGCAAATAACAAAGCAACATGTCATTCATGGGGCACCAGAGCTGACAAATGGTAAATCTCAGGAAGGAGTGGAGAATTCCTGTATCTGTCACTTTTCTGCAAGTATGAAATTACATCAAAAAGAGTGAACAAGACAAAAAAGAGCAAATGGACTCACCTCTCATCATTACTCAGTATACTTAGCACAGGATCCACAGAAAGGATGCCATATAACTCAAGGACATCATTTACTTTGAAACAATCCCAGTCTTCATAGACCTAACAAGTAACCACATGAAATCACATTAATACTAAATGACTTGGGGCTGGCGAGATAGCTCAGTGGTCTAAAGTGCCTGCTTAGGCAAAGTGTAGGGACAGTGGTTAGATCCCCTAGCACCACATGCTGGCCGGCCCCTCCCCCAGGGTGGGCTGAGCCGGCCACAAAAAAAACCCCAACAAATTAAAACTACTAACATCTTGAACTGAGGTTAAAAAAATAAACCTTAAATTAACTCCTTTATTTTATATTGACAACTGAAGAGATAAGGAACTTCCCTAAAGTCATTTTGTTAGCAAGGTTAAAAACCAAAGCACAGGCCCTGACCCCCAGATCAATGTCTATTTCAAATATACCACACTATTTAAAAACAAAAAGGGCTCTTCCCAAAAACTGGTAGTCAAAACTTGGAAACATGCATTATTTCAAAATCTGTTCACCACACTGAAAAGGAAAAACAAAAGCATAATACGCCAAGGTAATTAATTTTAGACTAATTGTGTAGCATCAGTGCTTAACACAAAACTTATAATGACCAAAAGACTTTTCTTCATCCTGAAAAAAAATTTTAAAATTGTCCACATTAAAAAAACTTTAACATAAAAAAAATATAAAATTGTCCAAATGAACTTAATTGTCAGTCTCCTCCTGGTGAGAACTGATGGGAGACTCACAGGAGGGAAAAAATATGTTTAAACTAAATTCCTTGGGGCTGGGGAGATGGCTCAGTAGAATAGGTGCTTGCCTGATAAATGCAAGGGACAGATATCAATCCCTGGTTCCGCAAACAAAACAAAACAAAAAGCAAAAAAACCCAAAACCCAAAACCCAAAAAACTAAATTCCTAGTCATGCATGGTGGCACACACCTGTAATCCCAGCACTTGGGAAGCTGAGGCAGGACGACTGTTGCGAGTTTGAGACTGACCTGGGCTACAAAGTGAACTCAAGACGACCCTGAACTGCAGAGAGACCCTGTCTCAAAAACACAAACAAAACAAACAAAAAACAAAAAAAGAAAAAAAGGGCAGGGGAGATGGCTCAGTGGAATAAGTGCTTCCCTGGCAAGTGGAAGGGCCTGAGTTCAATCCCCGGTTCCGCACAAACAAACAAACAAACACAAAAAAACCCCAAAAAAACACAAACAAACAAACAACCCCAAAAACCTAAATTTCTGGCAATCACTTCTGATCCTATCACTTACTGACTTATGAACATCAAAAAACAAAAAACAAAAATAAACCAAAAACTAAAACAAAACCAGAATAAGAAAGATTCTAGGAGGATAAACTTTAAACAGTTTCTATTGTATTTTAAATTCAAGTTATTATTATTATTTTATGTATTGAGTACAGGATCTACAGGGTCTCATTACAGATCACACTTGTAGGGAGCCTCCTGATTTCACCCTCCCAACGGCTGGGATTATAGGTGCGCATCACCAAGCCCAGTCTTATTATTCTTTGCCAAGTCAAGGAATGCAGGCTAACTCTAGAAGCTGGACAAGACAGGAATAAAAATCAAAAGAGAAAAATCCAGATTTTCTTCTAGAATCACCAGTGAAGAATGAGGCTTTCTTGACAACCTGGTTTTTCCCCAGGGAGACCCATGTCTTACTCTTGCCCCAAAGCCTATACAGTTTTTGTTGCCATGGGTCTTTACATTTCTACTCATTAGTTACATTATCAAAAAAACAGGGAGACAAATGCTACAGTCCTTTATGTTAATTTCCTAGATAGGTAACATACATATCAGTGTCAAGGGTAAGAAAAGTTTTATTACATTACCTTTACAAGACAGGCAGGGCCCTTCTCTCCAGGCAATGGAAAATTCAGATCAAAAGGTGAGGAGAGGTTTAGGGAGTTCAGCTGTTGTCCCGTGGAAGCTTCAGTTTCCAAACGTTTTGACTCTCCACACCACTGAAGACCACTGACACTCCCTAAATTCAAAGGACAGCATTGCACTTGGTTATTTTAGGCATCCTGAAGAAAAAAGAACATCCCAAAAGTGTTCAAGTTTTACAGAAATAATGTTTCTGTTTGAAAAGATCACATGGTTATAATTTTAATACCACATACTAACAAAGCCCTTTGACCTACGAGAGCGCGAAGATAAACATGAATCAGAAAATTCCAATTCTAAAAAAAAAAGAAAATTCCAATTCTTGAAGGCAAGAGACAGGAAAAGGAATGTTGTGGGACTGTCCTGCTTCAA
>NW_004524586.1:24801794-24809261 GCF_000260255.1 Octodon degus | reverse complement strand
CAAATAAATAAAATTAAAAAAAAAAAAAGACTGCAATATGGGGCTGGTGAGATGGCTCAGTGGTCTAGAGCACCTACGTACAACAAGCTAAGCTAAGCAAAGCACAGGGACCACGGTTCGATCCCCCAGCACCACATGCCAGCCCGCCCGCCCCCTGGTGGGCTGAGCTGGCCACACACACACACACAGAATAAATAAATAAATAGGATTTATTTAAAAAAAAAAAAGACTGCAATAGATACTTCTGGACATTTTGCACAAGGGAGACTAGACTATAGAGTGGAGAGGGAAAAAAAAAAGAATAAAAAAGGGAAAGATATGCATCATAAAAACAAAAGAAAATTCCAATTCTTTTCCTCTTACAAAATATCAACAAGTTACTCTTCTCAAACTAAATGGGGCCAAGGAGATACCAGGCAGTGGTACAGGATCTGCCTGGTAAGCACACGTTCCTGAGTTCAATTCCCAGCCCCCTCCCCTCAAAAAAAATGCATGTAAGGTTTTTTATTTTTGGTCATTTTGAGACAGGTCTTCCTATGCAGTTCAGATTGGCCTTGAGCTCACTGTAGCCCTGGCCAGTCTTGAACTCGTAACAATCCTCCTGCCTCTTCCTCCCAAGAGCTGGGATTACAGGCATGTGCCACCAAGCCTGGCTTAATATAAGTATTTTAAAAAGTAAATATTAAATGTGGTTACTTTGATATCTCTGATTGAGGAAATACATGATCTACCTACCTCAAAATAGCATGGTAGGACTTACTTTATACATACCAGGCAGAGTAAAGCCAGAGAGCAATAAAAGCATCTAATAAACATTTATTAATATCCACTATCTTCCAAGTATTAGAGAAATGGAAACATACAGACCATTAAAAGATAGCCCTTTCTCTTACAGAAGTTCCCATTTAGGGCTGACAGCTAATTAGAATAAAAATGTAGCCTACTGTACATTATTTAGCAGTAAAAAGGAATATATTATTCATACACACAACAATCTGGATGGATCTCAAGTGCATTATGCCATATGGTTCCATTTATATAACATTCCTGTAATTATAACACTGAGATTCCATCTCCATAAAAAACAAATATTATCGGGGCTGGAGAGATGGCTCAGTGGTCTAAAGCACCTACTTAGAACAAGCTTAGCAAAAGCATCAGGGACCGCGGTTCAATCCCCCAGCACCACATGCCAGCCAGCCCGCCCCCTGGTGGGCTGAGCTGGCCTCTCTCTCTCTCTCTCTCTCTCTCTCTCTCTCTCTCTCTCTCAAATAAATAAATAAATAAATAAATAAAAAAAATTTAAAAAAAAAACCAAATATTATCAAAGAAATTAACAAATACAAATGCTGGCGGATATGGAAAAAATGGAACCCTTCTCCACTGCTGGTGGGAGTGTAGACTGGTGTAAGTACTGTGGAAAGCAGTATGGAGATTCCTCAGAAGACTAAAACTAGACGTTCCATTCAACCCAGCTATTCCCCTTCTTGATATCTTTCTGAAAGAATTAAATCCATCATGCCACAGCAATACATGTACACTCGTGTCCATAGCAGCACAGTGTGTAATATGTAAATCTTGGAAACAGCCCAAATACCAATCAACTGATGAATGGATAAAGATGTGTCTTTTTTTTATGCAATGAGGTACTACTCAGCCATAAAAAAGGGTAAGCTTAATACATTTCTAGCTAAATAGATGCACCTTGAGGCCATTTTCTTAAGTGAAATAAATCACATACATGGGTGAGAAACTGAAAATGTAACTAAGGACTAAAATGTGTAACTGATATTGGGAAATGGGACAAGAAAAAAAATAGGAAAAAATGGAAACAGTATTTATAAGTAAAGGAGGAGAAAGGAATGCAAAAAAAAGAGAATCAAGATATATCATGTACAAGAACAAATTCCCTGTCACGAATGTTATGTATATCTAAAACGTACCAATAAAAAGAAAAATTCTTATAATTACAAATTTATAGAGGAGAACAGATGAGTGGTTTGTCAGGGAGTAGGAACTTGAATGGGAGAGACAATGGTGAACATGAAAGGCCAATGGGAGATCTAGGTCTCAATCTTTACTGTCAAGTGTGGTTACATAAATCCCCATGTGATAAAACTGTACACAAACAAGTGCTTATTAGAGCATGAATTCCAAGTAAAGCTGATGGAGTGTAATGTCCATTTCCTTGTTGAATAGCCCACAAAAATTATGCAAGATGTCAGCAATTAAGTATACAGGACAGATCTCTGTATTACTATTTCTTTCAAGTTTTTCTGAGATACAGTCTATGTAATTCAAGTTGGCCTTGCACTCACAACCTCCGGCCTCAGCCTCCCAAATGCTGGGTTTATAGGTATGTACCACCACATCTGGCTTCTGTATTATTTCTTAGGACTGAATGTTAATTCTAGGTATTTCAAAATAAAAAGTTTAAACATAAAGATTGCTTGGAAGGCCGCAACTTCAACTTTACATAAATAAGGTACTCAAGTACATTAAAAAAGCGTTACAGTATAACATTCATTTAAAAAGGGCAAGAAGTCAGATCTCTAATTCCAGCACTCGGAAAACTGAGGCAGGAGGACTGCTGAGTTCAAAGCCAGCCTGGGCTACGAAGTAAATTCAAGACCAGCCTGAACCGCATAGAGGAACCCTGTCTCAGAAAGACAAAGAAGAAAAGAGAAACAGAAAGAGAAAGATGAGACAAGAAAGATGAGACAAGAAATAGAGAGTTGTGGTACATGCCTGCAATCTCAGCTTTCTAGAGGCTGAGGCAGGAGGATCACCACAGCCTGGGCTATACACTGAGTTCAAGGCCTGAATACCGAGTGAGGTCCTGCCTTAAACTTCCACCCCTCAAAAAACAAAAACAAAAACCACAAAACAAAAAACCCCTTCTAAACAAGATATAAAAGAACATTAATTACTTAAGTGATAAGAGAATTACCTCACTTCTTGGATTTAAATGTATTACTTACGGTTGCAATAGATTATTCACTTTTAAAGAAATGTGGGAATGAAGAAAAATACTACCCTTGGAGACAGGGTCTTGCCTTGTAGACCAGGCTGAACACACAGTGATCCTCCTGCCTCAGCCTCCGAAGTGTTACTTGGATTACTGGTGTGCACCACTAAGCCCAGTTCTTAGAATTATGTAACAATTAATTCTATAAACAAATCCACTATACAGCAAGACAGGAGACAGCCACAGAAAGCCTGTTGGTACACACCCCCTGTTTGCCTGGCACCTGTGTGTTGGTCTTTCTGTTTATGGGGCTGTAGGTCCATATCTTCATCATCTTCATAACTCCTCTTGTGACGACTGGGAGTGTAGGATGTTGAGGGGCTGACTCGAGCTTGATTTGCATTAACATAGGCGTTAGACAGAAGGTCAAGGAAAAAACGACCATGAGCTGAGGAATATCCTAAATTATGCTAACCATACAACTGAAAAAAGTTCACTAAGCACAAAGAGAATATGCAATATATCAACTGTCATAACTGCCCTATTAATCTGTTTTGAAACTCAGTTTCACTACTGTTTTTCTCTTTAAAATTAGAAAAAAGATTACTAGTTTGATAATTTATTAAAAATAAAGTATTTTTTAAAGATCTCCAGTTTTGGTCATAAAAAGTAACAGGTGCCCACCTTCTGCCACCTATGACTGAGGTAAACCACGATAAAACTGGACAAAGTGAGGCAACTGTTCTCAGGCCCTGGACAATATGGAGCAGGAGGTTACAATTCGTGAATGAGGACATGCACACTAAGTCAGGTCAACATCCTCTCAGCCATTTGGGAGAAGCGATTTCTAATTGCAGGGCCTCACTGTTGGGTGGAGAAAACACAGCACATAGTTTGGGATTACTGAAGCAAATAAAATTTGTAGAAAAGCAAAAGGCAGATGAAGACAGAGAAATCTGTGCTGTTTCCTTCTGTATTTTTGGCCAAATGCTTCCTTGAGGCTTACCACCTGCTGTTGGGCCAAGAATTAAATGAAGCTGCTGGAAATACTACAACCAGACCTGGCAGAACACCCCAGGTGTTTAGGTGAGACCTTGAAGCACATTTTACAATGACTGCCTTACATAGCAAGGGCTAGCTATTCCATACCTACCTTAGAAAATCCCCAAACCATGCTTCACAAAATCAAATGCTCTACTAAATTAGTCGTCAGAAACAAATGAAACATTCCTTTTTTGAGTAGGGGACTCCTATGCCAGTCTCTAACTCCTGGCTCAAGTGCTTATGTCAAGGACTACAGGCACCCAACATGCTTTAAGCTGTCATTGTAGTTTTGAGACAGGGTCTAACTTTGTAGTAGAGGCTAGTCTCCAACTCATAGTTATTCTTTTGCCTCAGCCTCCTAAGTCCAGAGTACATTCTTGAAGAGAAAACTAAACTCCCCACAAAGTTGTTTACCAGTACACAATACATCATTAGTAGTTATATGAAGCAAGAAAGACTAGTATCAGTCAGTAAATACCCAAAGATGACCTGGACATGGAATTAACAGGACATGAAAACACATTTATAATTCTTAACTTCAAGAGAAAGATATAACAATTAAACAAATAGGAAAATTAGCAGGGAAATACTAATGAGAAAACCAGATAAAAAAATCTTAATCTGAAAATATCTGAAATGAAAAACTAAGTAGGGCTGATGGCAAAGAGGAGTTAAGAGAAAAAAGCCAGTCAACTTGAATATAATGTTAGAAGGCAAAGGGAAATATGAAAAGCAACCAAAGGAAACAAAAAGTTTCATATACTTTTAATCACAGCACTAGGGAGACTGTCTTTTTTTTTTGGTGGGGGGGGGGGGCGGAACCGGGGATGGAACTCAGGCCCTTGCACTTGCCAGACAAGTACTTATTCTACTGAGCTATCTCCCCAGCCTAATCCCAGTACTAGGGAGGCTGAAACAGGCAGATTACTGTAAGGTTCAGGCCAACCTAGGCTACACAGTGAGTTCAAGGCCAGTCATATCTCAAGGCAAGACCACATCTCAAAAAAAATAGAACCACAAAAACACAGCCCCAGACCAACCAAACAAAACCTCACAAATCTGTGTATTTCATTATGAGCCACGACTAAAAAATTATAAAACAAAAAAGACATATTTTCGGTCTTCCTCTTAAAAGAACATGTTGTTTTCCTTAAGAGAATGAATTCTAATTTGAAACTATATTTTAACCTAATTATCATGATACTCTTTTAAGATCTACAAATCTACCCAAATCTTTTATCTGATGACTGTGATACTGGACATCGAACCCTGAGCTACATCACACTGAGCTACATCCTTATCCTTTTTTATTTTGAGATAGTGTCTCACTGAATTGCCCAGCTGTCCTCATATTTATTATTTTCCTGCCTCAGCTTCATGAAGAGCTGAGATTATAGGAATCTAATACCACACTGGGTTAATTCAATCCCTTTCACAATAGGTAAATTATAACAGTGTACCAGAATTTAAGCATCTCTTGATAACTACTTAGGTTGGTTTATACTTTATTAAAATAAAATGAAGCTTCGTAAACGAAGACCAATTTTTTTTCCAGTTAGCTTTACTAGCATTAAGACAATTAGAAACTTGAAATCAGAACAGGTGGGCATGGTGGTGCATGCTTGTAATCCTAGCACTAGGGATGCTGAGGCCAGCCTGGGCTACACAGGTGAGTTCAAGGCCAGTCTGCATTGTATAGTAAGATCCTGTCTCAAAAAAAAAAAAAAAGGAAAAGAAAAAGAAAATTGAAATCTGAATTGTCTTCATTAAAAAAATAATTAGGAATGATTCAACATGTTTCAGATAAAGGATATTTCTTTTACCCACGTAGATTCCCCAGGCACTGGAACACAGTAGAAAGTCTGTCTTTCCAAAGTGGTAGATCGTGGAGAGTTTAAATCAAGTTCTTGTTGAGGCTGTGATAAAAATATTTTTAAAAATTGAGAAAAACAATTCTTTTTTGAAATTAGCAAATATATTTCCACATTTATAAAACCATAGTATATATATTGCTTCAAAAGTTAACTAGCAGGGCTGGGGAGAGGGCTCAGTGGAATAAGCACTTCCCTGGCAAGTGCAAGGGCCTGAGTTCAATCCCTGGTTCCTCCAAAAAAAGAAGTTAACTAGCAGGGTTGGGGAGATAGCTCAGCAGTTTAAACACCTGCCTGGCAAGTGCCAGAATCTGGGTTCGATCCGCAGTACCACATGCCGTGACTGCCCTGGAACCCCAGTGAGCTGCGCCATTGAAACCAGGAGTGGTGGTACACACCTGTAATCCCAGCACTGGGGAGGCTAAGATAGAAGGATTACTATGAGTCTGAGCTGTGTGGCAAGACCCTGTACTAAATAAATAAAAGATTAAAAAAAAAAAAAAGTTACCTAACAAAGCAACTAGCTTTTACCATTTGTAAAAGAAACTGACAAAACAATTTCAAATTTAATAATCAAAACACCAATTCCCTCAAATCTATAATATACATATACAGTACCTGAGGTCTCCAATTGAAATTTGTAGCAGCAGCAGTAATGGAGATTGAACCCAGGGCCTTCACACTGAGCTACAATGCTGACCTTTTATTTTGAGACAGGTGGGGCAAGAACTTCCAGTCTTCCTGTCTTAATCTCTCAAGAGTGCTTTAACTCCTTTTCAGTTTTTTCAAAGGCAAAGCTGAAGCCCAGGGTTCCATCTTTAGCACCAGAAAAGAGACAATCACATTGTCTCTTTCCTAGAAAACTACCAGAACCAGCCTGTGATACAGGAATTTAATACTCATCAGCAAATAGCTCTGAGATGAGATTTAAATTCTGAGATCGCTCCCTAGGAAGGTGTATTTTCTATTTCAAATATACTTAGACATAAGAAGTAAGAAGGACCCAAGAGACAGCAAGTCTGAGCATGAGATAACACATGTAAGTCAAGTTTTGGTTTGCTTCTTTCCCTCTGACCAAGGTTCTCCTTCTCAGGAGTGGGGTTTTCATCTTAAGGCTCTTTAGCAACTATAAACCCGTTCTGCTCCTGTGACAGTGACACAGATGGACAGCCCCAACTAACTTTCAGCCCATTTCCAGACGCCAAGATCACTGAGCTGTATTATACTATCATGTTCGGGGCAAAAACTACATGTAACTGTATTAGTTTAATAGGCTAAACCTTGAAGGATCTGGTTAATCTTTTACTTTCACTTAAAAAGAATCTACATGTATTTTTAAAACCAGGCAGGTAGGTATACAGATACTGGTAAAATAATTTTGTCATTTATAATATCCTACTATCTGAGAGACCTTTAAAAGACAAAAATATAGTAATAAAACCACATCAGAAAAACTCTTAATAAAACCAAATAAAGAAATATTGGGGGGGCTGGTGAGATGGCTCAGTGGTCTAAAGCACCTACTTAGAACAAGCTTAGCAAAGCACAGGGACCGCGGTTCAATCCTCCAGCACCACATGCCAG
>NW_004524586.1:24783286-24801694 GCF_000260255.1 Octodon degus | reverse complement strand
AAAAAGAAATATTGGGGGGGAAGATAAAATTATTAGACATGATATTTTAAAACTTGTTACCCACAAGGTAAACTGAAATAAAACCAAAACAATAATCTCTGCTGAGGAAAAAATTCTTAACGATGTTTATATACCTTAAAGATACATACCCCACAGTCTGCTACATCTCTGTATTTTCCAAAATGAAGAACCTATGACCCAGAACAAAAGATAATATAATTATACCAAAATACCACAAAATAAAAGCAGAAAGTTTAATTAAAAATCAATACATACACGGGCTTTTGTGTTTTGGTTAACCGTCTCATAAACTCCCATGTAAAATTCGGGGTCAAACATATCTTGAATCATGCAACGAAACTTAACAAAGCTGTTAGGTTTTAAATAATGAAGGGGAACTTCATTCAATGATGGTACCTTAAAAGAAAATAATCAAGTCAGTCAACAAAATAGCCTATCTATAAAACATTAAGCACACATACACATATAGGCTACATATCTGGACATGGATTCAATCCACCACCCCACCCCCCGCTGCCACCTACATATGCATGCATACCCACCCTATCAGGAAGCCAAATGACTTAATATCTTGCAAGTTGTTGTAAAAAATCTGATCCAAAGATAAAATTTAGGATGTTTTCTTCCTGACATTTCAATTAGCAGAAAAGCATTTACTTGTCAATTCTTAAAATCCATACAAGCCAATTCTTTTGAAATGAAGGCAACAACACTGAAGGCAATAGATGCTCTTACAACCAGTTTGTCTAGGACATAACATGGTCAGTTACTGCCATCTAGAGGTATAATACAGAAACATTTAATTGCTTGAATTTATATTGCCATATAAACCAGAATTTTAATACTACATACAAATTTAGAGCAGATGCAGATAATAATCTACAATTCACGGCTTTGGGGGGCACAAGGTTTCATTAGTAGTTTTTTTTTTTTTTTTTTTTATAATGTCTATTATAGTACATGGTGCGGCGTGACTGGAGTTCAGACGTGTGCTCTTCCGATCATTTTTTCCTTCACTTGGTTATGTTATTTATTTATGGGTGGTACCATTTAATACATAAAATTTCTTTTTTTTTTTTTTTTTGCGGCACCGGGGATTAAACTCAGACCCTTGCACTTGCCAGGCAAGCGCTTATTCTACTGAGCATCTCCCCATCCCCCCTTCCCCGGCCCTTTCACTAAGTAGTTGAGTCTGGCCTTGAACTCACTATGTAGCCTGGACTGGACTCAAACTCATAGCTATCCTGCTGGCACATCCTTCCCGAAGCTGGGATTACAAGCATGCCCCTCCCCACCCCAAACCCAACTATCTGCATATTTTTAAATTACACATGGGTTACTACCATACTGAAAGGAACTATAGCCTGTCCAACATTGTCCCCTAAAATACCAATAAACTTACCCATTTAGGAGCATTATTTTCCTTCAGCTTTTCCTTAAAATATTCAATAACTTTCTTCTCCCAGTCAGGATTAACTCCATTTTGGGCTGAAAGAGGAATGTAGTTGTCAAATGTAAAGAAACAATATGTAATAACAGACTATGTTCAGGTGAGTCATACCTTCACTTACTCAGCTAAAATAGAACTAAAATTTGCTAAAGATGTGTATTTTAGAGTCTTCTGCACTCACAAGGTTCTCCAGAAGCCTGTTCTGTTCAGGCTGGGCACTGTAAATCTGTAGGACACGGATGAGCTCCTGTGGACCGAGCTGTCGGCCTCAGCGCCAACATCTATGCAGTAAGAGATGGGGCCAACCCAGCCAATGCATGAGCTGCCTGTTGTAAGAGCACTCTTCTTCAAAATATTTATGTGTATTAAAAAAATTTACAATTACCCTGGAATGAGGACCAGAGGATGTTTTACTTTTTGTAACTTTTCATTTGGGAATAATTTCAATATTATACATTTACATTAGTACAAAAACATCTGTATCTTGGCCTTCTTTATCATCTGTTTACTCATATATACTATTCTGATTCATGAAGCTGCACAAATTGTATATTTTGACTTCCAAGTATTTCGGTGTGTGGATCCTAAGGAGGTTATCTTATAGTATAACCACAGTTATACTATGTGATAACAAGCTAAAGAAATTCAAAATCACCTGAAGTGTTTCTGACCCCTTGTTCCATTTTCAGAACTGGTCTTTGCCTTGTCAAGTAAAGTGCTTAGAAATCCTGCTAGATGTGGTGTTATCAGGATTATTTTTAACAGAATTAGCTTCATAACCAATGTAGATAAAATTCCTGTATGTGCAAAACACCTGTTCTCCCCTTTTCTGTCACAGTACTGACGATTGAACCAAAGACACTTCATCACTGAGCTATACCCTCAGGCCTATATTAGATTTTTTTTGTGTGTATAGTATGGGGGATCGAACCCAAGCCCCTTACCCTGAGCTATGGTAAGGGCCATCCCCCATAAACACTTATTTGAGATAGGGGCTCAATAAGTTCCACAGGATGACCCTGAATTATCCCAACATATAGCTGATAATTTGTTTATTCATTCATCTGAAGAATGTATACTGTCTCTAGGTTTTGAACACTATGAACAAAACTATAAACATTTGTGTACAGATTTTGGTAAATATTCAGAGATGGTACAGTTGAGTATCTGGTTAAATTTCTTTTCCCCCTTTTTGCTTTTTTGAGACAGGGTCTTGCTATCTAGTTCAGGCTGGTCTTAGACCAGGCTGGCCTCAAACTCGTGGCAATACTCCTGCTTCTGACGCCCAAGTGCTGGGATTATAGGCATATTCACCATGACTGGCAGGTGGTTAAATGTAAGCAGGTTAATTTTGCCTGTTTTCTACATTGACTCCATCACTGTGAATTCTTACCATCCACATCAAACAGATCCAGTTGTTTGCAACCTTGCAAACTTATAATTGTTCCAATAGGTAACAACTCATCAGAGGTAAAATTTGCATTTCCTTCACAGCTAAAGATATCGAACTCTTTTCAATTTGAGTATTTATTATCATCTTTATATCTTCTTTGGTGAAATGTCTACATAAATCTAATCTCTTGCCTCTCTGAAAATTGGGTAAATTGTTTACCATGTTTTCTTTATATTCTGGATATAAAATCTTTTTCCAACATTGTCATTTGCTGAAGAACTTTTAGACTGTCTCCAGTTTTTGAACACTATCAACAAAACAACTACAAACAGGTACAGGTTTTGGTAAATATCCAGAGATGGCACAGTCGGGTACTTGGTTAAATGATTGATTGATTGATTGATTGATTGATTTTGAGGCAGGGTCTTGCTATGTAGTTCAGGCTGTGATTTTCAAATATATTCTCTTAGCCTATAGCTTTGTTTTCATTTTCCTAATAGTATTTTTGTTTTGTTTGATAAGGGGGTCTCACGATGTACTTCAGACCGACCTTGAATTCAAAACTATCCTGCCTCCACTATCCATATACTAGGATTATAGGCATTACTGAGCCTGGCAAATAGTACTACTTTGCAGGGGAAAAGTTTTTAATTTTCTTTTCTTTTTTTTTTAAATTTTATTTATTTATGTGTGTGTGTGTGTGTGTGTGGCCATCTCAGCCCACCAGGGGGCGGGGCTGGCTGGCATGTGGTGCTGGGGGATTGAACCGCGGTCCCTGCGCTTTGCTAAGCTTGTTCTAAGTAGGTGCTTTAGACCACTGAGCCATCTCACCAGCCCAGTTTTTAATTTTCATGAGCCCAATTTATTGGATGTTGTTTTATGTATTGCGTCTTTGATGTCACATATCGAAAAAATGATCACTACATCTCAGTACACAAAGATCTTCTGTTCTTCTTTCTTTTCTTTTTAAGATAGGTTTGTGGCAGGCCTTGAACTTACTACTATATAGCCCAGGTCGGCCTTGAACTTACAGCTATACACTTACCACAGCTTCTAAAGTGCTGGGATTACTAGCGTGTGCCTCCATGCTTGGCCTTTCTATTTGCTTCTAAAATTTGTATGGTTTTAAGTCTTATACTTAAATCTATGAACCACTAGGAGTTAACTTTTATATAATATATGAGGTATAGGTTGAGATTCAGATTTTGCATGTTTATCTTTTTTTTGAAAAGAATATATTTTTCCCATTAAGTTATCCTTTTTTGCTTCCTCAAAATGCAATTAGAACATGGATGAATCTTGAAAACATTTTACAAAGTGAGATAAACCTGGCACAAAGTACAAATTCAGATGTGGTGGCACATGCTTGTAATCCCAGCACTCAGAATAGGAGAATCACTGAGTTTGAGGCCATCCTGAACTACATGTAGAGACTATATCAAAAACAACAACAAAAATACCCAAAAGTACAAATATTTATAGGATTCCACTTACATGAGGCAACTAGATAGGCAAATTCAGAGAGATAACAAGCACAGCAGAGATTCAAGGGCAGACGAGTGGCAAGGGCTGAGGGGATAGAGATGTACTTCATACTGGGGTGAGGACTGTCTGTGGGGTGGCAGACAGAACAATGACGCCTCCAAAGATGTTCACACCCTAATCCCAGAACCTGGGAATATATGTTACATACCAAAGGGAATTAATATAGCAGATGAAACTAAGGTCAATAATCAGCTACCTTACAAAAGGGAGGTTGTCTGGATGGGTTAAATATAATCACAAAGGTCCTTCAATGTAGAAGGAAACAAGTGGAAGTTAGAAGAAGTTAAAATTGCAAGACATGTGAAAAACTTGATTTTCTGGCTTTGAAAGCAGAAGATGAAAGCCAAGGAGATAGCTCAGTAGAATAAGCGCTTGCCTAGCAGGGTCCTGAGTTCAATGCCCAGTACTGGAAAAAAAAAAAAAAAAGCAAAAAAGCAGAAGGGAGACATAATCCATAAAATGCAGGCAGTCACTAGAAGTAGAAACAAATTCTCCCCTAGTCTACACATAGGAATGCAAGCTCTACTGAACAGCATGATTTTATCCCAGTCAGACTTATATCAAGTGTCTGGTCTTTAGAACTGTTAATGATAACCCACACTATGTTACAATCCTAAATTTGTTAAAGCAGACACAGAAAGCTAATATGTTGATTTCTGAAGAACAAATCCACTTCATCTCATTTGTCAATTTACATCCATACAGCTATTCATATTATCCTTTTCATATTCATATAGCTAACAGTGGTAACATTTTTCTCATTCCAATAGTTAATTTGTTTGCCTTTTTTTCTAAAGGGTTTATCAGTATCACTGATATAAAGTGTGAGTGGAGGGAATATAGCTTAGAGATACAGTTCATGCCCAGCATGTGAGAGGCCTTGGGGTCTACTCCCAGCATTAAAGGAGAAAAAGGGCAGGGAAGAAGCAAGGAAAGGAGGACAGATTTTAGGTTTCATCATTTTTTTTTTTTTTTTCAATTCTTGACTTCTGCTCTGTATATTATACCCTTTCTTCTGTATCTTAGTTTATTTTACTGTTCATTTCTGGATTCATATGTGGAAACTTACATTATTGATTTGAGTTAGATCTTTCTTTTCCTCTAAGAAATAAATGTAGGGCTGGAGAGATGGCTCAGTGGTCTAAAGCACCTACTTGAAACAAGCTTGGCAAAGCACAGGGACCGCGGTTCGATCCCCAGCACCACATGCCAGCCAGCCCCGCCCCCTGGTGGGCTGAGCTGGCCACACACACACACACAATAAATAAATGTAATAAATAAAAATAAATAAATATAAAAAAGAAATGAATGTAATGCCTCTAAACACATCTTCTCTGCTTATATTGATTTTCTTTTCTTTTAGTTCACAACATTGAAAAATTTCCCAAGAGACTTTTTAAAATAATGGACGATTTAGAAGTGTTAATTCTACACATCTGAATTTTCTTCTCATCTCTGTTACTGATTTCCAGCCTACTTTTATGATGATCAGGTAATAAGCTTGCCTCTTTGAGCTTTGCTGTTTGGTTTATGACTCAAGATATGATTTATCTTTCTGAATACTCCACGTGTACTTGAACAGAATGTGGATTTTGTTGTTAGGTAGAGAAACATCAGTCAGGTCTGCTTGGGTGATAGGTGTTCTGCAGTTCTTTGCTGATCTTTCAAGAAGTGAAGGAGTATTTAAGCCTCCAACTTGGTCTGCAGGTCTCTTACCCTTTCAATACTGCCACTTTTTGTTTCATGTACGGTATTTCATGTCAGCTTCAAGCATAGGCAGGACTGCAGGCATTCATCACATCATCTAGTTTAAATTGCCTTTTTTTAGCACACCAGACACATTCACACATTCTACTAGTAGTTTGTTCATTTGTTCTTTCTTTCTTTTGACAGGATCTTGCTATGTAGTTCAGGCTGGTTTGAACTCTGTATGTAACCCATGCTTGTCCAGAATTCTCCACCCTCCCAAGTGCTGGGATTATAAGCATGTGCCACCTATATAGTTTGGTACACAAAGGGTTCTATCTTCTTGGTAAATTTTTCTTATTATGTAATGTATCTCTTGTTCCCTTTTCACACCATTTTAAAAAGTTTTAAAATTTAAAAAGAATTAGGCAGGTGTGGCTATATACACTGGATTGCAGCACCCTCGGAGGCTGAGGCAAGAGGATTGCAAGGTCAACCACTGTGCAACTTAGCCTCAAAATAAAAAACTGACTGGGTGTGTTGTAACTCAGTGGGTTCATTCTCCACAACTGAAAAAAAAAAAAAAAAAAAAAGAAAGAATAAAGAGGAAACAATGTCATTCAAGAAATAAGAGAATTAGCTCATGAGTACAATATGAGAAGAAAACCACAGTTCAACAATTATGCAAAAAACCCTTAAAGGTAATTAGCACAAATTGGGGACTAATTCATAGGACTCACTGGAGAACATCCACCAAAACCCAAAACAGAACAAACAAAAACCTGAGAAAACAGCTTTGAGTAAATAATTAATATGAATGAAATTCTGGAAAACCTTAGTAAGAATGATGATGTTAAATAAGAAAAAGAAATGAAACAAACTATCACTCTGCATGAAAATACAACATATAGGGCTGGAGAGATGGCTCAGTGGTCTAAAGCACCTACTTGGAACAAGCTTGGCAAGGCATCAGGGACCGCAGTTCGATCCCCCAGCACCACATGCCAGCCAGCCCCGCCCCTGGTGGGCTGAGCTGGCCACATACACACACCACACACACTCTCTCTCTCTCTCAAATAAATAAAAAATTTAAAAAAAAAAAGAAAAGAAAATACAACATATAATGAACCTAACATAGCTTCAAAATACATAAAACAATTCACAGAACTACTTAAGAGAAAAATCTGAATTGAAGACTAGGCTGGGGATGTTGAGTTCAATCCCCACTACTACCAAAAAAAAAAAGAATTAAAGACTAAATTAGCAGACATGTCAGAAACATAAATCCAGCTGGACGTGGTGCAGCATGCCTATAATGCCACATTAAAGAGGCTGAGGCAGGAGGACTGCTGTGAGTCAGCTTGTACTATATAGTGAGACTGTCTCAAGAACGAACAACCAAAAAACCACACACACACACACACACACACACACACACACCCCAAAAACAAATCCAGCACAAAATACAAAAGCAAATGTACAGCAAACAGGGAATATGAATAAGATACGTTCTCAAATAGTACCCCCATAGTACCATATGAAGGCCTCATGTGTATGCTCAGTGGTGGAGCACATGCAGGTTCCCACCAAGTTGCTGTCCTAAAACTTGTGATCCTCCTGCCTCAGCTTCAAGCATAGGCAGGACTGCAGGCATTCATCACATCATCTAGTTTAAATTGCCTTTTTTTTAGCACACCAGACACATTCACACATTCTACTAGTCATTTAGGAAGCTTAAATGGAGATCAGCTGTATGCCATTTACTGACCAAAATGGGGCAGAATTAAAAAAAAAAAAAAAAAAAAAATCAGTAATGCAGGAAAATCCTAGAACATCAATACTTTCATGCATGCGTGTAAAAGCCAACAGCCAGGATAGGTGGCACATGCTTATAATCCCAGCACTTGGGAGGGTGGAGAATTCTGGACAAGCATGGGTTACAGAGTTCAAACCAGCCTGAACTACATAGCAAGATCCTGTCAAAAGAAAGAAAGAAAGAACAAATGAACAAACTAAAAACTCCCCAATTCAGAGAGGAACTTATTGAGGGTAATTATAAAATACTCTGGGTGGATAAGAAAGGAATTTATACAGGTTAATATTTGTGGGATACTAAGGTGATATTCAGAGAAAAAGTTATAGCTTTTACTATGTTTATTAAAACCCAAGAAAAAATAGAGATAGATGAACCTATTACGCAGATCACACAGCTGAAAAAATAAAATTCATAGAATAAAAAAGAAAATAATAATGCTAAAGGCAGACATCAAGGAAATAGGACCAAAAAAAGGGGATATCAAAAAAATGGGGGAGAGCAGAGGATGTAGTTCAGTGAGATGGCCTTCAGTGCAATGCCTAGTACCACAAACAAAAATGAACTGGACAGGGATAGGGAGATAGCTCACTGGAATAAGTGATTGCCTGGCAAGCACAAGGTCTTGAGTCCAATCCCCGGTACCACTTAAAAAAAAAAAAAAAAGGAACTGAACAACAGTATCGTACATATAAATAAGACAGAAACTGAGGAAAATCAACTGCAAATAGGCTAAATTTTAGGGGAAAGTGATACACAATGAGAGAAATACTAAAAGTTATGAGATATCACAAAGCATGAGTTAGGAAGCTAAAAACAGATAAATTCCTGAAAGAACTGCCAAAAGCAGCATAAAATTGGCATACTATTTTTATTATTTTTGTCTAAGAACAGTGTGAATACTACCAATATAAGAAACAAAAAAAACAACTAATCTTTTTCCCATGTCCATGAATTCCCATATTTACATAAATTTGCAAAATTTCAGGCTAAAGCCAGGCATGGTGGTGCATGCCTATAATCCCCACACTGGAGGCTGAGGCAAAAGAAGGATCTCAAGTTGCAGCCCACTCTAGGCAACTTATAGACTTAGTAAGATTGCCACAGCATAAAAAAATAAAAACAAGACTAAGAATGTTAACTCAGTTCAGGGCCAGTGGGATAGCTCAGTGGTCTAAAGCGCCTGCCTGGGCAAGCTTAGGCAGGCACAGGGAAGGGTGGTTCAATCCACAGCACCACAAGCCACGCAAAAAAAAAAAAAAAAAGTTAACTTAGTCCAAAGGCCCTTGGCTCAACCACTAATTAAAAGTCCTATAGAAAGTTTCCAGAGACTGAGACAGAGGGATTCCTGGCCCAAGAGTTTGAGGCTAACCTAGGCAATATGGCATGACTTGGTTTCAACCAATTGATCACGTCTAAAAATCAGCTGTTTAATATAGTAAAGAAATTATGACCAAGCAGTACTTATTCCAAAAAATGCAAGGGTAGTTCATTATCAGAAAACATTAAAAACAAAATTTATATTATTTAATATAAATTAAATGATTAAAGAAAAAATATTCAGTGATTTGAACAAAGCTTCTGAGAGCATTCAAAACCTGTTTAAAAATGAAAAATTATAAATTATGGCTTGATTATAAAGTTGGAGGAGGGCTGGTGAGATGGCTCAGTGGTCTAAAGCACCTACTTGGAACAGGCTTGGCAAAGCACAGGGACCGCAGTTCGATCCTCCAGCACCACATGCCGGCCAGCCACGCCCCCTGGTGGGGTGGGCTGAGCTGGCCACACCCACACCCACACCCACACCCACACCCACACCCACAATAAATGTTTAAAAAAAAAAATAAAACACCTACTTAGAACAAGCTTAGCAAAGCACAGGGACCACGGTTCAATCCCCAGCACCACATACCAGCCAGCCCCGCCCCCTGGTGGGCTGTTTTGCAAAATTTTTTAATTGGCAATACTGAGGATTGAACCCAGGCCCTTGCATATGCTAGGCAAGCACTCTATCACTGAGTTACACCCCTAGATCCAAACCACACCCTTAGACTTTCTATTTTGAGACAGGTCCTTTCTAAATTGCAGACTGGTCTTTAACTTGTGGTCCTCATCATTCAGCTTCCCAAGCAGCTGGGATTACAGCCAGGTGACATGAAACCTGGTTATCTTTTAACCCTTACTGGACAAAATACAAAGGAACTGAGCTGAGCATGGTGGCACACTCCTGTAATCTCCTCACTCAAGAGGCTAAGGTAATCTCACTCAAGAGGCCAGCCTGAACTACACAGCAAGATCCTCACACTTAAAAAAAACCAAACTCAGGCCAGGCTGTGGAATACATGCTTGCACTAGAACTCTGGGAGGCTGAGACAAGAAGATCCTCGGTTGAAACACAATCTGGGCCATTTAGGAAGATCCTGTCTCAAAATTGGCGATACAGCTCAGTGCAAAAGACCTAGATTCAATCCCCACGACTGAAACAAACAAACAGGCACAACATAAAAGGCAGGCAAGATGGCAAGTGCATGAAGTTCCAGATACTTGGCAAGAGAATCACCTGAGCCCAGGACTTCCAGGCCAGCATGGGTGCTATAGCAAATCCCTGTACCAAAGGCATAAAAAAGCCACATGTTGTGGCAAATACCTACAATCCCAATGCTTGGATTGCCACCAGTCTGAGGCAAGCTGGGCTACACAGTGAGACCTGGTCTCAAAAATACAAATGAATAACTGTTACGCATACAATTAATAGCAATCCAACATGAGGGTGTACTCCTTCCAAGTGAGTAACATCCCCAGCCTCCACCTCATCCCTTTTTAAATTGTAAGAAAAGATCTCATTACGTTTGTTGCCCAAATGGGGCTCAAACTGATTATGCTCCTGCCTCAGCTTCTCAATGTGGAGATTATAGGTGTACTATGACCCAGCTCAAACTGAGATACACTGAATTAAAAATGTGTAGTCACACACGCAAAACAAATGCCTAGGAATGTTTATAGCAACAACTAATAAGTGGAAACAACCCAAGCTTGCATCACTAGATGAATAAAATGTGACACATACATAAAATAGATTATTAATTTTGTCATAAAAATGTAGCACTGAAACATGCTACAATATGGATGGGCCTTAAAAATATGTTAAGTAAAAGAAGCCTGGCTTTAAAGGCCACATGTTGTATGATTTCATGTATATGAAACAACTAGAGCAGGTCTATGAACAAATCTAGATGGTAGTAGGCCAAAGAATAGCAGGGGGATTGGGAGTAACAATAAATTTTCGGCTTGTGTGATGACATGCCCTGTAATCTAAGCACTCAGAAGGCTGAGACAGGAGGCTTTCCTTGAGTTTCAGGCCACTCTAGGCAAAAAAAGGTAAATTTTATGCGACTTGTGTATGAATAAAAATTTTCTGTTATATTAAAAAAGAGTACTGAAAAAAGTGCTTACTTCAATGGGGAAAAAGTACTTTTATTCACTCAATAACATCTTGCTAGTTCTTTTTAACCACATGCAAACTATGCTTTACTATTTAAAAACTAGTATGTCTGTTACCTTTTTCTTGGAACTGGGGATTGAACTGAGGGCCTTGCACTTGCCAGACAGGCACTTATGCTGCTGAGCCATCTCCCTGGCCCTGTGTTTTGCCATACCTGCTCAATCCATTCGTCTCTAAGAACAACATGGTAAGGCAAACGTGGTGGCACAAGGCTGCAATCCCAGCACTTGAAAGGCTGAGGCAGCAGGATCACCATGAGCTTGAAGGCTGCCTGAGCTAGTACTTAGTGAGACACTGTCTCAAAAAGAATATCTGTACTATCAAACTGTGGGCCTTAAAAGTCATGACTCTCTTATGTAGCTCTGTACCATGGCTATGGATGGTTATGAGTAGAATCGTGACTCCATACTGGGTCAACCAGATTTTCTATCCCTGGAATTTAGGATGAAGGTAAAGATGTTCCTATTGAGAACTAGAACTGAGAAGTCAATTTTGGAGCTATGGAGTAGAGAAAGTTAATGTGCAGAACGAACGCAGGTAACCTACAGGGAAAAAATAACTAGAACTGCTTGGATTGCTGTTTCCCAGCTCCTGAGTCTATTCAGTCCCTTGGGATACCCACCCTCACCCCTGCCTTTGATTTCCACCATCTTAAATACTTTTCAGTGGTCTACCAAGTGCAGGCTGGTAGGAGAGATCCAAGTGGGGTAGACAATGATGGTGTGATCTATTTAGACTCACGGTGATAATAACGAGTAGGCCAACTTTTAGTAGTTGCTTGGTGTCCCCCCCATCGCACCCTCTCCCCATGCATGGTCCTGGTGACTGAACCTCAGAGTTTGTGCATGCCAGAGAAACACTCTTAACACTGAGCTACATTACCAGCGCTTTTATTTTTTGAGATAAGGTTTTGCTGAATTGTCCAGGCTGGCCCTTAATTTCTTAATTTGCAGTTCTCCTACAACCTCTCAAGTAACTGAGATTAGAGGCATGTGCTACCAGTTAATCTTGTTATTGCTTTACACTCTCTAAAAGGCTAGTGATGAAATACTTCAACGTGCCTTCCTTCACACACTACTGCTCTTCTTTACATGAGCCAGTCTAGTTCTGCTACAAACAACCATTCTTAAATATAACCAAATATAATATTCTACTTCAACCAACAGCTGCAAGCCAAAGAGTAAAATAAATCAGAGTTGATAAGTACTGGGGCTGGGAAGATGGCTCAGTAAAATAAGTGCTATGGCCTAATTTCAATCCCCAGTACTGAAAAAAAAAAAAAAAAGATAAGTACTCTTCTTTTTCTGAAATTAAAAGCAGTTATAGCAAGGTGGTGTAACATCCTGTAATGCCAGCATTCAGGAAGCCTGAGGCAGGAGGATCATAAATTCAAACTCATCTTGGAAATTTAATGACTCACAGAAACCAAGTCTCAGCTGGGTGTGGGCACACTGCCAGTTTGAAGTTAGCCTGGGCTACAAAGTGAGTTCAAGGCCAGCCTGAACTGCACAGCAAAACTGTCTCAAAAAGACACCCCCCCCCCAAAAAAAAAAAAAAAACACTGAGGATTTAACTCAATGTGAAGACTCTGGGTTCAATTTTCAGTATTTCAGAATAAATGAATAAAAGTAGTTACAGCTGGCACACTGGCAGAGGCCTGTAGTCTCATCTATTCAGAAGACAAGAGGATCACTGGAGCCCAGGAGTTTTGAGACCAGCCTAGGCAACATAATAAGACCTCATCATAAAGAAGGGGGCAATTATTAATTCAAACCAAGAAAATTTTGTTCTTTCAATGAATAAAATAATTAAAAGAAAAAGTAGGGCACTGAGGTTTTTATTTTCTTTGAAGTTCTTGCCTTTAACAGAAGCAATCTGGTATGTCACAAAGGAGAAATCACCATGGAGACTATGCCATCAGTTCTACACACACAAAAGAGCCTTCAAAAGATCTGCTGAAGCTGAGTGTGATGGCATATAGACATAATTTCAACACTCTGGGAGGCTGAGGCAAGAGAATCTCAAATTCAAAACCAGCCAGGAAATTTAGCCACTTAGCAAGACCCTGTTTCAAAAAATAAAAAGGGTTGGTGATGTACCTCAGTGTAAAGATCCCAGGTTAAATCCTCAGTAACAAAAAAGTAAAATTTAAAAATCTGTTGAATTATATTCTTCACTTTTAAGCTCTTGGGTCTCAATGTCCTACATTGAGGACATTGTAGATAACATGATTCATATAGGTATGATTGGTGGGCCACAGAATTTCAAAGTTTCTTACCTAAACCAAGAAGAGTCACGATCTGCATGTGAAAAACAAACAACTTGTTCAATCTACTTTCTGGAACAATACAGTGCTCATCAGAACTGTCCTAAACTTGGTATCTGTGGCCTCAGGAACCATCCCAGTTTACACAATTAATCAGTTCGCTGCTTTTATTCAATAAATGTCTACTGAGAAGCCAGGCATGATGTCCCATGCCTATAATCCCAGCATCTGGGAGGCTAAGGCAGGAGGATCAGAGTTGAAGATCAGTTTGGGCTACATAGTGAGCTCAAGGCCAACCTGAACTGCACAGTGAGACTGCCTAAAAACAAACAACAACAAAAATCAGGATAAAATACTAAACCCTGCAGACACAGGCCCTGAATTGTGTCAGTCAAAATCTAGTGAAGGAACATAAGAAATAAGCAATTTCAACAATGGCTGTACATACTGATTTCCAGGAATGAATGGGACTCAAGTAACATGGAACAGGGGGAATCTAACCTAATTTGGTTACCAGAGGAAAGGTAAGCTGTAACCAGGAAAGTGAATTTGGATGGGAAAGGGGCACCAGACAAAGCACACAGCAGATGCAGAAGCCTCAGAGGCAAGGTTTAAAATCACAGTACTGAAAGAAGATTCAGTCTGGCTAGGATAATGAATATGAAAGGGAACACGGGATCAAGTCTGCCAGTTAGGTGGAGTGAATTAAAAAAAAAACAAAACAAAAAAAGTTAGGATCAGGGAAAAAAAAATGCTGTGGATGTAGCTCAGTGTGAAGAACCTGGATTTAATCCCAGTACTACATGGGAAAAAAGTCTGGATCAGGTATTAAGGGCAATTGGAAGTCACTGAAAGAGGTGGTCCCAGTGTAAAGAATGAAAATGAGAAGCTATACTGGAGCAAGAAGCCAGCAGGAAGCCACAATCATCCAGAAAAGAAACAATGACCTGAATTCTGACAGCGGTAGGCTTAAGGATGAAGATCTCAGGAAACACTAAAAAAGATGCTTAAGAATTAGAGCAGATAAAACACACTGTCAGAATTCAGATGCTAAGAGAAAGGCTCAGGAAGAAGGTGATTATCAAAACTAGCATCACATACTAAAAGGCAGGTACTCTAGATCTGCATGGTACACCTGACCTGAGATGGTATCAATAACCTATAGTGCATGTGCTAGTAAAACATAACATCTCTGTCCACATATAGCTACTGAGCACCTGACACATGGTTAGGGACGTTGAGGAGCTGGACTTCTGTGTAATTTTAACTAATTTAAACAGTTCCAAGTAGCTACTGCATCTGACAATACAACTCTAGCCAACTAATGTAAAATATGACACTGTTAAGTTTGTTATCAGAATGAGAAAATAAATCCTTTGGATTTAGTTGGAAAGATGTTCAAGATACATTAAAAAACATCCCTGTGTGGACCTGGCCCTAGCTCAGTTCTTTAAGTGACTGCTTCCACAAAGCTGTCAGCCTCTGGTTGCTCTAGTTCGATCCCCACAACACTCCAACCAGCCAAAAGTGCCCTGAAGGCATTCCAGGAGTAAAAAAAAAAAAAAGCAAAACAAAACAAAAAAAACCTTATTCCTTTGGGGGCCTGGCCCTAGCTCAGGCCTTTAAGTGGCTGCTTCCACAAAGCTGTCAGCCTCAGGTTGCTGGAGTTCGAACCTCACACCTCTCCCGCTGGCCAAAAGTGCCCTGAAGGCATTTGAGGAACCAAAAAAAAAAAAACATCCCTGTGCTCTGGGAGGCTGAGGCAGGAGGTTCATAAGCTTAGCTGGGGCAATTCAGTGACTTAGTGAGAACCTTTTTCAAAATTTAAAGAAGGGGGGGTGGGGCAAGGGGTTGCTCAGTGCAAAAGCTCTGGGTTCCCTCCCTAGTAATACAGTAAGTAAATACTTAAAAAGGATTGGTTTATAGATCAGTGTCAAGGCTCTGGGTTCAATCCCTAGTATGGGGGGGGGGGGAAGAAATATATTTCAACCAAATGTGATGGTGCATACCTGTAATCCCAATACTTGGGAAGGTGAGGTAGGAGGATCTAAGCTCTAGGCCAGCTACAGAAGTTCAAGGCTGGCTTGGACTACATAGTGAGACCTTGTCTCAAAAACAAACAAACGAAAAAACAAGAACAAAAACTGTGCTCCCTTGAGCAGCACACATACTAAAAACAAAAACACCCTCATATTTTAGAATATATGCATAACAGACTTGCATTTTTCAGTTTCAAGAAACAGTACAAATGTATACAAAGAAAATAAACTCAGAGCTGGGGACATAGCTGACTGGTGGAAACTTGCCTAGATTGTGAAGCCCTAGGTTTGAGCCCCTACACCTCGAACAAATAAATAGCTGAACAATCATGCACTAAACAGGTTATCTTGAAGATAAAGAATGATAGAAGCCTTTCATATTCTGTATGTTACTGGCTTTAATTTTTCTTTTCTTTTTTTTTTTTTTTGGTGGAACCAGGGATTGAACTCAGGCCCTTGTGCTTGCCAGGGAAGCGCTTATTCCACTGAGCCATCTCCCTGGCCCCTTTTTTATTGTATTCTTTTTTTCCCCCCTGGAACCCCAGGTTGAACTCAGATCCTTGCGCCTGCCAGGGAAGCACTTATTCTACTGAGCCACCTCCCCGGCTAATTTTTATTTTCAACAGTCAACATACATTCTTTTTCTATCCGGTGGAAAGTGAGTTAATGCAATTTCCTAGGGTTAAAGGTATAGCTCAGTGATGGAGAAGTGCTTGGCCTATCTTGGGATAAATTTTCAGCACCAAAAAACAAAACCAAAAAGCAATTTCTTACTAAACCAAAAGGTATTACAAGTTTTACTTATTTCTCCTAACATGCCTGTAATGCAGTTATTACAGGGATTCCTAATATAGTCACAGTGGTAGGAAAATACAGCAAAAGTATAGACTTAATGATGACAGAGTCTACAAAACACTGACTTCCTTGTAAGATTCTAGGAATGAGACCTGGAGGTATATATAAGGCTCAGGTTCCCACAGTAATAGACAAAACTAGCAAGATATTGTAAAACCTGTATTTAATAACCAAATTACATTCTTGTACTACGATGAGATGTGCCCTTTAGAAGCACATACCTAGAGAACTTATGAGAACAAAATCTCACACAAATACTTATGTATCTGTATCAAATTCAAAGCCCTCTCACTAGGCATGGTGTAACATGCCTTTATGATTCCTACTTGGAAGACTGAGACAGAAGGAACCAAAATTCAACACCAGGGCCACTTAGAGACTCTGTCTCAAAATAAAATAAAAATAGGGCTGGGAATGTAACTCAGTGGTACAGTGCTTTGCCTCACACATGTGAGACCCTAGGTTCAATCCCCAGTACCAAAACAAACAAACAAATCTCATTTTCAGCAAGACCAAAGTACAGGGTATTTCTCATAAATAAATTTTCTAGGATCAGTAATTAGAACTTAATCCTTTAAGCAATCTTTTTGGCTTGGAAGGTTTTTTTCCTAAAATATATGTATGCATCTGCACCCTCTTAAACCAACACTGCAATTTAATCCTCACTTGACATTCAGGGAGCATTATTTTGAACATCACTTACTGGCTCCAGTACTCATTATTACAAACATCAATTACTAGGAATTTGTAAATCAGATAGGCCCTTTTTTAAAGTGCCCCAGACTGCTATATGCGCTAGGATTTGCCTTTCAGTTTTCCTTACGTGGTGGGGATTGAAACTAGGGTCTCCTGTATGTCAGCCACCCACTCTATCATCGAGTTACTTTTTAAAAAATATATATAATTTTTAAAAATCAGGTTGCAAGTGTTTACTATAATCTAGATGTCTCTCCAGACCTTCTTTAGCTTGCTGTCTTTAGTTTTAGCCTGGAAAACCAAACTAAACAAGAAGTACAGGTAAAATACTAGAAGCCCTCTTACAAGCAGTACATTTCATGCCATTGGTTGTGGATGCTGAGTACTATTTAGCTTCTTTTTTCAACTTTTTAAAAAAAAATTAGCACGTTTGCAGGATGTAAGGTTTACTTTCCTTGTATAGAGTTCTTTTATTAGACATGCATTTTTTAAAAATTTTCCTAAGCAAAGAACTCAGGGCCTACCACAATTTAAAGCACGTTTCATCGATGAGCAACCCACCCCCTGAGAAGTTTTAAAAGCACTAAGCACAAGTTACAACAGCAAATTAGTCGGGTGAGGCGATCCAACACAGTGATTTCTAGTTGCCTGACTTAAGGGGTGGGGATCAAAAGGCTCAGTTAACGAGAAACAAGTCTACATTTTCTTCGTGTCCTCTTTGCAGAAAATTAGTAACAGCGAGTCCAACTAAAATTTACTAAGTTTGCCTGCAATATCTTCAGCACCGTCTAGGTAGAAACTGAAGCTCAACATTTCTTGCTAGCTCTGGCGTGGGCAGTGTATGACTCGCTGGGTTCTGAAGTCGTCCGAGCTAAACGTTAACATTTTGGAGGAACACATTTTAGTAAAACCCAAGCGTTAGAGTCAACGTCGCTGTGAAGGTGCTAGCACGGCCCCACACACCGGAAGTTTTGAAATATCCTGCGGGCTCCCAGGGGCACAGCGGCCCTCTCCGCCACAGCCCCGGCGGCCCTCCGGGGATCGGGCACCTCTCCGGGTCCGCAGCCGTCGGCGCGGGACCCCGGCCGGGCGACCGCGCGAGCCAGGCCGTCAATCACGGCGGGGCAGGCGGCAGCGCCCGG
>NW_004524586.1:24772252-24783186 GCF_000260255.1 Octodon degus | reverse complement strand
GGCTGTGCCGTGCCGCCCCGGCCCAGCGCGAGCCCGTCGTGGTCCCGCGTGGGGGCCGGCGTCGGCCAACTCGGCGACCTACGCGGCCGCCCCCGGCGCGCCACTCACCGAAGAAGCCCTGCACGATTCCGAGCGGGTGGCTGAGCCAGTCCTCCCCGCAGGGCATCTCGCCGAGGCCCGGGCGGCGGCTCTCCACGGCCCAAGGCGGCCGGCGCCCGGCTCCCCCTCAGGAGCTCGGCCGCTTCTCGCCTGCGCCTCCCCACCTAAAGCGGAGCGCGGCCCGCCCGACCTCTCCGCGCCTCTGCGAGAAGCTGCTGCGGCGGGCGGCGAACACCAAGGGGCGACCGGCGACCAAGAGGTGAGGCGCGCGAGCCCCAGCCTCCACTTCGCACAATGGCGGGAAATAGCCGCCGCCGACAGCGCTGCCTGCGACCTGGGTGGAGCTCGCCCGGGAGGGGCGGCGGGAGCGCGCGGCGCGCCCCCGCGCGGGAGGAGAGCGGGACGGCTCTTCCGGAGGCGGGGCCGCGCCTGGGCTGCGGCCGCCATCTTGGAGACTGGCAAAGGAAGCCGGGCGGGCGGCCGGGCGGGCGCGCGCCGGGCTTGGAGGGTTGCTGCGGGTGACACGTGCTAGCGCGGTGGAAGCTCCTGGAGTCTGGTTCTTGTGAATCTTTCCTTGTGCAAGGGCTAAAAAGTGCGACGCTCAGAGGGACTGCAGAATCAGCTCTGGGCAAAAATAGTGGGTGAATCAGAATTGTCACCCACTACCTCCTGTACGTGTCTTTTTGGTTTTTTGCTCGCGGTGACTCTGGCGTGCTTAATGAAACTCCAACGTAGGGTAAAATCTTAGGTTAAGACTTTACCTCAGGTGATATAATCTGAGGATGCTGTACCTTTAGATAAGGGGCACTTTTAAAATTCCCAGCTGCCCTGTGTTGTCACCCAAGGCATTATGGCAGAAGGACTGGTTCCTGACCTGAGAGGCAAAGCCTTATGAACTTGCCGCTGGCCCAGCCCTTGGCTTAGGACTGGGAAACCAACCCAGTCTTCCCTCTGTCTGGTACTGGGTATTGAACCCTGGGCTTTATTACTGGGCTACATTTCCAGCCCCGATTATTTGGAAATAGGGTCTAGCTAAATTGCCCAGGCTCAGCTTGAATTTGCGATTTTCCCGCCCAGTTCTGAGGTTACTGGTATGCACAAACACACCCTACTCTGCCTGGTCTGCTTTTGCATCTCAGCTGCATCTGCTGGGTAGCACTGGTGAGGTCTGTACACTATCTGGATCTGGGTACCATCCTAAGAAAGATGGGCAAGTCCAACTCTACAGCAGCCTTTTCCTCGGGAAGTTAAAATGTTCAGTATTGAAACTGTTTTTGTTGGTCCTGGAGTGTACCTGAGAAACCCCAAGCTTGTCAGATTGGAAAATGGGTGAGATGATGAGAATGGAATCTGGAAAGTGGGGAACTGAAGACCAAGGACTGAGCCTGCAGGATCAGCGCAGCCCCGTGGTAGAGCCTTTGCCTAGCCTGCATGGCTACCATGGTACAACCTCCAGCACAGCACTGCAGAAAAATGAACCCAGATTTACCACCAAAACCCCATTTTAGGGCTGCCATGCAGGAGAAAAACCTTGCTATGCTTCTCAGATCCCTAGTGGGACCCCTATAACAAAACACATATTAACAAGAGAAAAGCAAGGGCCAGGTAGATGGCTCAGTGGAATGCGCTTCCCTGGCAAGCTCAAGGGCCTGAGTTCAATTCCTGGTTCTGCAAAAAAAAAAAAAAAAAAAAAAAAAAGCAAGTATTTGAACATATATATTGCATATGCACACGAGAGAAAATCAGGGAAGAGTAGCTCAAAGTGCATTAGAATTTGAGTTTATATAACATCTCTAACAATTGAATTTATAGATGAGACACAGGAAAGTAGTAGGCTTTTTAATTTTCTTGTGGTTGAGACAAAATGCCTGACATCCACAAGTGAAGGAAAGAAAGGTTTATTCTGTTCAAAGTTTGTAGCGGTTTCAGTCTATAGTCATTTGGCTCCAAAATGGTGCCATGGCATATAGGGGTACTGCAGAGGTGAAGTAGTCCACAGTATAGAAGGGCAGGCAGAAAGCAGCAAAGTAGCCCCAGCAAAACTATAGCAAACAGCTATAGCTTTCTGTCCCTTTATATTCTATCTAGGGTGTAAAGCTGGTAACTGGTACCAGCCACACCCAGGGTGGAGTGCCCTTTATTCCAGCATCACATCATTCTAGTATCACATCCTTAACTCCAGCATCACACACTTTAGGATCCAGCCACCTCCCAAAAGTCCTACGTCTGACAGCATGGGACTTTGGGGAGGACATCTTGATAAAACCTGTGACAGCTTCCAAAGCTTGCAAACTGGGAAGATAAAAAACTTGGGAAACTAGTTATAGGCAGTTTGGTTAGTATAGCTGTTATATGAATTCTTTGGCTCTCTGGTTTGGTAAGGTTCTAAAGTTGCCTCTGGTCATAAATTTTGTCTTTCCTGGAAGCAGAGAGGTGAAAAGAGACACCTTTAAAATTTTATATCCTACTTTCAGGCAAACTGCAAAAGTGTAAGGTGCATTTCTTGTATCTTTTCTTTTTAATTTAAAAATCTTTGTTCATACATGTGTGCAGTATGTAATGATTACATTTATCATGGCGAACTGGTACATGTGCATAATATCTTAAAATTTTCTTGTATCTTCAGTTGCTTTCAGCGCAAGGTTAGCTTTATGCCAACATGATATATTTTGGGCTAATATTCTAGTTTATTTCAGGATAAAAGATGTAATTTGGATTTCTTATTGTGAATGAATTGGCATATTGGGTCTTACATCTGGTTCTTGTGAGTTTGGGTAATCTGGGAAGAATTTGATTGTGGTCTTCAGGACTTACAAGGGAATGGATTTAATACAGGACACATAATTTCTAGGATTATTTTATAATATTTACCCAAAAGTTAAATGCAGAAGACTATAAGAGATCTGTCCACATACTAGAGACCCAAAGAATCCAGCTGACCACCTGGATCCCACATCAGTGTCCTGAAGACCTAGAGCCCTTGACAGTGTCTTCTATTAGTCCAACTGGAGGCCTAGAGCCCACAACAATGTGTCATGCAAGTCTGTATAGAGGATCTTCATGTCAAGGCCCAAAGTTCAGTGGTGGAAGCAGGCTGAGGGATCTACACTGGAGCCAGAAAGTGAGGCTCAAGGTAAGAACCAGAGCTCCCTGGAAACAGCCGTAGCCATCCTCAGCAACAGTGAGGACCAGAACTCCTTTTGACAGTGCAAACTGCCCAATTCATTATCAACAAAGCCAGCATGACAAACCTCTTCAGGAGGACCAAAAGCACACCATCTTCTTCTGTTCTTCTTTTACGCTGTTAGCATAAAAGGAGGACCTTCCATACCCAGAACCATTCTGCTTCAATTCAGCCAGATGTTACAAGTTGACCATTATTTGATCCACCACAATGATAGTAGGACTACTGCAGTCATTCATTCATTTAGCAGAGAGTGTTGTTGAATGATGGAAATTCCATGTTTTAGTTGTATCCATTTATATGTGAATTAAAGTTATGATGTGAAAATGTCTGATTTTAAATCATTAATTTTCAAATTTTCTTTATCTGAATTTCAGCTTGCTATCACTCAGCAGTGGCAAGTGTGGGCAACAAAAAATACCTTTCCTTTCTGAGTTCATGGTACCTGCCCCACACCTCATTACTGGTGAATGAACCCAGGGATCCCTTGCCACTGAGCTACGTTTGTTTGTGAGAAGAACCTCACCAGGTTGCCTCTCGCTGTTCTCCAAATTACAATCCTCCTGCCTCACCATCTGAGGCAGCTGGGATTATAGGTGCCACTGTACCCAGCCATGGTATATGTTTTATGTGACACTGGATCCTTTATGAGGAAATAAAGACCTCACGAAATGCTTGAGACTTTTTTAATGGTAGTTTTTTGTTTTGTTTTTGTATGTGTGGTGCTAAGAATAGATGCTTGCTAGAGCCTCATGCATGCTAGGTAAGAACTCTTTACACTGAGCTATAGCCTTTTTTTTTTTTTTTTTTTTTTAAAGCAGTGTCTGGTTATGTAGATATTTGGCTGGCTTTGAATGTGTGATCTTTGCCCCCTTAGTCCTGGGATTGCCTGCATGTATTCATTTTAATAATATTCTTAACCCAACATAACAAAACTAGTTGAATTTTAAGATGTCAAAATAAAATAATCAATGTGAAATTAATGGTATATTGTATTTTTTAAACTGAATCATTGAAATTTCATGAAATGTCATGAAATCTCAATTTTATAGCACCTATCAGTTCAGATAGTTACCATTTTTAGTTTTCAGTTGCCACAATAGCTTATGACAGCCAGACTGGGTAAACAGGAAAAATTGGGGCTTTAAAGTATTAAGAAAAGTCAACCAGGGGCCAGAGAGATAGCTCAGTAGAATAAGTGCTTGCCTGGCAAGCTCAAGGGTCTGAATTCAATCCCCAGTTCTGCCAAAAAAAAAAAAAAAAAAAAAGAAAAAAGAAAACTCAACCAATTTAGTATTCATTCCATAGGTGGTAAATGCAGGGTAGTGTCAACCTCTGGCTCCTTCTATCCCAGCCTTCTGAACAGCTGGGATGTGTTTCCGTGGCCAGCTTCAAAGGAATTTTCAAAGGTCCTTTCACATTTTCAGGGAAACCAAAGAATCCATCCTTGTAGCAAAGGCCAGGCAAGGGACTCTCACTTGAGGCTACCATTTCAGCTATGCTCAAATGAACCCATTATTCTGAGCAGAATAAAATGGGTCAGAAGAGCAAGTGAAGACCATGGTTCTAGCCAGAAATGAGATACCAAGAACTTGCTCTGAAAAGCCAGCAACTATTCAAGACTTGAGCCAGGTGGGTAAGGGAGATGCACATGTACTAACTCCCTGTGATGAATATAATTATTAGGTACAGCAAATATGTACTATAAAAAAATTGAAAAGGACTGAGGTAAATCTTGAATCCTAAACTTGTACTAGCTGAGAATTAGCTGCCAAAACTGTACAGATCCCATAGAAGACACTTTTCAATGCCACTTCAGATATGGCCATGGACCATCATGACCCAAGAGAAATTTCATAGAGGACAAAGCCAGGGCCAAGGAGGAATGTGGTCCTGAGGAGTTATTTTTCCAGAGGCTTAACCAAAGACAGTTTGAACTAGCCATGAAAATTGTGTTGTCAGAGCTGGAATAATTTTCAATTTATGCCCAGGAGTCAATTTCTATGGACCAGGAGTTGATATATTTTCTTTTCCTCTTTTTTTCCAATTGGGATCTTTTTTTAAAGGGGTCTTACTGTATTGACTGTCTCAGTTACTCTTCTTTTGTTGCGGGGACAAATATCTGACACTCAAAATGAGGGAAGGAAAGGTTTATTTAGCTCACAGTTACTGAGGTTTCAGTCCATACTCGGCTGGCTCCAAGGCAGAGTGGCACATGGCAGGGAGCAGCCTTTTGTGGCAGCAGCTCAGGCAGCTAGCTAGCCTCTTTCCCCTCCTCACACTGTAATGCAAATTACCAGGGCAGGTGCAGCAGCCACACCCTCAATAGTCACAAACTCCAGAAGCTGTCCCTTGACTGCATGAGGCTTTGGGGGGACACCTGGACATAAACGATAATAATGACCACCTTGGTTTTGAAATCTGAAATGTAGCTTGGGCTGTCTTGAATTTACAATCTTCCTCAGAGTGCTGGGATTTCCCTATCCTCCTGGGTGACAGGACTGGAAAGTCTTCAATCTTTTGTTTCAGCAAAATTTACTTTAGTTCCAGATGGACTTTCTTTCCTTTTTCAGTAGTTCTTGTAAATAAAATCTTATTTATTTAGCTTTTTGAGACAGTTCTCACTAGGTAGTTCAGGCTAGCTGTGAACTCACTATATAGCCCAGGCTGTCCTCAAACTCATGGTGATCTCTCTTGTCTCATCCTCCCTATGGGATTATAGGTATACACCACCAGGCCTGGTATACAATCTGTCCTCATGGTATAGCATTTAGCTTTTAAAATCTAACAGTAAGTATAGTAAACAGTGATTTCATTATACAGATTTGCATTCTATATAGGTGTAATCTCTAGAGAGGTGTTTAATTATTTCAAGACTTAATTAGGGGTCTTTCTCTCCCACCTACTAAAAAGCTATAGAACTGCTTATGGTATTTTTGTTAGATTTTTGAGGCAGGCGCTAAATTGCCTTGGCTGGCCTCCAATTCTCTATTCTCCTGACTAACCCTCTGGAGTAGCTGATACTACAGGTGTGCCTCACTGCACCTGCTTGTTTTTCCTTTCAATTATATCCAATTTATGGGTGGAACTAGACTACTGTGGAGCTGTGGACATATATAAAGCTTTTTTAAAAATTTATTTTACAAAGTTATTTTAAATATCGCCATCTTTTTCTTGGGTGGGGGGATTCGGGACTGAACTCAGAGTGCTGAGTCCCAGGTCCCTACCCCCTCGTGTCTTGCGGTCCAGGCTGGTCTTGTATTGTCCCCTTGACTCAGCATCCAGAGTTGCTGACTTTACAGCGTGTGCATCACTGGGCTGAGCTAAAGTCACGTCCTTAAATTTCAATCCCATGGGTTAAAATTTGTTCTTCTCCTCGTGACTTAAAAGCTTTAAAAAGTTTTACTATTACTATACCTGGGACGACGACAAAAGTTCTGAGTAGTCCAGAAAGACCTGCCGGTTCAATAGGTGAATTTGGCTCCACCTTGGCTGCTGCTGCCTCCACTTTTTCCTCACTCCTTTACCTGCTCCTGTGGACTTCCATTGCACCTCCAAAGTCTGACAGTTAAACTGTACTGTCCCTGCTTTCGAGAAGCCCAGAGCCCTTTTCTCCCTTCAATCCAGGACTCTGAGCATGAAGTTGTGCTCGGTTCCAGTAAGAGCAGCGGCCACACCCCCACGGTCTTTCCCCTGCTTAGGTCCTTCGGTCTCAAACTGAGCTTGCGCAGCCGCGGAGAATGTCACGTGCTAGGTTCGGGCGTGAAGCTAGTTTCGCCATGTTGGTTTCGGGCGGCGCGGATTGGGGAAAAAAAAATGGCTCTGGACCCGCCCCCGGGGTTTCGGCGTCTGTGCGCAAGTGCGGAAGTGCGCTGACCCAGCGGTGACTGGTTTCCGGCCGGTGGTACTGCACCGGCTTCCAGTAGACGTGTAACGGACGGTGACCCGCAGCCATGGCCGAGAGGAAAATTAACGGTGGTAGCGGCAGCGCTTCCACCTCCTTGTCGAGTACCAACTTACTCTTCTCCTCCTCGGCCACGGAGTTCAGCTTCAACGTGCCCTTCATCCCAGTCACTCAAGCCGCCGCCGCCTCGGCCTCGCTGCTCTTGCCCGGAGGTAGTGGTAACCCGAGGGCGGCCCCGCGGGTCCAGTGTGTCGGGGGCGGCGGCAGGGGTGGTGGTCGGACGGGGGCCGACGGGGAGGCTCCTTCGGACTCGGCGCACCCCCTGGATGGCTTGCGGGGGGCCAGCATTGGCCAGGTTTAGGAGATTCGGGGTTTGGGATCTCGGAGGCGGGGCAGGGGTGATGAGGCTCGCTGTTCCTCTCAGAATTCCGTGTGCTGAGTTGTCCAGACACTAGTTCCCTGGCATTCCGCAAGGCTGGTTTTTTAAATTTTTTATTTTTTTTTTTGGTACCGGGAATCGAACTCAGGACCTTGCGCTTGCCAGGCAGCTGTATCCTCGGCCTTCCACGAGTTGTTGAACACACCCACTGGTGTTCTGAGTGCTGGCAGCGCCTGAAGATAGATTAGACAGTAGCCGTCCTGTAGCTGAAAGGATACCACAGGCTGTCTTCCAGGAGAGGCCGCTGTACAAGAGGCTCTCTCCTGGATGGACGGTTCTCTGACCTGAAAAACATGTGTAGTGTTTCCAAATCCAGATTCAGCATGCTTTTCTCTAAGAAGTGTTTTCTTCTCTCAGCCCCCTCCCCCCCATGAGCACCTCTATCTTTTTATCTCTGTGGTTTTGTCTTGGGAGTTGCTTTTTTCTCGTAATTTTGAGACAAGGTTCCTCGAAGTCGTTGAGTTACCCACAGTGGGCTCGAACTTGTGCTTCTCCTCCCCCACCCCTCCCAACCCCCACCCAGGGTACTGAGTACTGGGATTTCAAGTGTGTGTCACTAAGCCCCGCTGGGAGATTTTTTGTTTTTCTGGCGGAACTGAACCCAGGCCCTTGTGCTTGCTAGGGAAGTGCTTATTCCACTGAGCCATCTCCTCGGCTCGGGAGATTGTTTTTTGATGCTTTTGTGGCTTAACCTAGACCATAGTGTTTAGGGGTATGGATCCAAACCCTGGCCCTGCCGGTAGCTTGGTGTGGGAGCACAGGCCTGTTATTACAGCTCTGTGCTTCAGTGTACATATGCGTGCTCGCTGTGAAAGGTTGCTTTTTGCAAAGCCCAGAGTATAGTGCCTGACAGTGTTAGGTAAATGTTTGTTAAGTAAACTCGTTCTCCTATTTGGACTGTGGACTTCTTAAAGTTTGCAGCAACGACTTAATTCTCTTTTGTTTCCAGGACCTGTTTAGTGTCTAGCACTTAGGTCTTCATTGAATGTTGACTTTGTTTTTTGAGACAGGATCTTGCCATGCCGTTCAGGCTGGCTTTAAAGTGTTGGTGGCAGGCAGTGCTTCAAGCCTTCCGAGTGCTGGGGGTACAGGCTTCGTGTCACCACACCTGGGTTGAGTGTTTCCAGTGAATAATTTGTGTTTTGGAATGCTTCATGGGAAGTGAAGAAAGGCATTCTTGGAAACAGCTGTACCTAAAGGTTTCCCTTCCCTTGTGTCACTTCGTGGCCTTGTCATTACCCGACAGGTGCACGTATTTGTTTATTCTAACCCCCCTCCCCACAAATGTAAACCCCATGAAGGCAAGGACTGAGTTTTACTTGCTAGAGTATGTGCAGTCCTTGGAATGCAGTAGACAAAACAGATGTTTGTTGAATGAATGCATGAGAGGATGAGCGCCAGTGTGTCTCTCTCATTTAGGCAGTGCGATTGAAAGGATAGACCTTGCTGTCCTGATGAAGAGCTGGCATGACTAGAGCCGAATGGTGTGCTAAGCTATGCCTGAGGCTTCTATATCACCCTCTGCTTCATGTCTTTCTTTCTTTTTGGGGGTTGGGGGGCTGGAGACAGGGTTTTACTGTGTAGCTCAGGCTGAACTTGAATTTGTGATCTTTTGCCTCAGCCTCCCAAGTGCTGGGATTACAGGTGTGTGTTACCACACCAGGTTTATTTATTTATTTTAGATAGGGTCTTGTTATGTAGTTAAGGTTTGCCTGAAACTCACTGTGTAGTTTAGCCTCAAATTTGAGACAGTTCTCGTGCTTCAGCCTCCCAGAGTGCTTGGGGTTACAGGCAAGCCCCCACACTGGGCATAAATTCCTTCCTTCCTTCCTTCTTTTCTTCCTTTCTTCCTACCTTCCTTCTCATTACTGGGGTTTTTGCACTCAGCTGCATTCCTACCCCTTTATTTTAAAATTTTCCATTTTGAGAGAAAATCTCATCAAGTTACTAAATTCCTCTGACTGAGCTCAAACTTTGATCCTTTCTGAAAGCCTTAGTTTTCCAGCATGCTGAGATTGCAGGCCTGTGGCACCATGCCTGTGTAACGTTTCCTGAATGAGTATCTGAATGCTCAAATGAAGGGTGAGAGAGAGGAATGGTCTGACAGGTTTGAGATTTTTGGTTGAAATCTAAATGTTAAAGAGAAAAAACTGGTAAAAGGACATAGGGTATTTAAGATACTAAATTCAATTTTAGGTGTATGTGGCTAAATCTGTTGGAAATTAGCTTCTGGAACACAGAAAGACAAAGTTGTGAGTGTTGTGAGTATGCAAGTGCTCACTAAGGTTGTTGATCTGGATGGATACGTGTCCACGTGAAGTTAGAAGGTGCCCTGAGATGAATCTAGTGAAATGTTGAGATCAGTGTTTTATTTATAATTGATGCTAATTAGAAAAAATATTTCTTGGACTAGGTCAATCTCAAGTTGTTTTTTTATTTTTTATTTATTTATTTTCTGTTTTGGCGGAACCAGGGATTGACCTCAGGCCTACGGAGCTATCTCCCCAGTCCCCTCAAGTTGTTTTGAAGGGTAAAGGAATCTGGGATTAGTGGCACACACCTGTATTCACAACGCTTGGGAGACTGCAGCAGGATTGTGAATTTGAGGCCAGCTTGGGTGACTAACAAGTTCCCCATCATCTTGGATTACACAGGGAGATCTTTTTCCAAAAAGAAACAAATTTTTAAAAAAGGTGAACGATATCAGAGAGATTTTTCATTGGAGGATGAACTAAGAGTCTAAGTTTAAGTGAGGATCACAGGACTGCAGAGAGGTGGGAATTAGAAATATATCAGAAGGGCCAGCCAAATAGCTCAGTGGATTAAAGTGTCTGCTTAGGCAGATGCATGGGCCAGGGATTCAATTCCCAGGTCTGCCGAGCCGGCCCTGTCCACGGGGTGCCCTGAGATGGTGAGCAAGACTGGGCGTGGTGACGCATGCCTGTAATCCCAGCACCTGGGAGGCTGTAAACAGGAGGATCACTATGAGTCTGATCTGTGTAGTGAGACCCTGTACAAAATAAAAAACAATAACAACAACAAAAAAACCAAAAATACATCAGAAAAGCAGAATGATGCAAAAGAAGGCTCTTTTGCAGGAGGGGTTTTATTTTTAGTTACAAAGAAGCAAGTGATAGAGGTACCTTTCCCATAGTGTACCTACCATTCATAATTCCAAAAGAAAACAGCCCCAAATGTCATCTGGGTTATATTCATAATTGTCTTTTTTTTTTTTTAAACTAACAGAAGGTTCTTTTTTTTTTTTTTTTAATTTATTTATTTATGTGTGTGTGTGGCCAGCTCAGCCC
>NW_004524586.1:24761011-24772152 GCF_000260255.1 Octodon degus | reverse complement strand
TTCCCCTCCTAGATATCTTCCCCAAAGGAGTTAAAAGCATAGTACACGGACACATATATATCCATGTTTATAGTGGCACAATTTATTTTATTTCATTTATCGTAAGTTTTTTTTTTTAATTTATTTATTTATGTGTGTGTGTGGCCAGCTCAGCCCACCAGGGGGCGGGGCTGGCTGGCATGTGGTGCTGGGGGATTGAACCGCGGTCCCAGTGCTTTAGCTAAACTTGTTTTAAGTAGGTGCTTTAGACCACTGAGCCATCTTGAACTGTAGCCCAAACTGGGGTGTGAATTATAGTGGGATTACTCTAGAAGGTCAAGGAAGAATCTCTGTGAACCCAGTGGGCTCCATCAGCAGAAGTGAGAAGCTGGCACTGTGGTACGTCTGTAGGGCAGGGGTCATAGTCTGCCTCTGTGTTGGTACTGGGTCCACATCTGTAATGGACTCATAACCTCCAGGAGCAGAAGATAAAAGGGAATGAGTAGGAAAAGGGAAGATTGGGAGGAGGAAGATGAAAGCTGCACCTGAAAAGCTTATTTAATATGTAGTAAGGACGAGTGGGTGAACCTTTGAGGTCATATAGAGAGAAATGCTTTCATTTTATAACTTGGTAGCAGAGCAGCAGTGAAATTCAGTTGATATTACCCATAGTGAAGCTTAACATGGGCAAAGAGAAATGAGAACTTTTTTTTTTTTTTTTACTTATTTAATATTGTGTAATGACTATAATTATTGGTTGTGACACTGCATGGTTTTAAGGATGGTCATTAATGGTTGACCCACTTTACCTGGGAAATACAAATGCCACAGGCCTGTTTGTATAGTTGCCTTAAAAGTAAGAGCTCTGACACACCCCTTCTTGGCAATAGACTATCTTTAGCTTCTTGTGACTGTTGAAATAAAAATACATGCATTTGGGTAATGAGGCAGAGTGTGAATTATATCTTACCAAGGGAGAGAAAAGATTCAAATTAATAAGTAAAATAGTAGGTATAGATTATGTCTCTGTTCTTAAAAGCTCCTGTATACTTAAATATTAGCAAAATAAATGGTAACTACATTTGTTTAAGAAGTATAAAGAGTGCTGTAACAAAGTGTAAACAATGTTAGCAGTGATAATCTCTGGGAGGTGGGATTATGAGTGATGTAATTTTTATTATGTATGTATTTTTGGTACTGGTACTACACTCAAGGCCACATCTATTCTAGGCAAGCACTGTACCACAGAGCTATCTCCTCAGCCTCCTTTTTCTTTTCCTTTTGTGACATTGTTTAGCTTAGTTGTGTACCCTGGCCTTGTATTATGTTGTTTTGTTTTTTGAAACTGGGTCTTGCTGTGTAGTTCAAGCTGGCCTGAAGCTCACTCTGTAGTCCGGCTGGCCTCAAACTTGTAATGATCCAACTGCCTCATCCTCCCAAGTGCTGGGATTACAGGTGTGAGCCATCATACTCAGCTACCTGACCTTGGATTTCTGATCCTTCTACTGTAGTTTCTTGAGTGGCTGGAATTATAACTTTGTACTACCATGAGAGGCTAGATTTTAAAATTCATGTTCTCTAGTTTTTCACTTTAAAGGAAAAGTTTGTAAAGGAAAAAAAGTTTTGTTATTGTTGTCATTTGTTTTTTAGTTTAGTTTTTTTTTTTTTTTTTTTTTTTGTATTTAGTGCAGGGTCTCACTATGCAGATTGAACTCCTAGTGATTCTCCTATTTTCAGCCTCCCAAGTGCTGGGATTACAGGCCATGCTACCTTGCTCAGTCTCAATCACTGTCTCATATGCCACAGAGGGTGGGGCTGGCAGTTGGACCAGGGACAGGCTGGGGATCGAACCGAACCTCCAACCCCTGTGTCTGCCTAAGCAGGCACTTTAATCTGCTGAGCTATCTGGCCAGCCCTGTTTTTTAGTATTTTGAGGCAGGCTGAGCTATGTAGTTTGGGTTGTCCTTAAACTCACAAGGTAGCCCAGACTAGCCTTGAACTCATGGTGGTCTTCCTTCTTCAGCCTCTGAAGAGTTGAGATTATAGGCATATGTCACTGCATCTGACATTTTTGTTGTTTTTTTTCTTGCAGAATTATGTTAAGAGTAATAAATCAAGTATAATTAACAGCTCTTCGTTACAGAATCTTATGGAATGATAATGCACCCTTTAAACCATTTGCTGTCTTGTTCTGTTTCAGAGGATTCCACAGATGTTGGTGAGGAGGACAGCTTCCTTGGTCAGACTAATGTTCACACGTCCACCCCACAGACATTTAGTTACTTCTCTCAGGTATCAAGCAGTAGTGATCCTTTTGGAAATATTGGACAGTCACCCTTAACAACTATAGTAACATCTGTCGGACAATCAGCTTTCTCCAAGCCACCGACTACTCTCCCTTTTACAACTGAATCCCAAGATGGATTGACTGCATTTCCACCATCTGTTTCAAAGGCTCAGTGTGGTGCTCCACCTTCTTCACAGATGGGAATAAATCCTTATCTGCCTTCTCAGCCAAGTGGTCTCCCTCCTTCAAATTTTGGGAGCCCACCCCAAGGAACCCTCCAACAAGGATATAATCCGTATCGCCATACCCCTGTCAGCAGCAGGGCTAATCCTTACATTGCACCCCCACAGCTGCAACAGTGCCATATGCCGGCCCATTTCCCTCACCCTCCAACCTCTGGACCCCCAGTGCAGATTTACCAGACGTCCCCAGCGTCCTTGCCACCGGTGAGTGGGCAGGTGTTATGTTCTAATTGTGTGATTCTCGCACGCTCTTGTTCTCGCTCTCGCTCGCTCTCGCTCGCTCTCGCTCGCTCTCGCTCGCTTTCGCTCGCTCTCGCTCTCTCTCCCTCTCTCTCGCTCTCTCTTTCTCTTCCCCTTCCTCCACCCCTCCTTCCCTTAGGCAATGTTTTAAATTTATTTATTTATTTATTTTTGTGTGTGGCCAGCTCAGCCCAGCCCACCGGGGGGCGGGGCTGGCTGGCATGTGGTGCTGGGGGATCGAACCGCGGTCCCTGTGCTTTGCCAAACTTGCTCTAAGTAGGTGCTTTAGACCACTGAGCCATCTCTCAAGCCCCAAATAATCTGTTTTTTTTTTTTTTGGTGGAACCGGGGATTGAACTCAGGCCCTTGCACTTGCCAGGGAAGTGCTTATTCCACTGAGCCACCTCCCCAGCCCCCTTAGGCAATGTTTTAAAAGAACTATATATTTTGTATTTTATATGAGGCAGTATTATTTTCAGAGGCTACTTTTCAAAAGCTGCATGCTTTAAAATAAACATTCTTATATAGGTAGCTCATTGAGGGTATATATTTTAGTTTATATTATTTGTTTACTGAAGTAAATATTTTAATGATTTAGCCAAATTCCAATATTATGTTTTAGTGTGAGTTACTAATAATAAATGACACTTAGGATGTGTGAGAGTTCAGGCTTTTTTTTTGAGACGGGGTCCTGCTATGTAGTTCAGGCTGTTTTTGAACTCACTATGTAGCCCAGGCTGGTGTCAAACTCATGGTGATTCTCCTGCCTCAGCCTTCTGAGTGCTGGGATTATAGGTGTGCACCTATAGGCATAGCCCAATAAGACATTTTTTTTTTTTAATGTATTTAGTACAGGGTCACCAGGGTCTCACTACACAGATCAGACTCAGTCCTCCTGTTTTCAGCCTCCCAAGCCCTGGACAGTTATTGTTTTAATAGATTGCTGGCCTCTCATTTTTTTTTTTTTTTTTTTTCTTCCAGCAATGGGGATTGAATTTAGGGGTGTGTACTAAGCTATATCCTTAGTGCTTGAATTTTTTTACTTTTAGACAAGTCTTATTAAATTGCTGAACTACCCAGGCTAATCTCCATTTTGAGGTTCTCATGCCCAAGCCATCTAGACTGCTGAGATTACAAGTGTGGCTTACCTTTAATTAAACTTTTCAATCAAAGCACTCAATTATAGGGACTAAAATTGATTTCTCCAGTAATTTTTTTTTTTTTTTTTTTGCTTGTTTATGTTTTTTTAAGACAGGGTCTTGCTATGTAGTTCAGACTGACCATGAACTCATGGCGATTCTCCTGCCTCAGCTTCCCAAGTGCTGAGATTACAGGTGTGTGCCGCCATGCCCAGCTTCTCCAGCAATTTATTTATATTCATGCAGTTTGGATCTAGACAGTAAAATCATTTCTCAAAGGGGGTTAATGAAATAACATTGTGTAAAGTTTATGAAATTCCTTTATGCTTTTTCCTTAGTTATTTGTTCTGATAATTTTCAAATGGTTTTTTTTTTTTAAAGAGAAAGGAAGCTGGGTGAGGGGGTGCATGCCCGTAATCCATTGGCTAAGGTGGGAGGAGGATCACAACTTCAGTGATAGCCTGGGTAACTTAGCAAGACCCTGTCTCGAAAGAAAAAGGAACAGGAGTGTTGCTTATTAGTAGCAGCACTTGCCTGGTGCTCACAAGGCCTGGAGTTCAGGTCCTAGCGCTGAAGAATATTAGCCATAGGTAGCCATTGCTTTTTCTTTCTGAATTTTGAGGTGAAATCTCATTGTGTTGCCTAGACTGACCTTGAACTCCTGCGCACAAGAGAGCCTGCTTTAGTCTTCCAAATAGCTGGGACTATAGGCACATGCATGCCGTTGCATCTGGTTTGATTTCATTCTGTTCTATATTTTATCTTTTTTCTAGGCAGACATCTTATGGAACCTATGATTTTTATAATCTTTGTTTTTGTGAACATAATTTTAGTTATTGTAAAGTTTTTATTATGCAATGTTTTTAATGGCCTTAGAGAGTTCTGATACTTGAATGGAAATAAAAATCTTTTTGTTTTGTTTTTACTTTGATTTTTAAAAAAATTTTATTTATTTATTTATGTGTGTGTGTGTGTGGCCAGCTCAGCCCACCAGGGGGCAGGGCTGGCTGGGCATGTGGTGCTGGGGGATTGAACCGCGGTCCCTGTGCTTGGCCAAGCTTGTTCCAAGTAGGTGCCCTAGACCACTGAGCCATCTCACCAGCCCTTGTTTTTACTTTGGTAGTAATGGTTGAATTTAGGGAGTGCCAAGCTACATCCTCAGCCATTTAATTAAAATTTTTGAGACATGTCTGGCCAAGGTGACCAAGCTGGCCTCAAACTTGTGATCTTCCTTTTACCCTTCTCTGTGCCACCACACCTGGCCTAATTTACTGTTGTTTTTTTTTCTTTCTTTCTTTTTTTTTTTTTTTTTTTAATGTATTTTTTTTTTTTTTTTTTTAATGTGTTTGGTATAGGGTCTCAATACAAACCCATAGTGATTCTTCCATTTTTTTAGCCTCCCCAGTGCTGGGATTATAGGCATGCACCACCATGCCCAGTCTCCGTGACTGGCTAAGCATGCCCAGGGGTGGGGGCTGGCATAGTGTGTTATGCCAGGAATCAAGCCCTGGTCCCTGTGCTTGCCTGAGCAGGTGCTTAGTCCACTAGCTATCTCACCGGCCCTTTAATTTACTGTTTTTAATATAATTTAAGTTTCTGTTGAAATTGAGATTTTCATGCTTTTCCTTTATAAATAGCCATTTGGTGACATCTCTTTGGGTAAATTTTTGTTTCTATAATTACATACTTAGGATAAATTCTTCGAAGTAGAATGGCTGGGTTGAGAAACATGCATAAAGAATGCCTGGTATGGGGGCACAAGCCTATAAAAATCCTAGCACTTGGGAACTGTGATAGGAGGTCGCTGCCAGTTGAAGGCCAGCCTAAGCTAAATAATGAGTTCAAGGCCAGCCTGAACTGCATAGCAAGGTGCTGTCTAAAAAAAAAAAGTTAAAATAAATGATGGGAGACATAGGGCTATTGATATATAAAAGTGTTAATTTACTGTAACATCAAACTGTGTAGAAATCTAATTCACTTTGCAGTTGATTTGGTGATTTAGTATTTTTTTAAAATTTAATTGCTTTGGGGTTTAGTTACTACAATAAGTAGTTACTCCCAGAAATATTGGTAGCATAATTATCGTTAATGTCCATTTTATTCTAAAGCATATGCAGAATTATTTTGGTCAAATATGACAGTCTTAACTTTCTTGACCTTTTAGATTTCTCCTTCAGTACAGTCACCAACACAACAGCAAGTACTTGCAAAACCTGCAGGCCCCTCTGTACAGGGGACGCCTCCTTTTGTACTTCAAAATCAGTATGAACCTATCCAGCCCCATTGGTTTTACTGCAAGGAGGTAGAATACAGACAAATATGGATGCCTTTCAGTGTGCTGGATTCTTCACATCTTGAAGAAGTGTATAATTCAGGTAAGTGCTGATAGGCATCATTCACATCTGATTTTAGGAAGAGAAGGCATAATAAGTGTCTGTGGCCTACTTTTGTGAATTTCAGTTCATTAATCTTTGTAGAGCCCACCAGATTCTATACCTTACGATGGTAATACTATTAGAAATCCCGAGTTATCTGAGCAAGGTGCTTGCAGAAATGGTGTTAGTCATTCCTTTGTTTAAAGGTGTTTTAGATGAGAGTTTTCCTATACCCCTTATTCATTTGTAGCTACGTAGTTATGGAGGCGTGTAACATTTTATAACTTAAATGTTTTTTTTTTTTTTTTTTTTTAAGAAACATCACATTTAAAAAAAAAATTATTTATTTGTTTATTTATTTTGTGTGTGTGTGGCCAGCTCAGCCCAGCAGGGGGCGGGGCTGGCTGGCATGTGGTGCTGGGGGATTGAACCTCGCTCCCTGTGCTTTGCTTAGCTTAGCTTGTTCTAAGTAGGTGCTTTAAACCACTGAGCCATCTCACCAGCCCCCATAACTTAAATGTTATGAAGCATTTTCTGTGGAACTCTGGATCTTGGAGATGCTCTTTGAAAAATATTCTGCAGTCTTGAGTAAGCGTCTTTTGTGTGTTTGTGTTACTGGTAATTGAACCCAGTACCTTTGCACTGAGCTATACCCTCATCCCTTTTTAAATTTTGAGAACAAGCCAGGCATGTGGTACATGCCTGTAATCCCAGCACTTGGGAGGCTGAGACAGGATTCCTGCCCAGTTTGAGGTCAGCCTAGGCTACATAGTAAGACTTTCCCTTAAAAAAACAGAGGGAGGGGGCAGAAAAAATAATAGAGAACAACATCTTACTACTTGCGTAATCACCCAGCCTGGGCTTAACTTTGTGATCATTTGCCTCAGCCTCTTAAGTGCTGGGGTTACAGTCATGTGCCACCATACCTGGCTCCACTTTTTCATAGAGATGGTATGCTGAGGTTCTGAGAAGTCTTATACCACAGAAATACATTTTTCTGTTTGTCTCGATATTCTTTGTCATTGGACTTAAGGTCCATTGGTATTTTATCCTTTGTGAAACATTGCTGTATGTGGATGTCACTGCCAAAATTTTAAAAAATTCATGAGTTTGATCATGGCTTTAAAATTTTCTTTATGAAGAACGTATTTTACTTCCTAAATTTTTTTTTTCTCTTAAAAGTCAGTTTGGTGTGTGGCATACATCTGTAATACCCACATTCTGGAAGGCTGAGGCAGGAAGTTCACTGGTTTGAGTCTGGCTCAGTCAGTTCAGTGGCTTAGACCCTCTTTCTATTCTTTTGAGACAGGATCTTGCTATATAGTTGATGCTGGCTTTGAACTCACTCTGTAACCCAGTGTGGCCTCAAACTTGGGACAGCCCTCCTGTCTCAGCCTCCTGTGTTGGGATTATAGTTGTGTACCACCATACCCAACTTAATGAGACCCTATTTCATAATGTAAAAAAGAGCTGGTAATATAGTTCAGTGGAAGGGCCCTAGATTTAATCCCTATGCTGCAAAAAAGTTAATTTGAATTAATGTTAAACTTTTGTTTTTAAATAAAAATGAGCCTGTTGTTAGTCATTAAGTGTTGATCAGTCATAATATTCTTATTTGCCATTTTTAAATAGGTCTTGCATTGGTTGGGGACAATGTGATCTTTGTTTTCTAGTCCAGCCAGACCCAGAGAGTGTGGTTCTAGGCACAGATGGAGGACGATACGATGTTTACCTCTATGACCGAGTGAGGAAAGCTGTGTACTGGGAAGAGGAGCCAGCTGAAGTGAGGCGCTGTACTTGGTTTTATAAGGGAGACACAGACAGCAGATTCATTCCCTACACAGAGGACTTCAGTGAAAAACTAGAGGTATGAATGCCTCATTTATTTATGCCTTTCTTTAAAAAATGTAGGTCCAGTACGCATTGGAGTTTTATGTGATACCACTGACTATTGGAGCTGACTTTATGTACAAGCCTGTCTTGATGCTGTTCACAAAGATTACTTTTGCTTGAGCCAGAGTCTCACAGTGTAGCCCAGGTCGAACTTGTGATCCTCCTGCCTTGCCTGGGATTACAGCTGTAGCAACACACTTGTCAAGGAGATTGCTTTTAAGTGGTGCCACCATTCACAAAGTGATGATCATAGTTCCTGTATGTAAAAATAGAATGTGCTTTTCAGGGACATATCACAGATCTAGTAAGGTGTTTGTATCAAACTTTCAAAAGAATGTAGGTTTCCAGATTTGATGTTGCCCTTAGATACCAAGCATACAGACATTTTCAAATTAATTTTAGCAAGTGGTTGAAGTCACCTCTGACTTGTGAAAATAAATTTGAGACAGAATAGGAAGAAATGTCAGCTCTGTTATTAGTTTGTTTTTTTTAAGACTTCTTAACAGTTTATACTTGTCAATTAAAAAAAAAAAATGGGGTATGTATAATGACTGTGTCAGTCATTCCCCTTGCCTCCTGCTGAATCTTTTCCTAAGAGGTCCACTTCACTAAAGCAGAGTGTTGTAGCTGAAAAAAGAAAAATTAAGAAACTGGTGGCACAGTAAGGAGTTTGGAGGCAGAAAGTCCTAGATAGGAGTGAATCACAGTTCTGCCATTGCTGCACATCAGTTGTGTGGTCTTCTGTAAACATGTGCAGAACTTTAGATGTTTATTATGGATTAAACCATGCCTCTGTCCCCGCTCTTCCTTGAAATGTGTTGAAGTGCTAACTCATAGTACCTCAAAACATTACCTTTTTGAAAATAGGGTTATCACAAATATAATTACCTAAGGTGAGGTTATACTTGAGTAGGGTAGACCCAGTCCAGTGGTGGTGAACCTATGGCAGTGTGTCTTGGTGTGCTGTTTGTATCATTGAAAGCTCTAAAAAGTTCACCAGCACTGCTTCAACCCATTGTGTCCATGCAAGAAGACAGCTATGTTTAGACCAACAGGGAGAATGGCGTGTGACAACTGAGGTAACAGTTGGAGTCATGCTGCAAACCAAGGAATGTCAAAGATTTAGAACAACACCAAGAGGTAGAAGGAGGCAAGGAGGGTTTCCTTACAGGCTTCAGAGGGATCATTGGCAACTCCTTTTTTTTTTTTTTTTGCCGGAACCGGGGAGTAAACTCAGGCTCCTACGCTTACTCCACTGAGCCATCTCCCCAACCCCAGGCAACTCATTATTTTGGACTTCACATCTCCAACACTATGAGGCAATAAGTTTAAGTTACTCATTTGGTGGTACTTTATGATAGCAATCCTAGAAAACCAGTATCTTGTCCAAACCTTGGCTTTCTCCTCTGTATAATGGGGATAATATTATTTAGGAGTGGTTGACAATAATTTAAATGAAGTAATACATATTAGCTAATAAAATGATTATCAGTACATTAGAGCTGTTTTACTCTTGGTTTTGCCACCATTATAGTTTTAATTTTTCTTGATATGACATAGATTTGTCAGACTGGATTATATGTTGTTTTATTTATGGTAGGCTGAATATAAAAAAGCTGTAACCACAAATCAGTGGCATCGAAGATTAGAATTTCCAAGTGGAGAGACTATTGTTATGCACAATCCAAAGGTAATGGTACTTTTGAAGATATTAAAGTGTTAAGTATGTTTTAAGTGTTGCTTTGCTTAATGTGTTTGATAAATGCTCATTTTTAGTAGCTTCTGCAGTTGGGATATGTAACAAGAGCACTGTTTTAAAGTAGTTTACTATAGTTATTGATTGTGGAAATGATGATATCAGTCATCTTTTTTTGTTAGTGGAACATAATGCCTGACATTCACAGTTTAAGGGAGGAGAGGTTTAATTTAGCTTACAGTTTCAGGGTACATAGTCCATGATCAGGTGGCACCAGAGCAGACATATGGCAGTGGAGCAGAGGTACTTGCTTGTGGTAGCTGGGAAGCAGAGCAGAGAAGAGGACCAGAGAGGAGGGGACTTGAGACCACCCATGTGAGGCCTCTAGGACCCTCCCAGGTACCACCTGAAGTGTGCTTTACAAATCCTCTAGGCTACCAGGCCGATTGAGGTGATGCAGTTAAACTTAGCCTCTACACAAAAACACAATTTATTTTTCAATCAGATTTTGTTGGTACACTTTAGATATACATAATGATCATAGTCATCATAGAGAATTTGTACCTGTACATGCTATAGCTTACTTTTACAAAAACAATTTAAATTGTTCTGCTGAAGTTTCTGTTTTGGGAATGTGTTAACTGAAACTTGGTCTACAACATAGAAGTAGCTTGATGCATTTTTTTTTTTTTACTTGATTAGAAGTCACTCAGCTTTCTCTGCAAGGGACCAGAAAGTGAATAATTTAAGGGATGGTCAGCCGCATGGTCTGTGTTGCGGCCACCAGTTCTGCTGCTGCTGTGAAAGCAGCCAGAAGACAGTGTGTAAACCGGGAGCTGTGATGTGCTCAGTAAAACTACAGAAAGAGGCAGGAGTGGGACAGATGGCATCCTACAGGCCATCATTTGCTGGCCTGCCCTTGATGATGGCTTGTTTTCAGCTTCCAAGTGCAACTCATCCTTTCTCATCTTACTTTAAACCATTCCCCTCTCTTCCCTTCCTTTTCCCTCCTGTCCCCTCTCTTTTCTTCTATTCTTCTCTCTTCTTGTGAGGATTATGCTCCAAAGCTATATCCTGGTTGCTTTTTGCTTTCTTTTGTGGCAGATCTTGCTAAGTTTTCTAGGCTGGTCTCAAACTAGTGATCTTCCTGCCTCAGCCTCCTGAGTAGCTGGGATTATAGCTGTGTACTACCGTATTTGTCTCTTAATTTATTAGAAGTATTTTTTTTATTAATTTTTATTTATTTACGTGTGTGTGTGTGTGTGTGTGTGTGTGGCCAGCTCAGCCCAC
>NW_004524586.1:24752909-24760911 GCF_000260255.1 Octodon degus | reverse complement strand
GGTCCCTGTGCTTTGCTAAGCTTGTTCTAAGTAGGTGCTTTAGACCACTGAGCCATCTCACCAGCCCTATTAGAAGTATTTTAATTTTTTCATTTACTAAATTTCTATTAGCTCTAGGTTCTCACCTGTAGTACTGTGTACCTCCCAGAGTCATATTTTAGTTGAAGTAATTTATGCAAAAGTCTAGGTAGGGTTTGGCATATAGTAGTTCTTCAGAACATAGACATTTATTTATTTATTCTTTTTTTTTTTTAATTTTATTTATTTATTTGTGTGTGTGTGTGTGTGTGGCCAGCTCAGCCCACCAGGGGGCGGGGCTGGCTGGCATGTGGTGCTGGGGGATTGAACCGCGGTCCATGTGCTTTGCTTAGCTTAGCTTGTTCTAAGTAGGTGCTTTAGACCACTGAGCCATCTCACCAGCCCTATTTATTCATTCTTGAGACAGGGTTTCACTATGCAGTTCAGCCTGGCTTTGAATATTTTTTTGTTGGCCAGCCTGGCCTTGAACTCATGGTGATCCTCCTGCCTCAGCCTCCCAAGTGGTGGGATTACAGGCATGAGCCAGCACACCCAGCTCATAGACTTTTCATTTTTACAGAAAAATATAAAAGAATACAAAAGTAACTCAGTCTAACAGTTCTCTGTCCTTAAAGATAGGGAAATATATAAAAATAAAAATGTTCATATAAAATTTAAACAATATACCATTTAAGCAATATAAACTTAATATAAAAAGATATGAAATGAAAAAATAAAAGCTTTCTACTCTGTCCTCTCCTTTGCTGGACATACCCTTCATTTTTTTACAATATAAACACAATCATATCATCATTTATATTCATTTCTTTTTAAAGAAACATCTTTCTTTGACATAGGGATACATGTAATCAGTTGATTTAACTGAATAGATACCTCCCTAAAAAGCAAGTAGCAGTTCTTGGCATTCAGTTTTTGTCATTGAAACTGAATATGTAGTTGTGTATGATGGTGCACATCTGTAATCTTGGGTGTTTGAAAGTTGGGGCAGGAGAATCTAGATTTTGAGGGCAGCCTGAGTAGCTTACTGAGATGCTGTCTTAAGAGTTAAATACAAGCCAAGCGTGGTGGTAGACACTGATTCCAGCGCTAATCCTGGCACTTGGGAGGCTGAGGCTGCAGGAGTGCTGTGAGTTCAAGGCCAGACTGGGCTACGGTGAGGTCCTATATAAAGGATGGATGGGTCAGATGTAAGTAGTGTTCCTTGAATACTGGAGAAAAAAGAAAAAAATAAATATTACATTTATAATTAGAAATCTTGCCCTTTAAAGGATTTTGTCTTGTGAGTATAAGACAAAAGATTCCTCAATTATAAACAACTTGTTCTTGATTTCTGTTTTCTTTTGGTGGTACAGGGAATTGAACTCAGGGCCTCAAGCATGCTAAGGAAGTGCTGTACCACTGAGCTACTTTTCCAGCTCTTTGAAGAATTAAATTAGATAATTAAATTATTTTGAAATAAGTTCAGGCTAAGTTGTGTAGCTGACTTTTGCCCTTTTGCCTCAACCTTCTGAGTAGCTGGGATTATAGACATGTGCCACTGCACCTGGATAATCCTTGATTTCTAGTGTATGAACCTGGAGTTTTATGTTAGTTTTTAAAAACTGATGGTGTTTTATTTGAATGATTTTCTACCTTAAGTGTTGGAAATAGTGATACTGATTTGTTTAATTTTGAGGGTTAATACTAGTTCTCTTACAAAATTGGTTTGAAGGAACAGTACTGTTACTTGATTTATAAACTATCTGTGAGCTATCTATAAACTAATGAACAGTTTATTATGTATTAAAATACAGTACTTAGCCATTGTGGAAAAGAATTTGCTAATGAACTCTGTTGTATCTTGAAGGTCATTGTTCAGTTCCAGCCTTCCTCAGTGCCCGATGAGTGGGGGACCACACAAGATGGACAGACAAGGCCCAGGGTTGTAAAGCGTGGGGTTGATGACAGCCTTGATGAAATTCCCGACGGTGTGTACAGTTTAAGAGTGAAGTATGCTTCAGTATTTTAGCATTGTTCTTTAGAATACTACTAACATAGTTAATAGGATTGCAGAAATCTGCCAATTTGGCTTCCTTCTGCCTGCCTGTTCCCCTCCCATCCCTGGCCTGTTTGCTATTGTTAGACCTTTTTTAACGATTATTGGTGATGCTAGGGATCAAAGCCATGTCCTCATACATGCTAGGCAAGTGCTCTCTTGTTGAACTATATCTTTAAACCTTTATCTTACTATTTGATTTTTTTTTCTTCTATTTGATTCTATTACTTTGTATCTTTGTTTTTTAATTTGCAATTCTTTTGATCTACAAACTACACAATATAGATTCTAAAACGTATTGTGCAGCAAAACTTTGCTGTTTGGAACTAAGCTTTTGGGGGTGTATTTTCATGCCTCACTACTTCGTATTATTCTAATATAGGAGTTGGTAAACTTTTTCTATAAAGAGCTTGACTCCAAGGATTTTAGGCTTTGTGGGCAAAGTACTGTACTGCAGTTCCTGAGCTTTGCTGTTGTAATATGAACACAGCTGTAGACTGTGTAGACAAATGGGTATAGCTGTGCTTTAGTAAAACTGTATTTACACAGACAAGTAGCAGTGTGCCACAGTCTAGCAGCCCCTGCTCTAGTGGTATATGTTCAGGCTTCCCTGCTCACACTGTGTAGTGCTATGGGGAGATTTTACTTATGTGATTAACTTCTTGGAGCCAGGGGTTGAAAGCATGTGAGATGCCCGGAGGAGCACATCCTCTACCACTGAGCACCCTCCCCTGGGGAGTTCTGAGAAGATCACAATATGATGGAGCCTCCATAGGCTCAGAACTGCTGATTATCATATGATGGCAGCCTTTGGCAACAGACTTCCACATTTTAGTCTAGTTCATTGTTATTGGCCTAGAGGAACAATTGAACAAATTGTTCTAATTTGGTAGAGGACGGTGAAACTTACTTGCTTGGGAGGGTCATGAATTTCTTTGGTTATTTTTTTATTTTTATTTTTTTAAATTTTTTTAATTGTTTTATTTATTTGAGAGAGAGAGAGAGAGAGAGTGGTGTGTGTGTGGTGTGGCCAGCTCAGCCCACCAGGGGGCGGGGCTGGCTGGCATGTGGTGCTGGGGGATCGAACCGCGGTCCCTGTGCTTTGCCAAGCTTGTTCCAAGTTGGTGCTTTAGACCACTGAGCCATCTCTCCAGCCCTCTTTGGTTATTTTTGTGAGGAAAGAAATGTTAAGAATTTTTCTTTTTAAGAAAATAAATTAACCTGGGTGTGGTGGTATACTTCTGTAATCTCGGGGTTGCGGGTGGCTAGGGCAGGAAGGTCACAAGTTGGAGTCCCTTCTGGCCAGTTTAGCAAGAGCTTGTCTCAAAAAATTTTTTTTAAAAATGACTGGGGAATATAGGTTAATGGTAGAGTGCGTGTCCCTGGGTTCAATTTCTACTTCTGCACTCCTCTCCCAAGAAAAATTGAAATAAGTTACTATGTTGTTTGCATACATACGTGTCTATTTTTTTAATAGGGGAAATGCCTCAGGCTGACCATCTGGTGTTCATGGTACATGGCATTGGGCCTGTGTGTGACTTGCGGTTTAGAAGCATTATTGAATGTGGTAAGTGTTGGTCTTTTTTTTTTTCTTCAGTACTGGGGATTGAACCCAGCACCTTTATACAGAGCTACCCCCAGGTATAGCACAGTACTTTTATTTTTTATTTAGAGACAAGGTCTTGCCAAACACTTTAAGTTGCCCAGATGAGACTCAAGCTTTTGATGTTCCTACCTCAGCGTTCAGAAGTGCTAGGATTACTGGTGTGTACCAGTGCATTTGGTCTATTAGTCATATTTTACTTCACTGAGTGAACTGAGAATAGCTCTTAAGTATTTTTAGGACAGTTCCCAGCTGTGTACAAGTTGTTGTGGGGCTGTAAGTGGAGATTTATATGCTCAACTGGAAATCAAATTTGTATGTGCTTCACTGTTATGACATTAATAACTCATATAAAGTCCTAGACTCTGAAGAATTAGAAGTACTCCTGAAAATAATTTAGCCTTTCTTATAGATAGCCTCTGCTTCCAGGAACCTGGAGCAACAGTACAGTGAATTGATTCATATCGAGATCAATCTGCCTGGTTGACTTATGTTTTTGAAGGTTTTTTTAAAATATCTGTATAGTAGTAGTTTGTGTTTACAAAATATTTGGTGTGTGTCAAGGACCTTGCACTTCCTGTATATTTAGCCTTCATAAATATGTCTTTGGAGGTGAAGTTGTAATATTGCAGCAGATAGTTTGAGTCTGATTTTCTGATCTTACCAGTCAGTGCTAAGTCTCTTTCAGTGATGGTAGTTGAACTCGTTTTTCCAGGTATTTATACATTATTCTAAAATAATGAAAAGCTAGAAAGAGCTTCTTAATGGTTTATGATTTATTTTTACTGATTTTTCATCATCTTTAGAAATTATATGTCATAAAAAGAACTAGCATATTGAAGGTAATTGCTAACTAGCTGTCAAATTGGGACAATTTAACGAATTTCATGCATCTTCCTTGATTTTTGTTTTTAAGTGGATGATTTTAGGGTGGTTTCTCTCAAATTGCTGCAAACACATTTCAAGAAATCATTAGATGAAGGGAAGATAAGTAGAGTGGAGTTCCTTCCTGTTCACTGGCATAGTGCCTTGGGTGGAGATGCCACTGATGTTGACAGGTTTGTACATTTTGATAATTTATTTTTCAGTTCAGTCAAATTTAAATTCAAAATTTGAACTATAATATAATTTATTATTATTTCAAATATTTTCTGAGAAGTTACATAGTTGGCCTAGTGTATGATTAAATGTGAGTTATAACTTTTACATGCTGCTTTTCTGTTTGTATTTATTCTTATTTTAAATAGATAAAGGATTTTTTTTTTTTTTTTTTTTTTTTTTTGCGGGCTTAGGCTGCCTTAAGGGCAGGTGTGGGGTGGCATGTGGAGCTGGGGATCGAACTGCAGTCCCACAAGCCTGACTGGGTTTGCCCATGCAGGTGCTTAAACAACTGAGCTAAGCAGCAAGCCCCCTGTAAATGATAAAAGAATATAAGAAATTTTAGCTGGCTTTATTAGTTAATTTTGGTGCTGGAGATTGCACTCTTGTGGAATGCCAAGCCCAAGTCTACCGTGGGGCTGCAGCCTTACTACTAAGCTGGCTTTAGATACTACTCCAATCTCTTACATACCCTTTGCCCCACAGTTGTACTAGAGCGCTGTTGTGTATATTTTAGAATGCTTCGCAGTGTGCTGGCTAGATAACAGCAACATATTCATGTCTCGCCATTGACAATCAAAAATGTTTCCAGAAATTGCCAAACGTTCCTTGGAGATTAAAGTCACTCTGGTTGAGAAACACTGATTTTTTACTGGGTTTAACTGGACACTCGACGGCACAGGTTTTTATTGCACAGAACTATTACATTGCAGGTCATTTGGTGGCCTTAGTCTAAGTCCCACCATGTGGTGGTAGTGTTCCCCAGGCGCTGAGAAATAAGAGGCCTCCCTCAATTTTAGAAACACCCATTTGAGAACTGCGGCACGGGCGATATTCTTGCAGGCACACAAGCTAGTAATATGTGTGGATTGTAGTGAACACTCTTAGGTTTTAGATGCACAGTTTAATAAACTAATCCTGTTTATGTTAGGCCTCATTGTGAGGCTGTTTTCCTTTGTGGTGGATATTCATGAACTAAAATCATTTTGATCATTATCAAATCAGGAAAAGCTTTTATTTGATGTAATTTCTTTCTTACTCTGTTACAGTTTCTTCTATCCTTTTTTGTAAGGTATCCAGATTTCCATTTTGTTGGAAGAAAAGTGGAAGAGTAACCTTTTCTCTTCATTTAAAAATGAATTTATTTATTTTTGCATTTTAGGGAAGGGTCTATAGGGTGTTCAGGGTCTCACTACTGGATTGGACTTGTAGTGATTGGCTTGTTTTCAGCCTCCCAAGAGCTGGGGTTACAGGCACACGCTGCCACACCCAGTCTCAGTTGCTGTCTCAGCATGCCCCAGGGGTGGGGCGGGCACGGCAGGCTGGGGATTGAACCCCTGGCCCTTGCGCCTGCTTGCAGGTGCTTTAATCTGCTGAGATATTTGGCCGGCCCTAATGTTGAGAAGGATTTTTTTTTTTTTTTTTTTGGCTGGCTCAGGCTGCCATAAGGACAGGTCTGGTAAGGCAGGTGGAGCTGGGGATCGAACCTTGGTATCCTTTGCTGACTGTTTACATGAGCAAGTGCTTAAATGACTGAGGTAACCGGCAGGCCCCCTAAAAATGAAATTAAAATATTGCCTATGATATGTTTTTATATAATAACTCTTTAGAGAATCCTAGAATTCATCATGTAGTTATAGGTAGAAATAACTTTTATAATAGCTTTGCCTACAGAATAACAATCTGTGTTATTTGTGTGTTGATCAGCTAATTAACATATATACACACTTAAATCTGTGCATTATTTATACCTTTGCAGAAATAAAACTTCATACATTCATAAAGGTAGATACTTAAGTTTTTTTTCTTTCCTTTTGAACAGGAATATTAAGAAAATCACTTTGCCGAGTATTGGTCGGTTTCGCCACTTTACCAATGAAACTTTGCTAGATATTTTATTTTATAACAGCCCCACCTACTGTCAGACAATAGTGGAGAAAGTCGGGCTAGAGATAAACCGTCTGCATGCACTGTTTTTGAGTCGGAACCCGAATTTCAAGGGAAAGGTCTCTGTTGCTGGTCATAGTTTAGGTAAGACTATCAAATATGCACATCTGGTTTTATTTTTTTATTTTTACTTTTACTTTTCTTTGGAGTCTTTTTTGTTGTTGTTGAAACAAGGTCTCACTGTGTAGTCTAGGCTGGCCTTGTGGTGCCTGTGTTTCCCAGTGAGCTCACTGCGATCCTCTTGCCTCAGGCTCCAGAGTGCTGGGAAGTGTGCACCACCACACTTAGCACGTTTGAAAGAAATCTTTGTTATCAGTGCTTTTAATTTAGGCAATCCTGTTAGTACATAATTTAGAGCTATATATGTCAAGTTTTGTAAAGGGCAGAAATGGTTGCTTTGAGTTTAGATTCTGCCTTTGCCCTTCACATCTAGCATTACACGGAAATGCCATATATTTTGTTTTGCTTCTTTATAAACAAGATTATTGATTATCAGATCTTAACTTTTTTTTCTTTCCTGATAGTACTAGGGATAGGGCTCAGGTCCTTTGTACTGAGCTACATCCCCAGCCCTTTTTTTAATTTTTGGTTTTGAGGCAGAGTCAGGGTCTTGCTAAGGTACTAAGTTGCTCAGGCTGTGCTTGAGCTTTCAGTCCTCTTGTCTTAGGCTCCCAGAGTGCTGGGATTACCATGCCAGGCCACATCTAATTTTTGTTATGATTTCTACTTAGGAGCTTTAAAAAAAAAAAAATCAACTTTGTGTTGTAAAAGCACCTAGTGAATATGTTAACAAGTGAAATATTTCTTTTTCTTAGGTTCTTTAATACTGTTTGACATCCTGTCTAATCAGAAAGATTTGAATTTTTCTAAGTCTCCTGGACCTCTTGTTGCTAATGGAGTAGTGAAGCAGACTCAGTTTCAGGAGAAGCAGGTATGTCTACACATATTGCTTTTAACATTTAGATGTACAGGTACAGCTGAACTATTTTCTAAAGCCTGAACTATTTTCTGAAACTTTTTAATTTTTAAAATTATTTATTAGCTGGGTGTGGTAACACACACCTGTAGTCCCAGCACTTGGGAGGCTGAGGCAGGAGGATTGCTGACAGTTTGAGGCCAGCCTGAACTACATATTGAATTCAAGGCCAGTCTGAACTGTAGTGAGAACCTGTCTCAAAAAAAAAAAAAAAAAAAAAAAAAAAAAAGGAACAGGTTTTTTTTTTTTTTTTTTTTTTTTTAAAAAGGATTTTTTTTTTTTTTTTTTTTTTTTTTGCGGGCTT
>NW_004524586.1:24713450-24752809 GCF_000260255.1 Octodon degus | reverse complement strand
ATGTTCAAGGAGGTACTTTTTTTTTTTTTTTTTTTTTTAGACAGGGTTTCACTATGCAATTTGGGCTGGCCTTCTGCACACTTTTGTAGTTCCCAGGCTGGTCTGGAACTCACAGAGATCCTCTTGGAGGCAGCTCCCAAGTGCTGGGATTACTGGTGTGTGCTGCCATGCCTGGTTCTGGGGCCACATGGTGGTCGCCGGCATTGAGACAGCGTGTCTGGGGATCCAGGACCCGGGATCAAACTGGGGTCCTTGTGTTTGCTAGGTAGGTAGGTGCTTATGCCTCTGAGCTATCTCTCCAGCCCCAAGATTGTAGTCTTTTTTTTTTTTTTTTTTTTCTCAATACTGGTGATTGAACTCATGATCTTGTGCTTACCAGGCAGGGACTTATGCCACTGAACTATATCCTCGGCCCTTGGAAAAAGTTTTTATGTATTAAAAGTACCTCAAGGTTCAAAGTATAATGGGCTTATACAGCTCTGTGTGTTTCTTTCTTTCTTTCTTTCTTTCTTTCTTTCTTTCTTTTTTTTTTTTTCTTTTTTTAGTAGTTTCATCTTTTTTTTTCAAAATTTTATTGGTGTTTCTTAATTATAATGTGTAATTTCATTTATAATTATAATTGTCTAATTTCATTTATAATTGTAAATGTGAATGTTTATGATTTTTAAAATATGAAATAAATTACTGTAGGACATGAGAACATGATTTATTAAATTTCTGTTTCAGAACATTCATACTGAATGGTATAGTAAATAAAATTACGATTTTATTTATAGGGCAAAACTGTTAAAGTATCCTATAGATCAGGAATCATTCTTTGGGAATTTTCCTGAACTTTGAAATTTTATTTTATTTTTTGAAATTTTATTTATTTTTTATTCAGGTGTCTGAGGAGTCAAAGCTGACTTTGGATGAATCATGTGACCTTGATGTTGAAAATGAAGAAGTTTTAACTTTGCAAGCGACTCTGGAAGCACTTAGCCTCTCTGAATATGTTAGCACTTTTGAAAAGGAAAAGATTGATATGGAATCTCTGGTATTGATTATAATTTGATTCATTTTTGTTTATTTATTTTTCCTATGGGATTGAAAATTAAGAATGGCTTAAACAGATCAAAGTTTATTCCAGACAAGGTAAAGATTTATGTGTTGTAAATATTTGAGCAAGACATAGTTAGAAAATATGTGAAAGCTTTTGTAAATATGATACAAAACCCAGAATCCATAAAAGACAACAGAGTACATAGCAGGCGGCATCGTAAGTGACATCTAAAGGCTAGTGATAGATTAGGAACACATGTTGCAGGCAGAGGCTTATTTCCTTAATAGTCAAAGCTTATACAAAGCTCTTAGTAAGAAAGCAATAGGTAAACAGGAAAATAGTATAAAAAGATGATTTGTAGAAAAATAACAAGTGGCTTCTTACCGTATGAAAACTTGTAAGAGAAATGCAGATTAGGAATGCAGTAATTATTTTTGACCTGTCAGCTTGAGGAAAGTAGATTTAGTAATATACTGTATGGCCAAGATAAAGAGAAGTGGGCACTATTGTATATCGCTGTTGAGACTATAAATTGGTAGCTTAAATTGGAGTATAAGTTGGTTTTCTTATTTATAATCGATGTAAAACCTTTATGAATAGCAGTTTTGTAGTATCTTTTAAAATATAAAAATTATATGCCTTTTGCCTCACCAGTATTACTATCAGGAATATTTTCTATAGAAGAATATTCACATAAGATCTACAAGGATACTCACTGAGGCACTGTATAATACAGTGAACCTCTTCAGCCGTCTTCAGCATCCACTAGTAGGGCATTTATTAAATGGCTTGTGGTACATGCATGTGGCGGAGTACCACAGTTGTTTAATGAGTGAAGCTGTGTCAGAGGAATTGATCTCAGATATATCATGTGAAAAGAGTGAAGTTCATGCTGTGTGTATGTAGAGTACACACATACAAAAACAGGTAGATGCTATGTACCCATAAGACCCCTCTGCAAGGAGAGGAGAGAATTGGGTAGTAGAGACAGGAATGGAAGGGAGAAACTTTATTGTAGGCTTGACTATAGCTTTAGCATTTGTATGCCATACGTACAGATATTTTCCATTAAAAAAATATCAGAATGTGTTTGGTGTAGAGGCCTAAGATTTGTAGCTTAAGCAGATTGATTATTTAAAAACTAAAAAAAAAAAAAAAACCTTTTTAAAAGCTAACTGGCTCTTAAATTGTTTTAGATGGTTTTTATAATTTGCATAATATAATTCTGTTCATGTATTTCTAGATTAATTGATGTGCTTGTTTTAAAGCTTATGTGTACAGTTGATGACTTGAAGGAAATGGGGATACCTCTTGGACCCAGAAAGAAGATAGCCAACTTTGTAAAACTGAAAGCAGCTAAACTGGTAAAGTTCATGTCTGTGCTCAAAGCCCAGCACTCGTTGTGTTGACCATCTCATTTTTGAAGTTTTATTTATTTATTTATTTTTATTGCGGCACCTTGCCAGGCAAGTGCTTATTCTACTGAGCTATCTCCCCAGCCCTCATTTTTAGAAGTTTTTAGAAAACCACTGCCTGTAGTTAGGTAAGGTAGTTTGCTTCTGCTTAGGACACAGTAATTAATAGAGGTGATGACAGCGTAGCCTCTGGGCTTCCTCAGGACTGATTGTAAATCAAAATAGGCCGACTGACTGACTGACTGACTGACTGACTGACTGACTGACCATCCAGGATTTTTCGGAACCAAGGGAGCTCCTTGAACAAAGTTCACACCAGGTAAACTTTGTAAGTTTCACACCAGGTCTTTGAGGATTTCTTAGTACAAAATTTGCGTATCTGGGAGATGGCTCAGTGGAATAAGCACTTCCCTGGCAAGCACAAGGGCCTGAGTTCAATCCCCGGTTCCACAAAATTTGGTGAATTTCTGGGTGTAAATGAGACATTTGTCCTGTTCCTCAGGTTGACCACTTAAATTAGCTACACTTCTGAGCAATTGGCTTAATTTCACTGGTCTGTATTTTCCTTCATTTCTACATGGGAATGATGATTCTCATAGTTTGGAATGAGCATGAAATATGCACATGATGCTTCACACTCAGCAGTAGCTCACTTTCTCTTTAGTGTTCACCTTTTAGAGAGGTAAGGACATACATACTAAAATATCATTAAACAAACAAAACAAAAAATATTATTTAAAAAGCATTTAAAATACAAAAACTGAGGAAAGCTTACTGGTTTTTTATTATTTTGAGACAGGTTCCCTCTCTACAGTGCAGGCTGGTCTTGAACTCATGGCAATCCTCCTGGCTTAGCCTCCTGAGTGCTGTGATTATGTGTGCAGCACCATGCCTGACATATTTAACTTTATTGATTACGTTAAATTTATAGAGACTGTGATTGCTTAATTAGAAAAATTGTGCAAGCTTGGTTTATTTTTGTGGCAGTAGGTATTTAATTCAGGGATGTTTTGCCACCAACCTATATTCTCCAACCCCTTTTATTTTATCTTGAGATAGAGTTTAGCTAAATTACTTGAACTGGCTTTGAATTTGGGATTCTGCTACCTTCTTTTCTCAAGTAGGTGGGATTATAGGCATGTGCTGTCACTATGCTGTGTTTCTTTGTAACGTTATCATTGTGTTCTTTGATGGCTCTTTGTTCTTTTTTCTGTATTTATTTTTAGATGGTGTCTCTGTAGTCTGGGCTGGTCTTTGTTTTATGTTATGGTTTGTGTATAGGTGTCCCACCTCCCAAAACCTCATGTAGTCATGGAACGGCTTCTGGAGTTTGTAATTGGTTATTGTGGGTGTGGATGCTGTACCTTCCCTGGGGCAGGTAGTTTGCATTATAATGTGAGGTGGAAAGAGAAGCTGGCTGCTTGAGCTGCTGCTACTCCTCCTTTTGTGCTCTTGCTCTTTGCTGCCTGCCCTGAAAGGTTGCTTTCTGCTACGTGTTGCTCTGCCTTGGACCCAGCTGAATATGGACTGAAACCTCCAGTAACTATGAGCTAAATAAATCTTTCCTTCATTTTGAGTGTCAGGTATTTGTCCCAGCTACAAGAGAAGGGTAACTAAGACATTTTGTTTTTCTATTTTGAGACCAGATCATACTATGTAGCCCAGGCTGGCCTTGAACTTGCATTGAGCCTCCTGTGTCAGGTTCCTGAGTATTGAGATTACAGGCGTACACCACCACTTCTGGCCAGGCTGGTCCTTAATTTGAGACACAGCCCAAGTTGGCCTCAATTTTCACTCTCTCTCTCTTTTCTTTTTTTTGGCAGAACTGGGGATTGAACTCAGGCCCTTGCACTTGCCAGGGAAGCACTTATTCTACTGAGCCATCTCCCCTGCCCTTTTTATTATCTCTCTAACAGGATGTTTTTCTACAATTCCATTATTATTGCCTGTTTATTTGATCTGTCTGTCTGTCTGTCTGTCTGTCTGTCTGCTTGCCTGCCTGCCTGCCTGCCTGCCTACCTACCCACCTACCTATTTTTGCAGGACTGGGGATCAAACTCTGGACTTTGTACTTGCCAGGCAGATTTACATCGCTGAGCTATCCCCAACCCTGCCTGTTATTATTAATGCCTAAATCTCTAGTCTTTCTATAATATTGAGGTAGCATGGGTTTTAAATTTTTTTATTAGCACATGATTATGTTCCTCATGGAGAGTTGACACAGATACACAACACATCTGAGATAACATGTTTTATAGTGATAGTTGGGTGTTCAACTTTTTCTCAATATTCTATTAAGAAATTTTGGTATTTCACAGGAACAGAAGAAAACATCAGAAAAGAAGGCAGTTATGGCATCTACAATGAAAGTACAAGAGAACATTCCAAAAGCTAAAGAAATACCCTCTCTTTCCTCAGAAACTAACGAGTCAAAGAGGAAACTTCCAGTTGGTGCTTACATTTGTTCTTTACATGTTGACTATGAGTCTTTTGAAGTTGGCACAGGACAGGTAAGTTTATATGGACCAGGGCTACATGTTCAGTGTTGGAATCGTATATATCTTTATATTGACTTGGTTTTATATTTGGCTTGACTTGATTTTTTAAAATATTTATATAACATTGTGGCTGAGCAAAAAAACCCTGATTTTTAAAATTTTTTTTTTTTATTTTTTTGAGGCAAGGTTTTACTATGTAACCCAGGCTTGGCCTTGAACTCACAGTGCTTCTACTGCCTCAGCCTTCTGCTTGCTGGGATAACAGGCAGGTACCACCCATGTGCAGCTGATTTTTTTTTTTTTTGGTGGAACCGGGGATTGAACTCTGGCCCTTGTGCTTACCAGGGAAGCACTTATTCCACTGAGCCATCTCTCTGGCCCCTTGATTTTCTTTTAGTAAAAACTGTATGCTTTTTATAATCTTGAGAATAAGAGATTGGACATACAGAGAACATCTAGCTTTTGAAGTTGTTTTTATTTTAGTTTTTCTACAACTCATAATTTTTCAGCATTAGTCTTAGGACCACTAGTAATAGAATTATGTACAATTAGAAAATTAAGTATAGAATGTACCTGAATTTCTGTGAGAAATCTGCTGTATTCACTCACGTTTTCTAGTATTCAGAATTCTTACCTTGAGGAAAAATTTGTATAAAAATTAATCAGGTAGTTGAAATTAACTACATTTAATAATATGCTTTAAAATACACCTCACTGGCTTAGAAATATTACAGTTCTTGTAGACTATGTTACTTTCAACCTGTTTGCAGTTGTTCATATAGTGTGAGGATTCATTGCCATTAAGAGGGTTCATGGAGGCTCAAATGGAACTTACCGTTTGATTATATGTTTGTTCAATCATAAACTCTTGGGCCAGTGAGATAGCTCAGTGGCATAGCACTTGCCTGGCAAGTGCAAGGTCCCAAGTTTGATCCCGGGTACTGGAAAAAAAAAATCTTAATGATTACAGTTTGAAATGTCTATCTTTTTCAAATATGAACAATTTTGGCAGACTGACAAATAAAAGGTATTTCATTACCCCCTTGTGAAGGCTGAGTGTGTAGAAGAGCTGTGAGCCACTCTGACCCTCACTGCCTACCTGTTTTTTAGATGGGGTCTCCTCTATAAGCTCTGGTCATTTCCTTTTAGTGTTAGGATCACACAGAAAACTAAACCTAGCCTAATGGGTCCAGTTAGGAAAATTTTAAGAACTGATTTTACTTGACCTGGTTTGAGTCCATTCTGGACCAATTTGTGGTCCGGGTTAATGTACCATAGGTTGATTGACCCAGTCCAGGTCGCTTGCCCCCTCTGTGGTAGGTGGGTCAAGGTGGGTGGACATGATCTGTTAATCAAAGGGGTCCTGGCCCTCCAAGCAGTAGCCACTAGGTAGGGTGGAACACAACTGTGTCCCAGTACTCTTGAGAGGCTAAAGTAGGAGGGTGGAGCCCAGCTTGGGCAATTTAGGGAAACCCTGTTTTAGAATTAAAAAATTTAAAAAGGACTGAGGATGTAGCTCAGTGCAAAGGCCCTGGATTCAATCCTTAATATCCCCCCAATAAAAAGATTACATTTCCAAATAAAGTTAAATTCTGAGGTACTAGTAATTAGGCCTTTAATATACTTTTTTTTTTTTTTTTTTGGGAGGAAATATAGTTTAGCCCCTTATACTGAATGTGTAGGTAATTTGTAGTATTTCTTTCTTATTTTTTTCTTGGTTTGCTTTTTGAGACTAAGTCTTGCTTAGGCTGGTTTTGAACTCACTGTGTAGGCCAAGCTGGCCTCCTAGAACTTGCATCCTCCTGCCTTAGGCTCCACAGTGCTAGAATTACAGGCATGACCCACACCCCTGGCATTTTAAAAATTCTTTTAAGTAATCTATTGGTAAACATTTTCAAAACAATCTTGTGCATTTAAAAAAATTCTTTCAGTTAAGTTGGGAGAAGTAAGGTTGTGGGGCCAGAGGAGGTATACATGAAGATTCTTTTAGTTACTGCTACTTATTTCTGGAAGGTATCCGTTTGTCTACCACTAGATGTTTAAAGGCCTCACTCTTCACTGGCAGTTTATCAGGTTATGCCTCTCACCTGTTCCTTGCCAGTACTGGTGGTATCATTTCTGCTATTTTTTTTAAAAACAATTTTTTTTAAGTTCTGGAGATCTGTCACGGGCCTCACATGTTGAGCAAGTACTGTACCACTGAGCTACACTTTCAGCCCTTAATGTACCTTAGAAATATGTGGTAGTCTCACTCTCATATTTTATTATATAGAGAAAACTTTTTACATGAAAGTAGATCTTTAGGGGTGGAAAACATAGCTTAGTGGTGCAGCACCTGCCTGGTAAGAACAAGGTCTGAGTTCAGTTTCCAATACCAAGAGGAACATAGATTTTTAATCTTTTAATACTTCATTTATGTTTCTGATAACCTTACAGGAAAATTGGTATCATGTTTTCCTTTTTTTTCTTCGTCTCCCCCTTGTTCTATTCCTCTCCCCCTTCCTTCTCCACTGCCTTTTTTCCCCCTTTCCTTCTATTGGAGCCTGAACACAGGGCCTTGTACTTGCTCTGCCACTGAACTACATCCCTAGCTCCCCTCACTGCCCCCCATTATTTTAATTATTTAAAATTTTTTTATTGATTTGTTTTATTTGGTATAGGGTCTCACCCTGCAGTTGGATTCATAGTGATCGTCCTGGCTCAGCCTCACCAGTGCTGGGATTACAGCTGTGTATCACCATGCCTGGTTTCGGTGGCCAGCACGACATGTGGTACCAGGGATTGAACCTGGGTCCTTGCACTTGCCAGGCAGGTGCTTAGACCACCAAGCTGTCTCCCCACACCTCCGCCTCATTGTTTTTAGTGACAAGGTCTTGCAAAATTGCCCAAATTTAGAACCCTCCTGCCTCAGTGTTTCAAGCAGCTGGAATTACCAGCATGTACCATCATGCCTGGCTGACATTGAATTTCTTTGAGCATTCAAGAGGTTAGATGTCATCTCTGATGCTTCTAAGGCAGTTTTCTCTTATAAAATGCTAAGTGTGCCTGTTTCTATTGAATTTCTGTTTTTACTGATTTTTATTTATTTACCAATTGAAATGTATAGAAATATTTTTAAATGTAACAGTACAAGGTAAATACAAAAAGCATTAAGGGCGGGGGAGATGGCTCAGTGGAATAAGCACTTCCCTGGCAAGCGCAAGGGTCTGAGTTCAATCCCTGGTTCTGGAAAAAAAAAAAAAAAGCATTAAGTACAAAATTACACAGATACACCATTAGCATTGACTCAAAACATGCAGAAGCTATATTAATTTGACACTATTCTTACTACAAATTGACAAGGCTTACAATGACGAAAAAGGCAGTTCTCTAACAAGAATATTTCTTGTTATATATTTCACTGAAAAAGATACCCAACCTCCTAAGACAAAAACATGAAATTGAAGGGGAAAAATCAGTTCTGTAATTACTGAAAATTTCAAAACACCTTCTTCAGTATTTGACAGCTAAAGAAAGAAAAATCTGTAATGAAACAGTTAAATTAACAGCATGCCTCAAGTGGAGCATTATACTGTGTGCACAAACAGTGAGTACACCATCCTCTCAAAATTGTGAGAAATACCCAAATGGGCCATGTTACTAACTGTAATGAAGACCTTCACGTAGTTGAGGAACTAGAAATCCTGTGAAGTAACGTCTCACATTATGTTGGAGTGAAACCAGAAACTGACAGTGAAAACATACCTAGAATACACTAATTTTTTTTCTTGCTATTTACCTTTTATTTTTGTATTTTAATCATATATTAAATTTTTCATATAAAAGAAACCATACAGTGTTTTAAGTTTTTGTCTGACTTCACTTATTATGGTCTCAAGATACATCCATTTTCTACAAGTGCCTCAAGTTTATCCTTCATTATAGAAGAGCAGTATTCCTTGGTGTATAAATGCCACATTTTCTTTGTTAGTTCATCTGTTGATGGACATATAGGCTTGGAAACCCAAGACTTAGCTATTATTAATTGTGCTGCTATAATCATGGGTATGTATACTACGATGTCTTCAGCTCTTTTGGGAATGTATATAGAAGGGGAATAGCTGGATCATACGGACTTTCTATTATTTATTTTTTAATGTATTTAGTATGGAGTCTACAGGGTCTCACTACACAGATCAGACTTGTAGTGATCCTGTTGTTTTCAGCCTCCCAAACACTGGGATTACAGGTGCGTGCCACAATGCACAGTCTGCGTCACTGTCTCAGTGCGGGGGCGGAGCCGGTATGCATGCCAGGGATCAAACCCTGGTCCCTGCATCTGCCTAAGCAGGTGCTTTAATCCGCTGAGCTATCTGGCTGGCCCTTCTATTTTTAAGTTTCTCCATATTGATCTCCACAGTGATTGTATCAGTTTATACTGCCACCAACAAGAGAAGGATTCCTTTCTCCCCACAGCCTTCGCCAGCATTTGTTATTGATTGATTTCTTGGTGGTAGCCATTCTTCCTGGAGTGAGATGGAATCTTAATGTTATTTTAATTTGCATTTATCAGATGGCCAGTCATGATGAGTATTTTTTCATGTGTTTATTGACCAGTTTTCCTTATCTGAGAAGTGTCTATTTCAGATGCTCCCACCCTTTTTATTAGATCTTTAAATTTGGGTGTCTAATTGTTTGGAGTTCTTTGTATATTTTAGATGTTAGTCTTTTGTCTGAGTAATAGTTGGCAAAAATGTTTTCCCATTCTAGGAGTCTTTCAGTAGGTTTTTGGGCATTCTATACAGAGAATCATGTCATTTACAAATAATGATAACACTTTCCTTACCTATGCATGTCCTTTTTCTTTCTGTTGCTTAGTTGTTTTCTCTATTGTTTTGAAAACTGTTGAACCAAAGCAGTGATAGCAGACATCCTCTTGTTCCTGATTTTAGAGGGAAACAGCTGTTGGTTTGTTATAGATACTTTTTATCAGATTGAGGTAGAGACTTGTTTCTTAAGTTTTTTTTTTTATCATGAATAATGTTGGATTTTGTCAAGAATTTTTGCTGTATTTATTGAGATGATTATGTGATTTTTCATTGCTTATAGTTATGTGATAAATTGCATTTATTTTTACTAAGACTTTTATATATTAATGGTATTTGTTCTTTATTTTATATATTGGCAGATACTTTCTCCTGTTTGTAATTTTCTTTTTTCCTCCTTTTTTTTGTGATAGAGCAAAAGTATAATGCAAATATAAGGGCAAACCTAGGATTGTGAAGCTTTCACTGTTAGGAGGCAGCCCAGTTAGTGTAGTAGAAGGAATTAGAAAGGGAAATGGGAATGTTGGGTCTAAGTCTTTATTCTCTCACTGGCGTGTGAGAGGTAAGTCATTTTACCTCTCTGAGCTTGGCTGTCTTTATCTGAGTTTTGCCTTTTGTCTCTTGGTACGTCTGTTGAGCACATGGATTATGCCGTTAATTGTTCTTTGCTCTCAAAACACTAAAATGATGTCTTTTTCCTGCCGTAGGAGAAAAAGTAACATTTGCAAATTAGAGTACTATGCAAGTGGTCTTCTTAAAGACTATTTTCCACCTACTTAAAATGAACTGTTTTGGAACAGATAATTTTATTGATAGAAGGAAACTTGCATTAGATACAGAAGGTGGATGTTATAATAAAAATAATACATACGAGATACCTAAAGGTCTGCTAAGCTCTGTGCTAAGCCTTTATGTGGTTTTGGCTAATTTTTTCCTCTGCCTTGAATTTGGTATTGTTGTAATTCCTTGTTTTATAGATGAAGAAACAGGCAGAGGTAAGAGAGGTTAAGAAACTTGCCCAAGGACATGCAGTATGGGGTAGATTCAGACTCAGGCAAGATGACTCCAGATTCTGCAGTTCTAACCACATTTATAACAATATAAAGACAACAATGCTTGTATACTATATTTATTATACTGCATAGTAAATAAAAATATAATCAGAATGTACTAAAGTATGAAGATTTTTAAAGAGAAATTGTTTTAGTCCTTTAAGTTAATAATAGCTATCCATGAGGGGCATCATCAGTGTTTGGAGACACAGTAATGTAGCACACACTTGTAATCCCAGATGCACAGAGGCTAAGGCAAGAGGATCACTACTTTAAGCTCAGCCTGTATAATTTAGCAAGCTCTTGTCTCAAAATAAAAAATAATAAGGCATAGAGATGTAGCTTAATGATAGAGTGCCTGTGGGTTCAATCCATAATATATCTGCTCATCTCTTTTTTTACTGCTCATCTCTACAAAAAACAAAAAACAAAACAATAAAAAGAAAGTACAAACAAAAAACTTGAAAATTCAGGACATTGTATTTAGTGCTCTTGAAGTGATCATCTTTTATTGGTATTTATTTTTTTCCAGGTTTCTGTTGTTCACAACTCATTAGACTTTGAGCCAGAGATTTTCTTTGCTTTGGGATCTCCAATTGGTGTGTTTCTCACTATTCGAGGAGTTGATAGGATAGATGAGAACTATAGGTTCCCTACTTGTAAAGGATTCTTCAATATATATCATCCGGTGAGTGAACTAAATTGACTTTCTGTTTTGAAGATGAAGAACCTGTCCTTTTTATCTGACTAGTTTCTCAGATTCTTATTTCTTGGGAATTAATATTGATCCTGATTTTGTAAGGCTCAGCTCTCTTCCTAAGAGATATGGTTCCCTACTTTCCAGTAAACTTTTCTCTAGAAAGCTGTTGTTCAGAGAAGTAGTTCTGTTGCTTTCCTTGCAAAGAAATTTTACCACGAACTTGAAAATCCACAGATGCCAATATTTGAATAATGGGAAAAAGCCAAACTCTTTGATTTGCTGGTTATCTATTTTCTTACCCAACTAAAGCATATAACTGAAGCAGCTTTGCATCAGTTTCCATCTCTGTATTTACAGCTTGACCCAGTGGCATATAGATTAGAACCTATGATTGTTCCGGATTTGGACCTAAAAGCAGTTCTTATTCCACATCACAAGGGTAGAAAAAGACTTCATTTAGGTAAGAAATGAATATAAAACTTGTTTCCTTCTTGTCATTTTGTAATAGATAATTTATGAAATTTTAATACTTAATTCTTATAGAATTAATGTGCTTAAATGTTTACTATATTCAGAACTCTTATTTTTAGTAGGAATTTGGAGAAGCTATAAAGTTATGAATGAATTCTGTCTCTGATGGCATTGTAATTATCAAGTTAATTAGAAATGGAGAGTTGGTAATAAGGTGAATAGGATATAAAATTAGATTTTAATAGTTTGGTTATAAGTTGAAATTGGAAAGAAAAGTAGCCTTTTAATTAGTGATAAAATTCTCTTTTTTGGCGGAACTGGGGATTGAACTCTGGCCCTTGTACTTGCCAGGCAAGCCCTTATTCTATTGAGCCATCTCCCCAGCCCTGATCAAACTATTAAGAAATACATTTGATGGGAGTGTGGCACCAGAAAATAGATTTGATGTTGTCTAAATCAAGTGAGTTTTTTTTTTTTTGATAATTAGACATACTTTTCCTATTTTTATATATATATATAAAATATATATATATATAGGCACTGGCAGTGTAGCTCAGTGGTAGGGCATTTTTAGGCTCTGGATTTGATGCACCAGCACTACAGCCACACACACACACACACACACACACATCATTCAGCGCAGTGGATTGATAATTTCAAGTGTGGTTTGGATTTTAATTTTGTCTCTAATTCGCATATATAAGCTTATCCTTTAACTAAAAAGTGTGATCAGACTGGCTGTTTAAAGAGAAGGAAATAATACTTTTAGTTTGTTCTTTGTGATAGAGTCTTGCTGTGTAGTTCAGGTTCTCCTTGAACCCACTGTGGAGCCCAGGTTGACCTCGACCTCACAGTGGTCCGCCTGCCTCAGCCTCCCAAGTGCTGGGATTATAGGCATGTGCCACTATGCCCAGTTTATGTATTATAAGTACTTTTCAGTTTGTTCTGCTACAAAATATTTAACTCTTTGAAAGTTAAACTGAGAAATTTGAGGTCGGGAGTGTTAGTGTATATACCTGTGGTTCTAACAACTCTGGAGGCTGAGGTAGGAGGATCACAAGTTTATACACAGCTAGATCAAGGCAAGTTTGGGCAGCATAGCAAAACCTTGTCTCAGAAAACTTAAGTAGGGTGTGGTGGTACACGCATATAATCACGGTACTAGCCAGTACCTCATAGCTGGCTGTCTCAAAAAACAAACAAATTTTTAAAAACCCAAAAAACAAGCAAAAAGAAGACATTTGATAATCCAACGACCTTGACAAGGTAATAAGGTGAACCTTCTAAGTTGAAGGTTTAAATTGTCATTATATCAAAATCTTAAATTCTTAAAACCATTTCACTATTAAAACAGTGGTTTTGAGTTTTGTGTGCCCATTTCTTAAACGTTCATTGAAAAAGCATAGGAATATATTTGTTTTTATGATATTTGAGGTTTTTTTTTTTTTTTTTTTTTTTTGTGGCAGAACCAGGGATTGAACTCAGGCCCTTGTGCTTGCCAGGGAAGCGCTTTTCACTGAGCCATCTCCCTGGCCTATTTATTTATTTATTTATTTATTTATTTATTTATTTATTTATTTATGGTACCTAAGATCAAACTCAGGACCTTGCACTTGCCAGGCAGGTGCTTATGCCACTGAGCTATCTCCCCGACCGAGGTCTTTTTTTTGAGAGAGAATTTATAGGTTAAACTGGATCAGTCAGTTTTAAAAATAGAATAAAACACTCCATGCTATTTTACCATGTTGGAGGCTGTTGGTAGAGACACTCTTAAGTATTGAGTATTTGGAGGAAGGAGAGATCCTAGCCTGTCTGAGAAGAATGTTAACTTTTAATTTCTGTGATGTGGAATTTTATGAGTGATTGATTAATTTGGTATGTTGTCTTAATGTCTTTAGAGCTGAAGGAAAGTCTCTCCCGTATGGGATCTGATTTGAAGCAGGGCTTTATTAGCTCTCTGAAAAGTGCTTGGCAGACGCTGAATGAGTTTGCCCGGGCTCATACTTCTTCAACGCAGTTGCAAGAAGAATTGGAGAAAGTTGCCAATCAAATCAAAGAGGAAGAAGAAAAGCAAGTAGTTGAAGGTAAATTTGACATGTGAGGCATTTTCCAGTACAAGTGTTACATATGAACATAGCAATTGTAAATTACTTAATGATAATTTTCCTTTCTAGTCCTTTTTTGTGAAATTGTGTAAGTTCTTCCTATAAAGGAGAATCTTTAGATAGATTGTAATTTTCTTTTCCTTTTTAAATTTTTTTATTTTTGTATTTTAGGGAAGGGTCTACAAGGTGTTCTGGGTCTCACTACTAGATCAGACTCGTAGTGATTCTCCTGTTTACAGCCTCCCAAGAGCTGGGATTACAGGTGCGCGCCACCATGCCCAGTCTCAATTGCCCCCCTGGGGGCAGGGCCAGCATGATAGATTGTAATTTTATTTATTTTTTAGTTTTAGGTTTTTTTGCGGAACTGGGGATTGAACTCAGGCCCCAGTACTTGCCAGGCAAGTGCTTATTCCACTGAGCCATCTCCCCAGTAATTTTAGATACACTTTTTTTTTTTTTTTTTTGGCTGGCTCAGGATGCCTTCAGAGCAGGTTTAGTAAGGCTTGAGGATCTGGGGATCGAACCACAGCAACCTGAGCCTGACTGCTCTGTTTAAGCAGTCACTAAACAACTGAGCTAATGAGCAGGCCCCCAATTTTAGATACACTTTAAAATCTATGTAATCCTTCATTAACTGGTTTTTTTTTTTTTTTTCTTTCTGACAGTTACACAACTTTTTACTCTGCTATTTTTAAGTTTTGTTGTGATTCTTTCTTAGTGAAATATCGGAGTTGAGAATTAAGTTTATATTCAGGCAGGCATTTTAAAGATTTACTATAAAAAGTTACTGTTCTGATACTGTTTATCTGTGTCCTTGTAGACTTTATATGCCATGATGTTTTGACTTTCATGCTTTGTTTCCTTTCTTTCTACAATGCTCTCTCACCCCTTTTCTTTGTAACTTCTGTCAGCTGTTGGCTCTTTCTCCTCTCTCTCTCAGAGAACCAGTCCCTCTTCCCCTGTTCTTTGGAGGAATGGGGAGTGAGCCTGGTAGCTCCCTACTGGCTACGTGTGTCAAGCGATATTCTGATTGAGTCCAGAAAGTCAGCTAAAATCAATGGATAATGATTAAGTGATTGACTTTGCTATTGAAATGGTTTAAATTCTAGCAGAAAAGATTGTTGAAAGTCCAGATTTTTCCAAGGATGAGGACTTCTTAGGAAAGGTTGGGATGTTAAATGGAGGCCGCCGAATTGATTACGTTCTTCAAGAAAAGCCAATAGAGAGTTTTAATGAATATCTTTTCGCTCTTCAGAGTCATTTATGTTATTGGTGAGTATTCTTCACTTTCCTAATATTTGAGTGGGCTTTAGGTGTGAGTACATACAACATTCCATTTTTAATGATTCATCATTTGTTAGGACGTATTAATAATTTTAACTTCTATATATTTAAAAAGCATTATTTTTCCCTAAGGGTTTTTTTTTTTTTTTTTTTTTTTAATTCAAACTAAAGAAAGGGCATTTGTTTGCAATATGCATTTCTGATTTGTCATAATCTTTGTAAATCTGCATATAATTTAAAGTATCCACAAGATGGCAGTGTGTCATCTGCCTTTGACCAAGACTGCTTTTGTAGTTATGTCTTTCACAGTGGGAGTGGCAGAGACTTTGAAAAGGCATTCTTCTCTGTGTCTTTGTCACTAAGAACTGCAACACTACTTTGTTTATTGATCTGTATTTGTGCGGTGTATAAGAACAGCTCTGAGATCATAGTGCTCTGCCATTGTTTCTATTTTTTTAGTTTTTTTTAAAGACAGGATCTTGCCATGTAGTTCAGGCTGGGCTTGAACTCACTATGAAACCGGGCTGGCCTCAAACTCATGGCAATCCTCCTGCTTTAGCCTTCTGAGGGCAGGGCTGAGATTACAGGTGTGTCCCCCCCTATACTTAGCCTGTTCGCAGAGTTGAATAGAACAACAAAGTTGCATTTACTATCTTTGTACATAGAGGTTAGACATTTGTACTAAATGTCTTTTAAATAAATGTGCATTTTTTTGACAGGGAATCTGAAGATACTGCCTTACTACTACTTAAAGAAATTTATCGAACAATGAACATTAGTCCAGAGCAACCCCAGCATTGATCAGACTTCTCTTGTGTGAGTTTATTCTTGTCATAAGTATAAATACTCAGGGTTTGCATTCTGAAGTCTTTTGTACGGAGTTGATGTTGACTACAGTTTTCTGTTTTCTCTGAGGTATTTTTCTTAGTTGATGTTTAAATTCAGAAAAGAGACCAAAAGAGATGGAACTGCTTTGCAATGTGTATTTCTGACTTATTACCTTGTTTTGGAAATATTGTTGAATTTGAATTTCTTCATTTTAGTTTTTTTTCAGAATAGGTATTCCTAGGAATACCAGTTAGGAATTCATTTAGCTGTGGATCCTAGAACCTACTGCATAACACCTTAAACAAATAGAGGTTCATTTTCCTTCTGCAACAGGAAAGGGTTTCTCTGTTGAGTAATGCCCCTGAACACCCAGGCTGCTGGCATCTTTCTGTCTCCGTGTTGGCTCTTGCTGTTTCATGGTTACAAAATTCTTCTGTAATTCCATATATCATGACTGTATTCAGAGCATGAAGAAGGTAGGAGAAAGGGCAGTATTTATTATGCATATTCCTTTAAATTAGAAAAAGCAAAAGCTTGTCCAAAAGTTATCAGTGAGGCCTGTATAGAGGATTGTACAAATGATTGTAAAGGTGATACTGTTAGTGTAGCCAGTCCTCCTGGGGAGAAGGCATAGAGAAGGAGGTGAAGTCTGTGATGCAGATTGGCCATCATGCTGCCTAGTCATATTCTCCCCAGAGATACTAGATAGCTGTTTTCCTTACTCCTTAATGTTTTATTTTTTAAATATGTAATTTTTAGATTTTAAAGCCTTTGAAAGAGTGCAGTTATACAAAGTCTTAAACTCTAAATTGTAAAATAAAAGTCTAGCACGTTTTGGTTTTCTTATGGTTAATGGTAAATGGTTAATGATAAGTAAAGACTCCCTTCAACATGTACCTTCTCATTTTAGAGGAGTTAACCACTGGGCTTCCCTTAGGGTAACTTTTCAAAGCACATTCAAGCAAATGGTCATAGCGAGGGCATCACTGGTGATCTTGACTGAAGCTGTTTTGATGTTGTAGCAGGGGTCAAAGTGGCTGAGGGGAAGTGAATGATCACCTGGGAAGGAGGTTTGAGTGAAGGATAGTAGAAGTAAGGTCATGGGGGACCGTGATGTTAAGGTGTGTTTCAGTGGGAATGATTCACTGTTGAGGGTAATGTTGGAGGAAATGCTTAAAGTGGGGCTTGAGACATGAAGCCAGGGTAAAGCGGAGAGTTGAACCAGAGGGAAAAGTCGGGGTGCATCTTCTCTCATTTTGGAGGAGGGCAGAGGGTATGAATACAGATTCATAGTTTTCTTTCTGGAGTGTGTAAGGAAGTCATCAGATGAGAGTAGGAGGTCATGTGGGGCACGTGGAGAGAGAGGAGCCAAGTAATGGAAAGGGGATTTACCAGCCAAGTGTAATAGGAGTACATTGCAGGCTTGAATAGCCATGTGACGTTCTGATAGTAACTTTGAAGTGAGTACAGTTGGCATGGTGCCTGATCTTTCTCTGGCCATATTCTTACTTGAGTGAACTTCAGAGTAAATAGATACTTGGATTTACCAGACTGGGATTTTTCCAGGTGAGGCAGGAAGAAAAGGCTAGAGTGGTAGAGGAGCTGAGGGATCCAAAAGGTGAGGGTGGGAGGCTTTGGTTAGAAAATGTTGTATGTGGTGTGGGGTTACTAAGGCTGTTTAGCTCATGGTCCTGTGTTGAGGTTGGTGTGTGCTGTTGTACTCTGAAACAAATGCTCTGGATACTTGAAAGCAATTTTTAAAAATAATCTTAAAATAATAGTGCTTCGTTCCAGCCTCATAGGAAATACTACAGAAGAGAATTAAACAGTAAAAATCACTCATAATCTTACTAACCAAACATGTTAGAAGTTAATCTTTTCACATTATTTTCCAAATCTATACATTTAAAAATTGATTGGTACTGGTGATTCAACCCAGGGCCTTCACAGTAAGCTATGACTCCAGCCCTTTTTTGTCTTCTATTTTGTCATAGGGTTTTGTTAAATCACTAAATTGCTCAAGCTGGGCTTGAATTGTTATCCTCCTGCTTTAGACTTCCACAATGCTGGGATTATAGGCACGTACCAACACACCCAGCTTGTTTACTATATTTTCCCATGTGCGTCTGCAGTATGTGAGTGGGGGATATGAACAGATCTTGTTTGTTTTTATGAATGGGTTATGCATACACTTGGTTCAATATTTTAAAGTGGTAGAGTGAAGGCTAGTACTTCTATACCTCTTCCTTAGCTTCCCTGCTCACAGGTAATGGATGATCCAAGTTTTGTGTATGCTTCTAGACATGTTTACACACACACACACACACACACACACACACACACTTCATTTCTAAAAGATAAGTGATATAAAATTTTTTGAATTATTTTTACCTGTGTGTCTTGGAGATTGTTTCATATCCATCCACCCGCCCATTCATGAGTCCATGAGTCCATGCTTCCATGCGTCCACTCATCTATCCATGCAGTATGCTTTTGAGTGCCTAAGTAGCAGATACTGTTCTTGCTATTAGGGTTTACAGTACTGGACCAAAAGTGTCTTCCATCATGGGTCTGCCTTTTTCTTGGGAAGATAGACAGCAAAAAAACTGTTGATGTGAGGAGCACCTTCTCTGGTAGAGTATCACTTGAGCAAGTGAGCCAGGTAGAGAGAATCCATTGATTGTTGTACTCTTAATTTGTTTAAATAATCTATTGATGAAAATTAAGATTATTTGAATCTTGTATTAGTACCAATAATACTTCCATTACATTATTAGAATTATTGGTACATTATTAGGACAAACAGTTGCATTACATTGCATTTTATAGTTTTACTGTTTATCCCCATTGTTTAGTATTAGGTGATTTTACAGATTTTCATTATCATAGCATAATTCTGATGTGTACTTTTGCGTACTTCTTGCAATTCTCGATAAATTCTTAGAGGTAGCATTTTTAGATCTAAGAATATTGCACTTACTGGTTTTTGAGATGGCCTCATTATGTCATCTAGGCTGGCCTTGAACTAATGATCTTGCCTCAGTCTCCCCAGTGCATGTGCCACTGTGCCTGGGAGAACTTTTATTATATACTTTGAAAGATTTTTTTGATCCATACTTATGCATTCCAGAAAAGTTGTTGAATTTTTATGTCATCATTGTGTAAGTGCCTGTTTTTCTGTACCCTAGCTTCCACTGGCTACCACTACTGTACTTTTATTTTTTTATTTTATTTTATTTTATTTTTTTTTACTACTGTACTTTTAAATGTTGCGTACTTTTAAATGTTGCCTATTTGGTAGTAAAAAATTCCTGGATGTTTCTTGATAGCTTCTATCAACTTATCTATTCTATTTCATTTCAAGTTGTATATTTTTCACATTTTAGCCTAAGCTTGCAGTGGTTTTACTGTCAGCTGTTGGCTGGAGGTTGAGTTTCAGAGAACAAGCATTGCTTCCTCTGAACACTGGAGGGCACTACCCACTTGAGTCTGCTTAAGCTCATGTCTCTGCTGGATGTTCTTGGACTGTGCTGGGAATGTGAACTCAGACCACAAAATGTACAGGCCGAGTGGGCTGTGTGTTCCATTCAGTTGTCATGAATTTTTTTCTCTCTTTTCATTACCAACAAAGAGCTGTACAGGTTTCTTCCTCATCCTTTCTGGATGTAGGGGTTTTCCCTTACCCCTCAATAAACCTGCAGCCATTTCGACATCCTCGCTTCTTTGAGGATGGTCTTTGACTCTCTATGTGATCCCTTTTCTGGGCATCTTTCTTTACATGGAATATAAAAACAGTGGCTTGTGCTGTCATGTTTTAATAATTTTGGTTTTGTACTTTTTCATGTTTTGGCAATTATATCAAATTAATTTTGAAATAAGTTCCTGTGACTATCCCCCTCCCCCCCCCAAAAAAAAAAAAAAACAGTGGCAGACCTATGGGTTTGATGTTACCTAATTTTGATGTTACATAGTATGAAAAACTCAGGATCTTTTTATTTTACATGTGATTTAGTTTTCTGTAATAGTTTTGTTTTCCCTATACTTAATCTTGAAAATTTTGGTTAGAATATAAGCTTCTTCTTTTTTTTTTTTTAGTTTATTATTTTTTTATTTTATCAAGAAGCAAATATCAATAAGACAGTTTCAAAACTGATTAATAGGACAGTTTCAATAATTAATACATTGTGCATTGTTATCTTCTTAGTGGTTATCCGTAGTATAAGATGCAGACAGGATATCCTGTCCAAACACTATTAGTATAAATCTTTCTTCTCATTGAATTAAGTGAAAGTAGCTGTATATCGATCCTAACTATTCTGTATATACAGATACAAAATGGTCTTTCCTTTGTATCCCCTGAGAATATAAGCTTCTAATATAATACTAATACAAAATAATTAAAGATGTGATTGGTTCATTCTTAGATGAGTCTGGCTGAATTGTACTCTTAGGCTTTTTGAATTATTTTTTAAAAATTAGTCTGGCAGATAATTAATTTAAAATTTTATCTTTTATTTCCCATACTTGCTTTGTTACAGAGATTATCGGGTTCTTTAATCTCACTGAATGAATCCTGGTACATTCTCATCCCAGAAAGTTTTCTGCTCACATGGTGCAGTAAGGTTGAACACTTTACTGAAATAGTACTGTATTATTATATTACCTCTGTAAGTTTATGAAGTTTACTGTGATTTTTTTTTTTTCTTTTTAAGACTTGGCTTCACAGAAAGTGCTGGTATGAATTACATCAGTGGAAGAATCCTCAGAGGATGTTCCCAGTTTGCTCTTGTGGTGGATGACAAGAAAGTAATTCATCAACAGTTGCCAGATACAGGGAATCATTTAAAGGAAAAAACACAGCAAAAGACGATTAAAAAATCAGTACCATGTTTGGACAGTGTCAATGAGAAGATACAATTATAAAAATAATGCTATGAAAATTCTTCAGATTTGGTTTGGTTGTGTAGTTGTCAAAGTTAAGTTTGACCTCAATGAAGAAAATACCTGTAGCATGCAACAGTTGCTTCTGTTTCTTAAGAACTCTTGTCAGTGGACTATTCAACTTTTTTTTAAATTAATGCAGTGTGTTCTTATTCCTGTATAGATTTCTAGAGAAGCTATTATAATTTTTTGAAACTTGCATTGTACTTTAAATGTGAATTATAGTGCTGAGCTCCCTTGATGTGGTCATTTCTGTTTGTGAAGAGGAAGGAGCTAAGATCACTTAAGTTCCAAGCTGCATCTGAGGTTTTATAAAGCCTTAGCACCGCTGCTGAGAGCCCAGATGTGGAGGGAGGTGATGTGCTCCTTCCTTTCCAGGATCCCATGAAGAGCTCTCCTAGCATGTCCACCTCCACCAGGAGAAGGAGCACTTTATAGGTTTTATTTTGTTACCTAACGTGGTTGTGCAGTTGGCTTGTTGCTGATGATCCAGTTAATGCGAGAACCAAAATAGAGATTTTGTTTTTGGTTTGCATTAATTTCATTTATACCAAAGTGCTTGAAAGTAGGAAGTGTACTTTTTCTAGACTATAAAGCTCCTTCATGAAAAGACTGCTCTGTAGTATTTCACTTTGTTTTACTATAAATTCAAATCTCAATATTTTCCTAATACTACATGGGAATTCTGATTTTCTTTTGTTACATAGCAGAAACATTTTACATTGTTTATATAGTTCTCATGAAACATGGAATTTTTTGAAAGCAACATACTATATATATATTCATTTCTTGTGTATATATTCTAGTTTGTGTGAATAAAATAGTAAATCAATGCATTTGTGAAGTAACAAACTTCTGTATTCCTCATGTCTTCCTTGAAAGTATTTCTGTGAATTAAGTGTTCATTCCCCTTTCATTGTGAGTAGCTGCCTTGTAGTTCGCATTTGCTACTAATAGTAGCACATGAAGATTTTAGAGCCGCAGTTGATCCCAGGTAACATATATTTGAACCACCTCATTTTGTGGCTAGGGACACATTACCAAAGGCCTTTTCCAGACTGGTAAATAGTAGATTGGGCCTGGAAGATGATTTTCTTGACTCTTTTGGTCTTCATTATAGCAGAACAACTATTTTTTACTTCATTTCTCCCATGCTAATGAAATGATAAAAAATGATGGTTACTATGTATATTTTAATAAACTCTAGTTTGATTTTTCAACTCACAGTGAGTTTTGTTTGTGCAATTCTGCCTGTGTCTTCTGAGTAAGGGGCAGTGGAGAAGGGAGACTTGGACCAATGTTCATGAAGAAATATATCGCAGCTGAATGATTGGATTCCTGCCATTTCATTTTAATAATTGAGTAAAAATAAAATAGAACTTTTTGGTGACTGCCTGTGAATATATTAATCTATCACCATTGAGTTCTTTTTTTTTCTTGCATTATTAGGGAGTGAATCCAGGCTACACACCCAACCCTTTTTATTTTTTATTATGAGTAGGATCTTGCTAAGTTGCCCAGACTATCCTCAAACTTGGAGTTCTATCTCAGCTTTCTGAATATCTGGGCAACTTAAGGAAACACCAGTTTAGGGAGACCTTGTTTCAGAATTAGTAGGCCTGGGGATGTATCTTGGTGCAGAGGCTGTGGGTTCTATTTTCTGTGTTGCAAAATGATGACAAACCAACCAAATGCTCTCCCAGTATGTCCCCTGGGGGCATAGCCTATATTGATACCCTGTTCATTGCTGTCACTCCCACCACGCCTAGCTGTCTTGCCACAGAGTAAGTCACTTGCTAAGTATTTGTTGAATAAGGGAGTTTAAAAAGTTAAAACCACAATGCCACTGGGCTGGGGATATAGTTCAGCAGTATAGTGTTTGCCTGAGTTCAATTCCCAGCAATCCTCCTCCCGCAAAACAAAACAAAACAAAACAAAACAAAACAAAACAAAACAACACCTAAAATTGTTTCTAAAAGTTAAAACCATTGTTTAATACTTGGAAGAAACCTTGGAGAACCATGTAGATTCTAACCATTGTAAATTGGTGGTTTACCAATTTTTAAAAAGCATCAGAACCCTTTCTCAAATGCAGGTATTTACAAATTTCAGAAATTTGAGCCCATAAATGAGAGTGCAGCTACTGAGTAAAGCTTGACTTTCTCTTTACCCTGGAGTAGTTCATCTCCTGGAAATCCTCAGCCACAGTCTCTAATCTGGATTAATCCCCTCATCTTCCCTAGTGAGAAAACTCAAGAGTAGTTGTTCTGGAAGTATTTTCATGTGTAGAATTTGTGACAAAAAAATTAAAATCATCTTCTGATTCTTTTACATCTCAGGCCTGCCCAGTTATGCTAAGAGGTGTACAGTAATAAGACATGCCTTTCCAAGTCCGCCAGACACAGTTGCTGCTTCAATCCAGCCAGATATTTGTGATGATTAAAACCAGAATATGACTAAAAAATGGGAAACAACACTGATCAGTTTAGTAATTTTTGAGGTACGTATGTTACTTGAAAAGTGTGATTCACATGGACTGTAATGAAAACTAGAAAATGGATGTACATTACTAACTGGCAGGGTGATCATATATTTGAAATTGTAAAGTATTCATTAGAAGAGTACTGAAGATTAGGACCTTCCAGAAAAGCCAGGAGTGGTTGGTGTTTGCAGTCCTATGACCATTTCAGGCCTCTGCCCTAGTCTTGTGCCTTAGTGTTTGCCAAGCGCTTATCTGTAGAAATTTGGTTGCCCTTATAAATTTTGCCACTTGAGAGGAAAGTGAATTGAACTGCAGACTGAGTGGCTTTATTCTAAGTTACGGTTTTCCTTGTTAAGTTAGCCTTCTGACTGAGAATGAGTCCCTCAGATACCAAGTTTGCTAATGTGTTCTTGCTGTTGGCTACCTCCCTGCAGTACATAGGATGGGTTTTCGGCTGACTTGTGTCCTCTGTGTCTGTGGTACTTTCAGCACTAGGTTATCATTCATGGCTTGGTATTTTGTCTTGTGTATTGAGCTTACCCAAAACTTCATGGCTTAGTAAAGACATCTGCTATCACCTGCCCTTATTTGTTGCAAGTTCTGCCTTTTAGCTATGAATCTTTGTTCATGCTTTTTCCTAACTTCTCAGCAAAGTGTTTTTATTATATTTGTTTTTGTCATTTTTCTCTATTGTGAAAATCTTTTAAGTTCTTAGAGGAAAATACATCTAGTGGTGCCCAGCATGTGGTAAGCACTTAACACATTAGTTACCTATTGCTGTTACTTTTTTGTTGTCACTTTTCTTTTGCTATGAGCATTCAGGTGCTTGGACGACCTACATCTTCATTGCCAGGTCACTGTCACTTCCTGTCCCTCTGGGTGGTGCTTTGGCAAAGTTTTTGATAGTTGAATGCTGCCAGAGGGAGGTGTATTCTCTTCAGAGGTCTGTGAGGAATGTGGGACTGAAGGTCTGTAGGTGTGTGTAGCGTGCAAGCCTGGGGAGGTACAGTTAGGAGAAGGAGTTGGACCCAGGTGGAGTGGTTGGGAAGAGGTGAGCAGTGATGATGGTTATTTGCCTGTCTTGCTGCAGGTTGATGGGGTTCATACACAGTACCTGTGGAGAGTATCAGTGTGCGTAGTTCTCTACACTGATTTTGAGACAAATATCAAGAAAGTACTCATTTTCCTAAGCTCCTCTAATACTTTTTTTCATTCATATCTTTTCATTATGGTCACCATCTTTAGTTATCTGAGAAATTATATATGATTTCATTTTTTCTAGAGCTTTATTCATATGCTTTGTTATTCTGCTGTTACCACTTTTATGTATTCCAGAAGAGTGGGTTTTGAATAGTTCTACCTCATTGCCTCCTGGGATTGCCTTTGATGAGCTTGAAGTCTGGGATTGCATCTTGCTTAGGTGTCTTATCATTTTCTATTTTGTTTTTGTTTAATTTCTGAGTTGATGTTTGTGATTTGCTTATGGCTGGTAGCTTTGTTGCTATTCTTTAGAGCCCTTTGGAAATGACTACTTCTCAGAGATGTCTTTCAGGTATAGCTGTGTTTTGTGTTTTGAGTCTGTTGCAAGATCCTACCTCTTCAATTTATTAGGGGTGAGAAGTTGCTGCCCATTTGGCCTAGCCTGTCATTTTTGGCACTGGCCTGTAGTATTGTTTATGACCTTTAGGCAATCTCAGTCTTGGCGTACCAGGAAGAACAACTGATTAGAACAATTGTAGTCAGTGTTTGCAAGGGAATAGATTTAATACAGGACACAATTACAAGGTTATTTTATAATATTTATTCAGAAAGTTAAATGCAGAGAAGTGCAAGATATCTGTCCACATGCTAGAGACACAAAGAATCCAGCTGACTGCCTGGATCCCGTGGCAGTGTCCTGCATGAGTCCATCTGAAGACCTAGAGCCCATGGCTATGTCCTCCATGAGTCCAGCTAGAGGCTTAGAGTCCACAGCATTTTCTCACAGAAGTCTATATCAAAGATCTGCCTTGGAAAGGCCTGCAGGTCAGTTTTGGAAGCTAGAGTGTCTTCACCAACATGGTGAAGGATCTTTACCAGCTGGCTGAGGGATCAGTTCTGGTGCCAGGAAGTGATGCTCCAGGTAAGGACCAGAGTTCCCTCCCAAAAACAGCAGCTGTTCTCAGTGAAAGCGATGACCTGAGTTCCTTTGATGATGAGGACAGCTAAGTTCATATCTGGAAAATCAGCATGGCAGGCTTGTCCAGCAGCAGCGTATCATCTTTGCCTCCAGTTCTCTATTCTGTTGACAGCAATCCTCAGGTGGATCTTCCACGCCCAAAACTATGCTGACCCAATTCAGTTAAAACCAAGTTGACCTTTAGTTAATCGACAATAGTTGCATCATTTGGCTAATGTAATACAATCAGCAATAATGATAGCATCAAACAGCCTAGAAAGTGACAACCTGTAGTTAACTATTTACCACTTTTAACCGTATGAACTAGATTTGTGGTTGTATAAAATCTAAAACCAGAAAATCACATACTGTGAGTATGCCCTCGGTATGGTGATTATACCTTCATGGAAGAAAAGTTAAAAGGGATTGGGGGGAAAATAGAGTTTATAGAAGCAAAGATGTAGGACAAAAGAAGATTATACAAACTTTGGGAAACTGTTGAAGACCAGAAAGAGAAAAGGAAGAAAGAACAGAGCAACAACAATAAAAAACTACACTGTTGGGGACTACAAATTATAAATTGAGTGTAGAGGATGTCGAAGGCTGTCCTTGTCCTGCCCTTTGAGCCAGACTGCAATGAAGAAACCTTCTCTGCAATGAGGAAACGCCCACTTACTTCAGGTCACAGCTGAAGCCTGATGGCTGGTGATGCTGTGGTACTCACAGGGCAAGATAAGACCTGCTGAGGATGGCGAGGATCTTACAGCAATATAGTAGCCATAGTAAAGTAAACTTTTCTTCTGGGGAAACTGCAGCTTCCGTATTGTCCCTTATTCTTGCGAGAATGCTTTGTCCCCTCTTGTACAAGCCCAGCCTGCCTCACCACTTACCTAGCACCTCCAGCTGCAATCCCTTCACGATTTCCCTCTGTGAATGTGATCTATAAATACCGAGGTTCTGCTTGTCTCGTGGCCTCTTGTTCCTCATGCTCTAGCCCTGAATGTGTGCTTGAGCTCCTGCTCAGCCAGTCCCCATACTCTGAGGGAGGCACACAGAAAGTCATTTTGTCTTTTATCTTGAAGCCTGGCCTCCAACAGATAAGGCTCCAGCTGCAATTGTAATGTTTTTGTCTTCTGTATTGACGCCCTTGAGGGCCTAGCCCTGTCTGACTGCCTATAATATTTCTACTTAACTTTACTGACTATAATAAAGCCACAAAAGCCATTCATTTGGAGAGACCAACTTACCACTTTAAATGATTTCCCCAAAATACTGGGTGATATTAATTGGCTCTGTCGTAGTTAGGGATTCCTATATACCAACTGACACACCTGTATAATATTCTTCAGGGTGATCCTGATTTGTCTTCTCATACGTTAACCCTGAAAGTTGAGGAATGGGACAAGTGAAACAAGTTATTAAACAATATTAACTAGATTGTATAGATCCACAATTTTCCAATTGAATCCACAATTCAGCTGTTTGTTTTTCCTACTGCCTAAAACCTACTGGACTTATTGGACAGTTGACTGCTACATTAAAAATTTTAGAAAGGCTCTTTTTGAGTCATGAAGGCCATAAAAACATCACACCTTATACTTAAACTTTCATTTTCTCTTATCATGGGTAGGGAGAATTACCAGGTTATGATCCTAATATTATCAGGACCCCCATTCCTCAAAGGGAACTATAAACCTTGCTTCCACTGTAATGTGCACTAGCTGATTTTATAGAGAAATGCTTGAATTTTGGCCTGCTGACAAGCTCTTACACTTTTATTTATTTATTTTGCTCTTACACTTTTATTTTTTTTTTCCTTACACTTTTAAACTAGTCCTCTTTTTATCCTTTCTAAGGTTGTTCAGCCTGATCTCATGTCACAGGTATGTACTATGTTTATTGGTGGCTCTGGCTGCACTCTTAAGCTAACAAGGGAAAGGTTTTCCTCCACCCCAAATGCAGAATTAGGTGCTATCTTTACTTTTATTTTTTATTTTTGTATTTTTAGGGAAGGGCCTGCAGGGTGTTCAGGGTCTCACTACTAGATCAGAGTGGTAGTGATTCTCCTGTTTATAACCTCCCAAGAGCTGGGATTACACTGTGTGCCACCACGCCCAGTCTCGATCATGGTCTCAGAATGCCCCACGGGGGGCCGGCACGGTAGGACCTGGGATCAAACCTCCACCCCCTGTAGATGCTGTGCTGTCTTACTGGCTTTAAAAACATTCCCCCAAGAATTGTAAATACAGTTTTAGATTCTCAATATCCTATGAATTCTTTCCAAAACATTGAAACTGCTCATGTCAAGCCTACTACTGTGCCCCATCTGTTTCTGATCTTTATACAATAACAGATTAATACAAGCACACTCCATTCCTCTCTTTAGCACTCATCTCTGCTTTCTGTCTGGACCCTCTGGACTTATTTCTGAAGGAAATGAAGCAGCTGATGCTCCGGTAATGTTCTCCCCTTTGAGTGGGGCCTACCTATCTTTCTTATAATCTTTTACATCAAAACTGGTGAGCCCTTTGCAAAGGTTTTGCTTTAACTAAGGTCCAAGCTCAACAGACTACTCAACAGCCACTCCCTTTTGCTCTCTGCCCTTTGCTGCTGCCATGAAGGGTTGCTCTTGCCATCTGCCCCTCTGCCTTGGAGCCAACTGAGTATGGACTGAAACCTCTGTTGACTAAAAATTTTGAAAGACCTGTCTTATAAAGATACACAGGGCAGAAAAGGGGACAGAGAAAACCCTGGAGTTCCCGCTGTCACTTCTATGTCTGTTCCAACTCCCATCTATCAGACTAGCAGTGGACAGTACATTGTCCCAAATGGAGCTTTACAGTTGGCCAGTCCAGGAACAGAGAGTATACAGAGACTTCAGACGTTAACTGGGACCAATTCCGGCAGTACTCAGCAACGTACAATTCTCCAGTGTGCACAGACCTCTGATGGACAGCAAATACTGGGCCCAGCAACCAACTGGTTGTACAAACTGCATCACGAGATAACGCAAACATATCAGATCCATACCATACCTTCAGCTACTTCACTGCAACCGACTGTAATGATGACATCTCTGGTGACTCTATCATCTCAGACAGCCAAGACAGAAGACCCCCAACTGAAGAGAGAAATACAGTTGATGAAAAATAGAGAAGCTGCCCAAGAATGTCGCAGAAAGGAAAGAATATGTGAAATGCCTGGAAAATCGAGTTGCAGTCCTGGAAAGTCAAAATAAAACTCTAATAGAAGAGTTAAAAACTTTGAAGGATCTTTATTCTCATAAAAGTGTTTGATTGTTTAAAAAGAGTATTTTTGTGGACTTGTCTAAAAAATTAGATTTTTTGTAGTGGAGTTTTATAAATTAAAAGGTCAAAAGTGAAGCTTCATTTCTATGTATGCTTTTGCAATGCAAAGATAAATGCCTTATCCATGAGATTCGGTGACAGGATACCATGGACAGTGACCTCAAGGGAGGTACTGGCACAACTGGAAACGTACAAATTAAACAGAACAAGAAAGAAATGAGCTTTCAGCAATTTAAACATTCTAGCTGGTTCTTAGTCTAAAAATGAAAGGTCATCAATCCAAATTCAGTACATAGAAACTTCAAAAATAAATCAGTTTACCCCATAGGTTTGCATTTGTTTATTTAGATTTACCCTTTTCAGGTGTGTGTGTATGTGTGTGTGTGTGTTGTGTGTGTGTTGTGTGTTTCTACCGATAAATTCTAAATTCTAAATTAAAAGAACATACAATATGAAATATATAAATTGTATGTTCTGATTATGTATATTTGTTTTAATGTCAGATCTTCTAAAGGTTTTTGTAAGTTTGGTGGACTTCAGATGATTTTTTTGAGACTGGGTTAACTGTTTTTGAGGTTTTGTCCTAAAAGGCATCTAAGGTACACAAATGGAATGTGGTGATTTTGTAACTTTTTTTAAAAATCAGAATGAAATGCTTAAAAGTTTAATACTTTTAAATAGTTTGGTTTTAGCTTACTCTGGTATGGGTAATTTTTTAAAAAAAATATAAATTGGTTTTTTGATTGTGTATCCTATGTGCAGTTTAATATCCATTACTTATTCTGTTATGTTTTAATAGAATGAAATATTTATAGGCCCTTCAAATATTTTTTTAAAAACCTTCTCAAGATTGCATACCAAAGGATTTCCAAGAGCATTTTATAATCAATTTCATGTAAAGTTTATCAAGTTCTAAAATAGTAGTATGGGTAGTGAAATTTTCAGATTAGCTAAAATTTGAATTGTACATTTTATATGCAGTTTACCTAAAGTTCAGAATTCTGTCAGTACACCAGTGTTTAGCCCCTGTATTCTAATTTGTATACACTTTGAAATTGTACTGTGAAATTGTTGTGTGCTTCTTATGTTTCCTGTTGTTGTCTATGAAATTAATGAACATTTGATAAAAAAAAAAATTACTCAACAGCGTTCTTCATGTCAGAGGGTAGTGAGCACTTGCTCACCATAGGGGAGTCAATCTCCATAATCTGGGGCCTTACCAGATTTGGCAAGTGGGTGTTACTCATATCCCTTGCTTTGGCTTTGTTTTATGTACATGTTTTTCTGTTGATACTTATTCAGGAATGCTTCATGCTAGTGCACAATGTGGTGAAACTGCCTCTCATATTATATTCCTTTGCCTTAGTTGTTTGGCGCATTTCAGTATTCCTAAACAGATTAAAAATTTTTTTGGTATCAAGAATCATACTCATGACCTTGTGCTTGCCCTGGCCCAACAGATTATTATGGACAATGGCCTAGTTCACTTCTCATTTTCAAATCTTTTATAAGCAATGAAATGTTTCACATATAACTGAACCCCCTTCTGTATTCTTGTCCAACTCCATGTCACGCTACAGAACCAATATAATTTATTGGTTCATGCGGTTTCCTATCTGTGTGGATGCCCACCTCCTCTGTCTAATCCCTAAAACACATGTCAAGCCCACTACTTGTATGGCTCCACCTGTGTCCTAATCCCCTTGATTTTATGTTTGGGAAATTACTGTTTTGCCCCTTTGTCATGTCATGAAACACTTGCATGCTGAATATCAGAAAGTAAATTGAAAATTACATAATGGCCCACTGGCCATGAGACCAAACTGGGAAAACTAACCGTTGTTAGGGGACTGTCTTAATTACTTTTCTTTTATTGCTAGGACAACATATTCAACAACCAAATTAAAGAGAGACAGATTTATTTAACTCACATTTAGGAGAGGTTTCAGTCTATCATCAGCTGGCTTCAAGGCAGGGTGGCATAGCAGAGGGGCAACAGTCCATGGCAGTGGGAGATGCACAACTAACTGGGACAAAAGGTCAGAGCAAGCCTCTTTTCCTCATTTTTATGCAGGCTACCCACCCTAGGGTGGGTCCCCTACATCCTAGAGTGTAGGCAACCACCCTATGGCAGGTCCTCTACACCCTAGGACGTGGAACTGCTGAATCACTTAGTTAAGCTTCTAAATTTCTTAAGTTGATGCAACAAAGGAACCATTACAGGGACTAAGAGGCTTTTTTTTTTTTTTTTTTTTTTTTTGGAATCGGGGACTGAACTCAGAACCTTGACCTTGCCAGGGAAGCGCTTATTCTACTGAGCCATCTCCCCAGCCCCATCTTCTTGTTAAACACAACCACACGCTTTCTGCATTTTACGAGGACCTCTTAACATTTCCCTCCAATTTTTCACATCCCATGTCTATAATAATGATTCCGTAATCTGGGAGGAAGGCACTTTATCTATACTTTGACCTTTCTTGGATAGTGGCCTACTACAGAGGTTGGTACTGAGGACTGATCAGACCCTTGGTTGTCTGCTCAGGATGGGTATGGTGAGGGATGAATAAAGACAAAGAGAAATTTGCAGGTTCAGGGGGACCAGGAGGTCAGTGCCTCAAGTTGGGCAAAGATGAAGACCTCTTTTGCTGGCCCACTTTTATTTGCTCAGGAGAAGCACAGGAGGAAGGATAGTGTACTTCTCCTGGAACAGTGACTTCAGTAAAGAATGAGAAACCAGTTTGGCATCACAAAGGAAACAAGTTAAGATCCTTCCTCACACCTGGATTCTTCCTTTCTTTGTGTTGTCCTCAGCAGATTTTATCTTACCTCAGGAGCACTGGAGTTTTGGGATTACATCCCATCCGGCCAGGAAGCTTGCAGCCTTATGCAAAAACTTTCCTATTCCTGAAGCAAGTCCATGTCTGCCTTGTGACTTCAGGGCCTGTAATTTGGCACCTACCAATCTGTCACATAGCCTGGTCCCCAGTAGTTTTGGGACATTCCTTCCATCCACTCTGGATATGACCGGGATAATTATCTAAAGATAGCAGGCAAACCAAATTTATCACAACAGTACTTCCTGCATCAAAGTGTGTGCAATCATTCTTACATCATCTTACAAGGGTCTCTTAACGTTTCCCTCCAGGATTCTCTGTATGAACTTACCTGTCACAGTTGTATATATTATGCTTTTTGCTTCTGGTGCCTACAAATTCTAACATTTTGGTGCTGCATCAAAAAACATTTACTTATTTACCTATTTCAATTTAACCCATCCCTGAGAAAAATTCTGTGCTCTTGATGTCTTAATTTAGGCTCCCGGTGGTCTCTGCTGCTCTAAGCAGTTTATTGGCGTGCTCATTGCTATGCTTGCGGCTGCATAGCCATTCTGGCTGCAGCTGCTACTGCAATTGCTTCTTTGATCAAATCTCTACAGACTGCTAATGTGCTGGCCACATTACTTTTATTGTCAGAACAGCCCCTAATATTCAACAGTCCACTGATTAAAAAAAAAAAAAAAATCTGCTTACCTGATTACAACTTGTAGAAACAGCTACTTAGTTTTTTTTGGGAATAACTTCACTACATTTAATATAAGAAATTCTATTTGCCCATGAATGCCACTATAAATATAGTGGTACACTTCATTCTTGGAATGAGACTCAACATACATGGAAAATGATAAAAAAAAAAAAAAAAAAAAATCCAGAGGAGGGCTGGGGAGATAGCACAAGGTCTTGAGTTTGATCCCTGGTACCACCAAAGGAAAAAAAAGAAAAAGAAAAGAAAGAAGTTTAGGGCTGGGGAGATAGCTCAGTAGATTAAGCACTTGCCTGGCATGCGCAAGGTCCTGAGTTCAATCCCCAGTACCACAGAGAACAACAAAACTATGTACAGGGACCACTAAGGATAATGTTACTTTTGATCTACAAAGGCATTCAACAGCTATCCTGGTTTCGTAGAAGTGGAATGAAACTTAAAAAATATAACTAAGCTGACTGAATCCCTAACCTTGACATCAAGTACTATTTGGGAAATGATAACCATTGTTGTCCTGTTATTAGTGAATTTTAAAATTTCTTGCCTAGTTGGTAGAATTGGAATGAAGGCATTGACGCACCAAAAGCAACATCAAGTTTGGCTCACTAATCAGCTGCTTAATGAAACATAAAGGGGGAGATGTGGAGTTCCTTGTGGCACCCAATGGGTTTACATCTGCTCAAGGTGACAGGGTGCAGAAGATAGCTGACACCGAAGAGCTGAAACATCTTGAAGATGAGATGTTCTGCCAGCTCAGGCAGAGGCAAACCTTGTCAGAGAAGCAAGGAGGAACATCTTGGAAACAGTTTGATAAAGTTAACAGTTCGGCATAATTGTCATTGTGCCTTTCTAATCTAAAATATGCACCCATGCACAGCAGAATGCCATGCCTTTGCTTGTTTGTTAGTAAACCTGGAAGTTCAAGTCAGCTTGGGACTCCATTCTGGTGGAGGGTCCAGCGCCTCCACGATGATACTCTCTGCCTCTTGTGTCTTCATTCGTCTCTCTAGCAGAGTTGTTGGTCCTAGCCCAGCAACTCCAGATCTAGTGAGATGAATTTGGCCAGCACACATGTTTACTATTATAGTAAACATTAAAGAATCATAGTATGTCCTCAAAACATGACATATAAAATAGATCATGGATGATCTAGAACATAGCCATGAGATAGTAGGAAGAGGCTGCATATTTATTAGGTAGGAGTTGCAGTTTATGTTCAGGTACAGGCGGGAATTGGTCCACTTAGACTTACCATAGTGGTCTTCTTTCATTTCTTGTATTAAGGAATAACTTTTTTTTTTTTTTTTTTTTTGGTACAGGATATTGAACCTAGGAAATGCTACTCTATTTCCTCAGATCTTTTTATCTTTTATTTTGAGACAGGACCTTGCTAAGTTGCTTGGCTGGACTTAGACTTGGGATCCTACTGCCTTTGTCCCCAGTTATCTTTCATTTTTTTCTTTTTCCTTTTCTTCTCCTCCTCTTCCTCCTCCTCCTCTTCCTCCTCCCCCTCTTCTTCCTCCTCTTCCTCTTCCTTCTATTCCTCCTCCTCCTTCACTGTCTCCCCCTTCCTCTTCTCCTCTTCCTCCTCCTTCTCTTTTTTCTTCTTCTGTAGTACTGGGAACTGAACCCTGGGCTTTTGCATTGATCATTATCCCCAGCTCTTTTTATTTTGATACAAGTTCTTCTTAAGTTGCCCACTATGGGCTTGAACTGGGGTCCTCCTACCTCAGCCTCTCAGAGTGATAATATCACAGGTACGCACCACTACACCTGACTCCAAAGAGTGAGTTTGTAGACCTTATTATGGAAAGTATGGAGGATGGTACAATGTATTCTGATGTGTCCTTCTTTAGTGGTAGTGTCTGATACCTAAAAATAAAACAAAAACTAAACAAACAAAAAACAGGTAAATAAGGTGTCTAGATAAAAGGAGTTGAAGGAAAGTACACTTATGGCTTGTGGAAAGATGTGAGGTGAGGGGAGTATATAAACATACTTGGTTTATTTTGAAGTTGTTATGCATGAAGTGCAAAGAGAACTGTCTTGGTTACTGTCTTCATTGCAGGGATAAAATACCTGACACAAGTGAGGAAAGTTTTATTTTACCTCATAGTTTGTAGAGATTTCAGTCCATAATTGGCTGGCTCTAAGGCATGGTAGCATGGCAGGCAGGAAGCAGTAACCCTTCTTCGCTTCCCTTTTTATTCCATCTAGGTTGCAAGCCTATTGGTTGGTGCCACCCACACCAGAGTTGGCCTTCTCTCTTCAGTAACTCCATCTTCCCTACCAAGAACTGTCCTTAACTAACCAGTGAACTAATCTAGTTCCACACACCCATGACCTAGCCACTTCCAAAAGCCCACCTACGAGAGCGTGAGGCTTTGGGGGGACATCTAGATATAGGCTATAATAAGAATTATGTGAAATGTGTTCAATATATGTTTCTTTAAGTGGTTTCTTTAAGTGACTTCTTTAAGGGATTAAGAAATAGTGGCACTTTTTTGTGATCATTTAACTCGACAGCATTTACCTTTGTGGCAAGGAGCATTAGCTGGGAATACTGGGAGGTGCTTGTTGCCAACCAAGATGCTCTGATTTCCTGTTGGGAGCTACAGGAAACTAAGAAATTGATCAAGTGTGGGTAAGTGGGACTGTGCCTCAGTGCCTAAAGAAAACAAGCTACTTCAGTCCTGAGAAAAACATCCTGTCTGGTTCAGGCCAGCTATTAGTCACTAGACAACCTTGTGTCATGCGTTACAAACTTTGAAAAAGTATAAATAAAGGATCATTTTGTTGTGCCTTGAGTTAGTCTTGCCCATCAGGCAGACTAGCAACTGTCTAGCCCAGCTTTTGTCTTCTTGTCTATCTTTCTCATTCCTGAGTCTCCCCAGGTAGAACCATTCACAGTAAGACCAACAGTTCCTTACACTTTCCTGTGCTTTTCAAACCTTGCACATCAGCTGTTCTCCTGAGGCCTCCCTGCTTTTCTTTCCAGCATAGACTTCCAGTTCAAAGTTGAAAACTGTTGTGAAGAGCACTTCTGACTCCTGAAGCATCAGAATGGGGCTGCTGCAGTTCTCTGAATGTTGTTTACTGGAACAGAGCTGGGAGGGGGCTGTTTGGTTTTTGTGGTGTTCTTTGTTCACTGCAAGCTCTGCCTCTTTTCTTTAATGTTTACAGAAGCCTGTGAGGTAGGTGGCATCTTTCCCATTTTCCAGATGAAGAGCTGAGGCTCAGAGAAAGCATCTTTCTTGCCCAGGGCAACATAGTTAATTGCAGGACAGAAAAGTGTGGGGTAAGCCTCAAAAATCAGAATGAAGGAAAGCCTGTGCCTTAAAGATGTTTTTCAAATACTTGCATATTGCTTTTGTTTTTTTTTTTCAAATACATTGGCAGTGAAAGACATTTCTTTTTTCCTTTTCCTTTCTTTTCACAAGGCAAAAATATTTCAAATAATTGAGAGAAAGTTTTGGAGGTTTAGATTATAATGGTCTGCTTTTGCTTACAGTGTATTTTTAGGAAAGTTTGTGTGTGCGTGCGTACATGTGTGTGTATGTGTGAAACTTCACCCTAATGATGATTCCCAAATATCTTTCTAAATAAAATTGAAATGTTTCAATAACTTCAGCTGAAAGGGAAGACTAAATGTGAGCTATTTTATTTGTCCTTTCTTCCTCCCTCCTTCCCTCCTTCCCTCCCTCCCTCCTTCCCTCCCTCTCTCCTTCCCTCCGTCCCTCCTTCTTCCTTCCTTCCTTCCTTCCTTCCTTCCTTCCTTCCTTCCTTCTTCCTTCTTCCTTCTTCCTTCTTCCTTCCTCCCTCCCTTCCTTCTTTATCCCCTCTTTCCCTCCCTCTCCACCTCACCTCTGTTTCTTTCTGGGATTGAACCCAGAGCACTGTTTGCTTTTTTTCTTTTCAGTCTTCCTAAATCACTGAGTTGCCCAACCTGGGCTTTGTCTTTCAGTCTTCCTGCCTCAGCCCCCTTGAGTGTTGTGGGATTTCATCCCCGTGCCACCAGGCCTGACATGACCCCACATTTCCTTTAATTCTGAATACTTTTCATAAATTTTCAAAATTTATTTTCTGATGCCACTTTTCATTTTCCTACAAATTTTAGAATCAAGTCTTAGATATCTCTACATTTCCCCTTTTTTTCTAAATGAGATTTTTATCTTCTTTTTTTGAGATAGAGTCTCACTACGTAGCTCGGGCTTATTTCAAACTCACAATGACCCTCCTGCCTCAGCCTCCTGAGTGCTGGAATTACAAGAATGTACCACCATGCCAGGTAGTTTTTTCTACTCCTTTTTTTGTTTGGAACCAGGACTCAAACTCAGGACCTCACCCTTGCTAGGGAGGCACCCTGATGTTGAGTTGTATCCCTGACCCTCATCTTGTATGTGTAGTACAACTGTGACTTTAGATGACTGTATAGGACCAAATCCCTATGTTTGCACTGTGTGAACATAATAGACTTTTATTCTTTGTATATTGACAATAATATTTTAAACTTTTTTCCTGGCGTTGTTGGGGGATGGGACCCAGAGCCTTGCATGTGCTAGGCGAGTGCTTTCCCACTGACCTACACCCCCAGCACACCACAGTTCTTTTTAACTAAAATAAATCTGTCAGTCTCAACTGTTGTCAAATGTGATGAGTTTAGAGACTCAAAATATACAAATTTGAAAAGCATGTTAAAGTTAAGGTTTTTGAGGGCTTCTCTTTAGCTGAAAACAGGTTGCTGCTTATGTGCAGAGAATTTAGCCTGGTCAGCCAGCCTGGCCAGGGCCTCCCTCATCTCTCATTGCTCTTTAGCATTAAGAGGAAAATATCATCATTCTACTTGGCACATCAGAAAGTTCTGGAAAGCTTTCTTCAATTGTAAGAGCAGTCATGCACAGTACACAGGATCTAAATTCCCATTTGGCAGGGCTCAAAGGAAATGAATATTTAACATTTCTGTAAGTTTTAAAGATGTTTAGATTTGTATATTGCAAATCCAAAACAGTTGGAAAGTGGTCACTTTTGTTTTTACGTCTGGAAGAAATTCCTTGGGATTCCCAGTCCATTGCCATTTAAATATTGTAAGTGTGTGAAATAATCCAATATAGTCCAGTAGTCCATAAGAGTAGTGGATTATCCATAGGACTGGCAATGTCAGAAGTTGTTGACTTGAGCATTTTACAGCTCAGCCTATTAATATGGCTTTACATTTTATACCTCATTTTTATACTTTTCTGCTGGACAGTTAAAACCAAGATAAAGCAAGACCTATATAACAAGAAATGGAACTTTTGTATCTGCCAAAGTCAGTCAAATCCCCTCAGGATTTACTCTGAAACCCTGTACTGCAGTTTGTAGATCCTTTGTCAGGTTCAGCCATGTGGATGAGTCATAGCCATTGCTTGACCAATTTACTTTCTGTGAAAACTTGAGAGAATGTTTCCTCTCTAGATGATTCTACTTAGGTGCACTATACATCATCGATCACTTTCCTCTGTGGCCCCTTAATCTCCTTGATCAGAAAATTTGGAACACCACTGAGATACAGGATGTTACAGTACAGGTTCTCTTATGTCCTGAGTCCTCACTGACCTTGAATGGCTAGGGCCAATAACTGGTCTTACTGGCAAATAACATATAGTTTGTCATTAAATAATATATCTTTTTCAGAAAACAATTTGGTATAATAATGTGTCAAGAATAAAAAAAAAAAAAAAAAAAGGCCGGGGAGATGGCTCAGTAGAATAAGCACAAGGGCCTGAGTTCACTCCCATGTTCTGAAAAAATAAAAAAATAAAAAAAAAATCTGTACCTTTAGCCCAGTAATCACAGTTTTAGTAGAGTCTTGCTAGGTGTGGCGGCACTCATATCTGTAACCTTAGCTGCTTGTGAGGCTGCAACAGGAGGACCACAAACAAATGTGAGGAGAGTCTTTGCGTCTTAGGGAGACCTGTCTCCAACAGGGGAGGACCTGGGAACATATCTCAGTGATAGGACACTTGCTTAGACTGGGTAAATCCCTGGGATCAATCGTCAGGCCCACCTCAAAAAGAAAAGTCTTAAAAAATAGAGATGAATAGTACAGTTGGAACAAATGGATTTAGTAGTTGTCTACAGAGAGAGTGCCACCCCACAACATCAGAATATACATTCTTCTCAGCTGCTCACAGGATGGTCTACAAAGCAGATTGCATACTAGGTTATTGAACATGCTTAAATTGTTGCAAAGGTATTGATATTATTTCATGCATATTGTCAGACCGTAGTGCAGTGAAATTGGAAATTAACAGTTAAAAATAACGCAAGAAATTCACAAATACTTGGAAATTAAATAGCACCCTCATGAACAGCCAGATGAAATTAGACAGTTTCTACAGTTAAACAATAATGCCTATACAACATACCAGAACTTGTGGGATGCAGTTTTATGGGTGAAATTTATAGTGGTGAATTCCCACATCAGAAAAATTGGGTGAGCTCAAATAAACAACCTAATGTTGAATCTCAAACTTATAGAAAAACAAGAGCAAGTCAAGCCCAAAGCTTGCACAAGGGAGGAAATCATAAAGATCAGAGCAGAAGTTAATGCAATGGAGACTAAGAAAACAATACAAAGAATTAATGAATCAAATAGTTTCTTTGTTTTTTTTTTCTACAGTTTTATTGATAAACATATAGCAATGAGACAGTTTCAAATCAAATCGGAAGTACAGTTTCAACAAATAAT
>NW_004524586.1:24701308-24710517 GCF_000260255.1 Octodon degus | reverse complement strand
TGGCTTAGGTCTGGCTGCTGTGCTCAGCTCCTTCCTGCTGTGGATCTGGGCTAGGACTGGGTCTGGGGGTTCCCGGAAGTCGGCAGCAATTCCGGACCTGGGCTAGGACTGGGTCTGGGGGCTCCCGGAACTCGGCAGAAAATCCTCTCAAATAGTTTCTTTGAAAGATCAAATATGACAAAACCTTAGCCAACCTTATCAAGAAAGAAAAGAATCAAATCCATGCAATGAAGAATGAAAAGGATGAAATCACAACAGATCCTACAGAAATCCAGATCATCAATACCTACTTTAAGAACCTGTATTCCAATATGATGGAAAAACCAGAGGAAAGGCCATCATTGTACTAAACAGCTAACATCATAAATAGACAGATTCCTACATATATGTGAATTACCAGAGCTGAATAAAAAAGATATAAAAATTCTGAATAACCCAATATCAGTCAATGAAATTACAGATGTAATTAAAAACTTACTATATATTTTGTATAATAGACATCCCCTCAAAACATCATACAGGCTGGGGGATAGCTTCTAGAATTTGTGATTTATTCGTGGTCCAATGCTGGGATTAAAGATGTGAATGCTATACTCATTTTAGGATGGGTAGCTTGCATACAATATAAGGGATTGAAAGAGTCTCTCTCTCTCTCTCTCTCTCTCTCTCTCTCTCTCTCTCTCTCTCTTTCTTCTTCCTCCTCCTCCCCCTCCTCCTCTTTTTTTGTTTTTTCTTCCACCACCATGAACTCTTGCCCCTCCACCATGTGCCACCCAGACTTAGAGACAGTCAATTATGGACTGAAGCCAGTACAAACTGAGCTAGATAAACATCTTTTTCCCTTAACTTTGGGCATTGGGTATTTTTTATTAGCAGTGGTAGAAAAGTAACTAAAATTCCTACCAACAACAACAACAACAAAAGCCCAGGTCCCAATGTCTTCACTGATGAATTTTATAAGAAATTTAGAGAAGGTTTAATTCTTCTACTGAGAATAATCTTTATTGAAATGGACAGAGAAATAATACTCCCAAATCCAAATCCAATCCTGAAAGCAAGAATTATCCTGATACCAAAGCCAGAAGGAAGAACAGGAAGAGGAGGAAGAGGAGGAGGAGGAAGAGGAAGAGGAGGAAGAGGGGGAGGAGAACTTAAGGTCAATGTACCTAATCAACATAAATGAAAAAATTCTCAATAAGATACTGTAAAAGAGAATGAAGCAAATTATGAAGATTATGTGCCATGACCAACAAGGACCCAGCCCACTGAGGCAAGGATGGTTTGACATATACAAATCAATAAATATTAACAGAGCCAAGGAGAAAACCCATATGATCATGTCAATAGATGAAGGAAAAGTGTTTGAGAAAGTCCAACTGATTATTAAGCCTAGAAGTTTTTGGTGGCATTTTAGGAGTATTCTATAGAGTATCATGTCATTTGAAAATAATAATAATTTAACTTCTTCCTTTCCTATCATTATTTATTTTCTTCTATAAGTGTTCTGCTCAGTGTTTCCAGAACTATATTGACTAGGAACGCTGATAGTAAAGCATCGTTTTGTTCCTGATTTTAGAGTGAAATATTTCTGCTTTCATATGTTTAGCAGGATATGGGTTGTTGATTTGTCATAGATGGCATTTATCAAGTTGAGGTAAAAGACTACTCCAATTTCCTGTAGGGTTTTAATCAGAAATATTTCACTCTAAAATCAGGAACAAAACGATGCTTTACTATCAGCGTTCCTAGTCAATATAGTTCTGGAAACACTGAGCAGAACACTTATAGAAGAAAATAAATAATGATAGGAAAGGAAGAAGTTAAATTATTTTTATTTGCAAATGACATGATACTCTATAGAATACTCCTAAAATGCCACCAAAAACTTCTAGGCTTAATAATCAGTTCAGCCGGGGAGATGGCTCAGTGGAATAAGCGCTTCCCTGGCAAGTGCAAGGGCCTGAGTTCAATCCCTGGTTCCACCAAAAAAAAAAAAAAAAAACAAAACCCAAAAACGGAAAAAACAAAACAAAACAAATAATCAGTTCACTAGCAAACTGGATACAAAGTCAACATTAAAAAAAAAAAAAAATAGAATTCCTATACACAAACAACAGAAACACTAAGAGAGAAATTAGGGAAACAACATCTTTCACAACAGTATCCAAAAAATTGAAATACATATGGATCAATCTAATGAAGGAAGTAAAAGACTTCTACATTGAAAACTACAGTACTCTTTAAAAGGAGAGTAAAGTGAATATCACAAAATCGAGAAGCTAGCCCCCACCCTGTATGAGGCTTTGAGGGGATGTCTATTACATAAACACCATCACTGGAAGAAAGCCTCTTTATTTATTTTTTCCTGTATTTTAGGGAAGGGTCTACAAGGTGTTCAGAGTCTCACTGCTAGATTGGACTCATAGTGATTCTCCTGTTTACAGACTCGTAAGTGCTGGAATCACTGGCATGCGCCACCATGCCCGCTGTCAATCGCCATCTTAGCACACCCTGGGGATGGGGCCTGCACAGCAGGTCTGGGGATCAAACCCCTGACTCCTGAACCTGCTTGCAGGCACTTTAATCTGCTGAGCTATTTGGACAGCCCTAAGAAAGCCTCCTTAATAAATGGGAAAACTGGATCTCCACATCTTAAGATTAAAATGAGACCCATATCTAACACCATGCACTAAACTAAAATCAAAATGGATCAAAGATAAATATTAAATATAAAGATAAGTATTTAAATATTAAAATAGAACAGTGATACAAGCAAAGATCTTATGAACAAAACCTTGAGAATCAATGTCTGGGATCTAATCTTATTAAAAATCTTTTGTACAGCAAAAGGCACCAACAGAATGAAGAGACAACCCACAGAATGAGAAAATTTTTAATAAGATATTCCTCAGGGGAAGGCTTATTATCTAGAATATATAAAGAAGTAAAAAAATCAGACCCCTCCAAATTTAAAGACTCAATCCAAAAATGGGCATCTAAGTGAACTAATACTTCTTAGATGAAGAAGTACAAATAGCAAATAAATATATGAAAAAATGATCAACATCATTGATCATTCAAGAGATGCAAAATAAAACAATGTTGAAATGCTGTGTTACTTCAGAACAAATGTTTACTATTAAAATATCAACAAATAACAAATGCTGACAGCGATGTGGGGAGAAAGGAATCACTTTCCACTGTTAGTGGGGAGTATTGACTGGTGCAACCACAGTAGAAATTGGTGTGGACATGCATCCAGAAACTAAAACTAAATATCATTAAGCTCTTCTGGAGGGCTAACAACTTAAGTTTGCAGACCAAAAATTTGGGGAAAAAGAAGAGCTACAAGGATAGCCAACATTTTGTCCCTAGCCATTCAAGGTCAGTGAGGACTCAGGACATAAGTGAACCTGTACTGTAACATCTTGCAACTCAGTGGTGTACCAAATTTTCTGATCAAGGAGATTATGGGACACAGAGGAAAGTGATTGACGATGTATAACGTGCCTAGGGAGAGTTACCTAGGGAGAAAACATTCTCTCAAGTTTTCACAGAGAACAAATTGGTCAAGCAATGGCTGTGACTCATCCACATGGCTGATACTTACAAAGGATCTACAAACTGTGGTACAGGGTTTCAGGGTAAATCCTGAGGGGATTTGACTGACTTTGGAAGATACAAAAGTTCCATTTCTTGTTATATAGGTCTTGCTTTATCTTGGTCTTAACTGTCCAGTGGAAAAGTATAAAAACAAGATATAAAATGTAAAGCCATATTAATAGGCTGAGCTGTAAAAGGCTCAAGTCAACCACTTTTGATATTGCCAGTCCTACAGATAACCCACTACTATTATGGACTACTGGACTATATTGGATTATTTTGATAAATTCACGCACCTACAATATTTAAATGGCAAGGGAATACCCATCTCTAACAAAACTAAACAAAAAAGGCGATAGAAATGAAGGACCATTTTGTATCTGTATATACAAAATAGGATAGATATACAGCTACCTTCTCTTAGTTCAATGAGAAGAAAGATTTATACTAATAGTGTTTGTACAGGATATCATGTCTGTATCTTGTACGATGAATAACCACTATGAAAACAACAATATGCAATGTATTAATTATTGTAACTGTCCTACTAATCAGTTTTTAAACTGTCTCATTGCTATTTGTTTTTCAATAAAATTAAAGAAAAATAGAAAATAAAAAGTAGTTCTGCATGTCTCCTACCCCTCCAAAACACCCCTAAAACTAGAGATACCAAAAAACTAAAACTAGAGATACCCACCTATTCCCTTTCTTGGTCTTCCCAGAAGAATTGAAAGCATCATTCCAGAGTGATATATGCACACCCATGTTTGTTGTTGTTGCTTTTTTTTTTTTTTTTTTGCGGAACCAGGGATTGAACTCAGGCCCTTGCACTTGCCAGACAAGCACTTATTCTACTGAGCTATCTCCCTGGCCCCGCACACCCATGTTTGTACTGGCAGAGTTTGTAATATGCATATCTTGGAAACAGCCCAAATGCCCATCAACCAATGAATGGATAAAGAAGACAAAGGTTTTTTTTTTAGTGTAATGGAGTACTACTCTGCCAATAAGAAGGATAAGCTTCTTAAGTGAAATAAATGGGACACATGTTGAAATATCACAGTTTTGGGCCAGGGAGATAGCTTAGTAGAATAAGTGCTGGCAAGCACAAGGTCCTAAGTTCAATCCCCAGTACTGCAACAACAACAACAACAACACATGTATCACATTTTCTCTGGTGTGAGAAATTGAAAGTATAAACAGGCACCAACATTCACAATTGATACTGGGAGATGGAAAATGGAAAGGGGATCTAGGGAGGGAAGAGAGGGAAAGGAAGGGAAAAGAATAAGTTGAGAAAAGGAGAAACATGGAAACAAACTTTTGTAAATATGGAGGGCAAGAGGGCTTAAGGGAAGGGGAATGAGAACAAAGAATAATATATATCATGTATAGATACAAATTCCCTATAATGAATATTGTTGTCATGTACATCTAAAATGTACCAATAAAATATAAATTTAGAAAAGAGACAATTTTTTTTGAAAAGAGATGACTATTATCTATCCTAAGAAAGTTATAGAGTAGAAACCTGGAAACAAATGTTCAGTGATTAGACAAAAGATGATCAGTTTGGGAAGAAATTGGAAAATTTCTGGTCTTAATCTCAGGTGTCTGATGAGACAATAGACAACCCATGGGCAGATCATTAGAGGGCAGGGTGTCCCCTGAAATCATAGGTGGTCACTTGCACACCAAGACACCAGTGTGGGAGAACTATGTTCAAGCCCAGCATGAACCTGGCATGGGGGCTCTCAGGAATCCTCCTAACCAGTCCTGGGCAATCTGATAGGGGAGCGAGTGTGGTCACAGCCACCGACAACACAAATCCAGGCCTCAAGTGACAGTCTGCAGAAAGCAGACCCAGTCCTGTCAGCCTTGAGTCCCATGTTGATTAGCAGCTTCATACTCCGCTTTGATGTTTTGGCACAGGAAGGCCAGGTCCATTCTGAGCCTGAGGAAGATGCTCAGAAATTGGAGCAACTTATCCAGGATCACATCATGATTAAGTGGACAGAGAAGGGAAAGCAAAAAATTTCAAGTGAGATTCAAATTCAAATTCTTACAAGTGCTAGGATTATAGGAGTGAGCCACCACACCCAGCTGATGCATCCATTTTCTTGTAAATGACCCAAATACACAGTACTCCACTGTGTATAGATACCACATTTTCTATTTATTTATTTATTTTCATTCAGTTTATTGGTATAATTTAGATATACATAGTGATCTTTGATTTCTAGGGAATTTGCACCTGTATGTGAAATATCTTGGTTTATTTCCCCCCCCCAATCCTCTCCCTTCCCTTCAACTTTTCTTCTTTCTTACTTACAAAGCTTTGTTTTGATTTTATCATTCTATTTTTTTCTTTTCTCTTATTTCCTTTCCCCCTCCTCTCTCCCTACTTTCCCTGTCTTTTGAAGTATTTCTTTTTATTCCACAATACCTAGTGTACACTTTGGTTCCTATTTACACTTTTAGCTTCTGATATCGGAGAAATAATGCATTATTTACACACGTGTCTGATTTATTTCACTTAAGAGTATGGCCTCAGGGCCAGGGAGATGGCTCAGTGGAATAAGTGCTTCCCTGGTAAGCGCAAGGGCCTGAGTTCAATCCCCAGTTCCGCAAAAAAAAAAAAAAAAAAAAAAAAAAAAAAAGAGTATGGCTTCAGGATGCATCCATTTACCTAGAAAAATTTCAAGTTTATCCTTACTTATGGCTGAGTAGTACTCCGTTGCACATAAAAAAACATTTTTTTTTTATCCATTCCTAAGTTGGTTTATCTCCAAAGAAGATTCAGCTATTACAAACTGTGTTGCTACAAACATGGGTGTTTATATATCACTGTGGTGTGATGTTTTTAATTTTTCAGGGAAGATACCCAGAAGAACAATAGCTGATTTGAATACTAGGACCTCTAATCCTAGTATTTTGAAGAATCTCCACACTGATTTTCACAGTTATTTATTTATTTATTTTTTGTGGCTGGCTCAGCCCACCCTGGCAGCAGAGCTGGCGTGGCATGTGGTGCCGGGGATTGAACTGTGGTTCCTGAGCGCTTGCCTAAGCTTGCCCAAGCAAGAGCTTTAGACTGTTGAGCTATCTTGCTGACCCAATTTTTACACTATTTCCACCAACCAGTCCTCCCACCAACAGTGGAGAAGGTTCCTTTCTTCCACATCCTTGCCAGGTTTTGTTATTGGTTGATATCTTTTTTTTTTTTTTTTTCAAAAACCAGAACAAATATTTTTTTCTTAACTTATAAACACATAATTTGTTTAGGAGGAAGAGAAACAACTTGGAATAGATCAGAGTACACCTTCACATTAATCATTCTTTTCATATACTTCAAATTTGTACTTAATGCCTTTCTCCTCCTGGACCTCAGAAAGCACACCTGGGTATTTTGGGAGGAGCCTGTATTTCTTCAAATCAATTTCTGGAAAAAATGTGTCACTTTCAAATTCCTGCATGATCCTTGTCACGAACAGTTTGACATGGCCCGGCCGATCCATGGCTTCCTTGTAAACAGCGCTGCCACCCACAACCCCCACCAGGTCCACCTTGCTGGCTAATTCTGGCTGCTCGATAAGCTTCAGGGCATCATCCAGACTTGGGGCAAGAAAGTCAGCTCCTTGGGGAGGTTCCTTGAGTTCTCTACTGAGTACTATATTAATTCTGTCTTTCAAAGGGCGATTCTTCTCAGGAATGGAGAACCAGGTCTTTCTACTCATTACCACCAGATTCTGTTTACCTTCCACTGAGGTGGTTGTGGTCATTCTCTGGAAGTAGTTGAATTCATTCCTGAGCAGGGGCCAGGGCAAGTCCCCGTTCCTGCCGATACCCATGTTCTGGGACACGGCGACAATGCAGTTCAGAGTACGCACCATGGCGCGGCTCGCTCCGAGCTGGCCCGGGCTTGGTTGATATCTTAATAGCCATTCTTTCTGCATTGAGATGGAATCAGCATTGTTTTAATTTGCATCTTTTGATTGATCAGTGATGTTGAACTTTTTTATATATTTATCTGCCATTTATATTTTTCCTGAGAAGTGGATATTCAACTCAGATGCTCATTTTTAGATAGAAAATTTAAACAGGTGGGGTCTGATCTTTTTCAATTCTTTTTTTAAAAATATGAAACACTTTATGAATTTGCATGTCATCCTTGAGCAGCAGTCTTGCTAATCTTCTTTGTATCATTTCAATTTTAGTCTATGTGCTGCTGAAGTGAAAACTCAATTCTTTATATGTTGTAGATATTAGTTGTCTTAGGGAGAACTAGCTAACATTTTATCCCACACAGTGGTTTGTCTTTTCACTCTAGTGGTAAATTCTTTTGCTATGAATAAGCTTTTTTTTTTTATTTTTAAGTATTTGGTACAGGGTCTACAGGGTCTCACTACACAGACCTGACTAGTAGTGATCCTCCTGTTTTCAGCCTCCCAAGTGCTGGGATTACAAGTGTGTGCCACCACACCCAGTCTCAGTCATCTCTCAGGAGCCCTGGGGGCAGGGCCAAAGAAGCTTTGTAGTAGGGTGAGATCCCAACTGTTGATTCTTTGTAGTATTTCCTATATGTCAGGGTTTTGTCTTAGAGTGTTCTACCTATTTTCTCTTCCAGCAGATTTAACATTTCTGTTTTAATATTTAGATCTTTGATTCATTTCAATTTTAATTCAGTGCATGGTGAGAAATATGGGTCTAGTTTTAGTCTTTGGCCAGTTTTCCCCGATTGATTGATTGATTGATTGATCTATTTATTTGGTACAGGGCTTTGCTATGCAGTTCAGGGTTCCAGGGTCGGCAGGCATGTGGTACTAGGGATCAAATCTGGGTGTTTGTGCTTGCTAAGCAGGTGCTTAGACCATTGAGCCATCTCCCCAGCCCCTCACCCCAGCTCCATTTATTAAAGAGGCCATTTTTCTTCCAGTGAATGTGTTTAGCCCCTTTCTCAATGTCAAACATGGCTGAGCATGTTTGACATTGTTTCTGGATCTTCTAATCTGTTCCGTTGATCTTCAGGTCTGTTATTTTGCCAGTACCATGCTGTTGTTGTTGTTTTTTTTAAAATCACTTAGCTTTGTAATGTAATATTTTTCTCCAATCAGATTTTATTGGTAATTTTCTTTTTTTCTTTTTGTGGTACTGGGGGTGGAACTCAGGACCCTGTGCTTGCTAGGCAAGCACTTATTCTACTGAGCTATCTCTTCAGGCCCCTTATTGGCATATTTTAGGAATACATAAGGATCACCTTCATCATAGAGAATTTTTACCTGTACATGATATAAATTGTTGTAGTATAATTTCAAGTCAGAGATCATGATGCTCCCTGCTTTAGCATTGCTACCTAGGATTTTTTTTTTTTTTTTTTTTGGCTATTCTAAGTCTCTTCTAGTTTCAAATGAAATTTAAGAATGATTTCTACAGTTCTGGTAGGTGCGCTAATGGTATTTTGATTGTGGTTACATTAAGTCCATACAACAATTTTGGAGTAGGGTCATTTTTACTATGTTGGTCCTTTCTACCCATGAGTAAGGGATATGTTTCTATGTTATGATATCCTCTTCAATCTCCTTTTTTCAGAGTGTTGTAATTTTCTA
>NW_004524586.1:24681986-24701113 GCF_000260255.1 Octodon degus | reverse complement strand
GGAACCGGGGATTGAACTCAGACCCTTGCACTTGCCAGGGAAGTGCTTATTACACTGAGGCATCTCCCCGGCCCCTCTACTGATTTTTGAGTATTGACTTTATATCCAGTTATGCTACTGAATTTGACTATTAAATCTAGAAGTCTTTTGGCCGTGTTTTTGGGATATTCTGTAGAGTATCATCTCATCAGCAAATAATAATAATTTAATTATTTCCTTTCCTATCCTTATTCTTCTTATTTCTTTTTCTTCTTTAATTTCTTTGGCCAATGTTCCTAGAACTATATTGAAGAGGAGTGGTGATAGTGGACATCCATGTTTTGTTCCTCATGTTAGAGCAAAAGCTTTCAGATTCTAACCATTTAGTATGACTATTGTAGCCAAGGCTTGCAAGGAATAGATTTAATACTGGACACATAACTTATAGAATTTTTTTATGATATTCACCCAAAAAGTCAAATACAGAAGAGTGTAGGACACATCTTCCCACACTAAATAACCAAAGAATCCAGCTAAGGGCCTGGGTCACATGACAATGGCTTGCATGAGTCCACTTGAAGACCTAGAGCTCATTGCAATATCCTCCATACACCTAGCTGGAGGCTCAGAGCCCTTGACAATGTCTCATGCAAGTCTGTAACAAGCATCTGCACTGAAAAGGCCCAAAAGTCAGTTAGTCTGCATCAGCAGGATGAAGAATCTGTGCCAGCAGGCTGAGGAATCTGCACTGGAGCCTGGAAGGGGTGATCAAAGTAAGGAGCAGAGCTCCACTGAAGAAAATAACAGCTATCCTCAGTGACAGAAAGGACTGGAGCACCAGGTAATGAGAACAACTAAGTCCATAGCAGGAAAACAAGCACAACAAGCTTCTCCATGAAAATCAACAACACACTATCTTCTCTTCCCGGTCTTCTTTTGTGCTCTTGGCAACAATCTTGAGGTGGGTTTTCTACACCCAAAACCATGCTGACTCAGTTCAGCTGGGTGTTACAAATTGGCCATTAATTAACCCACCACACTTTGTAAGCAGCAAAGAGCAAATACCTAAAATATGACTTTATTGGTGAAGAAAACATAAGGTTGGCTTCATCTTATGGAACTGTAAAAATCTGTTAGTAAAATGTCCCTTTGCAGCTGCTACAATCCAAAAAATTCCCTTGTAGATTTCCTGATGGCTTATAGGATTGTCTGCAAATGTTGCAGGGTTTTCTAAATTCACTTTTAGATTTGGAAAACATTTTAGCTGCCCACTTTCAAGGTCTGGGGCAAGTTGGCTTGCATGCCACAGAGAGTTGTGAGTGCCCACTGTGGCATATGCACCGTAGGGTCAGCACCACTGCACTAGCGGAGAGAGGAAAAGCTTAGATTTTGCCCTGTGCTTCTCGAGGTGAATTCAGGGTATAGAGACAGAATTTCTACCTAGACTTTCTGGGCTCAAATTCAGCCTGCCTGGAGACTTTAAAGAGTGGCAGTGGTGAAGGTTCTGACCTGTGGAGATGAGCTATGTATTTGTTTATTGGTCTGTCAGTTTACCTTATGGTTTACGAGCCACTTCAGCCTCTCAGGTCCTCAGAGGGCCAACTCGTGGGTCCAACCACACAAGCAAGGCTGGTTCTTATACTTGAGAGCCCCTTCTGTCTGCCACCTCTACACCCATGGGAATATATAGGAGAGACAAAGCTCAGTCTTAGACCATCCTGGCTTTAGTTTTCTCCTCTCTCCAACTCAGTCCCCCTACTCTGGGCCAAATGCTCCCTTTCTCAGAGTTGGGGGATCAATTGCTGAGTTAGACTTTGAGCATCATCACTTCTCTATTCTCTGATTTCTACAGTGTTGGTATGCTCTTCATCACTGGGATACAATATCCAGCACCCACAATTCCTTGTTCTTGATGATACAGGATCTCACTCTGTAATTCTGGCTAGCACTGAGCTCACAGTGATCCTCCTGCTTCAGCCTCCCAGGTCCTGGGATTAGAAGTGTGTTCCACCCAGCAACACTCATAAATTAAGGAAGGAAAGCTTTATTTTGGCTCCTAGTTTAGCCAGCTGGCTGGTACCAAGGTAGGGCCACATAGCAGAGGGGTGCAGCAGGAGGAGGAGCTATTCACCTCTGCATGAGGAAGGAAGCGGAGGGTGAAACTAGGAGCAGAGCCAAACCCTTCTAGACCACGCCCCCAATCCACCTCTTCCGACCAGGCCCTGCCTCCCAATAGCAAGTTAGCTATGAGCTCCCATAAGCCAACCTTCTTTATTTTTTGCTTTTTAAAGAGAGTACAAACTAGTATTAAAACAAAAATTACAAATGATACAGAATTTCACTAAACAAAATAATATGAATTCCACAGAACTTATTATGTTGCATAGAGTTTTCTTCAAATTAGTTGTTCATATTATCAGACATATGCATGCAAAATTGAAAGAAGGAAGAAAAAATATATAAGAAAATAAGAAGATATAAAAATGAAAAAGAATTTAAAAATAAGACAAAAACAAATTAAGCATTAACTGCTCCTTGACATAGACCAGCAGAAATCCATAGTGCAGTTGCACAAACCGTTCTGCTTACACATATAGATGCATCTCTTTCCCCCTCTCCCTCTCCTGTCCTCCTCAACTCAGTAATTCCTTTTGAGCAGGTTCATTCCCTTTTCACAGTATCTACTATATCTTTTAAATTTTCTTTTCTTTTTCAGGTTCTCACACTAAGGAGATAAACCATAATGTTTGCACATGCAGGTTTGCCTTATTTCACTTAAGAGTATGGTCTCTAGTTGCAACCATTTAAAAGCCTCAAATTTATCCTTTTTTATAGCTGAATAATACTCCATTGTGTAAAAAATACCATATTTTCTTTATCCATTCCTCAGTTGATGGGCATTTGGGTTGCTTCCAAGATTTAGCTATGACAAATTGTGCTGCTATACACATGGGTGCACATATATTGCTGTGTATGATGCTTTCAGTTCTTCTGGAAAAATACCCAGGGAAAATATAGCTGGGTTGAATGAGACCTCCGGTCCTAGATTTTTGAGAAATCGCCACACTGATTTCCATAGTGGTTGTAACAGACTGCACTCCCAGAAACAATGGAGAAGGGTTCCTTTTTCCCCACAGCCCCTCAATCATTTGTTATTGGCTGATTTCTTTGTCTTAAATTAATTTTATTGGGAAGCAAGTAGCAATGAGACAGTTTCAAAACCAATTAGTAGGGCAGTTTCAATAATTAAGACATTGCATGTTGTTGTCTGCATAGTGGTTATTCACAGTACAAGATGCAGACATGATATCCTGTCCAAATACTATTAGTATAAATATTTCTTCTCATTGAATTAAGAGGAAGTAGCTGTATATCTATCCTAACTATTTTGAATATACAGATACAAAATGGTCCTTCATTTGTATCCCTTTTTTTGTTTAGTTTTGTAAGGGGTGGGTATTCCCTTGCCATTTAAATACTGTAGGTGTGTGAATTCAGCAAAATAATCCAATATAGTCCAGTAGTCCATAATAGTAGCGGGTTATCCGTAGGACTGGCAATGTCAGAAGTTGTTGACTTGAGCTTTTACAGCTCAGCATATTAATTTGGCTCTACTTTTTTGTACTTAATTTTTATACTTTTCTGCTGGATGGTTAAGGCCAAGATAAAGCAAGACCTATATAACAAGAAATGTAACTTTTGTACATGCCAAAGTCAGTCAAATCCCCTCAGGATTTACCCTGAAACCCTGTACTGCATTTCATAGATCCTTTGTCAGTGTCTTGGCTGACTTTTTGTTGTTAACCATTCTTTCTGGGATGAGATGGAATCTCAGTGTTGTTTCAATTTGCATTTTTTTTTTTTTTTTTGAACTAGGAATTGAACTCAGGCCCTTGTGCTTGCCAGGGTAGTGCTTATTCCACTGAGCCCTCTCCCCGGCCCCTGCATTTCTTGAATGACCAATGATGGTGAACATTTTTTTCATATATTTACTTGCCATTTGTTTTTCTTGATCTGAGAAGTGTATATTTATCTTAGATACCCATTTTTGGATTGGGCCCTTGAATTTGGGGGGCCTGATTTTTAGAAATTCTTTATATGTTCTAGATAGCAGGCTTCTGTCAGAGGGATAGTTGGCTATAATTTTTTCCCAGTTCATGGGTTTTCTTTTTACTCTGTTGGTAATTTATTTTGAAGTGCAGAAACTTTTCAAAAAGATGAGATCCCAGTCTTTGATTCTTTGGAGTATTTTCTGTGGAATTTGGTTTTTGTTCATGAACTCTCTACCTATCCCTATGTCTTTAAGATTCATATATATATTTATGTATGTTTATATATATATATATATATGTATTTTTTTTTGTATTTTAGGACAGGGTTTACAGGGTGTACAGGGTCTCACTGTGTATACAAGGGATAGCTTACTCTACAATCTACTCAGTATTTTGCCTTTGTTACTTCACTTTAAATGTCTGGTTGATTTTTCTCAACAAAGAACTTGGACATTATTTTTTGCAGCTATTTGAGACTGCATAGCAACAGAGGACTGTAATTTATCTAACCATCTCCCTTTGACAGGCACTGAGGTTGTTTACAGTTTTTTGCCATTATAAAGAATGCTGCATTGGATAACAGAGAGTTTAAACAGAGGGGAGGGTGGGAAATAAAAACTAGCTAAGACATTTCATTATGGGAGGATTTCCCAGTCATTTTTATCTTTTCTTTTCTTTTCTTTTCTTTTCTTTTCTTTTCTTTTTCTTTCTTTCTTTCTTTCTTTCTTTCTTTCTTTCTTTCTTTTTTTGTGAAGGGTCTCACTATGCAGCTGAGACTCATAGTAGTGATCCTCCTGATTTCTGCCTCCCTAGTGCTGGGATTACAGGCGTGTACCACCATGCCCAGATTCCATTGCTGGCTCAGCAAGCCTGGGGGCGGGGCTGGTGCGGCATGCGGTGCCATGGATCCAACCTTGTCCCCTGCACTTGCCGTAGCAAGCACTTAGTCTGCTGAGCTATTTCTGGTCATTTCTTTCCACTGCTGCTATTTCTTCCTGTTGCATCTTTATGTCCTAGAAGCTAAATTTTGATGGTTTATTGCAGTTTGCACATTATTTGGGGTCTTTTTAGCAGGTGACATCACATAATAAAATAGAAAAATGTATGCTTGTAGAAGTCCTGAATGTTAAGAATAACAAGAAAAAATTTCCCATCTTCTTAGTGCTTTCTGTGGCCCAAGGTGGTAAGACAGCAGGCTAGAGGGGTTCTGTATGATCAGTACAGTGATGGTGGCACGTGCCTGTAACTCAGTACTTAGGAGGCTGTGACAGGACAATCACCTTGAGCTCAAGGCCAGCCTGGGATGCATAGACATACCCTGCATCCCCCCTCCCTGAAAAAACACAATATACTCTGAGGCACTCAGACACAGCTACCTCCTTTCTGAAGCCAAAATGACACACAGTGGGCCAAGTAGGCCATTTTTCCCAGAGCTCCTGATATCCTAAAAGCACAAGGAAATCTTTCCCTCACCCAGATCAACTGAAAGCAGGGACTCCAAGAGATCTTTGTTCATAACATCATTGTTTGCAGTAAACAGGGAATGAGATTCATCTTAAACCCTAAGATCTTTTTTTTTTTGGTCTTTGGTACCAGAAATTGAACTCATGATTTCATGCTTGTCCTGCTGAGCTATATCTCCCCAGTAATCAAAGGAATGGACATAACCCTTTGACCAGTGACACAAACAAACTAGGACAGAAGTATTACTGAGCCTTAGGGGAGAAAAAAGGAAATCTTGACACATCCTGCAACACAAAACTGAGGACTTTATGTTAAGTGCAATAAGTCAGTCACAAAAAGGCAAGAGTTCTGCACTTTCATGAGCTACCATTTACATGAAGGACCTGCCCACAGTATCAAATTCAGAGGCACAGAGGTTTGAGTGGTCAAATTCAGAGGTCAGAATGCTGGTTGCCAGAGTCTGGGGACAGAGGAGTTCATTTTTGTAAGACAAAAAGCATTCTGGAGATGATGGTGGTGATAGAGCACAACTGTTTGTTCATGCTTGAGAGCTTGTTTGGAAGTTCTAGCAGACAAACGCAGCCCTCACATATCCTTAGCCAAAAAACAGGCCTCATTTGTCAGGGAAGGTCATTGTCATGACTTATTTGTAGATGTTTGTCAAAGCCCAGTGTGCTCACAGGTGGGGCTTTTCAGGGGTGGCTGGATCTAGGTGTGTGATACTAGGATTAAGGGTGTGAGATAACTAAGGGTCATCATAGTTCTGGGTGTGTATAATAGAAGCCCCACCTCGGTGTGGGGGGCACCAACTAATAGGCTTCCAGTCTGGATGGAATATAAAGGACAGAAAGTAGAGCTGTCACTCCTGGTTTGTTGCTTCCTGCCTACCCTGCATGGACTGTTTGTCCCCTGCCGGGCACCCCGCCTTGAAGCCAGTTTCAGTTTGTAACCAAAACCTCCACAAATTGAATAAATCTTTCTCTTTTAACTTGAGGGTATCTTGTATTTTGTCCCAACAACTACAAAGAAACTAAGACAGTCATCTTCTTTGACAGGGCACATAGATTTTAGGGGGAACATGTGGAGAACTGAGGGAGATAGGGAACACTTGCCTGGCTAGCCAGATAAACCAGATCAACCCTTTGATCGTTGGTGACAGGTATCACACCTTACATCCCAGCATGTACCCAAGGCCACAGAGCTGGACACCTGAAAATGGTTAAGATGGTCCATGCTGTGCTATTTCACTCTATTTAATCAGGGTCGTTCTGACCAAATTATTAATTTTTTTTTTTTTTTGCGGAACCGGGGATTGAACTCAGGCCCTTGCGCTTGCCACGGAAGCGCTTATTCCACTGAGCCATCTCCCCAGCCCCTAAATTATTAATTTGTAATGATCCATTTTTCCATGATCAGTGAAAAGCATTACTTGTACTGGGAAGCTCTTATCGCAAGGCTGATGTCCATGAAAATGCAAGTTAATATTCAGATCCCTGAGTGCTCGGCACAGAGGCACACACCCGCAATCCCAGCACGCACAAGGCTGCAGCAGAGGGATCTCGTAAGTTCTAGGCTAGCCACAGTCTCGAAACAACAACAAAAATACATTCAATCCCACTGAATGAATGAAGTAAGGAAGGTTTTTTTTCAAAAAAATCTTGTTGGATCCTCACTAATGCTCTGCAAGATAGGCATTATCTGCACCTTACAGTTGAGAAAACATGTCCAACAAATCCAAGAAAAATAGCTGGAAACTATTAGCACCAGTAAGGCGGAAGAAGGCAGATGGATGTACCAAAGGAGAAGCAAGCCATGTTTTTTAGGTACTAATGATGACCAGTTTTTAAAAAGAATTTTGCAAATGAAGCTACACAACACTGGGGAAAGAAAGGCTGTTAAAAAAATCTATTGACCAGCTATGAATAGGAGAGGGATGAGGATGCAGGTGAGTGGGAAGATCCACCTTTATATCTTGTATAGCTTCATATGGGGTTTACTGGGAATCAAATTCAGGACCTCGTGCTTGCCAGGCAGGTGCCCTTGGCCTGGGAGTAAATTTCTATAAAAGTAAGTTTTTTGTGTTAATAATCAAAAGGTTTTTGATATAAAAGTGAGGTTTAAGGAGTTAGGGATACAGCTCAGCAGCACAAGTGCCTCCCTGGCAAGCACAAGATTCTGAGTTCAGTTCCCATACACAAAAATAAAAGTGAAGTTAAAAAGAAAAGAAAAAAAGTGAAGTTAAAAAAATTGTCCAGATGCAAGATTTGTCTGAATCAGCAAATGAGTCTGAATCCAAAGGCCTTTCCTTTATAATCTACCCTGCTGGGATGCACTCGGACAGCCACTGGCTGAGAACAGGTTTTATCCTCAGAAGACAGAGAGTGGAAGAATATTTACACATTAGCAAGCCAACAGGAAGAGACTTGATTTCTTCTTTCTTTCTTTCTTTCTTTCTTTCTTTCTTTCTTTCTTTCTTTCTTTCTTTCTTTCTTTCTTTCCTTCCTTCCTTCCTTCCTTCCTTCCTTCCTTCCTTCCTTCCTTCCTTCCTTTCTTCCTTTCTTTTTGTATTTTTTAGGAAAGGATCTACAGGGTGTTCAGGGTCTCACTACTAGATTGGGCTCATAGTGATCCACCTGTTTACAGCCTCCCAAGAGCTGGGATTACAGGCACACATCACCATGCCCAGTGTCCATTGCCATCTCAGCATGCCCCAGGAGCGGGTCCGGCACGGCAGGCTCAGGGATTGAATCCCTGCCCCCTGCGCCTGCTTGCAGGCACTTTTTGATTATAGTTTCAATAGACAAATACAGGGGCATGGGCTCTGTCTTTTTTTTTTTTTCAATGTTCTTAAAAAACTTCATTTGTCTTTGTTTTTTAAAGAGCACCATTAAAAATGAAATGTAAAAAATTCAAAATTCCCATGGGGCTCAGGGTCCACTGGCATGCAACATTCCCTGCAGTGAACAGATTGCCACAGGTTTCCCTGACTGGGACTTTCTCCCAGGCTACCATGCTGACCATGGGAGTAAGGCTGGAAGGATTTTTTTTCCCATGGAAAGCGCTCTTGTTTATTTGATTAAATAAAAGTAAAACAAGCTACATAGTAACAATTTTTAAAACAAAGAGACAACAACTGTTGTTTTAATACTGGAGTTGCTGATACAACATCTCCTTGTTACCTTCTTCAGCTTTCTCTGTGAACCAAGTTGGCAGGATTTTATTCTAGGTGAGTGGTGCTTTCTGGACCACAACTTGACATAGCTGTCCTTCCAGTTTTTTCTGTGTTTTGCTCCATGGGGTTGTCCATAAGTAGTGATATTTTGACTTGAATTCAGTGTTTTCCCTGCCTAGTACTGTTATACTATAGACCCCTCCACTGGGGATGAACCTATGCTTCCTTTACATATTGAGCCTTGGGACTTTGGGCCTTCCCAATGACAGGCCAGCCTGCAGGATCTCGCCAGGACCAGGGCTTTGGACCACCACTTTCTCCAGACAAGGTTCTAGGCAGTTTACTGGGAGTTTTCCAGAAAAAATCCCTTGCTTGATTTTTCTGGAAGAATCTTTCTCATTCTATTTCACCTATCTTCCAAAATCACCAGCTCTTTACAGGTCCAAAAACTAACCATGGCTTATTCCAGAAAGCAACATCTGCTTCCCTACATCCAGATTTCTAGCCCATTCAGCAATTGAACACACATTTTACTAATGTGTTTTATTTTCTCCTCTAATCTCCTCTCTAATCTCTCCTCTCCTCTCCTCTCCTCTCCTCTCCTCTCCTCTCCTCTCCTTCCCTTCCCCTCCTGTCCCCTCCCCTCTTCTCTCCCATCCCCTCCCATCCCCTTCCCTCCTGTTCCTTCCTCTCTTGTCCCATTATCTCTTCTCTTCTTTTTCTTTTGTCATACCAGAGACAGAATCTAGGGGTGCATTTCACTGAGCTACATCCCCAGTCCTTTTTCTTTTGAGACCAGGTCTTGCTAAATTTCTCAGGCTGACCTTAAATTCTTGATCCTCTTTCCTCAGCCTTCTGAATAGCTGGGGTTGTAGGCATACACAATCATGCCCAGCTATGCATTTTGTTTCTGTATAACAGATGCCTCCATATCATCATTTATAACAAAAATTTGCTATCAGCCCTGCATATTTTTTAAACACAGGGTTTAGTGTGTGTGTAGCCCAGGCTGGCCTTGAACTCACTATATAGTCCCAGCTAGCCGTGAACTCATGACAATCTTCCTGTCTCAGCCTCCTGAGTGCTGGTAGTACAGGCGTGTGCCACCATGCTTGGCTAGCCCTGCACATCTGGCTTCACTAGGTCCTCTTAGAAAAAATCAGATTTCAGTCTTCTCAGAGAAGCCATTTGCACAGTAATAGTAATAATAATGCACAGCATTCTTGAGTGCTGTGTTCCAGATAACATGCTTATATTCACTTTATTAGATCATCAAGCCATTCTCTGAGGTCACCAGCCTCTCCATTTCCCAAATAAAGACACTGCTGCTCAACACCCCTAAGGTCACACAGCTAAGACATGACACACGTGGGACTCACAGCCTTTGCAGCTTGCATTACACAGTAGCTCAGATGGACACGATGACAATCGCAAATGACAATGCATGGTGAAAAGGAAAATAGAAAAATTATAAAAAACCAAAAATGAATTCAAAATCACCTGAGTTTGAGCACATGACCTCCCCAAACCTACATAAGTCCCTTTATTACACAGATTCATGCCATCCACAGGGCATGTCCCCTGTGCCCTTCCTGAGGGTGTCCTGTGTAATTTTTCTTACTAGAAAGTCTTCTGACATCCTGTACTCCCAATTTTTTCTTGTGAAATGAAATGACAATGCCTAGGCATCAGAGTATTATTAGAATTAAGTACAGTGGAGAGGAAAGAAAATGGCAGAATAGTGATTGGAAAATTCAGTGGTGGAAGCAAAATTCAACTTCTCCAACATCCAGGATCCAGACCCTGGAAAATAATAACTTATGGGAGAAAAACAGGAAGCAGATCTCTGGAAATGGAGAAGGAACTGAAAGAAAACATTAGAAACTGCAGAGAAGTTGGAAGGGTGGTCCACATGCAGAGGAGACGAAGGAAAAATTTGGGCTTCCTCTCCCACTGTCATGGCTCACAGAGAGGAGAACCAAGCTACTAGAAACAAGCCCAATACCCAAGGCCAGGAGCACAGGGAGGAAGAGCAGCAGAGCCCCTGGCCTCAGGGAACCGCACAACAGCATGGGGTTTTGCCGCACGGGAACTCTTTCTATTGCAGGCAGCTAAGTTAGACAGAAATTAATACACAGACAGGGACTGGGCTGTCAAGGAAGTCAGCAGAAAAAATAAACACATCCAAATTGTGGCTGGAGGTGCATCTGAAGACCAGGCCTCAAGGTAAAGATGCAATGACCAGGCCTGCGTGTCTCCGTGAGGGATACACAGTGGTCTAGAATTATACTGTACTTAGCAACCCCAGACCCAGGAAGTTCAGCTAGCATGAGTCACCCAGGTGGGTGGCCAGAGCATCCAGACCCATCCTTTTCAAAAAATGTCTTTGTTCTTTCTATATACCATTGCAATGTGACTGGTTTCCCTACTGGATCAATATTAGCTAAGCAGCTATACTTGTAATCTTGTAAGTTCAATATAGTTTGACCCGTGTCACACCCACATTGTGACTTTGCTGTATCAATTATGTCTGACCAAGGGCTTGGTGGCTATCTACTTCTGGGACCACTCCCATCTCTTCTGAGTGATTTCTGTTCCCCAGTAAAGCTTTCCTACTCTTAAACTCCATTGTCCTTTAGGACTCATTCTTCCATTTCAGCGGACACAAACTCAATGTATCTGACACGTAGCAGGTTGGAAATTTACACAATCTCCTTTCTCTGGCATCACTTCCACACAGCAGGCCATGGCTGAAGAAGGATTCCAGTGCAGACAATTTGCCGTGTTGCCAGAGAGTGCTTGATCAGGCACCAGTGTGGGAAGGGGTGGATTATTTAAATCTGAGGCTCAGAACAACTGGAAAACAACCTCACTTCAGGGTTCCCAGTGTTACCCCCACATATAGTGTAAGTGGGTGAGAGACATCCACAGGAGAGCGGTGAGCTGGGAGTGCGCTAGAAAGAGATCCCCTGAAAAACTGAAACTCAGTCTGGGAGGGACATGGCTCCCACTCTCCTCAGGAGCCAGGTACCGCCCTCAGAGACAGCTAGGTCTGAAAGTGGCTGCTGACACTGAGTACTGGAACATTTGCCCTGTTGCCTGCCTCCAGCGTGGGCCTGTCTGACTGCCTTCCCTGTGCTTTAGTGAGCAAGGCCATGTCCAGGCCTGGACACTACCACAGCTTGGGATGGCCACAGGCGCCTCTGGAACAGGGGGTGGGGTGTGTGTGTGTGTGTGTGTGTGTGTACCTCACAAACCCGTAGGCTCTCAGTCTAGGCCAAGAAAACCAATGCTTGCTTGACTCCAAGACTGGATTTAGAAGGAACCTACTTATTAAAAAATATGCATTAATTTTTTCCCTCTACTTTAGACTCATTTTTTCCTTTTTTTTTTCACTCCTTTTCTCTTGCTGCTTTCTATTTTTCTTTTTGATATTATTTCTTTCTTTCATCTTTGTTTCTCCTTGAGACTTTTTTCTGTTACTTTTATCTAATGTAAATAATCTTCTATGTTATAATAGAATACTTTCCCTCACTTTTCTTTCTTCCTTATCAGTTCCCATTGTTTCTTTCTCTCTTTGGGGGTTGAGGGGAAGGAGTACTGGAAATCGAACTTAGGACTACTACTTGCCAGGCAGGCGCTGCACCCCTGAGCTAAAACCCCTGCCCCTATTGTTAATTTTTCAATTTTTTTCTTTTTGTAGCCTCCTGTCCCCAACTCATTACATCTTTAATAATATAAATATTAAACTTAATTGATTTTTAAATAGTGAAACATGCTACGACTGTTGATTTTTTTCCCTTCAACAGTGGAGGTATAGCTTTTGCATTTAGAAGATATTTACTATAAGTCAGTATTTGTTGTCTCAGGCTTATTTTTTAAATATATTTGGTAAAGGGTCTCACTATGCAGCTCAGACTTGTAGTGATCTTCCTGTTTTCAGCCTCCTCAGTGCTGGGATTACAGGCATATGCCACCATATCCAGACTTTGTGGCTGGCTTAGCACACCTGGGGGCAGGGCCAGTGCAGTATGTGGTACAGGGGATTAAACCCCCATCGCTGTACTTGCCTAAGCAGGCTCTTAGTCTGCTGAGCCATCTCGCCACCCCTGTTGTCTTAGTGTTAATAGTATCATTGAAGATTTCTTTTCTAAGGTTGGAGTTGATACATTATTAGTTCTTATGATATAAACATCTCATTGGTCCTGAAGGGCAACATCAGAATTCTCTATGCCAGTCTGAGGAAGAGACATAAATCTGTAAGTCCTCCATAATAATTTTTACATCACTACAGAAGTATATTGGGGGTCAGCTACCTTAGATTGGAAGTCTACCTTATCAGTGAAGATTGCCCTCATAGTAAAAGTAGAATTCTGGTCGAATGTAGAGGTATACTACTGTAATCCTAGCTACTTTGGAGGCTGAGTCAGGATCATCAAAATTCTGAGGCAACCTGGGAAACTTAATGAAATACCATCTCAAGGTAAATTTTTGAGAAGGGACTGCAGGTATAGCTTCAGTGGTAGAGCCCTTGCCCAGCATGTGCAAGATGTCTGTTTGTCTCTCTGTCCCTCTGTCTCTGTCACTGTCTCCTTTCTACTTCCAGAATCTCACTATGTAGTTCAGGCCCTGTGTAAAATCCTCGGTACTGAGAAAAACGAGACAGACAAACAGATAGACAGACAAGACAGATGCATAGTTGTGCCTAATAAAAAATGCAAACAAAAAAAGAAATGAAGCTCAAAGAAAAGGCTTCCCCATGTTATCACAAGACAGATAAGCATACTAACAGTTTTGTGTGAGGCCTGACCCACAGTAAATGTGTTGTGGAGGGCAAAATTGACCATGTCTTTAATTTCTTAGACTGGCCTGGAATTCACTATGTAGCCCAGGCTGGCCCAGACCTGGGTTCGACTCCCAACACTGCATGTGGTGTTGGCCCTGGAAGGGCATGCTGTGCTGACCACTGAAATGGCATGGTGGTGCACACCTGTAATCCCAGTGCTGGGGAGGCTGAGGCAGGAGGATCACTATGAGTCTGAGCTGCATAGCAAGATCCTGTACCAAATAAATAAATAAATAAATAAATAAATAGCATTAATCAGATTAATGGACAATTGAATCAGTAACATAATAACAAATAATATATTAATTAAAGATTCTCTTTTGGTCTTCTTCAGACAGGGTCTTGCTATGTAGTTCAGGCTGGCCTTGAGCTCACCAATAGAAATTTTTATGGAAAAATGTTTTCATAGAGAAAATGGAGAATTTTATACAGCAACTCCAAGTAGTTAACTTCTACTGTCAGGAGAAAAAAATTCTTCAACCGTCTAGGTGGTTTATTTCATCCTATTTCTCTAGCACCTTGGAAACTTTTCAAACTTAATATTTACTTCTTCCTTTGAAGGGTGAAGTTTGCAACTCTTGTATCCACCTGAGGAGATTAATTTTTAAGCTTTTTCCTCTAATATAAAATGTACACCATCTCTTTTCTTTCATGTCTAGTTCCCTCTGGAGCAAATGAGGCGTAAAAAATGTCTGGAGAAAACTCAACGATTAATAAGGAAGAAATTTGTGACTGCATACCAGCTTTCAGAAATGGGTTAAGGAGATTTAGAAAGAAACCCACCCACTAATAGTCTTCCATATGTTAAACACCTTATCTGTGACCGCATTTAAGTCTTATAACTACCAAAAGAGTAACAGTTATAATCCTTCTCATATAGTTTAGGACATTAAAACTGCACCTAGCGAAGGAGCCAGTCCAAGATGATATGAGTTGTAAATGGTGAGACAGGGACCAGAACACACAGTGCAGACTGTGTCAGGTCACTACCCTACAGACTTCTGAGCCTTCCTATGTGACCAACTGGAGATGTGCTGAGATGCATAAGGCACTAGCCCTGTTTCTCTCCTGGGATTGTAGATAAAGGTGCATGGAGACCACAAGCTCTAGGTGCATAACACCTCAGTGAGGGAGAAAGATGGCAGTGGCTAAAACTGTCTCACAAAAGCTACTCCTTGAAATATGCTTCTCACTGAGAAAGGTGACTGGGAAGAATTGTAAAGCCAAAGCTGTGGAAGCAGTCATGGAAATTAATAGCCATGGTGCCTGCCCATTGTATTAGTATTTCTTCTGTTGCCAATGACACAATATTAAAGGCTGGGTCAGTTATGAAGAAAAAGTTTATTTTTGGATCTCAGGTCTGGCTAAAGGTCAACGACTCACATCTGGTAATAGTTTTCTTGATGGAAGTATCCTAAGGTGATGCAGGGCATCATGTGGCAGGAGAGCAGGAGACGGGGAGTATGTGTTCCTGGTCTATCTCTGTCTGTCTGTCTGTCTCTCTACCAGTCTCTGTCTCTGTCTCTGTCTCCTTTCCACTTCCAGAGTCTCACTATGCAGTTCAGGTTGGCCTTGAACTCACTACATAGTCCACGTTGCCCTTAAACTCACAGCAATCTTCCTGCCTCAGCCTCCTGAGTGCTAGGATTGCACTCATGTGCCACCAGGCCTGGATTTCTCTCTCTGCTTATAAAGCCACCAGGATTCCATTTTGCAAGCCCTACCCCATGACCTCATTTAATCCTAATAACTTCCAAAGGCTCCATCTCTAAACACTATAGTTGTATGCCATGCCAGCTACACCCCTGGGGCATGCTAAGCCAGGGACAGAGTCCAGGCATGATGGCACACACCTGTAATTCCAGCACTGGGGAGGCTTAAAGCAGGAGGATCACCATGAGTCTGAACTGCATAGTGAGACCCTGTGCCAAATACACAACTAAAAACAAAACAAAACACTATAGTTGATTAGGTATTTAGATAGAGTAGGGGTGTAGCTCAGTGGTAGAGCCCTCAGCTAGCAGGTGCAAGATGTGCAAGGCCCTCTTATTTCCTCACAGTAGGAATTACATTTCACCACATGAACCCATGGGTAACACTCAGACTATTTAGGCCAGTGGTGGAAAAACTACTGCATGTGTGCTGCAGTGGGCTATTTATCGTCATTGAAAGTTCTTTTTTTTTTTTTTTATTTTAGGGAAGGGTCTGCAGGGTGTTCAGAGTCTCACTACTAGATCAGACTCATAGTGATCCACCTGTTTATAGCCTCCCAAGAGCTGGGATTACAAGTGCATGCCACCACACCCAGTCTCAATTGCCTTCTCAGAGCGCCCTGGGGGTGGGGTCTGCATGTCAATATCATTGAAAGTTCTAAAGGGTTCACCATCACTGATTTAGGTGAAGGTTTGATTAGTAGAAAACACCCTTATCAAGTAGTGATTTAGTTGGTGATTTTATAGCTACCCAACATTTTTCCATCATGGGCCTTAGTGTGTGGTACTTGTTTGTGCATTTGTGTTATTCAGATGATTTTTGGAACCATTTGTGAATTTTGAACAATATCTAATAGTTCTCCTTTGAGTACTGCTCCTGCCCTATTTACCACCATTTTTTCTGCCAAGGGCTCCAATTATGTGACTGTTATAATATTCCATGTCTCTTGTAGTTTACAGTCTTTTTTTTTTTTTCTCTGAAAAGGACATTTTTTTCTGCCATGTCTTTCAATTTACTATTTTTCTCTTTGACCGTACCTTTTTTTGTTGTGAAACCCACTGTTGAATTCTTATGCTACTATATTTTTCAGTTATAGAACTGCCATCCAGTATTTTTATATCTTTAGTTGTGTTTTTCTTTTTTTTATTTTTTAGGGAAGGGTCTACATGTTTTCACTACTAGATCGTACTTATAGTGACCTGCCTGTTTACAGCCTCCCAAGAGCTAGGATTACAGGTGTGTGCCACCATGCCCAGTCTCAATTACCATCTCAGTGTTCCCTGGGAGGGGGGTCAGCATGGCAGGCCCAGGGATTGAACCTCTAGCCCCTGTGGCTGCTTGCATGTGGTTTAATCTGCTGAGCTATTTGGCTGGCCCTTCCTTAGCTCTTTAGAAGTCTTTAAACTCTCATTTAATTAGTTGGTTAGATTAATGAGTTACTTTAAAGTTTTTATTTTCTTTACTTTAAAGTCTAATACTTCCAATGTAGGTCTGTTTTTACTGTTTTTTTCTTTTTTTTTTTTTTTCAGTCACATAGATTAGACATTATACATGAAAAACTATGGAGATAATTTGAAGTTCTGGATGATGTGATCTTTCTCCCAGTAGAGTTGTTGTATTTCCTGTTGGTGGTTTGGAGAGGGGTAGGTTTCTTTCTTGCAACCAAAGATTAAGCAGTTTTAAGTTTAGGCACTATCTTTGTGAAGGCTTCTAGCTTGTACTTCAAGTTTATTCCCATCAAGCCAAACTATCAGAACTCCAAAATGGAGAATGTCATGGTATTTACCACAGTCTTTACTCCTTGGTGTGACCTAAAATACAATTTGTGTCTCCTCAGCCCCTTAAGAGCCAGAAACTTCATAGCTTGTCCATTGCCCCCTCCACCATTGAGGTAGGCTTGGTGAGCCTAAAGAGAAGGGAAAGACCCAGCCCAGTACCCCTCCAGAATTTGGGAGCCCCATCCAAAAGAACCAAGATGCTTGGCCCATCCTCCTACACCACAGGATGGGCAGCCAGTATGGCAAGTGCCTGGTACATGGCAAATGGATTGTTTGGAGGAATCTATGGTAAATCCACTCCAACAAGGGGTTGGCATACAGATACCTAATCTATGATTGGTTCTGCTATTTAATGATAGAGTTGATCTGATGGTCTAAAGTACAAAATAGTTGCTATCATTTGTCAATTTCTAACTTATGCTTGATGCTATCATTATTGTTAATTGTACTACTGTAGCTAGTATGTCACATCTATTGTAATCAGTTGTAGTCACTTGTATAGCAATATTGGAAAGCTCTGGGGTAATAACATCACCACAGCCATATGCTAAAAGGCCATGGGCAGAACGAAACAGAAACTAACATTCCACTCTCAATTAATTGAGAAGTTAAGACCTTGGAACAGATACAAAGCAAGAATCCCCAACACACAATGCAGGTATCTCTTAAGAACAGAATTTTGTGAGAGACCTTGGTACTAGCGATATAGCTACTTACTTCCAAAACTCACAAGGATCATTACAGAAAACAAAATAGATTTTTAAAAAATTGAAAATGTCTATATGAAGGAGCAAAATACAATTTTAAACCTCTAGACCACCCAGAGCAAGTCCAGGAGAAATTGACATAAAGGAAATTGGAAGTCATACACCTGAAATTTCTGAAATAATAGAACTGAATAAAAGAAACAACTCCAGGAGGTAATAGAGGAAATCGCATCAGAAATAATATCTCAGGTAGAAAGAGAAATGACAACCATGATGAAAGGATTGATCAGCATATCTAAAGGAGACATAGATAAAAAAGAAAAGAGCATAAAAAATGATGGAAAAAAGAAAAATGATGTAAACCTTGAACAAACAATACAGGAAAGAATTAGAATGCATGAACAGATTCAAAAAGATACCCAAGAAATTAAAAATTCCATTGAAAGCTGGTAACACTGATTGAATAAAACTGAAGATAGATTTTCAGACCTCGAGTACAGTATTACAACTAATGATCACAAAAGGAAAAGCTTCTTAAAAATAACAGTGGTCCAGGAAATAACAATTCAAGAACCACAAGATGATGCAAAGAAAAAAATATAAGATTGACAGGTGTCAATGAAAAAGCAGGACTAAACACAAATGACAAAAAAGGACTATAGATGTAATATCATAAAATTTGTCAAACATCGGCAAAAAAATCTGACATATATAAGTAAGGCATATAGAACTCCCATTAGCCATCACCAAAATAAATCTACACCATGACATATAGTAATTAAGATCCCAGAAATCCAGAACAAGAACAGACTACTGATAGCTGTTAGAGTAAAGAAACAAATATCTTTAAGTGAAAGCCCATCAGAATCATGGCAGGCATCTCAAAACAAACCATCAAGTCATGAAGAGCCTGGAGTGAAGCATTTCAAGTCCTGAAAGACAACAAATTTCCAATCCAGATTGATGTGCCCTGTAAAACTGTCTTTACAAATTAATGGAGAAATAAGATACTCCATAACAAAGAATAACTGAATAAATTTGTGACTACCAAGAGTACTGAAATATCTACTAGAAAAAGATAAAAATGACCATAATTTCAAGAACAACAGAAAGAAACCAGCAAGCAGTTCATGTAATTAGACAGAGGGGAACGGTAGGAACCAACAACAGGAAAATAACATGACTAAGACAAGCTAATACACATCAAGAAACAAAATCCAACAATATGCTGTATACAAGAAACACATTTACTCAAAAGGAAATTCATAGACTTAACATTAAAGGAGGGAACCCTTGGGCCACCCCCCACCACTCCGCAGTGCCTCCCCTACCCTGCCCGCTGAGTAGGATTTTCTGCGGAGTTCCGGGAGCCCCCAGACCCAGTCCTAGCCCAGGCACAGCTCAGGCCTGGCATAC
>NW_004524586.1:24667987-24677521 GCF_000260255.1 Octodon degus | reverse complement strand
CTAATGGTGTTTGTAAATAGGATCACAAGTCCGCATCTTGTACAGCAATTAACCACTAAGAAGAATATATGCAGTGTATTATTTGTTGAAACTGTACTTCTGATTGGATTTGAAACTGTCTCATTGATATCTGTTTTTCAATAAAACTTTGAAAAAGAAAAAAAAAGAAAGAAAAAGGAAAAAAAATAATACTAAAGAAGAGTCAAAAAAAAAAAAAACATTAAAGGAGGGAAAATAATAGTCCATGTGACAGGAATCTAGAAAAAAGCAAGGGTAGCTTTTTTTTTTTTTAATTTTTTTTTTTTTATGTGTGTGTGTGTGTGTGTGTGTGTGTCCAGCTCAGCCCACCAGGGGGCTGGGCTGGCTGGCATGTGGTGCTGGGGGATTGAACCGCGGTCCTTGTGTTCTGCTAAGCTTGTTCTAAGTAGGTGCTTTAGACCACTGAGCCATCTCACCAGCCCCAAAGCAACTGCATTTTCTTTCTTTTTTTTTTTTTTTTTGCAGAACCAGGGATTGAACTTAGATCCTTGCATTTGCCAGTCAAGCGCCTATTCTACTGAGCTATCTCCCTGGCCAAGAGTAGCTTTTAGTTTGCAGATAATATGAACTTCAAACCAAGTACACTCAGAAAAGATAAAGAAGATGACTGCATACTTGTTAGGAGAAAACTTCAAGAAGAAGTGATAAAAATAAAAAATATAGATGCACAAAATATGGGAGCACCCAACATGAGACAAATATTAATAGACACAAAAGAAGAAATAAGCAACAACAATGTAACAGGGGACATTAACACCCTATTATCAGTAAGAGATACATCAACTAGACAAAAAATTAACTAAGAAATGACAGTACTGAACCAGACTTGTGAACAAATGAATTTAGTAGATCTTTACAGAGTGTTCCATCCAATGACATCAGAATACACATTCTTTTCAGCTGCAAGTGGAGTGTTCCCTAAAATAGATCATGTAATAGCCCATACAATGTGATTAAGTAAATGCAAAGGAATTGAAATTATACCATGCATATTATCTGACCATAGTGCAATGAAATTAGAAATTATTGACAAAAAATTACTAAAACTCCATAAACCTATGAAAATTAAATAATGTTCTTCTGAACAGCAAATGGGTCACAGATGAAACCAAAGAAGAAATTACAAAAATCTACAAACAAATGCAAATACAGCTTACTGCCACCTGTGAGATACATTGAAAGTAGTCCTCAGAGGGAAATTTATAGTGGTAAATTCTCACATCAGGAAACACAATGAGCATAAATAAATAGACTAATGTTGCACATCAAGGTTCTGGAAAAGGAAGAGCAAGAAAAAAAAAGGGGGAAGAAGACATTAAAAATTAGCTAGCTGATATGAGTGTATAAACAAAATGAAATATGACTTGCATCTCAACTGCAAGATAATGAGTGGGTCAGTTAAAGGCTGATAACAGTTTGACTCTTTTTGTTTATGTGCATTAAAATATATCTGTTCCTCTCTTAAAATTTTTTAAAAAATAAGTCAAAAGAAGATCAAGTCAAGCCCAAAGCCCACAGAAGGGAGGTAATTATAAATATCAGAGCAGAAATGAACACAATTAAGACAAAAAAAAAATACAGAGAATCAATGAATCTAAGAGTTTGTTCTTTGAAAGAATACATAAAATTGATAACCCCTAACTGGCCTTATAAAAAGAAGAGAAAAGAAAAAAACCCCCACAAATTCATGCAATAGAGAATGAAGAGGGTAAAATCACAACAGATCCTGTGTAAATTCAAAAGATGCTCAATACCTACTTCAAAAATCTCTACTCATATAAGATGGAAAGCAGAAAAAAGGGGACAGATTTCTAGCAATATATGAATTATCAAAGCTGAATCAAGAAGATATAAAAAACCTGAGTAACCCAGTATCAGTAAGTGAAATTAAAGATATAATTAAAAATTTACTTACAAAGAAAAGCCCAAGTCATGATGAATTCGCAGTTGAATTCCACAAGAAATTTAATGCCAATGCTCTCCAAACTCTTTAATATAATTGGAAGGGAAATAATTCTCACTAGCTCATTCCTGGAGTCAAGTATTACTCTGATACCAAAACAAAAAAAAAAGACCCAAGTGAACAAAAAAAGAGAACTATGAGTCTATTTCCTTAATGAATATAGAGGCAAAAGCACTCAATAAAATAGAAGGAAACAGAATGAAACAAATCATCACAAAAACTGTACAACGTGATCAAGTGGGATTCATCCCAGGAATGCAGAGATGATTCAATATATGTAAATGAATAAATGTAATACACCATATCCATAGAGCCAAAGACAAAATTGAATGATCATCACCATAGATGCAGAGAATGCTTTTGACAAAGTCCAGCACTTATTCATGATAAAAATCCTACAGAAAATTAGAATAGTTGGTCTTTACTTCTATTTGACAAAAGCTATCTATGACAAACCAACAGTCAACATCATACTAAGTGAACAAAAACTGAAAACTTTCACTCTAAAATCAGGAACAAGAAAAGGTTGTCCACTACCAGTACCACTATCTAATATATTTCTGGAAACATTAATTTTCAATTCAACAAGAGAGAGAAGTAAATGGAATAAGAATTAGAAAGGAAGAACTTAAATTATCGTTATTAGCAGATGACATGATACTCTATATAGAAGACACCAAAAACACTACCAAGAGACTTGTAGATTAATAACCAAATTCAGTGGCTTAGCTGGATACAAAGTTAACACTCAAAAATTAATAGCATTACTCTATGCAAACAACAAACTTTCTAAGAGAGAAATTGGGGCAACCACACCTTTCATAATAACTAACAAGAAATGAAATACTTAGGAATTAATCTAACAGAGGAAGTAAAAATTCTCTATGTTGAAAATAATAGTACTTTAAAAAAAATCAAAGAGAATGTCACAAAATGGAAAGATATTCCTTATTCATGGATACAAAGAAACAACATTGTAAAAATGGCCATACTCCCAAAGTAGTTATGCAGATTCAATGCAATCCTGGAGAAAATACTGTTAGCCTACTTCACAAATCTAGAGAGAGCATTCATTAAATTCATCTGGAACCAAACTAGACCTAAAATAGCAAAACCAATCCTGGGCAACAAAGGAAAGGTAGAAAACATCACAATCTCCTACTTAAAATTATACTACAAAACTCCTGTGATAAAATCAGCATGGTGCTGGAGAAACAAAAGACAAAGTTCAATGGAACAGATTAGAAGATGCAGACACAACTATAACCACACTTAATTACCTTATGTTTGACAACATGGTCAAATATGTTCACTGGAAGAAAGATGACCTTTTTAATAAATGGAAAAACTGACTTTTGATATGTTGAAGACTGAAGCTAAATCTGTATCTGTCACCATGGACTAATGGATTAACTATATAAACATTAAAACAGAAACACTAAATCTACTGGAAGAGGAAGTAGGTAGAAGTCTTGAAGACATAGGGTTAGTTCTTTTTTTTTTTTTTTTTTTTTTTAACATATTTGGTATAGAGTCTCACTACATAGCTCAGATTCTAGTGATCCTTCTGTTTTTCAGCTTCTCCAGTGCTGAGATTACAGGCCTGTACCACCACTCCCTGTCTCAGTGGCCAGTTCAGCGTGCTGTGGGTGGGGCTTGTGTAGCATGTGGTGCTGAGATTGAACCCAGGTCCCAGTACTTGCCTAAGTAGGCACTTAGTCTGCTGAGCTATCTTGTGGCCCAGAACAAAGTACTTCTATCTGTAACATGTAAAAAATTAAAAAATATCAGACTCCCTAAATTCAAAGACCTAATCTAATAATAGGCATCAGAAGTCAGTACATACTTCTCAGATGAAGAAATACAAATGGCAAATGAGTATATGAAAAAATGTTCAACATGATTGGTTATCTGAGAAATTCAAATTAAAACAACACTGAAATTCCATCTCAGCCCAGAAAGAATGGCTATCATCAAGAAATCAACCAAGGGGCTTGGAGATAGCTTGGCAGTCTAAGCACCTGTCTGACAAGTGCAAGGACCTGAGTTCCATCCCCAGTACTATATGCTGTACTGGCTCCAGAACCCCAGGTGAGCTGTGCTGACCACCAAAACTGGATGTGATGGCACACTCCTGTAATCCCAGTGCTGGGGAGGCTGAGATAGGAGATTACTAAGAGTCTGAGCTGTGTAGTGAGACTCTGTACCAGAGAAAGAAAGAAAGGAAGAACGAGCGAATGAACAAAAGAAAGAAAGAAAGAAAGAAAGAAAGAAAGAAGAAGTAAATCAATAATAAATGGTAGTGGGTCTACAGAGAAAATGGAACCCTTCTCCACGGTTGATGGTGTACACTAATGCAACCACTGTGATAGTCAATGTGGAGATTGACTATCACAACACTAGGATTAGGGATACCATCTATCCCAGCTATTCCTCTTCTGGGTATGTTCCCAGAAGAATTAAAAACACCATACTATAGTGATATACGTGCACTCATGTTTATAGCAGCACAATTTGTCACAACTGAATCTTGAAAACAATCCAAGTACTCATCCTTGAATGAATGGATAAGAAAGATGTGGCATGTCTATATAATGGAGTATTACTCAGCTATCAAGAAAGATAAACTTGGGACCTGGGAGGTAGCTCAGTAGAATAAGCACTTGCCTGGCAAGCAAAGATCATGAGTTCAATCCCTGGTATCCCCCCCCACCCCGCCAAAAAAAAAAAAAAAAAGATAAACTCAAAGTTTTTACAGGTAAATGGATATAATTTGAAGCCTTACTCATAAGAGAAATAAATCAGTTTTGTATGTGTAAATATCTTAGTGTCTTCTTTGTGTAAGAAACTGAAAGCGTAAGATCCAAAAGGTACAATAGATATTGTGAAAGGGAAAGATGCTCCTCAAAATGAAAGAACAACTGAGATATAAAGGAAATGAGAAAAGTAAGAAACTACACACACACACACACACACACACACACACACACACTCTGTGTTTGTATTTTTTAATCAATTTGACACACCTATATTGGGTAATGTAAGCAACTATTTTAAGATAACAATATGCAAACAATTGCTAATTTCCTGTCATCTTGTTTTGAAATTCTGTATTTTTTTATGTTTAACAATTATATTTAAAATAAAACAACAAAAGAGTCAGAAACTCTCCTGTCACATTCTCATCATTTTCTACATTGACAGTTGCTTCACAAGAAGTGACAGTGATGCCAGGCCTAACGTTGCCATGTCCCCTTTCTTCCACATGGATCTTGGTGGCCCCTAATAGCTTCAGTTGTCAGAGGGTGCAGGGGGACCTTCAGATTTTTTCTATGTGCTATACTTTCTAGTTTTTTTTTTTTGTGGGAGGGCTGGTGTACAATAAATTAGTTCACTATTCCTGAAAGAAGAAGTTCTGCTTATAGCATTGTAGTAAGCAAATGTGGAGAGTGGGTACTGAATTCAATGGGGGAAAAAGGCCAACAAGAAAACATGCATAATCTAGATGACAAGATTTCTTCTCAGGGGCCGAGGAGATGGCTCAGTGGAGTAAGCTTCCTGTCAAGTGCAAGGACCTGAGTTCAATCCCCGGTTCCGCAAAAAAAAAAAAAAAGGGGGGGGGGCTGGTGAGATGGCTCAGTGGTCTAAAGCACCTACTTAGAACAAGCTTAGCAAAGCACAGGGACCGCGGTTCAATCCCCCAGCACCACATGCCAGCCAGCCCCGCCCCCTGGTGGGCTGAGCTGGCCACACACACACACACAAATAAATTAATTAATTAAGAAAAAAAAGAGATTCTAGAAGGTAAATTAGAGGGTCAGAACAGGTTTATGGAGAAATAATATCTGTTGTAAATAGATTTTCTGAAAGTAAATTTTATATTCAAGGTAAATTTTCTTTAAAATAAGAGTAAATAAATGAAACATCACAGGTAATGCAAGAGGAATGTAAAGCATTGCTAATTTTAGCTACATGAATCAGACTAAATACTAAAGCAAGACATAGGTGTCTGAATAAAACCAACTAAATATAGATTACACACAAGGCGTACACACGATAATACAAAATGCTCCAAACCTAACCCTTGCCAGAAGCTTCAAAATGGTTCAGAAATTGGACCATTAGGAGCACATTACCATACCCATGAGCCATTCACATGCATCCACTGATCAACTCAGTTTGTGGCCATGGATACAAGGCTGTACTTTTGTTAAAAAGTCCATTAAGTATATTCAATGGCTGCTGTGTCCTAACACTGAACTTCCTTATAGAAGTCAAGTTTCCCTTAATGAACTGTTCCTTAAAACAAAAGGTTTGTTCTTTAGAATTAATTTTTGGTTGAAAAAGAGTAAAGCAACTTTGTTCTGCCTGGCGAGGTGGTGGAGGTCCAAAGCTGCATTTAGCATGGTTTTGGTCACACCAGCAGCACCATTCAGGGCACAGACCACGGATGAGCCTTCAGAGAGACCACACAAAGCCTCAAAAAAAATCCCACTGAGGAAGTTTCATTTCCTTAGCAACTTCCCATTTCATTCAACCTCAAGGAAGTTGTACATGTTCAGTACCTGAATTTAAAATCTGAATCAAATATTCACAGAGCATTCTCTGAACAGCAGTTTATTAAAAGACAGATCTATTTGTCAACACATTTATGTTCCTACCAACACACACACACACACACACACACACACACATGCACACACATACACACACACGTGCACATAAGCACACACCACAAATACAACTGGAAAACTGGAAAGAACCCAGGAATCATGCAAGAGGAGGTTGTTCAAGTAAAAAATAATATATTTGATGGAAGATTTTTATAATATGGAGAAACATATCAAGATCTAATAAATTAAAATGTAAGTTTCAAGCAATATGTGATTCAATTTTGTAAGGAAAGTACCAAATGTGATAATGAATATGTGTTATCTTCTATTACATCTGTTTGCATTTTCCAAATTTTTAAATCCTACATGGTGACAGGAGCTATTTTATATTTCTGTATTTTAGAACTGATCACAGTTATCAACAATCTATATTTCCATAGAGAAGCAATGTACACAGAGAAAGGACTAGACATAGAGTAGAAAGACTTGAATTCCAGTCCTAGGTTCATGCTTATTGATTCCCTCTAGAAACAACATATTATTACTTCTGGAGACCTCAGTTCTCTTATTTATGAGATAGAGTCTGTCGGTCCAATGATATGAAGTGATGCATAAATTAGCTTGAGTTGGAAAATCCATAACAGATGCAGATTTCAAAATGTTATGCTGTACATATATAATTTTTGTAAGTTTAAAAGATAAAAGGTCTTTGGTGGCTCACTGGACATGATGGTGCACTCCTACAATCTCAGCACTTAGGAGGCTGAGGCAGGAGGATTGTTACAAATTCAAGGCCAGCCTATGCTATATAGTGTGATCTGTCTCAAAATATTGAATAAAATATTACAATAATAAAAAATAAAGCAAATATGAAAAACAAAAAAGGATGTAGTCATCATCTCGTTTCCTCCCTTAATGACTCACAAGATCAAATGAAATACAATTCATAAAAGCCACCTGCAAAGGAGTACAACAAGAAAAAAAAATCAGTAATTAAAGATATTTTGTTTGTTCATTTGGGTTTTTTTTTTTGGATTTGGGTTTTGATTTTGAGGGGCAGTACTGGGGACTGAATCCAGGACCTTTGTACTGGGCTATATCACTAGGCCCTTTTTATTTTACATTTTGAAACAAGATCTTACTAAGTTGTGCAGGCTAGGCTCAAACTTATGATCTTCCTGCCTCAGGCTCCCAGAATTTAAGATGTTCTTTAAGTTTTTCTGCAGCTATGACTTCAATTTCTGAAAGAATGTGTCATTTACATCAGGTTAAACACACGCCCTCACCAATACCAGCTTTCCCAGATGTGAATATATGTTAGGACTCAGCAGAGAGAGCACCAGCAGAGTGATGGACAGGGAGGGGAACTCAGTCTCCCTCACATGGCAAGGTGATCAAGAGATGAAGGGAGGAAAAAAGAGCGGCAGTGAATAAGGATGAGAAACAGGAATTAAAGTATGTCATGTGCTGGGAGTGGTGGTGTATGTCTGTGACCCCAGCACTCAGGAGGTTGAGGCAGCAGGGTCATTTGAGTTCAAGGCCATCTTGGGGCTACCTAGTGAGTTCAAGATTAACCTGGACTACACAGAGAGCCCTTCTTTCAAAAAACAAACAAAAAAAGTTGTGTATGCATACGAATTCCCCACAAGGAACGTGATCATTATGCACTGTAAACTTGTACTGATAAAAGTTTTATTTATTTATTTATCTGTTTTAGAGATGAAGATTTTTTATTTAAAAATACACATTACATTACTTTTAGCCTCTGGAAAATAATTCAATTTCCAGTGTTTTAGCTGTTTAAAAACAAATCCTTGCTAAAGTTCTTTTGGAGTCTGATATTTACATCTTAAATTTAAACCACAAATGCTCAAGTTTCCATATAAACCACTGCAAAAGTCACTGACTGCATGTTCCACAAAAGAGCTTTTCTTTCTTTTTTTTTGCAAAACCAGGGATTGAACTCAGGCCCTTGCGCTTGCCAGGGAAGTGCTTATTCCACTGAGCCATCTCCCCGGCCCGAGCTTTTCTTTTTATATTCAAGATTTTAGGTTTATTTAGCTGGATGTGGTGGCACATGCATGTCATCACAGCACTCAGGAGGCCACAGCAGGAGGATTCCTGTGAGCCCGAGGCCAGCCTGGGCTCCAAAGTGAATTCAAAGCCAGCATGAATGGCACAGTGAAAACCTATTCTAAAAAAATACCAAAACCAAAAAACAACCCCAAAGATTTTAGGTTTATTATAGACTATGTTTGAGCATGCACATCAACCATAATGCACAAAATACTTCTTGGAACTTCACAAATGCTTCTCTGTTTTGTCAAGTGGTTTTGCAAAATATTAATGTTTATTTAAGAACCTGGACCCTGGCTCATCCAAGCACATTGCATTCATAGATTACTCCCTCAGAAGGGTATTCAGAAACATTTTATGTTGTTGCATCTGAGGCTACAGGAAAGCTGGGCTCTGGCAACCCAGGTCTTCACATCCACACCATTAATTGATGCCACTCCTGCGGCTTGCAAGTGCAGTTACTAGGTACTGTGTTTGATCCTGCAAAATTCTGTTTACATCTTCTCAGATTCTACATCTGGCCAGATTCTTGGATTAGCTTTTTTATCTTTGCTCTGTTGACAAACAGGACTTAAGTTTACAGTACTGACAAGCTTAGCATCTTTCATAAGCATTCACTTCTACATCTTTGATCAAATTAATTGTATGCTGTAAATTTAAATGTCTTCAAAAGTATCCTTAATCGGGGCTGGTGAGATGGCTCAGTGGTCTAAAGCACTTACTTAGAACAAGCTTAGCAAAGCACAGGGACTGCAGTTCAATCCCCCAGCACCACATGCCAGCCAGCCCCGCCCCCTGGTGGGCTGAGCTGGCCACACACACACACACACACACACACAAATA
>NW_004524586.1:24639309-24640030 GCF_000260255.1 Octodon degus | reverse complement strand
GGGAGAGGGTCCCGCCAGCACAGGGTAGCAGGAAGCTCTCCACACACTCACTGGACCTGGGCTAGGACTGGGTCTCGATGTATTTGTCTTTGATGTACTCTTGAAAATTCTTTGTTTTTCCTGTCCTTGGAGAAGAATCTGATGCACCAAGGATTTTCCTTCAGGACATACTTCTAATTTGCATCAAAATTAAGGTAACCAGAAGTAGTGTTAAAGTTTTCCCCACTCTTTTTTGGTATTTCAATGTATTTACTAAGTTTTTTCTTTTCTTTCCAGCAAATATCCAGATTTGCCAGTCATGGTTTCTTTGAGTCCTTTGGCAATCAAGTCATGGAACAGCTGAACAAGGTACTTTAATGATCCTCAAGGGTGATTCAGAAGAATTTTTTGAGAAGGTTCCAGAGTGCTGGGATTCCAGGTATGTGCTACTGAGAAATTTTGCCACATCTTCACTAACATATATTTTCATTTTTAGCGCCATTGTAGTGAAAAGGATGTGCTGGCCTTGAACACATAGCAATTCTCCTGCCTCAGCCTCACAAGTGCTGGGACTACAGGCATGCTCTGCCATGCCTGGCTCTCATATATTTCTCAGTTCTTTTTCTTTTTCAGTACTGGGGATTGAACTCAGGACCTTGTGATTGACAGGCAAGTGCTTATTTACTGAGCATCTCTCCAGTCCAATGAAGTAAAATTTAAAAATTTTATTTTATTTTATTTT
>NW_004524586.1:24632917-24638541 GCF_000260255.1 Octodon degus | reverse complement strand
TAGCCCTCCTTTTTCTCTAATTTTGGTCTGCAAACTTAGGTTGTGGGGTGGTATTTCATTGTGGTTTTCATTTACCTTTCCCTGGTGATTAGTGATGTTGGCCATTTGTATATCCAGTGGTAATAGAATTTTAAACTTGGTTTTATCTTTGAAAGCAGAGGCTCGCCCTCCACTTGGCACTTTCCTTCTTTTTATGGCTGGAGCAATCAAGGTGCTGCGTCATTGCTGAGCTGTAGAAAGATTTCAACCCTGCCTGGCATGGATCACAGCCTCCCTCCTGCCCCATTCTCTACAACTCTGTTGTTATGCATGTGAGGGAGAAACAAACTTCCTTCTCATGTAAGCCACTGCCACTTGGAGGTGCCTCTGACGAATTGGGCAGATCTATCTTTGAACTATGTACTTCTCAACATACTTAGATTTAGATGAGGTGAGAAGGCCTCTAATAACCATGAAAAATCAAAATGTGGTACACTCTATGAAAGAGAACAATAATTTCTCTCAGGGTTTGGAGGAGCAAGAGAGTTCACATTCACTGAGAGAGCAAATTTTTCTTTTCTTTCTTTCTTTTTTCTTTTTCTTTTCTTTTTTTTTTTTTTTTTTTGCAGAGTTTGGGATTGAACTCAGGTGCTTGTGCTTGCCAGGCAAGCACTCATTCAACTGAACTATTTCCCCAGTCCCCTGAGAGAGCAAATTTGGAGTGCTTTGGAAACCAGGAATTGTAAGAGCCATATGACTCTAGACTCTTCTAGGAGGGTATATTATTACTCAAGTAGTTCTAACTGTCCTGTTATTTGTCTAGCTGGCTGTCATAGCATTATTTGTTGCAGTCTTTGGAAGAAACAGGGTTTTGGGATTAGTGTGGGATCAACTTGCACTAGAACAAGAGGAAGACTGAACTTTTTCTGTAAATTGTGGCTCTCACAAATGCTCAAGGTGGTCAAGACGCTGGGTTTAGCTGGGTGAGCCAGTGTACAGCCAGAATCCTAGCTCTCTGGGAAACTGAGGCAGAAGTACCACAAGTTTGAGCCAGCCTGGGTAACTGAGTAGCCAAGGGAGACCCTGCATTAAAATTAAAAACATAAATACAAAGGCATCAGGGTTGTAGCTTTGTGTTCAATCCTCAGTACCAACACCCAAACTCAAACACAAACCCAAACCAAATCCAAAACATTTGTTGAGTCAAGCAAATGTGGTGTTGCTTCAAATTCTGCTTCTACCACTTATCAGCTATCAGTCTGACTAGACTACGGTAGTTGTTGAGATTTGGGTCTGTACGTGGGAATTATGGGACTAACACAATTTGTTTAGTCTTTCTGTAAGATGACTGCCTTTTGAGTCAAATGAAAATAATAAAGTATGTACTTCATAGGGTTGTTGGGAGGGTTAAGTGAAAGTGCCTTGCAATATTAAGTCAACATCTATTTTGCACTTGGTTCAATACATGCTAACATACACACCTTATATTCTTATACAAGATATGGAAACAAAACAGTGTCAGGTATATGACAAACAATAAATATGCTTATTTTATTAATGATGTAACTTTCCGTTGGCTCACTTAACTCATGTAAAAAATGTAATGATATTTGTTTCTTTACCCTCATTTATAAAATAATATCCACCTGTCAAGTTGTGATATAAGGTCTATGAAGCATTTGCACAATGTGGGGTACATAGTAGAGCAATAAATTATCCTACAACATGTGAAGTTGCCCAATGGTTGTTGTGTTGGTATCTCCATGAGTGTTCCATGGCAGAGATCTGTAGAATTTCAGCTAGTGTTGGAGAGGAAAGGGGAGCATCAGCTATTCCTTTAGGCCCTTTATGTATTTTATCAAGATCTTGGAAGGTGTCTGCATCCTTGCTGATAGTCAAGGAAAGTGAAGTTCAGATAAGGTGAGGCCAGACTTTCACAGGACAGCTCTGAAAAGATCCCCACAAAGAAGAGATGGGGATGTATGTGTGGCTCATAGAATAGGTTCATTTTTTTGTCTTTTTGAGACAGGCCTTCACTACACCATTCAGGCTGAGCTTGAACTCACTATTTCACTTACACTGGCCTTGTACTTGCAGTGATCCTACTGCCTCATCCCCTTGAGTGCTGGGATTACAGGTGTGTACACCCTGCCCAGCCAAAATTAGGTGTCTGACTCGTCATCTTTTTTTTTTTTTTGTTTTGCCTTTATAGAGGAAATTTTATTGTTAATCATTTACCTTAACAGTTTCAGAAAGAGGAAGAGATTAGCTCAGTCCAACATGATTGGCAGTTGGCAAAATCTAGTGAAGCAAGCGTCCTGATTGCTAAGGATTTAATTTGGATGCTTTTAATATTTAGCCATCTACTACTTCAAACATAATCCAGAGTAAATGCATCATTTCTTCCCTTTCCCTTTAACATTGCACCTACCTCACTTCATTATGGAAACAGCTTCATTAAATAATTCCCAGAGAAAACTACATCACTTGTTCCCAGAGGAACAAGCTCCCTGGAGAACAGGGCCATGAGGATAGTGCACAAAAGAAAACCTCAAAATAAAACTCTGTATGATAATTTACTTGTCTAAGGAAACAAACCCAGTATATTAAGAAATAAATCCAGTTACAAATGCACTCAGAGGTCTATGTGGAGAGGTGGGTGAACACCTGAAAACAGCTGGCTATTTACAAGATACACAAGCAGGAACAGCGCACTTATCAGCCCAGCGCTGGCCCTCAGAAGCCGAAAGTGTTATTTCCGCTGTAGGCCACGTATAAGAATCCATCTTCATCCTTTTCCTTCTCATAAAGCTGCCCCATAGTTAGGCTGGACTTAATGGGACTGTCTTATCCACAAACAGGAAGACTACCTTTTCAGAAGGAAGCTGGATCCTTTTCCTGATGAGCCACATAAACTGAGCCACAGTGGTGTCAGAAGGAACCAAGTACTTCCGTTTGTCAGTGTCAACAATCTGAGAGCCTGAAACCTTTTCCACGATCACCGGAACTCGATGGGGATATTTCGCTCAGATTTTTGCGGATTCTACGCATCTGTGTTCCAGTGAGTGGTCCTCCTTGAACATCCACTTCATGGCGGCAAGGGAAGAGAACTGAGCCGGCTCTTTGAGCGGTGAAGTTCAGCGAGCCGACCACAACAACAGCGGCGACAGTGGAGACTGTCTGACTCATCTTCATAGAAAAAAAATTTCAAGATGCATCAGTGAAAGGATAGGCTGATTTGTTATGCAGAGTTAGAAAGTAAGAGAAAATAGGGAAGGACTGAAACCTCCACAAACTGAACTTACTGAACCTTTCCTTCCTTAATTTTGGGTGTCAGAGGATTTTGTCCCAGCAAGGAGAGAAAGGTAGCTGAGACACACTCCCACCCATAATCCCAGCATTGACTCATGAATTAATCACAAACTCTAGAGGCCTGCCCCATGACTGCATGAGGCTTTAGAGGAACATCCAGACATAAAGCATAGCAGACTCTAGGGAAGAAATATCAGAGAGGCAGAGCAGAGGAAAAGCTGCCCAAATCTTGTCAGCCAGAGAGCAGAGAGAGAAATGTGGAGCCCATAAGGGAGATATGTTTCTTTCACATCATACACCAAGCGACCTGCCTCTTCTGATCACACCCACCTTCTAATTGCAAGTCACCTATATTACTTGCATGATTCAGTCACCTTCCCAAAGCCCCATCGATGAGAGCATGAGGCCTTTGGGGCCATTCTTGATCTAAACCGTAATCCTTGGTCTCCTGCTCCAGGTTCCCTCTTCTTCATAGTATCTGGTCTCATCCTCTAGTTCTAATGGCATCTTCTGCAGTGTCTCTGCACATACATGCTATGCAAGTATTCTTCAACCACTTACGGTTTTTATCTAGAATATAAAAATAGTTAAAGCTCTGATAGTGAAGACTGAAGGATATCACAATATTCACATTTTGGGGGTTCATGTGATTTGTCTGTAGTTATCTTCAGGGGGACATTTGTTTCCACTTACAGGTCTTCTAAACACAGTACAAAAATTTAACGTACAAAGAAAACTTGATAAACATTACATGCATAACAAGGTACCTCTAAAGGTTTAGTTCTGAACTACATCAGCACCACATCTGTGTTGCATGTTGTCACTTACTGGTCACCACAACAGATGTTGTCACAAGACAAATAGCTGGGGCTGGGGAGAAAGCTCTGTAGAATAAGTGCTTGCCTGGCAAGTGCAGGGTCCTGAGTTCAATCCTGGAACTGAACAAAACAAAACAAAACAAACAAACAAGAAACAAGACAGATATCTGTGGGAGATTAAATATAGTAGGGCAGCAGAGACTATAAAGTATCAGGGGGAAGAGACAAATAAAAAAAATTTACATTTTTTAATTAAAACATTTAGAAGTGAGAGGAAGAGATGAAATATCATTTAAGATATTATAAGATCATATTAAAATTTCTTATTAACTGTTACTATTTTTCTCAGATTATAAAAGTAGAAAATTTAGATGGTATCCTTTTGAAAAAGAAAAGAAATTCATATAATTCTACCATTTTGAAATAATATTCTACGCATAAATGCATTTCTATATAACTTATTTTATGAGAATTTTTCATATTTAATACTTTATAAATATTCTACTGTAAAAGCTTTAGAATTATGAAAACAACTGCGTACTTCAGAAAACTCAAGCAGCGAAGACTGTGTGAGCCAACAGTCTTTCATTCACAGATGTTCCCTGCTTTCCTCCTACAGTGAGTGTTGACAATTGATCACACACTTCTGGATATTCTCCTCACACATGTACCTTCTGCAAATTGTCTTTTTCATTTACCTTTTCTTTCCCACAATCTTTAGGCCATAAATTCCAAAATCTTCCACTTGTTCTTTCTGCTCATGCTCAACCAGCTAAATTAATGAGCTCAAAGTGCCAAAAAGCCCGAGGCCCCTGGTTGAATCTTCAGGTAGCACTGAATTGTGTCATTGTGCCTGGTGATAGGGATAGTTACCAGAGCAAAAGGTCAGAACTAAAGCCCACTCCATTTCTGGGGCAGAGACCTTCTCCAATTGATGTTTATAGAGGTTGGTCTTCTGTGTCCTTTCTGAGGACATGTCACCATGGGGTAGTATGTGTGGTGACTGTGGCTTGCTTAGCAAGTGCCATCTACATTTAAGTTGATGTGATATGTCTTGCAGCTCAACAACTGTAGTTATAATTTGTATGTGCTCCAAACTCATACATTTAGACACTCTGGAAACAAGGTTCAGTTGCCTTCCTATTGGTTTTATTTATTTATTTATTTATTTATTTATTTATCAAAGTTTTATTGATAAACAGATAGCAATGAGACAGTTTCAAATCACATCGGAAGTACAGTTTCAACAAATAATACACTGCATATACTCTTCTTAGTGGTTAATTGCTGTACAAGATGCGGACTTGTGATCCTATTTATAAACACCATTAGAAAAAATCATTCTATTCATTAAGAGAATGCAACTATATATCTATCCCAAACTCTTTGAATACACAGATACAAAATGGACATTCATCGGTATGCCCCATTTTTTCTAAGTTCCGTTATTGAATATTATAGGTGTGTAAACTCAGCAAAATATTCTAAAAGAGTCCAGTAGCCCATAATAGCATT
>NW_004524586.1:24625773-24632817 GCF_000260255.1 Octodon degus | reverse complement strand
ATAGTAGTGGGTTATCCGTAGGACTGGCAATGTCAGAAGTTGTTGACTTGAGCCTTTTACAGCTCAGCATATTAATATGGCTTTACTTTTTATACTTCGCTTTTATACTTTTCTGCTGGATGGTTAAGACCAAGATAAAGTAAAACCTGTATAACAAGAAATGTAACTTTTGTACCAGATAAGATCAGTTAAATCTGCTCAGTATTTACCCTGATACCCTGTACCACAGTTTGTAGATCCTTTGTCAGTGTCAGCCATGTGGATGAATCATGGACTTGCTTGATCAAATGAAGTACTTTTTTTTTTTTTTTTTTTTTTTTGGTAGTGGTACCAGGGATCAAACTCAACACCTTGTGCTTGCCAGGCAAGCATTTATTCCACTGAGCTATCTCCCCAGCCCCTCTCAGTTCTAGGGAGTTGTTTCATTGTGCTGTTCTTTGCTCTGGCACTTATGCTCTGCTTTGGTCTGAAGTTATGCCTGAGTACTGTACACAGTATCAGTTTGACTTGGCTTTGAGCTATTTATTAAGCCTAACTGCAACAAAACATGAATATCTGGAAATCCTTGAGAAGAATGCTAGTGTTAAGATCTTGCTAATGTAACTGCTTTTTCTAACTCCTTTAGCTGGATATTACCTTAGGTAATCATCATCCGGATTGTATCTTCTTCTGTGGTGCTTTCATTTCTTTTGAATTCTTCCCTTGCCCAGTTCTTCAGGTCTTTGCAGTCAGACACATCTGGAACTTGCCAGATTGCCTGCAAAATCCTTCTGGAGAGGAGAACTTGCTGCCTTCTCAGGAACTGCTTCAGTGTCAGCGTGCACAAGGGCCAGTGGGAGGTGGCCTTGTCTATAGAGCCGGCGACTGAAGTGATATCTTATCACTATCATTCTATTCTAGGAGTAACTCTTCAAGCCACAAGGACACAGATTACATAAAGGCAGAAGTCCCAGGAGGCAGGGGTCTTTGGAGCCACACAAGAAGCTGCCTATCACAAGGAGTAATTAAAAAATTCTTAGGGTTAATGACAAAGTGGACACAGTATTATTTGTACTTAGAATTTTACTGAGGAAAATTCATAGCATTGAATACAATTAGAAATAAGAAAGATAGAAAATAAATTGGCTTAGCTTTCAATTCAAGAAAATAGGAACTAGAAAATTAAGAGTAAATTTGAAATGCAATAATAGCAAAACAGAAATTCATGAAGTAGGGCCGGGGAGATAGTTCAGTAGAATAAGCACCTGCCTGGTAAGTGCAGGGTCCTGAGTTCAATCTTCAGCCCAAAAAGTTCATGAAGTAGTGAAGTAAAATAAATACACAGTGGATGGCTTTTCATCCTTCAGGGTTTAGCTACTAAGTTGTAACTAGAAGCTGTGCATCTCAGCTCTTTCTTTTCTTTGTCCCAGTATGGGGAACACAGACTCAATGTCAGGTGGGACATGTTGCAGCATAAGTGAGAGGGGTAAAATCCCAAAGCTGGTGGACTTGCCAGAGTCCTAAATATCACAGAGCTATTATGTCAGACCTGAAATCCATACATCGTGACTTTTGCATGAGAAAAAGTAATTTTCTAGTTCTTTTTGCAGTTTAAAAATTTATTTAATTAATTTAAAGGGTGAGCAAAATGTGTATTTCAAATCTTACTAAACTTATTTATCTAAAACACATGCTTACACAGAGGACAGGTAGGTTTCCAATTTCTAGAAGTCCACTGTCTGTTTAAAAATACTTTTCCATAAAAACTCTTCATTGAAAGAAATATTTTTCTTTTATACTGCATAAAAACTAGATGTATGGGGCCAGGGAGATGGCTCAGTAGGATAAGTGCTTGACTGGCAAACGCAAGGATCTGAGTTCAATCCCCGGTTCTGCAAAACAAACAAACAAACAAACAAACAAACAAAAAAGCCCCCCAAAAAAACTAGATGTAAATTTCCACTGTGTTCTACTGTGATGGACTCATTTTATGGTCAACTCTGATGATGAAGACAGCACAAATGGGTAGTTCAGGTGATTGATGCAAACAAAAATCAACGAGGATGCCTCCATGTGTCCCAGCAGAGGGGTGGCACCCGTGATGCTCACAGCTGATCACTTCTTCTTCCCTGTAGAGGACTGCCTGGGCAGCTCTCCTTGAAAGAAGGGTGATTATCTTCATGCTCACTGAGCCTGACCCTATTTCCTTTTATTGATATGTACAGAGCTGGCTAGGACTTCTCTTTATCTTTTCTTTTTTTAAAAACATTTTTTTTTATTTTAACATTTATTGTGTGTGTGTGTGTGTGTGTGTGTGTGGCCAGCTCAGCCCACCAGGGGGCGCAGCTGGCTGGCATGTGGTGCTGGGGGATTGAACCGCGGTCTCTGTGCTTTGCCAAGCTTGTTCCAAGTAGGTGCTTTAGACCACTGAGCCATCTCACCAGCCCCTCTTTATCTTTTCAACAGGGCTTAAGCAGTATATATTGGTCTAGCTGAGGTGCTGGTGGTAATTTTTGAAGACAGCATGCATGTTTCCCTGATAACCCACACCTGCTGTTGTCCAATAGGAGCCAGGTTGAGACAGGACAAAGAGCCAGTGTTCCACGCTGTCAGCTGGGATGGAGCCTTGGGATAGAGGCTATGACTTCCTGGGACTTGAAAGATTACACATGAGAGCTGAAGCACCAGAACTTCAAACATTAGATACTATCTCAACAACATAATGCAAATTACTCTCTCTGCATATGACAGAGATAAATGCAGACCACCCATGTAGCCCAGCTCACAGTAATCACCTACTTTGTACAATTCTCTTCTTCAAGCTGCTCCTCCTCAGCTGAATAAAACCCAGTTGCTGCCCTGGGTCACTCTATTTGTTCCTGAAAGCCATTTTTGTGGCTGGACTTAGGGCCTGTTTGCTCTCCAATAATTATATATATGTCTTAGTGTTTTTGTTTTCACCTTGGATTGCACTGGGAGTGGTAGATTGGAATTAACTTGGTGGGATTCCAATAGTATTTTTGGGATTATAAGTATAGACTTCCTGGGCCAAGACAAGAACTAAGAGGGGACTCCTACACTTCCCTTTTCCTTTTTTACCTTCCTGTCCTTGCTGAAGGTTTGGTTCACCACCTCCTGTTTTCTATGTCCTGGTTTTTAGCTTAGGTATCATTTCTGCTGCATATAACATTACTGACTTACGTGATGGGAACTGCTCCAGACAGAGGCTGCCACCTTCCTGCTTCAGCTGGACTCAGCCTTGGCCTCGGTACTGAACATCACGATTCCATTCTCTTAGAGTACATCTTATTTTTCTCAATAGCTGCATTAAGTCCAACTGCTGAGCATACATCTTGAATCTCAGTAGCTGTAGGATTTTCAACAGCCTTACTTATTGGGATCTGCCTCCCCTCTGTGATGGTTTTCTTATTATTTAAATAAGTGGGGTAGATACAAATAAACCTATTTGGTTGGCCAGGGAGCAAGCAGTGGCACAAGCCATATCCGTGCAGCCTCAGGCCACCCAGAAGGTGTAATAACGGCTGGAAGTCCCAGGTGCTCCCATTCTCTCAGCAGAAGTCCTCCCATCCAAAGGGCCCCACGTTGCAGAATTTTGCTCAATTGTCTAGCTTTTAAAGCCATGGTTATTTTGAGTCTCTGCTCTATGTGGGTGAATTCTATATCAGAAACTTTTGTGCTACTATGGACTCCATGTAGACATCATCAGGAGTTTTTGAAAATTCAAATAATGATATGAAGAAAACCTAGACCCTTGCCAGGTGCGGAGGCATGTGCTTGTAATCCCAGAGCCCTGTGAGGCTGAGGCTGGTAACCTAGGAAGACCCTGTCACAAATAAAAAAGGGATGGGGATTTAGCCTCATGTTTAGGTCTTTGGTTTGACTTCCAGTAACACTCTCTCTCTTCTTACTTTTTTTCTCTGCTTATTTTGGAATAACATTAGATATACAGAAAGATTTAAAAGATTACATGACTGTAGAAATGGTTTCCAAATACCCTTCATCCTGTTTCTGTCATTGCTAACATCTCACATAACTCTTGCATGTTTGTCAAAACTAAGAAACTAGAGGGCTGGGGAGAGAGCTCAGTAGAAAAAGGGCTTGCCTGGTAAGTGCAGGGGCATGAGTTCAATCCCCAGTACCACACAAAACAAAAAACAAAAAACAAACAAAAAAACCCCAAGAAACTAAAAAACTGACATGGTGTAGTTTCATGAGCCTAGCTTTCTGCTCTGTTAACCACACTCAAGACCTCCCCCAACTCTACCAGTCTTTCCACTAATACTCTCTTTCTGTTCTAGGACTCAGCCCAAGGTACCGCATTTTATTTAGTTTTCAAATTTCTCTAATTTCCTTGACCATGTTGGTTTCTCCAGTTTTGCTTTGCTTTTTCAAGACCTTAACAGATATGTTAACTATATTGAAATCACTTTTGTTTATTGCATCATATTTCTTTGTGACAGGTCTGGGAGAATGAACTGCAGAGAGTCAGGGTTTCTACACATTGCTATTAGTTTCACAGTCATTTGTGCAAGTATTTCATTGTCCGTTTGCCCCAATAACCTGTAAGATTCATTAAGGTGGAGACTATTTGCTTTTGTAAATTTTGTATGATGCCTGAGGAGGTAATTTTTCCATAAATACATGTAAAATGAATGAATAGATAGTTAATGGTCCAGGGAGAGAGAGAGAGAGAGAGAGAGAGAGAGAGAGAGAGAGAGAGAGAGAGTGTTTTAATGAGAATTCAACTCAGGAATATTCTACCACTGAGGTACTCTACTCAGGTCTTTAAAAAAAAAATTTTTTTTTTTTTTTGTATTTTTAGGGGAGGTTCTACAAGGTGCTCAGGGTCTCACTACTAGATCAGACTCATAGTGATTCTCCTGTTTACAGCCTCCAAAGAGCTGGGATTACAGGCGTGCACCACCACACCCAGTCTTAATTGCTGTCTCAGCATGCCCTGGGGGCAGGACCAGCACAGCAGGCCTGGGGGTCAAACCCCAACCCCTCGGCCAGCCCTTAAATCTTTAAAAAAAAAATTCAGACAAGGTCTTGCTAAGTTGCCCAGGCTGGTCTTGAACTTGCAATCCTCCTGCCTCAGACTCTGTAGTAAGTGAAATTATAGACTTGTGCTGTCATGCTTGGCTGAAGGATTTTTTATGCAAGTAACCTGCAACAGTCAGAAGATTTAGAATTGTGTGTGTATAACAATAAGTCTTAAATAAGTAGCAACTATTTTCTAGGTACCAGATACATGCCACTTTACCTACATTAGCCAATAAATATGTGTTCAATTCTGTGGCATAAAATAAGGTTGTGAAATTCTTTCTGAAGGACTCTGGTTCCTCTAAGTGTACAAGACTTACTTGGTTTTTGGGAATTAATTATTCCTTTTTGCTGAATCCAGTGCAGTCCAGGAGAAAAGGCCTTCCAAAATAGCAGGGTCGGGGTTCTAGAAACAGCATGTGGTGGAAGCACAGGGTATCTGTATACCAGGGAATGAAAGCAAAAATCAAAAGAGGTTTCTCAGAAGCAATGCATGCAGAGAAAAACAACACAAGATAACAAGTTGGAGAAGAAAACCCCAATTTCTTACTCACCCTTGCTTCTGAAATCTGAAGCCTAAGTTCTGAAAGCTTTACTATAATTAAATGCAACCTCATTTTAATTCAGGGTAAAACTCTCACCATCTCTTCAAGCTTGAATTTAAAATGTTTGCTTTTGAATACTACTCTTCATATTACTATTGGCATTTTACTTAGCATGCTAAGTGCAAATCATCTGTTGGACATTTTTATGGCGGGGCGAGGCAGAGGTGGTGATGGGACATCTGGGAAGATGGTGGTAATAAATCTTAATGGCATTTGGAAAGTGAGAAAAGCTGATCTGGTGTCTGTGGATGAAACAATGATGCATTCTCGGGCAGCTCAACTGCCATGATTATTGAAGATTTTATGTGGTGGTTTATATATAATTTAGAAATAATAATAAATTGGAATTGGACTTTTGGCTCCTTTCCCAGATTAAATGTCTTGGATGTTTATCTCACAGAAGCCACAAAAAGAATCCACTTTTTAGTCCCATATATTTATCTAAATGCAGTAAGTGAGTTTTTTGTTTTATGTAGGGAAAAAATAAAAATGTGTTTCAGAGTAAAATACCAAAAAGTTAGAGTAAAAATCAGGATTGAGTCTCTGTGTGTTGCTAGTGACAATATAGCTTGATAAGTCAGGGCTGTTTCTTTACTTTATAAGTGATTTTTCATATTTATTTTAGCTAGCTGTAGAAAAATTCAGCTTTAAATGTCTATTTCTTTTTATGTATGGCCTTCTATGAGAAGAAATTACTTGTGTCCATATTTAAATAATTTGCTTTCCTCAAATTTTCACTGCTTTACTTCCAGATTGCTATTCCATAAAAAGGCTCAGTCATGTGCTCACTCTTCATTTATGGAAACATTGTATTGGATTCCTAATAATTAGTTTGGTATCTGACATGTGGTGATTATATATCTAAATATATTCATATTTATATTTATTTGTTGAATGAATAAACATTGCACTGCGTGCACATAGCATTATTTTGAATGTATTTCCTAAGACACAGCTAATGTTTTGTTTTATATGTTCCTCCTTTCATGAATTTTAATCACAAAATTTTTATTCATTTATTTTTCCCCTTTCCCCCCTTTCCCCTACTCTTCACAGCCACTGATAACCACTATCCTATAAAGTCAACAATTTCACATATCAGTGAGATCATGATGTGCTTGTCTTTCTGTGCCTGGCTTGTGTCACTTAACATAATAAATTCCTGTTCCATCTATGTTGTCACAAATGACAAGATTTCATTCCTTTTTTTAAAATTAATTTTGTTGAGAAAGAAATAGCAATGAGACAGTTTCAAAACAGGTTAGTAGGACAGTTACAATAATTAACACATTGCATATTGTCTTCATAGTAGTTATTCATAGTGCAACATGCAGACATGATATATATTTTTTTTTTCTAGAACCGGGAATTGAACCCAAGCCCTTGTGCTTGCCAG
>NW_004524586.1:24617489-24625673 GCF_000260255.1 Octodon degus | reverse complement strand
GCCCACGCTGCGCCTGGGCTGGGACTGGTCCCGCGGCGCAGGGTAGCAGGAAGCTCTCCACACTCTCACCGTCCCTGGGCTAGGACTGGGTCTGGGGGTTCCCGGAAGTCCCCAGAAATTCCTACTTGGCGGGAGGGATGGGGACGTACAGTGGAGTGGTGGGGGGCGGCCCGAGGGGGCGGGAGAGGGTCCAGCCCACACTGTGCCTGGGCTGGGACTGGTCCCACTGGCACAGGGTAGAAGGAAGCTCTCCACACAGTCACCGGACCTGGGCTAGGACTGGGTCTGGGGGTTCCCGGAAGTCGCTCCTATTGGTTTTAAAACTTTTAGTGGTTTCTAGAAGCATAGATGAGCTAGACAACCTAATTTTAACATTGTTTACAAATGTGACCTGCCTCCTGTGAGGGATGGTGGCAGATGTTAATGCTGGCTCTACCACTAGCAGAAGAACCTGTGATAACTTCTTAATTTTGTCCCCAGGTAGGCTTTGGGTTTGTATTCCCTTTCTCTTTCCTACCCCCCACTTGCCTTCCTTTCTTCCCTCCTCTTTCCTCCTCTCTCTCTTCCCCTCTCTCCTTCTTCCCTTCCTTTCTCTCTCACCTCATTCTTTCTTGAATTCCTAGTAGCAGGTGCAAAAAATCAAATACTTCTAGGCCTAAGATCATGTCATAATAAATGAAGGGGGGAAATGGAGCTCTCACAAGGGCAATTTTATTTATTGCTGACACATTTAAGTGTAGACCTAGTGTTGCCAGGAATTGTTTTCTCAGTGTAGTTTCAAACACAAATTTTAAAATACACATTTATGATTTATGGATCAATTAGAAGAATTCTTATATTAAGCTCCCCTTAGATCATCCTCTAACAGGACTGATGGGTTGGTTTCAAAACCTTTAAGACAAAAGCTATCTGTTCTTCTGCATATATACTCAATATATGCTAATAAGACTTTGGTTAAAGAATGGATTCTGTGGTCTTGTGAAAAAACTGAATGAAAATTAAATTTATCATGGGTATATCAGTAGTCATGTTTACCTTCCCAACACTAATGCAAACCTAAGTTGATTTGAGTGTTCTGTTGTTATTTATTTCTATAAGCAGAGTAAAATGGTACCTTAAATTATAGAATTAGAAGGTTGTAGAGTTCTTTTCTCCATTAGTAGAGTCCACTGTTCTTTGTTGATGAAATGAAAGATGACAGTTCTAGAGAAGAAGATGAGCCCAGGCAGGCTCTCTACGTTCCCCTGTCGTCCCCATCTGTAAATCCTTATCTTTCCCTAGTTGCCTGAGTGCATACCAAGACTGTGTATGAGATCACCAGGAAATGTGGCTTCGTGGCTTCAGCGCTAACTGGTGGTTCATTCAGTTTCTGGTGCATGGCTGCCTTCTTCTGGGGGACTGACCAGATCTCAAGACTGGAAGAATTATGAAGAAGTCTGATTCTGTGTGGATGACAAGAAAAATGAGTAAATGGAATTGGTCACAGTTGCTGCCTTCACTTCCTTGTGTTCTAGTTATTAGGTGTCACACTATGATAAAGCCAGTTTTTGTGGGGTTTTAAAAAGGGAGATTTCTTTTCATCAGAGTTTAGCAGCTCCAACTGCTAAAGCAGACACTTAGTTCCCAGATATTGGAGACCTCAGAGCCCTGCAGTCTTCTTAGAGGAGTGAGGGTTCCTTCCCAACTCAGATATCATATAATTTCAAAGGATTCAAAAACTTAAGAGACAGTGGAATTTAATAAGATCTAATCCTAATGATGTGCTGCATTACATTTATTTCTAAAATTTCAAATTTTTATTTCATTAGTACATATTTGCAGTACCTGACATTTACAATGCCTTTTTCATTAATTGCCTTTTCTTCCTACCCACTTTCCTACCTCTATCTTTAAATCCTCTTTTCCAATTTTTATTGATTATTAGCTCATGTGTATAACACATAATATTTACATTCACTGTATTTTATATCTGTACATTGCACATCATTAATCTTACTTTATATTCCCCTCCCCCTTTCTCCTAGTACTTGGACTTCTGATCTTCCCATTTGCAAGACATCTATTCCTGAATTTCCTTCTACATATTCTTTATTTTGCTCAGCGTTTGTACTTTGCATTACTCAGATGAAGGGTACCGTACAGGATTCAAGTGTGTGTGTCTTATTTATTTCACTGAACTTTATAATTCTCAAGTGTATCCAGTTTCTTACAACTCTCTCAAATGTGTCCTTCTTTATGGCCAAGTAATATTCCATTATGTAGAGACACCACATTTTCTTTATCCGTTCATCTATTGATGACCGACCATACAGGCTGCTTCCAGGATTTAGCTCTTATGAACTATGCTATTAACATTGGTACGCATGTATCACTGTAATATGTTGTCTTTAGCTCTTTTTGGGAAATACCTAGCAGTAGACTAGCTGGCCCAAATGGAATTTTTAACTTTAATGCCTTGAGAAACCTTCATTCTGATTTCTGTAATGGTTGTATTAGTCTATATTCCCTCTAACCCACAGAAGGGAACCTTTCTACTGTAGCCAGGCCAGCATGTGTTATTCTTTGGCTTCTTGATTATTTTCATTTTTTCTGGTGTAAGATGATATCTTAGCATTGCTTTAATTTACATTTCTCTAATGGCAAGAAACGTTGAACTTTTTTCATATCTGTTGGCCATTTATACTTCTGAGAAGTGTTTATTCATTTCACTTGTTCATTTTTTTACTGGGTCTTTGATTTTGTGTAATCTAAGTTTTTTTGAGTTCTTTGTTCTAGCTATTAGTTTTCTGAATGAAGAATAGCTGGCATTTTTTCCTCATTCTGAAGTACTATATTACTTTTAATATGAAGACAAACTGTATATTGAGAATCACTAAAATTTTCTTGTGACTATACTCATTTATGGTTCTTCATGATAATTGATTGAGGCTTGAAGCCATAAATGGTTGCGATGAGCTTGTTCTCTCTGTGAGCAAAGATACTGTTGTAATTCTAGATTCCAATAAGGACCCTGTGACAGATGTCTCTTAATTCTATCACCCTTATAAAGATCATCATTTTTCAATTTGTGTGTCCTAACTATAATATACACTGTTATTAGTATAATCAGAAACATTTTTTTTTGTGGTACTGGAGGTTGAACTCAGGGGTGTTCTATCACTGAGGTTAATCTTCCACCATCTTTATGTTTTGAGATAGATTGCTTAGCTGCTTCTGGCTGACCTTGAATTTGTGATCCTTCTGCCTCAACCTTACATATACTTAGAATTGCAGGCAGAAGTAACCTTAAGGGCATCCATAATAGTTTTAAAAACTTGAGTGTCTGGATATTTATTTTAAAGTTGAGAAAATGTAACTGGAGCAATAAACCAGTGAGTTCAGAGATCCTTTTGAAAAAAGGTAGGTGATTTATATTCCCTGCATGCATTAAGTAAATAATAGTTTAGGTGACACATGAATATAGCAAAAACTGTGCAGATATTACAGAAATGACTGTAGCATAAGAGGCTGAATTCATGGAGTTTTTTTTGGAGTAATACTATCTTTCAACTTTAAAATTTCATTAAGACTAGGATTAGATGGATCTCAAAGGTCAACATATATGGTCTTAACTATTTAACTTCTTGAGGATCCCAAAAAGCATACCAAACCAGCTATAGGTCTTAGTTTTCCCCTCTGATTCTCAACTACTCCTTAGGGCCCATTTTTATGGAAAGCCTCATTTATGTAAGCACATTGTCTCCAGCGTCAGACTGCCTCTGCCTGACTCCATCACTTCTTGTGAATTCATACAGTGGGACCTCCTTGAACCTTATTTTCTTCATTTAATGGGCAGCAATGGAAAAAATAAAATACTTAGCTTATAAGGTTTTTCTTCAGATTAGTAAGTCAAAATACATCAAAGACCTAGACCTGTCACCCTCTGAAGCACTGAATAAATTTGACTATTATTTTATGTTTTTTTGAAGAGTACAAAGATAATGGTTAATTTAAAAGAAAAACTTGGTGCATCCCATTGAGAAGTGAGTGGCAGGATCATCTCACAGCAATAGATTATTATAAAATGCACTGCTTTTGAATACGATGGATTAAAGGGGAGGCTGTGCTTAGAAACACTGAAGTCCATTAGATTTGAAACACATTGCTTGGCATTTACTTGACACAAAAATTTACTTTGAAAGGCATGATAAATTAGCTCAGAATTCTTTTTTGTTGTTTCTTTTTTTCTTTTTGTGATGCTAAAGATTGAATCCAGGCCCTTGCACTTGCTAGGAAAATGCTCTACCAATGAGCTATACTCCCAGGTCTGGAAGTCTTTTGATTGTAGCTAGTTGGGTAGGGCTATCTATAGTTACCATCCCAGAATTCTTAGAGTTGGAAGAAACCTGAGATACTGTTGAGTTCTTCTTTCCCTCCTATTTTTTTCCTTTGTGAAGCCTCAGAGACATTTAGCAAACTGTTCCACGCTGCCCTGCCCAGCTTGGTGATGCTGGCTAGGAAATAAGTCTAGATAGCTCAGCTTCATTCCCCCATCTCCCTTTCCCATTACCTTCTTCTGCAGGCTCCACTGAATTCCCCTCACCTCCAATTCCTTACTCTCAGGGCTGTGGCACTGTTGGAATTCTAGTGATCATTAAGTAACAATGATGTGCTTTCTACTTTGAAAGACCCATTTTACTGAAGCCAGGCACACTTTATAAAGTGCATCGAAAGGTATTTTTAGTGAAGTACTCTTTCTGTCTTCCCTCGCTCATGACTCATGTTTTTTTTTCTTTCTTTCTTTCTTTTTTTTTTTTTTGTTTTGTTTTGGTTTTTCTCAATGTTTTTAGTACAGGGTCTAAAGGGTCTTACTACACAGACTGGACTTGTAGAGATTCTGTGTGTTTTTCAGTCTCCCAAGCACTGAGATTACAGGCGTTCGCCACCATGCCCAGTCTCAATCACTGTCTCAGCATATCCTGGGGGTGGGGCTGGCATGGCATGCCAGGGATTGACCCTGGTCCCTGCACCTGCCTAAGCAGGCACTTTAATTGGCTGAGCAATCTGGCCAGCTCTATGACTCATGTTTTGGTGTCCTTTAAAATTTTTTATCCATGGGCTACTAACATCACGATCTTTTAGAGTCTTTGTTAAAACTGTAGATCTAATCCCAGACTTGTGAAGCTATCTTGGGATTTGTATGTGGAGTCTCCTCAGGTGCCATCTGTGCTCATCAAAGTCTGAGACCACTGTATTAGTGTCCACTCCCTCCTTCTTTCTTTCTTTCCTTTTTTTTTTTTATGGTGATGGGGATCAAACTCAGGGCCTTGAGAATGTTAGGTAAGTGGTCTATAAATAAGTTATACCCTTGAGCCCTGGAGATTTTGTTTTTTAAATTTGTATTTCAGTGGTTTCCAGGCAAGCACTTATTCTGAGCCATCTTCTCGGCCCCACCCTGGAGATTTTTAAAGAGTATTTTATATCTTCATTTAAAAAATAATTTAGAATTTGCACCCACAGCTGAGGTTTTAAGAAGGTTGTGTCTAGTCTGTTTGGGCTGCTATAACAACTAACTACAGGCTGGCTAATTCATAAGCAGCAGAAATCTATTGCTTGTAGTTCTGGAATCTGGGAGCCCAAGATCCAATTACCAGGATACTTATTTTTTGAAGGTCCACCCTTCACAGGGGCGCCTTCCTTATGTCTTCTCACGTCAGAAGGAATAAGTGGGCTCCTGTGGGCCTCTTCTATAGAGACTTTCCTGTCATTTACAACATTGGAATCCTCATGGCCTAAGCTCTTCCACAAGGTTGCATCTCTAATATGATCCCTGTGGGGAGTGGTAGGATTTCAACATGAATGTGGCAAAGGGCACACATATTGAGACCATGACAGGCCATTTGATATTTTATTTTATTTTTTAATAATAAAACTTTTAGGGGCCAGGGGTATAGCTCAGTGGCACAGTGCCTGCTTGGCAAGCACGAGGTCCTGAGTTCAATTCCAGGTTCCAAAAACAGTATTTAAATTAATAAACATTTATACTATGCAATATGTATAGTCATCTTAGGGAGTAGGTACATGTAATTAACATAGCTTCTTTCTAGTCTTCTTTTCTGCTCCTCACTTCTACTTCTCTCAGTATCTAGGTCCCCTTCCCATTTGCTAATTATTTATCTTTCTGTTTCCTATGTGTCTCCGTTACTCTTCTCTCATTGCTGGGACAAATACCTGACCCCCAAAATGAAGGAAGGAAAGATTTATTTAGCTCACTGTTACTGGAGGTTTCAGTCCATACTTGGCTGGCTCCAAGGCAGGGTGGCACATGGCAGGGAGCAACAATTCATGGTGGGTGCAAAAAGCAGAGAGTAAAATGAGTGACAGCAGCTCAGGCAGCTAGCCAGCCTCTCTCCCCTCCTTACACTGTAATGCAAATTACCTGCTGGGGCAGGTGCAGCATCCACACCCACAGTAATCAATCACAAACTTCAGAAGCTGCCCCATGAGTGCATGAGGCTTAGCGGGGACAAATATACATAAACCATAACACTATGTATGGTCTATCTTTTATTTAGCTTTTTGAAATTATTTATACTTTAGGTTTCTTATATGAGAGAATTTATGCAATATTTAAGTTTGTATGTCTAATTTATTTCACTTAAATTATGTCTCAAGGTACATTTATTTTCCTACAAATGGTTCAAGTTTATCCTTCTTTATGGCAGAGTAATACACCATTGTATATAAATATCACAGTTTCTTTATCCACTGGATGGATATGGAGGTTATATCCAACATTTACCTATTATGAATTATAATGTTATAAATATAGATATGCATCACTGTGGTATGATGTCTTTAATTCCTCTAAGAAGCTACCTAGTGTTTTTTTGGAGGGGGAGGGGACAGGGTCCTGCTATACAGTTCAGGCTGGATTTGAGCTCATTATGTAGCCCAGGTGGGTCTTGAACTTGTGGTAAGCTTCATTCCTCAGCCTCCGGAGTGCTGGGATTACATGCATGTGCCACCATGTTCAGCTTTATTTTTATTTTTAAGGAATGAACATTTCAATTCTGTAGTAGTTGTAGTAGTTTACGTTACCATCAACAATGCAGAAGGGTGCCTTTTTCATTGGAGTCTCACCAGCATTTATTGCCTTTAAAAAAAAATGATCACTATTTTTTTCTGGAGTAAGAGGAATCTCAATGTTTTAATTTGCATTTCTCTAATGGCTTTCTAGTGGCCAGCAATATTGAAGATATTTTATGTATTTATTAATCATTTGTACTTCATCTAAAAAACATCTATTCATTTCAGCTGCCCACTTTTTGATTAAGTCTTTCTATTTGAGAGCATCTGGTTTTTTTAGAGCTCTTTGTAAATTCTAGATATTAGCCTTCTGTCAGAATAGCAGCCGCCTCTCCTTGCCCCATTCTGCGAGTGGCCTCTTTACTTTGTAGGGGATCACTTCCTGGGTTGCTTGTTTCCATTACTCTGCAGAAACTTTTTATTTTGATATAATTCCATTTGTTCATTCTTTCTGATTTTCGTTTTTATGTATTTAGTACAGGGTCTCACTACACAGACTGGACTCATAGTGATTGTGCTGTTTTCAGCCCTCCAAGTGCTGGGATCACAGGTGGAGTAGAATTGTTGGTACTTCTAGTAATTGTATGTTAAAATTGTGAGAAACAGCCTGTTTTCCTAAAGTATATAACTTTGCACTACCACCAGCAAAGTATGAGTTTGATTGATCCATATCTTCATCAACACTTATTATTGCAAGTTTTTTTTTAATTTTAGCCATTCTAGTGGATGTGTAGTAGTGTCTTCTTGTTTTAATTTGTACCTCCCTGGTGACTAACCATATGTTGCATTTTTTCACGAACCTGTTATCCACTTATTATTTGTGGTAAAGTATCTTTTGCACATTTATCTTTATTATTGAATTATGAGAATTTTGACTATGTTTTAGGTTGATATGAGTTTAACAAATATTTCCCCTTTGTCTGAAGTTTGCATTAAAAGTGTTTTTAAAAGATTTATATTTTGATTAGGTTTAGTTGCATAGAAATTGAAAAATAGCTCTTGCGGATTTTCTGCCCAGTTCCGGGAGCCCCCAGACCCAGTCCTAGCCCAGGTTCGCAGGAAGGAGCTGAGCACAGCAGCCAGACCCAAGCCAGACGCAGCTGGATAAGTCCAAAC
>NW_004524586.1:24615862-24617389 GCF_000260255.1 Octodon degus | reverse complement strand
CGGGGCTGGCTGGCATGTGGTGCTGGGGGATTGAACCGCGGTCCCTCTGCTTTACTAAGCTTCTTTTAAGTAGGTGCTTTAGACCACTGAGCCATCTCACCAGCCCCCGATATCTTTTTTAAAAAATAATTTTATTGAGAAACAAAGAACAATGAGACAGTTTCAAAACTGATCAGTAGGACAGTTTCTTTTTTTTCTTTTTTTTTTTTGGACAGTTTCAATAATTAATACATTGCATATTGTTGTCTTCTTAGAGGTTATTCATTGTACAAGATGCAGACATGATATCCTGTCCACAAACCCTATACGAATAAGTCTTTCTATTCATTGAATTAAGAGAAAGTAGCTGTATATCTATGCTATTTTGAATATACAGATACAAAATGGTCCTTCATTTGTATCCCCTTTTTTTGTTTAGTTTTGTCAGAGAAGGGTATTCCATTGTCTTTAAATATTGTAGGTGTGTGAATTCAGCAAAATATTCCAATATAGTCCAGTAGTCCATAATAGTAGTGGGTTATCCATAGGACTGGCAATGTCAGAAGTTGTTGGCTTGAGCCTTTTACAGCTCAGCATCTTAATTTGGCTTTACTTTTTATACCTCATTTTTATACTTTTCTGCTGGATAGTTAAGACCAAGATAAAGCAAGACCTATATAACAAGAAATGTAACTTTTGTATGTGACAAGGTCAGTCAAATCCCCTCAGGATTTATCCTCAAACCCTGTACTGCAGTTTGTAGATCCTTTGTCAGTGTCAGCCATGTGGATGAGTCACGGCCATTGCTTGAGCCAATTTGCTCTCTGTGAAAGCCTGAGAGAATGTTTTCTCTCCATGTGACTCTCCTTAGGCACACTGTACATCATCAGTCACTTTCCTCTCTGGCCCCATAATCTCCTTGACAGACAAGATATCTTGTCTAAACACTATTAGTACAAATCTTTCTTCTCATTGAACTTCATTCCTTTTATGACTGAGTAGTATTCCATTACGGATATGTACCATACTTTGCTTTCTTTTCTTTTTTTTGGTAGGATTTTTGAGACAACATCTTGCTAAGTAACCTCCTGTTTCAGCTTCCCAAGTTCTGGAATCACAGGTGTATGCCATGATGCCTGGCACCACAGCTAATGGATGCTTAGGCTATTTCTATTTCTTGGTTATTGTGAATAGTGCTGTCTAAATAAACATGGGCGTGTGAATGTCTCTTTGACATACAGATTTAAGACTGTTCTACTTTTAACTTTTTGAGAAACTTCTATACTGTTTTCCATAGTCATGACATTAATTTACATGTCTACAAATAATGTTCACGGGCTCCTTCTTCTCACATCCTTACCGTTAGTTGCCATCTTTAGTGTTTTGATTATAGCCATTCTTACTGGAGTGGGGTGGTATTTCTTTCTTTCTTTCTTTTTTTTTTTTTACTTACTATTATTATTTTTTTCTTTTCAAAGTTTTATTGATAAACATATAGCAATGAGACAGTTTCAAATCAAATCGAAAGTACAGTTTCAACAAATAATA
>NW_004524586.1:24590535-24615762 GCF_000260255.1 Octodon degus | reverse complement strand
GCAGTGTATTATTTGTTGAAACTGTCCTTCCGATTTGATTTGAAACTGTCTCATTGCTATCTCTTTGTCAATAAAACTTTAAAAAAAATAAAAAATAAAAAAAAGAAAAAAAAGAAAAATAGCTCTTGCTTTTGTGTGTAGTTAAGAAATCTTTGTTTAAAATGAAGTTAATAAAATTTTATCCTGTGTGTTCTTACGGAGATTTTATAGTAGTGGCCCTACATTTAGGTGTGTGATCCATTTTGAGTTATTTTTTTCTGTAGGGAGTGATATAAAATTTGAGATTCACATGTGTATATGTTTTAAAATTTTGTTTTGCATATGGGTGACCAGTTTTTTCCATATCATTTGTTGAAAAGGTTTGATTTTTGCCTATTGAATTACCTTGGCATCCTTGTTGAGATATGACTGATCATACATGATATGTATAACTCTGGTAGTATTTTATTTCATTTATTTCTATAGATGGCATCTTTTTTTGGTGGGGGGAATTGAACCCAGGGCCTTCACAAGAATTACCTCCCCCGCTAGTTTTAAAAATAATTTGAGATAGAATCTTACTAATTTTCTAAGTCACCCAGGCTGCGCTTGAACTTGTGATCCTCTTATCTCAGCCCCCCAGAGCTCTGGGATTACAGGCATGCACCATCATACTTTGCTTTATGTCACATAATCTTTAATGACTACAGTTTGTAGAGATACAAGAGAACAAAAAGTCCCAGGCCCATAAGAAATAAATCTCCAATGAAAGAACAATTAATGGTAGTTGTGGAGAGTATCAAAAAATCACACTGACAGTTCTATGTACAGTGAAAAGAATTTTTTTCAGATTAAACCTTTAATTTTCTCTGTACAGTTGCTTCTAGAGTGCTGTGTGATCTTCCAACTCAGAGAAATGTCCATATTGAAGGACACCTAAAATAAACCACTTCTTGGACATTTAAACTGAACCTGAAGACATGAAATGATAGGAAGTTAGTTCTTTCTGCCCACTAGAGATGGAATATTAAGGGTTAAATTGCAATCTCTCTTCAGAAGCATTTCTTATCAGGTTAAGAAGGATGAGGTACCACTTTTGCTGATATTAAAATTAAAAGCATTTATTGCTTGAGCCAAAGATGTAGCTCAGGGTTAGTGCCTTTGCTGAGCATGCACAAGGCCCTGAGTTTGATTCTTAGCACTATGTGCAAGGGCAGGGAGATGGGAAAAGATGGGAGGAAAAAATATTACTTTATTTATCATGTAGCTAGGATCTCATTTTTCTGTCTTTGATTGACAGTGTGACCTTGGCTATAACTCCCTTACCTTTAGAGCATCCTTGTCTCAGAGGATAGACAACATAATTATGCTTTTATTTGCTACCTGCCTTCCATCTAAGTGAGTTGAACCTAGGAGTGGAGTACAATGCTGAGTCAGGTCAGGAGGGCATCTGTGCTCACAATTTCAATCTATTCCTAGAGCATATGGTCTACTTCAGGAAACAGAGACATGATTAACAAAACCGGCTTTGTGTTCCTTTGGAATCACAGAGCAAGAGAGTTGTCTCTGGTGGGGCACAGGGGCAATGTGAGTGGGCCGTAGTGAATACTATTTGCCAAATCCTCTGATCCCAGGCTGGCTGTCCCTGTCTCAGCATGGAGAATAGAGTTCACAGCCATTTTTGTTTTACTTATTAAAGTTGAGTTGAGTTGGAGTTGCTCAGCCATGGCTCCCTGGGGCCTACATGCTTAATAAATTTTTGTTGACTTGCATTGTTCTCTACTGCATTCCTTTAATTATCAATACCCTACATAAATTCTACCCTGGTCTTCACATAGCACTGTGGTAGCGTGGTCCACAGGGGGCCTTGTTATCTGGGACAGAGAGCTCCTGGTTGTGGCTGCTGTACTGACTGTACTAGTTAGCTATTTCATGAAAAATTTTCTGTGATTTTTTTATCAATTCATTATCAATTCATTTTTTCAAGGCATTTTCTACCATTGTTATTGAAATTGATTAAGAATAATTACAGTAATATTAAGGAACATATTAATGGGAAGGGGGGCCAAGAATCTGAATGTGTGTGGGGAAAAGGAAAAGATTAAGATAGGTACCAATCACCCTCAATGAATATAATCAGGTAGGGCAGATAGCTCAATAGAATAAGCGCTTGCCTGGCAAGTGCAGGCCTCAGTTCAATCCCTGGTTCTGCCAAAAAACAAAAATAAAATAAAATATGGATATAATTTTTAAATAATAATAATAATAATAATAATAATGAAGATGGGGAAAGGAGATCTAGAGATACAGGGAGACAGGTGGGGAGGGGAATAAAAATATCAAGATATGTTCATACATGTCCCCACTCCTTAAGATGAATGCAAATATCATGGCTTCCAAGCATATATAAATAAAAAACTAGAAGAATCATGGTAAAAATATTCTGAAGGATTACATTTATCTTACAGTATACCTCAAATTAATTGAGATCTTAAGGAAAAAATAGTGTATAGTATGAATTTTCCTATTAAATAAGAAAAATCTGTGTATGTGTGCATAGGTGTGTGTGTGTCTGCCCACGTGTGTAGGATCAGGGCTCTTCTCTAACATTGATATTAACTCAAGAATAATATGTTGGTGATTAAGAGTGTCCTTGAACTTAATGTCATGCCTTTACTTTTACAGGTAGGGAAAGTGGGTTCAGAGTGATGAGGTGATTCCCTCAGGTCTTACAGCTTCTAGGTGGCAGTGCCAGGGACACTCACATTCAATGGTTACAGTGATTGTAGTGTTTTGAGGGATATGTTAGATTCTCCAGAGAAACAGAATGAATAGGAGATATATCTTTTTTTTTCTCATATTGTCTTAGGGGTAGGTCTGATAAGGAATGGGGAGCTGGGGATGAAACCTTGGTCCCCTGAGCCTGACTGGTTTTGCCCCAGCAAGTGCTTAAACAACTGAGCTAACCCGCAAGTCCCCAGGAGATAAATCTTATAAGAACTGACTTGTGCAATTGTGAAAACTAAAAAAGCCTATAATTTGTGAGCTGGAGAACCAGAAAATCTGGGCTGAGTCCAATGACGTGAAAATTAGGGGAACCAATAGTGAAAGTCCACCTCCAAGTCTGAAGGTCTAAGAACCGGGAACCTGATCGCCAAAGTCAGGAGAAGCTGGATGTTCTGGCTATAAGGAGTATACTTACTTTCTTTTACCTTCATATTCTGTTTGGGCCCTCAGTAGATTGGATGATGCCACCCACATTGATAACAAGGGTCTTCTTTACTCACTCTTCTGATTCAACTGTCTTTTCTGGAAACATCTCACATATACACAAAGAACATTGTGCCAGCTCTCTGGGCACCACCTGGCTTAGTCAAATTGACGTGTAACACTGACCATCCATAAAGGGTCGCTTTATATAGTGTAGTGTGCATGACATAGGCATGTTAGAATTTAGTAAGTGGGCTGACTAACTTTTCAGGATTCAAAGTGTTCCTGGACTCAGGTTTTGGTGTTGGAACTCAAACACACCAGGCTGAGTAGACTTCCCTAATTAAAAGAGTTCACAGTTCTTCATCCTGATGGTTTGGTCATGTATTTCCTGGTGACGTGTGGATTCTGAGCCAACCCATGTGAAAGGAAACGTGACTCAATTGTATGTTAAAGAAGAGTATGTCACTAAGGTTGTGAACATGTGGATTCTGCACATTCTCACCCAAACCCTCACTTCCTTTACTAGGTTCCCTGACATTATGGTAGGCATCAAAAGCCTTGCTGATTGCTAGGCTGATTTCTTTTTAAAAAATTGGTACATTTTAGATATACATATTGATAACCTTCAGGGAATTTGCACATGTATATGATATATCTTACTACTTCATTCCCCTCCTATCAATGCCTCCCCATCCATATTTACAGAAGCTTTCTTTCCAGTTTTCTTTTTCTTTTTCTTTTTTCTTTTTTTTTTTTTTTTTTTTTTTTTTTGTGGAACCGGGGATTGGACTCACCCTTGTGCTTGCCAGGGAAGTGCTTATTCTACTGAGCCATCTCCCTGGCACCTCCATTTTTCTTCCTGTTCATTCTTCTTTTTTTGTTTTTTCTTATCTCTTCTTTCCCCTGCTTTTGCATGTCTTTTTAATTTTTTTTCCCTTTCCCCTGTCTTTTCCCCTTTTTATTTGAATATTTTCTTCCCACTTCCCAATATCTTTTATACATTTTGGTCTTTATTTACACTTTCAGTTTCTTATACCAGAGAAACAATGCAGTAATTAAACAAGTGTGCCTGATTTATTTAACTTACAAGTATGGTCTCAGGGTTCATCCATTTGCCTAGAAATGTCTCAAGCTTATCTTTCTTTATGGTAGAGTAGTACTCTGCTGTATAAAGCACATTTTCTTTATCCATTCATTGGTTGATGGACATTTGGGCTGTTTCTGAGAGTTAGGTATCACAAACTGTGCTGTAATAAACATGGGTATTCCTATATCACCGTGGTATGATGCTTTTAATTCTTGAGTGATGATACTACGAAGGAGAATAGCTGAGCCAAATGGAATCTCTAGTTGTAGTTTTTTGAGGGATCTCCACCCTGATTTCCACAGTGGTCACACCAGTCTACATTCCCAACCATTAGTGAAGAAAGATTCCCTTCTGCCCACAGATCCACCAGCATTTGTTATTGGTTGATTTCTTGACAGTAGTCATTCTTTCTGGAGTGAGGTGGAATCTCATCATTGTTTTAATTTGAATCTCCCAAATGATCAGTGATGTTGAACAGTTTCTCATATCTTTATTTGCTGCTTCTAATTCTTTATCTGAAAATTTCTATTCATTTCAGATGTCCATTTTTGGACCAGGTCTTTAAATTTGGGAAGGATTTGATTGTTTTTTGAGTTCTTTATATATTCTAAATAGTAGTCCTTTGTGTGAGGAACAGCTGGCTAAAATATTCCCCATGCTGTGGGTTGTCTCTTTACTCTGTTTGTGGTATTTTTTGCTGTGCAAAAGCTTTTTAATAAGATGAGATATCAGATGTTTATTCTTTTGATATTTTCTGTATGATAAGGGTTTTGTTAATGGTCTTTCCCTACATCCTTGCCTTCAAGAGTTCTGTATATCTATCTTCCAGAAGATTTAGTATTTCTGTTTTAATATTTATAGTTGGATCCATTTTGATTTTAGTTAAATACATGGTGAGTAATATGGGCCTAGTTTTTAATATTCAGCATATGGAAAGACAGCTTTTCCAGCAGCATTTATTAAAGAGACTATCTTTCTTCCAGAGAAGATACTTCACCTCTTTGTCAATGATAAGATGACTGTGTATGTTTGGAGTTCTTTCTGTATCTTCTAATCTGTTCCATTGATTCTCCAGTCTATTTTTTTTTTTTGCCAGTATCATGCTGCTTTTAGTCACAGTAGCTTTGATTGTGAAGCTCCCTGCCTTGCCTTTGTTGTCAAGAATTGCTTTTGCTATGCTAAATCTCTCCTGGCTCCAAATGAGTTTTAGGACTATTTTCTCTCATTCTGTGAGACATGCTATTGGCATTTTGATAGAGGTTACATTAAATCTGTATAATAACTTTGGAAGTATGGACATTTTCACTATACTTCTTCCTGCTCATGACCAAGGAATATCTTTCCATTTTGTGATATCCTCTTCAATATCCTCTTTAAGAAATTCTCTTTAAGATTACTTTAGTGTGCAATGCAAAGGTCTTTTATATCCTTTATTATGTTGATTCTCAGGTATTTCATTTTTGATGATACTATTGTGAAGGTGTTGTTTCCTTAATTTTTCTCTCAGTGAGTTTATTTGTGTAAAAGAATGATATTAATTTTGAGCATTGACTTTGTATCCAGCTACACCACTGAATTTAGCTATTCAATTTATAAGTCTTCTGGTGGAGCTTTTGGGATTATTTTCTGTAGTATCATGTCATCCACAAAAAATGATAATTTAATTTCTTCCTGCCCTATCCTTATTGTTTAAATTTTTAATCTTGTCTAGTTGGTCTAGCTAATGTTTCCAGAACTATATTGAGTAAGAGTCCTGATAACAGACATCCTTGTCTTGTTCTTGATTTTAAAGTGAAAACTCTATTTTTGTCATGCAGTATGATGTTGGCTATTGATTTTTCATAGGTGGCCATTATTGGATTGAGATAAAGACCATGTATTCCAATTTTCTGTAGGGTTTTTAAATCATGACGGGTGTTGTACTTTTTAAAATGCTTTTTCTGTATATGTTGACATGATCATATGTTTTATCTTTGACTCTGTTAGTATACAATATTTCATTTATAGATTTGCATATGTTGAACCATCCTTGAATCCCTAGGATTAATTCTACTTGGTCATAGGATATAATGTTCCAGATTATTTACTGCATTCTGTTTGCTAATGTCTTATAAAATATTTCCTAGTATCTATGTTTATTTGGGAGATTAGCCTATAGTTTTCTATTTTGATTGGATAACTCTCTGGTTTTCATATCAGGATAAGGATTTCTTCCAAGAAAGAATTTGGGAGTATTGCTTCTGTTTCAATGTCTTTAAAGTATTTGAGAAGTAGAGGCATTAGTTTTTCTCTAAATTTCTTGTAGCATTTAGCAGTGAATCTGCAAAGGCCTGAACTTTTCTTTGTTGGTAGGTTTTTAAATATATTTTCAGTTTCATTGACTGATATTGATTTCTTTAGAGTTTTTACATCTTCTTTATTAAGCTTTGGTAATTCATATATATCTAGGAATCTGTCCATTTCTTCTGTTTTCCAGCTTATTAGAATAAACGTTCTTGAAGTAGGTGCTGATGTTTTTCAGAATTTCTCTAGGATCTTTAGTGATTGGCCCTTTCATTCCTTATTGCATGTATTTTTGATTCTTCTCTTTCTTTTGTTTGATAAGGTTGTCTAAGGGCTTGCCAATTTTATTTAATCTTTCAAAGAACAAAGTCTTTGATTCCTTGGTTCTCTGCATTGTTTTTAAAATCTTTATTGTACTCATTTCTCTTATGTACTTTGGACTTGACTTACTTTTCTTTTTCTAGCAGCTTGAGTTTCAACCTTAGGTTGTTTATTGGAGCTTGCTCTGTCTTTCTAAGTGAAATCGCCACAATCAATTTCCCTCATAGGACTACTTTTTCAGTGTGTCCCATAAGTTTCATTATGTTGTACTGGCATTATTGTTTAATTGCAGAAACTGTCTAATTTCTTTAGTTTCATCTGTGACTCACTGTCAGTTCAGGAGAGTGTTATTTAATTTCCATTTGTTTATGAAGAGATGTTCTTATGGTTTCTATAATTCTAATTTTCAATTAACTTAATTAATTTCCAATTTCTTTGCAGTATGATCTGACAATATGCATGCAATGATTTCACTTCTATTACATTTACTTAAGCATGTTCTATGGGCTAGTATATGGTCTATTTTGGAGAACATCCTTTGTGAAGTTGAGAAGAATGTATATACTGATTTTGTGGGTTCTGTAGACATCTGCTATGTTGATTTTTTGAAAACTTTGGCTCAATTCTGTTCTTTCTTTCTTTTCTTTTTTTTCTTTTTTTTTTTTTTTTTGGTGGAACTGGGGATTGAACTCAGGCCCTTGCGCTTGTCAGGGAAGTGCTTATTCTACTGAGCCATCTCCTAGGCCCTTTGATTCTGTTATTTCTTTGTTCATTTATCTGTCTCTTTTTAACTGTTGGATATTGAGGGCCCTTATTTTAATTGTATCAGTGCTTATTTGATTTTGCATGGTCATTAACATTTGTTTTATTCAGTTGAATGTGCTGGTATTTGGTGCATTTATATTTATTATTGTTATATGTTTCTCTTGGATTGTTCTACTTGTAAGGATCTAGTGATTATCTTTGTCACTGTGAATCAGTGTTGGATTGAAATCCACTTTACAACTTGTGCTTTTTTCTGGGTTCCTGTTACATGGAGTAAAGTTTTCCACACTTTAACTTTGAATTTGTACATTTCTTTTTGAGTTATGTGATTATTATACAGAGCATATTATTAGATTTTGCTTCTTGATCCATCCTGCCAGTCTACTTCTTTTTATTGGTGAATTGAGAGCATTTATGTTGATGGTCATAACTGATATGTATTAACTTGTCCTTGTTATTCTTCTGTTGGTGGTTCTTTTCCCCTTGTTTAATTGCTTGCATTACCTGGTGAGTTCATTGTGATTCATGGAGCTGTAGTCTTTGTTATCTCTTTCTTCAATGTCTTTCAGTGCATGTTGGAGTGGTTCTGGTGGTCACGAAGTCTGTCAGGTGTTGTTTGTCATAGAAGCATCATTTTTCCATCAATTTTGAAAGCTAGTTTTGTAGTGTACATCAATCTTTGTTGGTGTTTGTTTTATTCTGGAGCTTGAAATACTTCACTTCAAGTTCTCTTTTACCTGAAGGTGTGTGTCAAGAAGTCTGCTCTGATTCTGGTGGGCTTTCTTTTTCTTTAACAGCTTTTAATATTCTGTCATTTAAAATTTCTGGAATCTTGAATGGAGATGCATTGGTGGAGATGTGCTTTGATCATGGCTAGTTGAAGTGCCATGTGCCTCAATCTTCTGTGTGTGAAATTATTTTTCTTTTCTTGGGAAGTTTTCTGCCATTATTCTGTGAATAGGTTTTTTTGTTGTTTGTGCTCTCTTGCTATTTCATTGACTCCCATTAGGCTTATGTTGCTCTTTGTGTCATCTAGAAGCTGTTGGACTGATATTTTTTGGTCCATTGCTATTTCAAAGAAGCCTTTCTTTTCATGATCACTAACTGCAATCCCGCCTTGTACATCTGGCATTGTGTCCTCACATTGCCTCATGCTGCTGCATGTGCTTTGAATGAAATTCTTAATCTGGATATCTACTTTGAATCTGCTTTTTGGATTCCATGTCTTTGATATGTTGGGTCTTCACGTCTTCCACCATTTGTATAAGTCATCTATTTTTTAAGTATCTGTATCTGTTCTAATCACCAAGCATGTCTTTCATTATGGTCACCATCTCTGTAGTTGTCTGAAAAATTATTTCTGATTTTTTTTTTCTAGAATGTCATTTATCTGCTTTGTTACTTCTGTTTCCACTTCAGAGAGTCCAGGTGGGTGGACTTTGAAATGCTTCATTTCATTGTCCCTTCCGTTTCCATTTACTGAGCTGGAAGTCTGGGCTTGCATCTTGCTTAAGTGCCTTCTCATTTCTTACTTTTTGGAATAATCCCTGTGTTAATGCTTGTAGATAGCTTATAACAGGTAGCTTTATTGCTTGTAAATACTTCTGAAATATGTCTCCCAAGTGTAAGATGCTTTTGTGTTTTGAGTCTATTGCAAGATCACACCTATTCACTTTATTGGGGGTGAGAAGTTGCTGTCTATTTGGCCTAGTTCCTCGTTCTTTGGCTTTGGCCTATATTATTATTTTATTGCTTATAATCCTTAGGCAACCTCAATTTAGTCATGCCAGGAAGAACAGCTAGTTAGAACAACTATGTCACCTTGGCTAAAGTAGTAAATGAACAATAAAATTGTCATCAAACACAGCTTAGACAACAACACATTGTTTGCTATTAATTTTCCATCTCTAACCATATCAACTATATTATTTTTTATGTAACGAAATCTTAAATCAATCAGAAAATTGTATACAGTAAATATGCTTCAGTATGGTGATTTTGCTCTTAGGGGAGAAAATTTGAAAGAAATTTGGGGAAAAAATAGAGAAAAAAAAAGAGGAAGAAATTAGAAACAATTTAGAAACAAACCAGAATGACTCACCAGCCAATGAAGTCGGCTTCATCCACTCACTCCTCTGTTCCACTGGTACATTTCTCTGAGGAAGCCTCTGGGGTTGCCTCTAGACACCCACCATATACCTTGTAGATAGCTTATGACAGGTAGCCATCGTGTTTAAGCCACCATGTCCATAACGTGACTCTGGGCTCAGGGAGAAAATGCTCCTTGCTACTTCCTTCTTCTGTGCCAAGGTCTCTCTACTCTCCACATAGACTTTAGTTCTTTTTTCAGTTTCTCCCTGGGTCTTGGGGACCCATTTTCTTCTTCTTTTTTTCATATTGTTATATTCTAGAATCTGGACACTAAATCATAGAGAAGCTTTTTTTCTCCCGCTGTTCACCACTCTGCCATTTCTGCAGAAGGCTCATATTTCCATACTAATCTTTTTATTATATGCCTCTAAACCCTGTTGGCTATCATTTCTTCTGGAAAGCTTTTGTCTTACCAAAGAAGGACATCATCAGGTCTTTATGTATGCATTAGGCAGGTTAAGATTGTGGGCTCTAGAAGTAGAAGGCCTAGGTTAGACCCGTTATGCTTTGTCACCTACTTATCCAGGTATCTGGGCAGGCATTATAACTTCTACTTCTCAATTTACTTCTGAAAATGATGGCTAATTATACCCATCCCATGAGGTATTGTAAAAATTAACTTAGTTGGTATACATGGAGTGCATAAAGCAGCACCTTGGCTATTACGGGTAGCATCCAGAAGATGCTTTGTTGGCTGTCTGCTCTGAATGCATATTCATGAGGTTAATTTCTTTACTTTTACCTTTCAGCTGCAAGGTCTGCATTTCCAAAGTGCATATGGCTGTGGAGAAGGTTTTACCCAAGCTGTTAAAGGATTCTATCTGTGTGCTTCATTAGAATTCTATCTAGCTGGTGTGGGACTCACCTTGAAATAGAATCTTTAAGCACAAGGCCATCTGATGGCATTTGCTTGAACTCTACTTTTTATAACATACTTTTCCATTTTTGAACTGGCTATTTAATATAAACATGTTAGCAATTAAAAATAGCTTAAAAGCATGTTAAAGTGACAACTAATTTCAACCCATTAGAACAGATCTTTATTATATTTGATGTATAATTTGACTTTTATTGCTAAAAGATTAAATCTTATAGGTAACTGACATTCAATATGTGCTTCAGAGGAACTTTACTTTTTAATTATTTATATACCTTGGTATAATTAATAAAACATTTCCTACAGCTGAATTGCATCACAGAATGAATCCCATGAGCCTCGTAAGCATCAAGGCAAATCAAGATACTTCAGTGTTTATTTAAAGGATGAAACTGCTCAAATTGTGGTGACTTGTACATCCTTGCATTTATATGAAGGAATACATACTGTTTGCAGGAAGGAATAAACTTTTTTTGCAAGGCAAAATGTATTCCTTTTTTTCTATAAATAAGAAATCTAGTGAAAGAGGATGGCTGTATATATTGATATAGTGGCTTCTGGCATGATTTACTTTTTTATTCTAGTAATGGAGCTAATGGGGTCCCTCTCTGTCCTTTGGAGTACAGATATTTCTTCTCCAAATGTGTATTGGTGGCTGCCATTAATGGTATTACACTTCCCTGACCACTAAAGGGCATATCAACAACCTGGTGTCCTACCCCTCCATATGAGTTTCCCAGGACCACTGTAATAAAACACTACCACACACCAGGTAGTTTACTACAATAAAATTTTATTCTATAACAAATTTTAGGCTAGAGGCCTGAAGTGAAGGTGTTGGTAGGTGGATTCCTTGAAGACACTGATCCATGATTTTTTCCTAGCTTTTCAGAGCCCTTTTCTGGCAGCCTTTGATGTTTCTTGCCCTATGACTACATCACTGCAGTCTCTCCTTTTCTTTCCAACATATGGTGCCACTCTGTGTTATCCTTGTCTAAACTTTCCTGTTCTTATCAGGATAACAGTCACTGGGTCAGGCTTTACCCTAATGGAATATGAACTCATCTTGACTTTGTAATTCCAGAACAATCCCATTCACAAACCAGGTCACATTTAATCATACCTGAAGTTAGCAATTGCATATATCTTTTATGGGGGGATAGTTTAACCCACAACACCCTCTTTTTAAAATGACCCACTAATGAGTATGTTGCCCTATCAGGATAAACCAGAGTTTCCTCACTTGGAGTTTCACATTGGAGCTGATGGGAGACACTTTGCCCTTACTCAGTATTTGTGGTCACTTCTGAGCTGCTGGCCATGCAGTTATATTTGCAAGAAGAACCTTACCTGAGAGAATGGGACAGATATGCAGAGACAGAGAGAAGACACAATCCCAGTGGTGTTTAAAGCCTCATACCCACATACCATGTACTTGATTTGCTCATGTTAGTCATTAACTTTGTGCTTCTTTCTTTTTTGAACTAGTCTGAGATGAAGTTTCAGTTATTTGCATCCTTAGCATACTGACTAATACAAGTTAAAGGTAATGTTTAAAGATTTAGTGAGAAAGGGTCATAAAATGGAAATGTTATCTTCCAGAAAAGCAGATGCTTAGCTAAGCCCATTCTAATGTGTGTCTGAACTTGGCTGCTTGTGGTGCCTATTGAGGGATAGTTTCCAGCTCCTTCACCATCTGGGATGCCTGCCTGCCCTGTCGCTTTTCAGGAGATTGCTCCAGATCGTCAACATGCTAGGTGCAAACCCTCATCTCACTTCATTTATTTTTCTTTTTCTCTTACAAGTTTATTCTGACAATCTACCACATTAGTGTAAATTTACAAAAGCAGCCATTACTTGAGTTCTTAAGGAAATATTGCAGGGAAGATGTAGAATGATGCATATGTTAGAAATAGAGTGAACAAAGTTTGATTTCATGAATCCCAGTTTGCTACCTTATAACAAAGAGTTTTCTCAGGTTCATAATGCTTTGACGGGGAGAGAACAGTTGGCTACCATACCATACATTAATAATTACAGCTACTATGGAGTTGGAGGCAGGATGGTTGCAAATGTGAAGTCACCTTTTCTGCAATTTAGGGAGGCCTCAAAATACGATACAGTACAATACAATATAATACATTATTTTATTTTTTAAAATGTTTTATATGGCAGATGGTCTTGCTACACAGCTCAGACTCAGTGATCCTCCTGTCTCAGCCTCCCCAGTGCTGGGATTATAGACATGTGCCACCATGCCCAATTTTGGTGGCTAGCAGGGCATACCTAGAATTCTGGAACAAGCACAGCATGTGGTACTGGGGATTGAACTTGGGTCTAGTGTTTATCAGGCAGGTATCTATGCTGTCAAGCTACCTCCCCAGCCCGCAATGCAATGCAATGCAGTACAGTACAGTACAGCACAGCACAACACAACACAACACAATACAATACAATAAAATTGCTGAGGCTGTAGCTCAGCAATAGAGCTCTTGCTTATTCATGCATGAAGTTGGGTTCAATCTCCAGTATTGCTTAAAAAAACTCTCAGAAAAAAAAAAAAAAAAACCTCTCAGGAAAGACACTCTATAGAATAAGAGTGTTAACCACATAATGACTGAATTCTAAAATTATTAAAATTTAATTGCTCAGTTAGGGTGGAATTTCCTTTCCTCTGTGGAAAGGAAAGTCTAGTTAAAGGTTGAAGAGTACCTTCATATGAGAAGTCTTTGGATAAGCTGATTTGATCACTACAGAGATCTGGGACAACATATGAGGTCCTTCAGTGCTAGAGGATGCTGCTGATGGTGGCCAGAGAGTTCTTGGGGATTTAGTGCAACATCTAAAAAGATGTCCCCCTGCACTTAGAGAAGCAGCTCATACAATGTGTGGCCTGTCATAGCCTAAGCACCCAAAGCATCCTTCAACCTCCTGAGTTTATGTATATATTTGAAGTCCAGTGATTGAGATTAGTAACTCCATACTGAGGTCTGATGAAGTGTGATGTCACATTCCTGAGGGCTGGGCCAGTGCAATCCAAGTTCTCACAAGAGATCTACTAAGATGTTGCACTCTTAAAACATCAAAACCAAACAAAAACAGAAACTTGGAAACATCATGTTTCCAATGAACTATGTCAGTTGAATAGTTTGAAAGCTATATAACATAAAATAGCATGGTTTTTCTAAGACAAGAAAGGCAATGCTGCAGACACATATGAGTGTCTTTTTCAGTTGCCTGATTGATCCCAAGCATTTGAAGATCATATCACAAAACCACAGAAAAACGCTGACATCAAATGCCATTCAGAAGGAGGGAGGCTGGCCTCCTTTAGTACCTGTAGGACATTGTCAGCTATAAATAACAAGATCTAAAAAAGGAAGTTCAGCAGTAAGGGGTTTCTCATCTGACATAATACAGATGCAGGGGGCAACACCATCAATACCTGTGGCTTTCAATCTTTTGGCACTGTTGTTCTCAATTTGTTGTGGCATATCCCTTAGGAATTGTGGGATAGCTTTGGAGCCCTGTGAAGTCAAAGACACTCCTCAGTTCCTGAACAAAACTGGGAGATAAAAAACAAAGAAGTGAAAGGAAGGCAGTAGGATCTGTCACAGTACTTGAGGATGGGGCACTGATAGAAACCTTAGAGGTCCTATTATCAGCCTTACTTTGTGAGCTACTCATAGTTCCTCTAGGTCAATGAGTTACCGATGAGGTACTGGTAAAATGTTAACATATGAAGGCTATTTCTTAGGAGGAAGTTGGTAGTGTTAAATATTTAATACTGTATATTAATGTGTAATACATCCACAGATGGCTTTTACTGGGAATTTGTAGTGGGCGTCTAAGAAATTTTTTCGAAAATCTCAATTTTATGTAGATTATTCAAGAATATTGAAATAGAAGAACTAATCCTCAACACATTTCTTGAGAGCTGGATATTGTTGATTAATTCCACAATCTGATAAGGGTTTAATGGCAAAGGAAAATCAGTTAAATGTAATTACAAAAATCCTATAGAAAATATTAGCAAGTCAAATCCTGCCTCAATGAAATGTGTGCATCATGAACAAGTTAAGTTTAAGATTATAAAATCAATTATTGTATATGATTGGATTAGCAGAGTAAAGGAGAAAAATTATTTGCTGAAAGAGCTTTTGAGGAAATCCAAACTTGTTCATGATAGAAACTCGGTAAACCAGAGTGCTTGATGTGATCAGTTCAGCAGCCCATTAGCTAAAAAGCATCTTCTCAAGATGTTCCCTGACAGTAATGAAAAGCAGATGCTGGGCTGGTAAGATGGCTCAGTGGTCTAAAGCACCTACTTAGAACAAGCTTAGCAAATACAGGGACTGCGGTTCAATCCCCCCGCACCACATGCCAGCCAGCGCCACCCCCTGGTGGGCTGAGCTGGCCACACACACACACACACACACACACACACACAAATAAATAAAATTTAAAAAAAAATTAAAAAAAAAAAAAAAAAAGAAAAGCAGATGCCAGGATTTTCCTGGCCTTTGGGGCTTCTTTCCCAATTTTCACTGTTATATGAACATATCTTATATATCTTTATGTATAGGAATCCTTTATTTTTTATTTTTTAAAAATAAAAGCAGGCTCATATTAAATGTACTATTTTCATTCTTAGCTATTTCATTTGTCCTACTGACATATTTTCCCCTGTCTATATAGATTTATTATCTTTAATAACTACACAGAATTTCAGTGTATATGACTCCTGACTCATGAACTATGTTAAAAAAATACCGGGAAGATAATGTAACTCTTACCATGTATACAATCATCATTAGGTTGGGTGGAATTAAAACTATATAACATAAAAACTGGGCACTCAACAGGCTTTTTCTCCTTGAGGAAAAATTAAAAAATTATAATCTTCATGATTATAAGATCACCACTCATGAATTTTATACAGGGAGAAAAACTGATCTCGGGTGGGTGACCTCCAAATGACATAGGGAAAAATGATCTCCTGACTTGACCTGGATGAGTTTGTGTTCTCTAAAACCAAGGAATGAATTTTAGGAACAAATGGAGGTTATGAGCAGAATGTATTTATTGAGGGAAAGAAAGCTCTTGTCCAAGAGAGGGACAGGAGGGGGGGCCCTCTCCTACCCCAAGGGGGTAGTTCCCCCGGAAGCTGTCTCTTCCAGAGACTTTTATAGTGTAAAACCATGTGGGGCTGTTACAGGCAGCCAAGTCAGACAGAAATATTATAGGCAGTCAGACAGGGCCAGGCCCTCAAGGATACAAGATGGAAGACAAGGTGACTTTGCAACTTGGAAAAGAAAGACACTCCCATATGGGCCACACCTCAAGACCAAGACAAAAGAGGAAACACAGCTACATACTTCCCTACCCTAGGGATGGGCATTAGGGATTGATATACTAAATAGTATCAGTCAACTTGAAAGAACCCAAATGAGTCACTAGCCCAACCCCCAACAGGAAGAGACCCTGTTCCTATTCATGCCTGCTTGCTAGGTGACTCGCTTTCTCATTTGATACTGGATTTAATCAGTTTACCTGAGCAATGATGTTTGTAATCCCATTGGTTGACCATAGTTTTGTCCCACCTCCTGCCCACTTAAGCGAGTTCCCATTCTCTCACCTTAGCCCCTCATGGTTTTACACTATAAAAATCCCTGGAAGAGACAGCTTCCCGGGGAAACTACCCGCTCAGGCCCCCCTCCTGTCCCTCTCTTGGGACAGGAGCTTTCTTTCTCTCAATAAATATATTCTGCTCATAACCTCCATTTGTTCCTAAAATTCATTCTTCGGTTCTAGAGAACATGAACTCATGCAGGTCAAGTCCAGGGATCATTTTTCTCTGTCATTTGGAGGTTCCCTGTATTGTTTGGAGGTCACCCACCCGAGACCAGTTTTTCTCTCTGTATCAGGGCTAAGGTGGAAAAAATGGGAACTCGCTTAGGTGGACATGAGGTGGGACAAAACTGTGGTCAACCAATGGGATTGCAAGTACCACTGCTCAGGTAAAGTTGATTATGCCCAGGACCGAATGGGAAAGTGAGTCACGGAGTAAGTGGGCATGAGTATGGGACAGGGTTTCTTCCTGTTGGGGGTTGGAATACAGACACGGTCTCTTTCCTTTGGGGGTTGGGCTAGTGACTCACTTGGGTCTTTCATCATACCTATTTAGAATATCAATCCCAGGTGCTACTCTTTTAGCATTTGTTTGCCCTTTAGGTCTTTATGTCTGGTTCACAGCAGGAGCATCTGTCCCTCCTATAGTTATCTTTTATCTTCTGTGTTATCTCCTTTGAGGGCCTGGTCCTGTCTGACTGCCTATAATATTTCTATTTAACTCGGCTGCTTGCAACAAATTGAGACAGGGATAGGTGTGACAAAACCACCTTTTGAAGGTCATATTTTTGTATGTGACTAAAAATAGGACAAACTAAGTTCATAAGTGCTTCTGGGGTTGTGATTTAGTGGAGAAAATTTGAACACAAGGTGCTTTCATTTTAGAAAGAACCTGAACCAACTCCCACTACCCCCTGTCTCATCCCCACTGGGATATTTGGTGGAATGCTTATTTCAAGTCACTAACACAGTCTCTGATTTCCAGTTTCATGTCCTGATTGTGGGCCATGAGGGGCTGGAGAGGCACTTGGAATGATGGGGTGAAAAGTCAGGACCACTAAGCATCACTAGGCTCTTTGGCAAGTGACTGATCTGTCTTGAACTTCTTTTCTTTTTTATTTTTTTTTTGGGGGGGGGTGGAACCGGGGATTGAACTCAGGCCCTTGTGCTTGCCAGGCAAGCACTTATTCTCCTGAGCTATCACCCTGGCCCCTCTTCATCTTCAATATGAGCAAGATACTGAGCACTTAAAATGTAAAATGAGGGGCTGGGGATATACCTTAGCAGCATAAGTGCCTGCCTGGCTAGCACAAGGTCCTGAGTTCAATCCCTGGTGCTGAAAAAAGAAAAGATATTGATAGGTTTTAATGGTGTCACAGCAGAGAAACACGCAGAAGGAAAAGGGAAAGGGGCTTTATTATAAAGGAAAAGGGACTTCATTATCTTAGAGGACACGGAGAGAATTTGTTAAGAGAAGGAATTCTCTGGATTGGAACAAAAGAAGGCTGAGGCTTTTATGGCCTTTGCCAGGGGTGGAGCTTGAGGGGGAAGTTTAGATAGACCTGAGGAGCTGACTGGGGCCTTCCCTGAGGTGGTGGGAAAGGTGAAAGGAAACTGCATCCTGGGCTGAGTTGGAGAAGAAGCAGGGAGGGGGTCTCTGAGAAGATGAGCTGTTGTTTTAAGGGCTTCAGCCATATTAGATGACCACCATAATAATTCAGCAATTCTAACTAGGGCCATAACCTATCAGATATAAACAAAAATTAGAAGTTTATATTATTACATGTTTATAGTGCTTAATGATTACATTGATCATGGGGAGCTGGCACATTTGCATAACACATCTTAATTCTTTTTACTTTCCCCTTTTTTCTCTGCTTCTCTCTCTTCACCTCTAGATTCCTAGCTTGCATTTTATATGGTGTTTGTAGGCTTCATGGAAGACAAGCTTCCATGCCCACAGAGAAACCATCTTAGCAAGATGTCAGGTAGAAAGTATTTATTTCTTTTTTTAATGTTATTCCTAGGAATAGTTTTGCATGGGATCAAGTGGTGGATTTATTCATGCGCATGCTCTGCAATCAGAGTGATGGTTAAAAACCCCAACAACTTCTGGGCTAACCCAGCAGTCAGCTCTTCACTACACTTTTCACTCAGCTTCCCCATCACATTGCTACCCAAGCACCAAGGAATAAGGTGCAGTCACTGAGAAATTCCCAGAGGAAACAGAGGAAAAGGTTTCATCACCCACTTAGATGCTTATGTCCTGCCCCCTGTTGTGGTTCAGAATTCTGCAAGGTGAACAATACAATACAGGACATATTTTATAAGATTAGTTTACAATGAATTACCCAAAGAATCATATACAAGGAATGCAGGAAATCTGTCCACACACTAAAGACCAAAGAATCCAGCTGAGGGCCTCTGATCCCAACATCCTGCATGAGTCCAGCTGAAGACCTAGAGCCCGTAACAATGCTTCCCGCAAATCCAGCTGGAGGCCTAGAGCACATGACAATGTCTCATGCAGGCCCATTTCACAGATCTGCTCTGGGAAGGCCCAACAGTCTGTGGTGGAAGTTACAAAGTCTGCACCAGTGGGGTGGAGGGTCTGTGCTAGCAGGCTGAGGGATCTGCACTAGAACCGGGAAGCAATGCTCAAGGTAAGAACCAGAATTCCCCCCAAAAGTACCATAGGTATCCTCAGCAACAGTGAGGTCCTGAGCACCTCCAGTGATGAGGAAAGCTGAGTTCCCATCACGAAAGCAATGTGGCCAGCTTCTCTATGTGGCTGAGCAGTGCACCATCTTCCCCTCTGGAGCCAGGAAATGATGTTCAAAATGAGGACCAGCATTCCCCCAAAATGAACCACAACCATTCTCAGCAACAACTAAAGTACTGAGTGCCTCCTCTGTCAAGGACAGCCACGTACATCAGGAATGACAGCATGACAAGGCCATTCTTGCAGACTAGCCCAAGAGAATCAGCAGCTTCCAGCAGCTTCAATAATTTCTCCAAATAGCATCCTTAACAGCCTCAGACAACTTCTCCCGTTCTGCCTCTTAAGCTGCTGGCAACCATTCTCAGGGGGCCTCCCACACCCAGCACCATGCTAGTTCAATTCAGATGGGTGTAACAAATTGATCACCAATTAGCAATCCAGTACACATCCAAATTCTCTTCTCCCATTCTTTCTCTGTACTGGGCTTGGGATAACTTGGTCAGATGAAAAACTGTAGCTAACAGAATCTGCCCTCACTTGAAAGTGGTTTAGTGATCCTATAGTTTTATTGGAGCAGTTTGGGATCTTATCATAGTCACTTTAAATTCTTATGAAAATGTCTTGACAACAGAAGATGCCATTCCAGTTGCTAAGAGATGATATTTCCTTTCCACATTTTTGCATCTATAGTATTGGGTTGTGCTTCTTTTCTCTTTGCCAGACATATGTTGTCTCTATTACCTGGTCACTGCTGGCAGGCCTCAGTGCACAGGTGCTACTGGGTGCGTAGCAATCCTCCTGGAACCACTCTAGGTCCTTCACAATCACTGCCTCCCCTCAGCACCTGGTCTGACTGTAGTGAGTTGTGTGTGTGTGTGTGTGTGTGTGCACGCATGTGTGTGTGGTTGACCATTTATCTGGGTGGACATGATTCATCCTTTGCTGTAGTCATAGGAGCAGGCATAATACCTACTCAGAGTAGATACTTAAAACTCTTTGTGGATCAAAGGTAAGAATATCCATAGACCTACCTCTGAATGGTATATATTCTTGGTCATATTATCTATACAGTACTTGCTGAGAAAGGATGTACTTACCATTTTTTTTAGGACCGGTATATCAAAGTAGCTTATACTGTGCAACTTAAGCAATAGATTAATTTTTTTTTTCTGTATTCAGGACAGGGTGTACAGGGTCTCACTACATAGGTCAGACTCTTAGTGATTCTCCTGTTTTTAGTCGCCCAAGTGCTGGGATCACAGGTGCGTGTCACCATGCCCAGTCTCAATCACCTTCTCAATGTGCTCTGTGGGTGGGGCCGCCATGGAATGCCAGGTATCGAACCCCAGCCTCTGTGTTCTGCCTAAGCAAGTGCTTTAGTCGGCCAAGCTATCAGTCTGGTCCTTAGCTTAAACAGTATAAACATATTCTCTTACAGTTCTGGAGGCTCTAAGTCCAACATAAGGGTGTCAGCATGGTTGATTCCTTTTGAGAGATGTGAAAGAGATTCTGTTTTAGGCCCTTCTTCTACTGTGTTGCCAGTGATCTTTGGAGTTCCCTAGCTTGTAGATAGTTATTCTGATCTCTCCTCTGTGTTCACATGGAGGGTTCTCTGTACACATGTCTACATCTGGATTTCCCTCCTTTATATGGACACAGGTCCTATTGGAGGAGAGGGCCACCCTACTGCAGTATGACTTCATCTCACTTCAGTTATAATAATCGAATTTCCAAATAAGATCACAATGTGAGGTCCCAGGTACTACGACTTCAACCTAAGAATAGGTAAATCAGCCAATAACAAAGGATTACCAAGCAGTATCGTTGCTTTTCTGTGTTTTTGGCACTCTGTTGCTCTTTCTTCACTTATATTGGAAAATGTTGAAACTTAACTAAGTCTGATCAATGTTGCATAGGAACACAAGAACACATTCCTCATTGTACCCAGCTTGTGGTACAATTTTTTGTCTGAAAATGACAACTGAGGCTGTGAGTTTAGTGATTGGGTAAACAATGCTGTTCCACTTGGACCTCATGTAACCCTGTGAATAAAACCTTTCTGTTGGCTTTGAAATTATTGAACAGCTTGGGTGAGAATATGTTATGTTTATTTGCATGCCTTTGTGAAGTGAAATGCAACAATGTCTAGTAATTTGAAGAACACAACAGATAATGGTTATTTCCAGAAACTAGAAGGAGTAGAAATAACCATTTCTCACTGAGATTCAATCTAATGCCAGAAACAATGGCTATCATCAAGAAGTCAACCAATAGGACGAGCACTTCTGGGCAAGCAAGATGGCCACGGTCATGCAAGACTCACATGTGACTCTTAGGGGGAAAAAGCTGAAAAAAGTTCCTGAAAAAGAAAAAGATGAAAGTAGTGGCCAGGGCTGTGGCCTCAGAGCTGGGCAATGAAGTCTGAGAAGTTTTGGACAGCAGAGGTTCTGGAGGCAGCCGTGGGCTGTCTCATGATGAAGCGGTGGAAGCAGACAGTGAGGAGGATGCTGAACCCTGGAACAAAGAAAAGGAAAATGCTGCTGACTCCAGAGCTAGGACTAAGGTGGCCTGGGAAGATGCCGTGGCTAAAATCCTTATCAAGAAAACACCTAAGAGCAACCCCATCATGCTCATCAGAAACAAAGAGCTGGAAAAGAAAAAGAGAGGGTGAATCAAGAATGACTGGAGAAAAGAAAACACCTTGATAAGAAGCGAGAGTGGGAAATGATGTGTAGAACCAAGGCAGATGCTGTTCAAGATGAAGATGCAGAGAGGGATTGCAGAGAATTGCAATGAGGGCTGTGGTTCTGTTATTCAGTGCTGTTCTGAAACATCAGAAGGAGGTGGACGAGAAGATTAGAGAGGCTGGAGGCTCTATCAGAATGCATGCTAAGTTGGTATCAAGTGTTTCCAAGAGAGATTTCATCAGTGTTCTCAGAGGAATGGATGGAACTAAAAATGAGAAAAGTTCATTGGAAAAGAACCCAAAAACAAACAGACTGAAGTGAAATCAGCAGTGAGCCCAGGTTGGAGCATTCTGCAGGATGATTTCATGCTGAGGGTCTCCATGAAGGCCTGGGACAAGGCGAGTGATGGCTTCAATGGTAGCAACATGGGGCCTGCGAGTGACTGAGGCCTACCGCAATGATGCTGTGGAAGAATTGGAGTGGAGGAACTGTGAGGATCTGCGAGCCAGGGATTGGCCAGCTTTGGTGTTCCCTCTTTTCATGTAAATTTTCTCTCATTAAGGTATTTTCAGCCCTTATAAATTGTTTTTTTCTCCAGACATTTGTAAAAAAAAATATTTTTGCTTGACCAGTAAGATTTTCTTTTGCTAGGGTCCTAGAACATGGACATATCTTGACCATTGATATCGGTGTGGTTTTAGGATCACTGGTGTTTTAAGAATTAAAATGAATTATTTGAAGTTAATATTTTCTGTCTGCCAGCTCAGAGATGTGTATGTCTGTAGCTTGTTGAAATGATTTGTATCATTTTGTTTGTTTGGTTTGGTAAACTATTGAGAAAACCTATGTAGTAAAGTTTTAAATTACAGTAAAAAAAAAAAAAAAAAGAAGTTAACCAATAACAAATGCTGGATGGGCTCTGGGGATAAAGGAACCTTTCTCTGCTGTTGGTGGGAGTGCAGGTTGGGACAACTATTATGGAAATCAGTATGGAGGTTACTCAAAAAGCTAGGATTGGAGGTCTCATTCAAGCCAGCTATTCCCTTCCTAGGTATTTTTCAAAAAGAACTGAAATCCTCATACCTCAGCAATATATGTGTACCCACATTTATAGTAGCACAATTTGTCATAGTTAAATCTTAGAAACAACCCAAATGCCCATCAACTGAGGAATGCATAAGAAAGATATGGTATCTTTACACAATGGAGTATCAAATATAAAAAGATCAACTCAAGACTTTTGTAGATAAATGGATACAAGTACAGACTGCATTGATGAGTGAAATAAATCAGACCCATGTGTGCAAACATCACATTGTTTCACTAGTGTGAGAACCTGAAAGAGTAAATATGGTTTGAAAGGTATAATAGATACTGTGAAAGAGAAAGAATTTGTTCAATGGGAAGGAAAAACTGGGATGAGGAAAAGGACAAAAGAAAGAAGGGAAAAGGATATATTTATGTATCTAGGCAGGATAATTTGAATAATTATACTGCTGATTTCTGCTGGTCTTTTGAAGAGCTGGGGCTGGGAGCAGCAATTCTTATACTAGAAGTATTTTAGGTGGTTGTCTATTGTTCCCACCTGTATTTTTCTGCCCCAGAAAATGGCCTGGTAAGATGTGAAACTTGGCATCTGGGAGGCTGAGGTAGGAGAATAATAAGTTTGAGCTGAGCCTGTGTAACTTAGTGACTCATGGAGGACCTGCCCCCCTACCCCACTGAGGTTGTAGTTCAGACACAGGCCTTTGATCAGCCCCTAGCACTAGGACACAAAAGAAGGCATGGAAGTTGGCTATGCACCTAAGAAGAGCCCTGGCCTGAATGTGGAAGAGCAGAGCCACATGGCACCAGGCAGTTAAGGTGTTGGCCTTGCCTCACAGAGTATCATCTCTCTGTCACCAATATCTGTCCTTTTTGGAAGGTTCTCTGGTTTTGTGGCCTTCCCTGGCCTGTGACTGTTGCTCACTGGGCACTGTTCCACTCACTAACAGCCCTCTTAGGATTTGGAGCAGAGAAAGGAAATGGAGCCAAAGACCCAGTGTTGCATTTGGCAAAGAAAAGGCTGGCAGCAGTGGGATGAGAATAAATGGCCTAAATGTGTGGAGGGGATTTACATTTGCCTGTATCAGAGTTACTGCTGCCATTCAGAAGCAGTCAAGACAGACCCAGACTCTGCTCCACTGGGAAATAAATTCTGAAGGCTTAGTCTCCAAAATCCACTGCTGAGATATACATGTTTTAGTTGGGGAGCTGTGAACTTTCATTACCAGAACAAAGTTCCTGTGGCAGTTAAACTGTCAAGAGAAGAGGTTTATATTGGCTTATGGATGTGGGGGTTCTAGTGCAAGACTGAGCCCATGTTTGGGCCCCTTGCAAGGCTGAAAATGATAGGAGGAGCCCACTGTGGAGCAAACCACTCACTTTATGAGCTGAGGAACAGAGCAAGTTAGGAGGGAATCAGGTCCCACAGCCCCCTCCTGGGACTCCCACAAGACTCCACCTCCTAAAATGGTTCATAGTACTCTCAATAGCACAGTATGCTGAATAGGGCAGTACTCTTAGTAGCATCCTGGGGACCACACCTTTAACATATGGAGCTTGGAGCTTTGGGGAATACTACACCCACTGAAACCACTGGAGAAAGAGAGGGAAAAGGGCTGGGTGGAGATGACATTGTGCTCCCCTTAGAAGTGACAGAAAACATGCCCTAAAACAATCTGAGGTAGAGATACATCAAGAATGGGGCTATTTCCAGAGTGGGGTGGGGGTGGGATATGGTCATAGGCTGTACTCACAGCCAGTGGTGAACTGGAGGGAGGCTGGGATGAAAGAAAAAGGAGGAGCAGATGGTATGAGGGGGGGAAAAGCCTAAAGTGATCTCTGGCTGTCCCTGTCTTGCCTGGGGCTGATCTGGATATTTTGTCCTAGGATTGACTCAGTGCTATGGGTAATAGTCAGAGGTTAATGGTTAGAGGGGAAGAATACTGGCCCTGTGAGACACTAAGTCACTTTCTGGCCATGTAGGTGCTTCTGTTTTCTTATATGTGGGATGTCATCTGCCCAGAACAGCTCAGAATAGGTTAGGTTTGCTAGTATGAGATCTACAGCACAGCCTTGCCTCCCTTCCTATCTAGGCCTGCTGCTGTCTACCTGTATGAACTTGAACATCTCCAGCATAGATAGCACATCTAAGGATGAGAGAAATACACTAGAGGATTGGGTGGGGAGATGTCACTAAGGAACCTGTATTCTCCACACTGAAATGAGACTTAAAATTAAGTGGCTATATGAAAATGACATCTGCTTTTTGAGTTTGTGTGAATGAACCACACATAAACTCTAGAATCTGCCAGTAAAGAATTAAAAGAACAGAATTGGTCCCACTGGAATCATGCCAGACAAATCAGTAGCAGCTGGTAAGAAAATTAAAGCTAGTACTAGGGGCTGGTGAGATGGCTTAGTGGTCTAAAGCACCTACTTAGAACAAGCTTAGCAAAGCACAGGGACC
>NW_004524586.1:24577938-24579125 GCF_000260255.1 Octodon degus | reverse complement strand
TTAGAACAAATCATTCTATTCATTAAGAGAATGCAACTATATATCTATCCCAACCACTTTGAATACACAGATACAAAATGGACATTCATAGGTATACCCCATTTATAGCAAACCTTTTAGGGAGTGAGAGCCTAAACAACAACCCAAACCCACGGACTCATCTCAAAGTGCCAGCTCTACAATTAAACCTGAATACTCAGGTTTTAGTTAAAACAACACATACATTAAATTGTATTTTTTTCTGAAAAGAAAAGGTAACAGATATTTTAATGATGTGAGCAGCTTTTTGTTGAAAGATAAAAGTTTGCATTTGGTGTTCCTTTGCACAATCAGTGTGGTCTTTGCTGTTGTATCCACGCTGATAATTTTTCAAACCTTGGGTCATACTTTGCTCATTTGAGAGGAACACATGCACCACTCAGGTTGCTTGTGTGTTAGTCTGTTTTGTGTATCAGATGTGACATAATTCAAAGCTGAAACAGCACCCCTCCACCCCCAAGATGATTCAAACAAAGTAAGAAAAGCAATCCCAAGTCCTTTCATTGACAACATTATTTGGCAGAGAATTCCACATTTTAAGGATTTTGTTTTCAGAACCACCAACTCTTCTGTGCTTTGTTGTCCCTTCACACTCTACTGTCTCCATTTTCTCAATTGCAGAACACAGGACGTAGAATTTATTTGTCCAGATAGGGCTTTCTTGAAATTCCAATAGCTCTGTTTCCAGATTTCTAAAACCTAACCAGTGTAAGAAGGAAAGTTTGAGTTCTACAAATTTGTGTTTATCTGAGGAAGTAAAAGGATAACAGGGTCACTTCAGTAGAGCCTTTTTAAAAAATTAATTTTATTGAGAAACAAATGGCAATAAGACAGTTTCAAAATCGATGAGGACAGTTTCAATAATTAATACATTGCCTATGGTTGTCTTTGTAGTAGTTATTCATAGTACAAGATGCAGACATGATATCCTGTCCAAACATTATTAGTACAAATCTTTATTGTCATTGAATTAAAAGAAAGTAGCTGTATATCTATCTTAACTACTTTGTATATACAGATGCAAAGTGGTTCTTCATTTTATTTATTTATTTATTTATTTATTTTTGTGGGGGGGGCAGCTCAGCCCGCCAGGGGGTGGGGCTGGCTGGCATGTGGTGCTGGGGGATTGAACCGCGGTCCCTGTGCTT
>NW_004524586.1:24575179-24577838 GCF_000260255.1 Octodon degus | reverse complement strand
CTAAGCTTGTTCCAAGTAGGTGCTTTAGACCACTGAGCCATCTCACCAGCCCCTGGTCCTTCATTTGTATCCCCCTTTTTTTGTTTAGTTTTGTCAGAGATGGATATTCCCTTGCCATTTAACTATTATAGGTGCGTGAATTCAGGAAATAAAAAAAATATGGAACACTTCACAAATCTGTGTGTCATCCTTGCTCAGGGGCCACACTAATCTTCTCTGCATCACTCCAATTTTAGTGTATATGCTGCTGAAGCGAGCACCAGTAGAGCCTTTTGAGGCCTGGGTGAATTAAAAAAAGAGAAAACACAGAGGGTTGTTCTCATTTTATGGAATTAGAAAACTCTTTTAGTAAAATTCTTTTGTGCAGCTGCTACAATGCTAGAAAATTCCTTGTAGATTTCCTGATGGCTTGCAATATTGTCTGGAAATATTGTTGAATTTTTTAAATGCAGTTTTAGATTTGGAAAATACTTCAGTTGCCACTTTCAAGGTCTCTGAAAAATAACAGTTTTCTCTCAAATGTTTTGCTATCACAAAACATCCTTTCTGCTGTTTCCCTATTCCTTGTAGTTTTTTGCTCAGTGCATTGAAGTGAAGTATAAAAATCTGTAAAAAACACGAGGTTGTTAAGCCAAGCCGTTTCAGTAGCTGTGGATGTTGCTGCCCCTTTTCATTCATAAACAGCCTAATTTCATCCAAGCATTGCCTCATCCTTTGCTCAGCCATGGACCTTACTGTACATAAGTAAAGCATTGTACTGTGCCTGATCCTCATCCAGAAGCATTTGAAACTTGAAAATTAAGATGATGTAATTTGCCGTTTTTGTGACATCTTTGGGGATATCATTTAATTTTTTACCTGGCACAAAGAGCTTCTTGATGTATAGTAGAATGAAACGGAATGACTGGGTATTTTACTTCTTTAATAATAACCTGCAGAAAACCAGCTGTTGCCCCCACATAGCAGTGCCCTGACTGGTCATTTGAAAGCTGAAATTACAACAATGAGTGGCAGCTTGTGATGTCATCACCTAGGATCACCATGCATTTCTGAGCCAGCCCAGGGCCCTTGTGTGTGTTGTTATCCAACATTTGGCTACTGGGGTGATGCTGAGAGTGACCTGACTCAAGTACCAACCGAGAGGGCTCTGTGTGCCCGTTGCAGAGTGCATGCCTTGGGTTCATCACCACTGAAGTAGCATATATCAGTGCTTTGTTCTTCCTTATGGCTGAACATTTATTGTACGTATAATAGGAATTTGTATGTCCATGCATCCTTTGGTGGACACTTGGGCTCTTTCTACCTTTTGCCTATTGAATGCCATGTTTAAAATCAGATGGAAGAGGACAATGTGACAGTGGATATGATAGCATATAAGCACATAGCAAGGGAACATGGCATTTTGTCTCATCTCTGGGAGATAGAGAAGAAAGTTCCTCTTGCTGACAGGTCAAAATGGCTTTGTTTTATCATTTTTTTTTTTTTTTACTTCCTTTGCTCTCCAGTTAATGAAACAAGGCCTAATATTCACTAATTAGCAATATTTTCAACTTGGCCTTGCTTCACAGTTAGCATTTTTATCAATCCTCAGTAGTTCAGTAGAACAAACAGTTCCTTTAATTTCTGTACTTTCCTTCCACAAAACATTTATCTTTATTTCAATAGAGTTTTTTCAAGTCATCTTTTCTCAAACAATTCTCAGTGAAATTCTACAAATCAACCATGTTTCCTGTCACTTAGGGGACAGAAAGTCAAAGCCAGAGGAAACCCTTAGGCATCAGTTTCAATTCCTCTAATAGCAGTAATTTTTCTGTCTGAGGCACATACTAAGGCTGTACCACGAAGACCTTTTTCTTGATGAAAAATAGGAGCTGACCTATTTTTCTCCATTAAATTTTGATATGTTCTTTTCATTAATTTAAAATACCTGGACTCAGCACTTTTGAGATTTTTATTTTTCTGGCTCAATGGAGAAATGAAGCTTGGTAGGAACCAGTCAAGCAGATTATGAATACAGGCTCTGAAGTAGTTGTTTTGGCCAATTTTGTCGGTTGAGCTCAATGAAACCTTTAGTGAACATTTGTTAGATCATTGTTGCTGTTTTTAGGGATAAATCCTTCAGGAAGTCTGGGTGGGCTTGCAGAGAACAGTGTGACTGTGTCTACTGCCTTCAGAGAGAACCCCCCGAGATCCCATCCTCATACTCCCTGGAAGTGTGTGTCTGCCTTAATGTCTCAGAGACTGTGGTAGTCCCAGAGAGGCACATTCACCACAGGAGAGAAGTGCAGACCTCAGCAACCCGGGTCATTTGCTTTGCTGACTGTAGTCTAGTTTGCAAACTTATTGCTTTCAGGAGATCTCGAATGTGGCCTTAGATATATGGGCTTATGTCAAATTCCATCTGAAAAGTGAGTAGAAATGTTTTCCTTTTTGTTGATAATCTTAGGTTCAAGTTTCCAGTTTTATGACAGATGACAAGAGAAAAATGAGGAAAACAAATATTCTTAAAGGATATAAATAAAAAAGATGCACAGGGATATAGTGAGACATGACTATTTTCTCTTTGTCTCTCTCTTTTTTTCTTCTTTCTTTCCTTCCTTCTTTCTTTCTTTCTTTCTTTCTTTCTTTCTTTCTTTCTTTCTTTCTTTCTTTCTTTCTT
>NW_004524586.1:24570446-24575079 GCF_000260255.1 Octodon degus | reverse complement strand
GCACAGGGACCACAGTTCAATCCCCCAGCACCACATGCCAGCCAGCCCTGCCCCCTGGTGGGCTGAGCTGGCCACACACACACACATAAATAAATAAAATTTAAAAAAACAAAACAACAATGATTTAAAAAAAATAATAAAAAAAAAATAAAGCTAGTACTGGAGTCTTGGGAAACCACAATATGTTAATGACTTAATTTAGTTTTGTTGCCATCTGAAGACATATGGAAATTTAGGTCATATTTTTCTCACAATGCTATATCTTTGGGGTGTAGAGTAAATCCAAGGGAAGTGGGAAGGTTCAGGAGACTTATACCAACTTAAAATGTCTGCACTCAGTTCTCAATACTCATGTGGGCCACTAACCTGTCAGTCTTTGTAAAACACACCTGATTTGATTTGTTATTGTGATTCCTCCCATTATGAATATTTGCCTGGCTTTCCATATTTTCCAATGGTTCTTGGCTCCATCTCATTCTGGTACACAGTAGGTATAATAGAAATTTGTTGGACAAACCAGTGAAGTGAGAATAATTTTAGTTTCTATGGACATGATTTTGAGTAGGGTGAGCATGGTAGCACCCTCAAGACCTTGTCAAAACTAGCTTCAGTCATTCAGTCTCTTGTGGGGTATCTTTAAAAATGGTGATGGTAGAGAATTTTGAGTCAAGGATCCCACTGAAAGCCTGATGAAATTATTGGCCATCTCTCTCAATCATGAAAGCACATTTGGCACAAAATTCCAGAGTTCACAAACTCAGGTGGTCCATCTTTTGTTAAGAAGTTCTTAACAGAAACTTCTTTCTTTCTTGTATTTGTGGGTATAAATTAAGATGCTGAAGACAAGAAGAATGTAGTGTTTCTGGCTTGAGGAGATGCGAAGAACATTCTAGAGTAAGGAAAGGAAAACAATATGATGGGGTAGCTCTTGGCTTGTTGTGTTTACTGATTTCCTAATTACTAGTTTGATGCAACAGTGTTTTTATTTCCTTGGCTTATTTCTTCTCCTAAAGTCAGATGGTGGTAAGAGGTTTGACCAGGAATCTTGGCCAGTTTTCAGTGTGTGTATTGCAGGGTATTCTATACTGGAATGAGTCCCAGGGCCAGGTAGCTTTCAGAACAGTCATGTGTGTTTTCCTGTTAAAACTGGCAAATTAGGGCCAGTGAGATAGCTCAGAAGGTTAAGCACCTGCTTAGGCAAGCACAGGGATTAGGGTTCGATTCCCAGCACCACACACTGCACCGGCCCTGCCCCCAGGTGTGCTGAGCCAGCCACCAAGACCAGGCGTGGTGGTGCACAGCTGTTATCTCAGCACTATGGAGGCTGAAAACAGGGGTATCACTAGGAGTCTGAGCTGTATAGTGAGACCCTGTACAGAATACATTAAAAAAAAACCCAACAAATTGGATCCTTCTCCCCACAAAGTCTAGGAATTCCTACATGAAGACATTATATAAATCTAGGTTTCTGGTTTGTGTTCAGCTCTTGATTCCTACTTTGCATCATTGCTGACGAGTTACTTTCTTGTGTGAAATTTAACCTGGAAAGACTGTAAGTAAGAGGATTACAATCAGGCACCTGCTACCCCTTTATTTCATGTACAAAGAATTGCTCTGGGAAATACAAACATTATCTATTCTTCCCATTCAGCTTTGAATTTGCTTAAGCCAATTCTATGACATTCTCTTCTTGGTCAGCAGAATTATTTTAAAGCTCTGATAAATTACTTTACAAGTCAAGCAGTTTTGAACCCTAAGTTTTTTTGTTTTTCTGGTGAGGGAAGAATTTGAGAATAGTGGCTTGGGATCCATAATTAATGTGTGTCTCCTGTACAGTATATTTCCTTAGAGTGGGCTTTTGTGTAGGATGCTATAAGGAAATATCACAAAGCCTGAGCCAGCAGAAAGTGAACTTTCTGGTGTTTTCAGATTCCTTGAGGTAGTGAAAGCTCTGTTCCCCTTCTGTGCTGGTGGTGGTCCTAATCCTGTAGGAGGCCTTGTGTCTTCAGACAAGCTTGAGAGTGTTGTGGTATATGTGCTTTTATGAACTGAAGGAGTTAACTCTGATGTGACCGCCTTCCATGATATGACTCAAGGCATAGATACGACAAGGCCACAGATTTAAAGAAGGAACTGTAGGAGGTGTTAATACTTCCACATTTTTGTTAAAAGATGTATCAGTCACTTATTATAAGAGCTTGTAGAGGGCCAGCCAAATAGCTCAGTAGATTAAAGTGCCTGCAAGAAGGCACAGGGGACAGATGTTTGGTCCCCAGGCCTACAGTGCCGGCCCCGGCCCTGGGGTGCACTGAGACGACAGCTGAGACTGGGTGTGGAGGCCTGCACCTGTAATCCCAGCTCTTGCGAGGCTGCAAACAGGCAGATCACTATGAGTCTGATCTAGTATTGAGATCCTGAACTCCTGTAGACCCTTCCCTAAAATACAAAAAATAAATAAATAAATAAGAGCTTGCAGGACTGGGTTAAGGGTCACTGAAAAACTATGCATGCTTTGAATCAGATTTAATTCAGGGCAGAAATTTATAAGATTAGCTTACAGTGGCCTCCTACAGAGTGAAATGTTGAAGTGTGTAGAAGATTTGTCCATGTGCTAGAGATCTGAAGAACCCAGCCAAAGGCCTGGGGCCCCTGGAAGGGTCTGCACTGGGAGGTGGAAGGGTTGGTGCTCGAAGCTGAAGAGTCTACTCTGGATGCTGAAAGGTCAGTTATAGAAGCTGAGGAATCTGTGCCAAAAGGAAGGAGATGATACCTAAGGTGAAGGCCAAGGCTGGAGCGCCTCTGAAAAGAACAGCAGCTATCTATGGCAAAGACTGAAATTCCCTCAAAAAGAATCAGTCACAACAAAGTTCCTCCAAAGGAGATCAGCCTTACTAAAGTGCACCCAAGGAAATCAACTGAAATCCTTCCTTCCTCTTCTCATTTTCTCCCATTCTGATAACAGTTTTCCTGAAAGAAGGTCTTTGTTGCCCAGAACAATGCTGACTCAGCCACCACATGAGATTATGTGTGGGAGGAGTTGGGTAGAATTTTATAATTGGGTGAGAGGTTTGCTGTTCACCCAAGCCCATGATTCTTAGACTAAGTCTCCTGAGAAGATTATGACCTGTATAAGGGATTTCATCTTTCACTTTTGAGTGATATGAGGTGAGGAGGTCTGCTCTCCCAAATTTGTTTTGTTAGAAACATTTATCATACTGTCCTCTTACTTGTGGGTTAAATTTTCCATATGGTATCTTATAAAAGAGTAAGGTAAATGCCTTATTTTACTGAAAAATATTAAGTTAAAATTTATACCTTGTTAACCCAGTTAACATTTTTAAAGCGAAACATTCAGTGGCATTTATTACATTCACAGTGTCGGGCAGTTACCATCTATCTAGTCCTAGAACATTTCTGTCAACCCAAGAGGAAATCCAATATTGGTCAGATGTTTTTATGTCTTCTTCTCTCTAGCCCCGTTCGTCATCGGTCTGCACTCTGATTCCATAGATTTGAGTAGTTACGTATTTCCTGTAAATGAAATCACATAAGCCCAGAAGTAAATCCATACATGTGTAATCAACTAGCCATTGACACCAACACCAACAATACACAACAGAACATCATAACCTCTTCAGTACACAGTTCTTGGAAAGCTGGATAGCCACCTTCCAAAGGCTACAATTGGACCCTTACCTTACAACAGATGGAAATTAACTTAAAATGGATTGAAGACCTAAATGTAAACCTGAAATCATAAAATTCCTAAAAGAAAATGGAAGAATCTCCTTGACATTGGTCATGAGAGTGATTTTTTGGGTATTATATCATTAACACAGGCAACAAAAGCAAACCAAACAAATGGAATTACATTAAACTAAAAAATTTCACAGATTATAAAAATAAAAAAAGAAGAGAAAGGACCAGGGACAAGGTTCAATGGCAGAATGCTCACCTAGCATGTGCAAGGCCCTGGGTTCCATCCCTAGCACCAAAAGAGATGAAAAAGAATATATTCGCAAATCATGTACCTGCCAATGGATTCATATTCTAAATATAGGTACCCATATAACTCATGCATAAACAAACAAACCCCCCAATATTCTGATTAAAAAATGAGCCATGGACCTGAATAGTTTTTCCAAGGAAGATATACAAATGGCCAATAGGTGTGTGAGAAAATTCCAAATATCACTAATCATCTGAAAAATCCAAATGAAAATCTTAAATTTGATATCATGATGAAAAAGAAATCACAAGAGTTCACAAGTGTGTGCATTAACTGTAAGTTTTATGCATTTTGAGTGGAAATGTAAATTGAAACATTCATTATGGAACATAGAATAGAAATTCTTAAAAAACCCATAAAACAGACCCAGTCCTAGCCCAGGTCCGGTGAGTGTGCGGAGAGATTCCTGCTACCCTGCGCCGGCGGGACCAGTCCCAGCCCAGGCGCAGAGTGGGCCGGACCCTCTCCCAGCCCCTTGGACCGCCCCCCACCAATCCGCAGTGCCTCCCCCACCCCGCCTGCTGAGTAGGATTTTCTGCCGAGTTCCAGGAGCCCCCAGGCCCATTCCTAGCCCAGGTCTGGTGAGTGTGCGGAGAGCTTCCTCTTCCTCCAACTTCACCTTGC
>NW_004524586.1:24556158-24561440 GCF_000260255.1 Octodon degus | reverse complement strand
TTTTTTTTTTCTTTCTTCCTGAGATAGGATCTCACTGTGTAGATCTTCAGGCTGGCCTTGAATTTACTATGTAATTAAAACTGTCCTTGAACTCATGGTGATCCTTCTGCCTCAGCCTCCAGAGTAATTACAGGCATGAGATCACAGGCATGTGACACCACACCTTGTATGGACATTTTTTTAAAAATCATACTTCTTACTATGATTAAGATTCATATCATGCCCAAACTTAGTCTCTCCTTTTCTTTATTTGGGTTGTGTGGTGTAATAGGCATTTACTGATACCATTAATAGTCAATTAGAATCTGGTATGTTGGTTCTGGGCCGTCCCACTGACTATTGCATCAGGCTGAGCAAGTGGCTTGCCTGCCCTATTTATCAATTACTTCATCTCTAAAGTAGCAGTAATAATTTCTGGTTATTGTGAAGCTTAGATGAAATCATAATAAAAATTATGTTACAGTAAAAAGTATTTCTGGTTGTTAGTTAAGTGCTAAGTGTTTTTGAAAATGCAATCTTGAAAGCTGAAACATGTGAGATGATTCCTAGTTGTTTATATCACCAGCTAACATGGAGTGCATGGTAGTGCACGTGGTCTTATCTTCCAGAACAACATAATGGTGGCAAGTGGAACAATCTTAACTTCAAATGGGAGCTCTGCTGTGGCACAAGTGCCAGGGAGACTGAGGCAGGCACAACTTACATGAAACTGACTAAAACTGACAGCTGAGGAGTAGGATTCCATGGGTAAGAATAACTGTTTAGGAATTTAAACACTGAAAATAATTTCCATCCATTACACTGGCTCCCAGTAAGAATTTACCTTCTCAATAATTTGCATATATATCTCACAAATATTTTTGAAATTCTCACAACCAACAATGAAGAGCACAGACCCTGGGGAACACAGTACTCACTCTCTGGAGCTCATGCTGTAGCTGGTAAGTAGATGGTAAAACGTACTATCTGGAATGCTATGTGAGCACAGAGGTGGGACATTAAATCCAGCGGGGCCCAGGCATTTTCCATGAGGTTTAAGGAATGGGTCTAGTGAGGCAGGTTAGGAAATATCCTTCCAATGAATTCTCTTTATTTCTTAAAGAGGTTTTCATAATTTGCAGCTAAAAGAATTTATTTGTTTATTACACTCCCTAGTGTAAGGGTTCTGTGGGTCTTGCCACACAGCTCAAACTCATAGTGATCTTCCTGTCTCAACTTCCCCAGCACTGGGATTGCAGGCTTGCACCGTCATGTCTGGTTTCAGTGGCCAGCTTGGTGCTGGGCCAGCACAACACACATTACTGGGGATTGAATCTAGATCCTTGTGCTTGTCAGGCAGGTTCTTAGATCACTGAGCTATCCTGAGCCCCTGTAGCCAAAAGAATATTGAGCAAAGATATTCAAAGGACAAAAATGGGGTTGGGGGCTGTAGGTCAATGGTAGAGCATCTTCCTAGTCTGTTTAGGGCCCTGGGGTCAGTTCCTAGGACCACCAAAAAATTGCAAAGGGACAAAGATGATTGTTACACTACCTTGAGCCAAAACAAGGGTGATGAAAATGCAAGAAATGAAATTTGTGTAAATATTGTACTGTCTAGTGTAAGAAGCTGAAAGAATATATAAAATCTGAAAGGCACAATAGATGCTGTGAAAGGGAAAAATTTCATGCAAAAAGAAGGAACAACTGGGATGAAGGAAAAAAGAAAAAGAAAGAATGAAGGGAAAAATATATGGAGATCCACACCAAAGCTTACATAATTATACTGCTGATTTCTACTGGTCTGTTGAAAAGAATTTTTTCCCTTGAAATGAGGGGGGAAAATAATTAATAAATAATTAATGGCTAAATTTTTACCCCCTCATTTCAATTCTTTTTATTTTGACCAATTTTGCATGCTTATATTTAGCAATTGAACAACTAATTTGAATACAACAATGTACAGTGTAACAGCCATTGTTGAATTCACATCATTTTGTTTTTAAAAATAATTTTACTGAGAAACAAATAGCAATGAGACAGTTTCAAAACTGATCAGTAGGACAGTTTCAATAATAAATGCATTGCACATTGTTGTCTCAGTGGTTATTCATTGTACAAGGTGCAGACATGACATCTCATCCACAAACACTATTTAGAACAAATCTTCTTATCCATTGAATTAAGACAGTGTAGCTGTATATATATCCTAACTATTTTGAATATACAGATACAAAATGGTCGTTCCGTTTGTATCCTCCTTTTTGTTTAGTTTTGTCAGAGAAGGGTATTCCATCATCATTTAAATATTGTAGGTGTGTGAATTCAGCAAAATATTCCAATCTAGTCCAGTAGTTCATAATAGTAGTGGGTCATCCACAGGACTAGCAAGGTCAGAAGTTATTGACCTGAGCCCTTTACAGTCCAGCATATACCAACATGGCTTCACTCCTTATACCTCATTTTTATACCTTTCCACTGGATGGTTAAGAACAAGATAAGCAAGACCTATATAAAAAGAAATGAAACTTTTGCATCTGATAAGGTCAGTCAAGTCCCCTCAGGATTTATCCTGAAAGCCTGTACCACACTTTGTAGATCAATTGTCAGTATCAGCCATGTGGATGAGTCATGGCCATTGATTGACCAATTTGCTCTCTGTGAAAGCCTGAGAGAATGTTTTCTCTCCAGGTTACTCTCCTTAGGCACACTCTACATCATCGATCACATTCCTCTGTGACCCATAATCTCCTTGATCAGAAAATTTGGGACACAACTGAGTTACATGATGTTATAGTACAGGTTCTGCTATGTCCTGAGTCTTCACTGACCTTGAAAGGCTACGGAAAAAATGTTGACTGACCTTGCAGCCCTTCTTTCTCTAACTTTTGGTCTGCAAACTTAGGCTGTTAACCGTCCAGAAGAGAAGCTTATTATTACCCTACAATATATGAAGCTGGGTTTAACCTAACTGTCTAAATATTAAACATCTTAGGCACAACATGGGACAGGTGTTTTCCATGAAGTATTGATATGTTAAACTTTAAGTCCCTACAGCATATGAAGAAAAAAATTCAAAAAAATAAGAAAATTTAAAAAGTGAATAAACAAGTATGTATTTTTACTTAGAAATCTAACCATGTATAGCATTGTAGCAGGACAGTCCTGTGAAATTTACACATTACTATTTTCAGTGCACTTGCTTAGTTCACAGGTATCAGCTTATATAGTTAGTCAGGCTGAGAAATGTACCAATTAACTGCTAGTTTCAAAAACCTACTGATGTTTCTCAAGATCATTGCCTTACCCATCTTGTGCATATAGTATGATTTTGCCCCTGTCATGTTCCTAGCTTTTCTCCTTGCCCTCTCTTCATTGTCTAATCTTCAAGTTCTTGTTTGCCTTTTAATTGTGTTATACCTTTCTATTTGTATTTCTTATTTTGAGCTCTTATACTAGGGAGACTATACAATATTTACACATGTGGGTCTGGTTTATTTCACTTATGAGTATATCTTCAAGTGGCATCCACTTAAGTATAAATGCTTAAAGTTTATCATTCTTTATAGCTGAGTAATACTCCATTGCATAAAAATACTACATCTTGTTCATCCATTCCTCAGGTGACAGGCATCTTGGTTGTTTCCAAGATTTGGCTATCACAAATTGTGCTGCTATAAACATAGGCCCACATATATCACTATGATAAGATGCTTTCAGTTCCTCCAGGAAAATTCCCCATAAGGTGATAGCTGGCTTGAATGGGATTTCCAGTCTTAGTTTCTTAAGGAGTCTCCACATTGATTTCCATCATGGTTGCACCAATTTACATTTCCACCAGTAGTGGAGAAGAGTTCCCTTTGCCCCACAGCCTCTCCAACATTTGTTGTTGGTTGGTTTCTTTATGATAGTCATTCTTTCTGGGGTGAGATGGTATCTCATTGTTATTTTACTTTGCATTTCATGGATGGCTAGTGATTTGGAGCATTTTTTCATATATTTATTTGCTTCTTCAATTTCATCCTCTGAGAAGTGTATGTTCGTCTCGGATGCCCATTTCTGGATTGGGTCTTTAAATTTTGGGGTGCTAATGGTTTTTAGTTCTTTATAATTTCTGGAGAGCAGACCTTTGTCTGAGTGTTTATTAGTTAAGATTTTTTCAAAATTTGTGCGTTGTCTTTTCACTTTATTGGTAATTTCTTTTGACATGCAAAAACTTCTCAATAAGAGGAGGCCCCAGTTGTTAATTCTTTCAAGTATTATCCATGTGATTTGATTTTTGTTCACGAACTCTTTGCCTACCCATATGTCTCCAAGAGTTCCTCCTACTTTCCCTTCCAGGAGATTTAGTGTTTCTGTTTTAATGTTTAGATCTTTAATTCACTTTAACTTTAGTTTAGTGCATGGTGATAGACCTGGGTCAAGTTTTAGTTTTTGGTATGTACAGACCCAGTTTTTCCAGCATCATTTGTTTGTTTGTTTGTCTGTGTTGAGGAACTGGGGATTGAACTCAAGCCCTTGCATTTGCCAGGGAAGCACTTATTGTACTGAGCCATCTCCTGGGCCCCTTCAGCGCCATTTATTAAAGAGACTGTCATTCTTCCAGTAAGCATACTTGGCCCCTTTATTGAAGATCAGAGACTGAGTGTGTTCATAGAGGTTTCTGCATCTTCTAATCTATTCCATTGATCCTCAGGTCTATTTTGTTGCCAGTACCATGCTGATTTTATCACAGTCGCTTTGTAGTATAATTTCAAGTCAGGAACTGTAATGGCTCCTGCCTTGTCTTTGTTTCCCAGGATTGCCTTTGCTATTCTAGGCCTTTCCAGGTTCCAAATAAATTTTAGGAATGATTTCTCTAGATCTGTGAGGTGTGTTGGTGGTAGTTTGATAGGGATTGCATTAAATCTGTACAGCAATTTTGGGAGTATGGCCATCTTCATAATGATGGTTCTCCCTATCCAGGAGCAGGGGATATCTTTCCATTTTCTGAAATTCTCTATGATCTCTTTTTTCAGAGTACTGTCATATCATGTTGTTTAGTGAAATTTTGTATTGTTCCTAAGTTTTTTCTTTTCCTTGAATTTTTTTGGGTACAGTTTATATATGCACAGTGATAGCATTCATCATAGGGGAATTGTACCTTGCTTCAAACAATAGTTTCAAGCATTTTTTTTAAAGATTTAAAATTTCTGAATTTAGTTCAATTTATAATACCACATTTCTAAGAAAAATGAACCTTTTGCAAAGACATTTAAATAAAATCATACCAAGATGCACAAAAATGAAATTGTCCAAAACTTGTA
>NW_004524586.1:24526368-24532276 GCF_000260255.1 Octodon degus | reverse complement strand
GTTCTAATGGTGTTTGTAAATAGGATCACATGTCCGCATCTTGTACAGCAATTAACCACTAAGAAGAATATATGCAGTGTATTATTTGTTGAAACTGTACGTCCGATTTCATTTGAAACTGTCTCATTGCTGTTTATCAATAAAACTTTGAAAAAAAATAAAATAAAGTTTAGATCCAAGAAAAAAAAAAAAAAAGACTTGAAGTACCTTACTCCATGCTCTTCTTGACTTGATGGTTTGTGAAGAGAAATCTGCTGTTATTCTAATGGGTTTTCCTTTAAATGTGATCTGTTTGTTTTCTTTAGTGGCTTTTAGTATACTGTTCCTATGCTGAATTTCTTGAATCTTGATTATTATATGTCTAGGTGTGGTTTTCATTGGGTTGATGTTATTTGGAGTTCTATATGCTTTGGTTACGTGAATGTCAGATTGTTGTCCCATATTTGGGAAGTTTTCTGCTATTACTTCTGCCCATATTCTTTTTGTATCATTTGTATTGACTCCTTCCTTCTCATTGATGCCTACTAGTCTCACATTGTTCATCTTTGCATTGACTTGCAGGTATTGAATTTTATTTTCCTGCATCCTAGTTGTTTTAAAGAGATCTTTTCTGAGTTTTTTACTAGCTTCAATGGTGTCCTTCAAGTCAGAAATTCTATTTTCACTTTCACGCAAACGGTTTTGCCAGCTTGTGATTGAGGTTTTAATTTCCTGTATATCACTTTGAAACTGTTTCATACATTCTATTTCTTTCCTAAATTGCTTATTCAGGGGTTCCATAATTTTTATATTCTGCTCTATTTTTTTATCAGTGTATTCTGTAGAAGCACTTAGTACTTCTTTGATTGTAGTTATCACTAAATTTTTTAGTTCCAAAATTATTTCTGATCTGAATTCTTCTATACTTTTCTGCCGTTGTTTTACTGCCAACGCTATTATTTCAGAGATATCTGGCATGTGATTTCCAGTCTCCTCAGTGCTAGTGTCTTCTGCAGTTGTACTGGGTGGACTTGGGGCCTGAGACTGCATTTTGTTCCTTCTCTTTGTCATTTTGTATACCGCTGTCTTCTGACCTTTGGTGTAGAGCTTAGATAGAGTTACTACCTTAGCACCAGGTCCAGATCTATTGAAGTTCAGATTCGTCCAGGTGGGTTTTGTTTGGATCTGGTTGCTGTGCTCCACTTCTTTCTGCTGCAGGCATTAGAGTTGAACCCTTTGTTTCTCTCTGGCAAGATGCTCTGGTCCTGAATCAGCTAGGTGGGTCTTACCTCTAGTCTTTTTGCAAGGAGTTCTGCTGAAGGGTTTCTTGGTGGGCCTGCACTCTGGGTCGAGTGAAGATCAGTGAGCCCTGGGTGGTCTCACTCACATGCCGGGCCTACACTCTGGGTCTATTCAGGATCCGCGGACCTCAGGTCTTGTCACTCACTTGGCAGGCCTGCGCTCTGGGTCTATTCAGGATCACGCAGCCCTGGTAGTCTCACTCACTCACCGGGCCTACGCTCTGGGTCTATTCAGGATCCTATGGCTCCGGGTCCTCTCATTTGCTCACCAGACCTGCACTCTGGATCTATTCAGGATCCTGCGGCCCCGGGTCCTCTCTCCCTAAGTTTTTTTTTTCTTTTTTACTATTTTTAATTATTTTTTTAAAAGACCAATACATGAATTCTGGAGGATGCATTCAAGCCATAAGGGAGGGTCTTGATAGTGGGTATGAGCAGAAGGGTTCTGAGTTGAGGTAAGGGATGAGGTTGTAGGACAGATGTGTGGAGTAGGATCTAGATGCTCGCATGTGGCACACAGAGTCACTTGAGGAAAAAAAAAAACAAAAAAACAAACAGCTCTATTACAAGCCAGCAGCTGCATCCTGGAATACCCAACCATGAAATTTGATGCAGTGATTAGTTTGGAAATCACTTTCTATTTTCTTTGTTCCTGGCATCATGACAAATCTTTTCCAACAAACCAAGACAAAGATTTCCAGCTAGGTTTAAGTCTCAATAGTCTTATGGGTGACCTTGGAAACTCAGAGCTGAATTTGAGAATGCTACACCTTCTGCATTTTAAGTCTGGCTGCCAAATGCGTCTCCTATATCTCTATTTTTGTTTAACAGGGTATCAAATTGTCAAAATAGTAAATGTAGTTATAAAGGTTCCTGAGTTTGTTTCAGAAAAGATCCAAGGCTCTCCATACTAATATCTTTAGTTTAGTCAGATTTAGAAAGGACAAGAGAAAAAATTGGGGTAAAAGGAAAATACCAGTATGAAAAATTTGATAAAATCCAGGGTAAGGTCAGTATATGAAATGTCCATAGAATGATCCCTAAGAGTGCCTATGAACTTCTTAGTCTCCAAAGCACAGAAATAAATAAAATTCATGACATGTAAAAGATTAAAAATATACCAGTGGTACAGAGAAGCACAGGTATTCTTAATATAGGGGAGCTGAGTAATTTCTCTTGTGTCTTCAATAGCAGGTTCAGTGTGACGTAGCAAATAATATCTTCAAACATTCATATAGAATATGTAAAAGTGTAGAATAATAAGTTTCTCAGGAATGTTTTACAGTATCTTTCAATGTAGGTGAGCAACATAGTGAAAAAGAATGGGTTAGTAAAAACTTTTATATGAGAAACAAAAATGTATCAATTTTTCTTGCCAAGGTTCTGGCTGACTCTAAAGTTTGCATTTAAAATTGAGGCAAAGAAGGAAAGAAGCTTTCCAGGAAGGCTTCTGTTAGCACTATTGTTTGCACATAGTGAGTGTTCCTAAGTGTAGGGTATCATGGGTTTGCTGTGTGTATTCTGACACAGGGCTTATGGTAGGTGCTAAGATGCTCTTTAAGGACAGATCTTTGGGTTGGAGAAGTGGTGCTCATCATTTCAAAAATATAGTCAGGTCTGAAGTTTGACTAGCTCTCCTGCATGAACTAAAGGCTGGCCCATCTTCTTATGGATGTGGCTTATAGAGCTACCTGTCAGAAGGATCAAAATTTTCCTCAGAAAGCAATTCTAGATTTGTTTTACTATACACATGAGGTGATTAAAGACCCCACTTTTTTTTTTTTTTTTTGTATTTTAGGACAAAAATACAGGGTGTACAGGGAATACAGGGTCTCACTGCATAGATTGGATTCATAGTGATCGTCTTGTTTACAGCTTCCCAAATGCTGGGATTACAGGTGCATGCCACCATACCCAGTCTCAATAGTTGTCTCAGCATGCCCTGGGGGTAGGGCCAGCACAGCAGGCCCAGGATCAAACTCCCAGCCCCTGCATCAGCCTAAGCAGGTACTTTAATCTGCTGAGCTATTTGGCCAGCCCTAAGGGCCCAATTTTTATGTGAATCAGAACTCAGAAAATATTTAAAGTGGGCTGATTCACTGTGGGCATCAGTGAATTCCCACACTGTGTTGTTAATGACAAAATCCTTGTCTTTTATGTCTTCAGTTGCTTTCTAGTGGATGGAAGATGGAAAGATGTAAATGAACAAATTAATAAGATAGTTATAAGTTGTGCAAGTGCTGGGAGGCAGGCAGGATGTCCTGAATGAGGAGACAATTGCATGGAGGGAGGTGCCATGGCCTTCCTTATTTGGGAGGGATACTAACAATAGGAGTAGACATCACTGGAGAGCACGCAGAAGCAGGTGCCATGTGCAAGATGAGGTTGTCAGCAGGTAAGGTAGATCTAGATCAGAGGCAGGCATTCACTGAAGGGCTTCTCATCTTCAGTCATCCTCATAAGACCAGATGAATTAGTGCCCAGGTCACAGGAAAACTAAGAGCTGAGATTTCTAAGTAGAAGTACACACAGCTGTAGTTAGTCCATTTGTCTGGGTAGAAAGTGATTCCTAATTGTTAGCTGGCCCCAGCATGGACTGCCTGATTGATCCAGATGAATTTCCACCCAGTCCTAATCTTATTTGTCTTTGAGGACAAGAGACCTGTAAGCCATACTTTTCAGGTGTGCTACTTGAAACCAGTGGAATCTAAAGTGGCTGCCAGAGTGACTACCAGGCAACCTCTCAGTTCATCTTAGTCCCATTTACTTGGGCCCAGACAGTGGACAATTGCTGTGACACTGACCAGAAAGAATTGTAAAAAAGAATAGGAAGGGGTTGTACCCAAATTCCTGGAAAATACATGACTGTTCCCTTTATTTTTTTATTTTTTTATTTTTTTTCCTTCCTCGAATGCCTTCAGGGCACTTTTGGCCAGCGGGAGAGTTGTGAGGTTCGAACTCCAGGAACCTGAGGCTGACAGCTTTGTGGAAGCAGCCACTTAAAGACTGAGCTAGGGCCAGGCCCCCACTGTTCCCTTTATTAATCTACTCTTCCCCCTCATTTCTTTTATACTGTGTCTATTACCCCATGATCCCCAAGTGTTTGAGACATTGATTTACAAGTTTTACCTCCCACTTCTATTCTTGGCCAAGAATCAAATTCTTCTTCGCTGCTCACTCAGTCTCAGTCTCATTATTAGTTCCACAATTCAGAGAAGGAAAAAGAAACGAATTGGGATTAGAAATTGTAATAAAATTGGTAATAAAAATTAGGTAAGGAGACAGCCCTGTGTTGACTCGCTGAATACAATGCTCTGCTTTACATCTTTTGCCAGGTGGCAAACTTAACAACTCACTAATTGCATTTTTAATTGGGAGAAAACAGGGTAAAGAGAAGTGTTTGTTTTTGTAGGATAGAGTTCTCTGAACAATTGAATTGTTTTTATTCAGCCCATTGAAATTGAGAGATTGTTCATTAACAAGGAAGCATCTCAACTAAGAGTGAAAAATTGAGATTTTGTAAATAAAGGAGTATACCGAGAGGATGATTCCGAATATGGGAGAGAAAGGTGAGCATCTATCAACCATTGTTTCTCACAGCGGTTGCGTCTGAGTGGAGGGTTCAGGTGGAGTGTAACACTCACTTTCAATTTGTATTTTTGAAATGAAGAACTGTTGTTAGGTTTTATAGGTGGTGGCGGCAGTGGCGGCAGTGGCGGCAGCCCATCAGAGAAACCGAAATAAGGGGGAGGGAAGCCTTTATTAATTCTCAAGACACGGAGAGAATCTAGGGCAGGGAGATGGGCAGGCAGGTCCTCTGACCTGAGACAGGGAGCCTGAGATGGCATGGACTTTTGCCGGGGGTGGAGTTTGAGGGGCAGGCTCAGTGACACACAGGGAGCTGATGGGAGGCTCCCTAGTGTATGCTGGAAAGGTAAAAGGAAGTTGTATCCAGGCCTGGACGGGTGGAAGAAGAAGTGACCACTGGGAAGATGAGCTGTTGCTTTGGTGATTCAGCCATGTTGAATCAGGGCCAGGATAATTTAGCAATTTGCAGTTGGGCTGGAATCTGTCACTGGTCATCAGCCTCTTTTCTAGTACTTACAATTCTAAGTGTGTAAATATCTCCTCTCCCATTAAAAGTGTAAGTATTTCCATTGGGCTACTGTAATACTTTTTTAAAAAGTGAAATTGTATTGCTTCCCACAAACTCAGTTCTAGCACCTGTATTATCTGCTGGCAAATGAAACCTTTCTCTCCAAATGTGAGCTGATTAAACCTTTCCCCCAATATAATTATGTCTTTGCAAAACCATCTTTGTAATTAGCGTTTCTTTAGACTAGAATGAAAGTAATTATGGCTAAATTCACAAAACTTTTCTTTTTAATGATTTTAACTAGAGCTTGCATCTCTAAACTCTTAGGTGCAACAAATTCAAATTTCTCCATAGTTAAGGGCATTTTTATTTTCCTTGTCTCCTGAGCCACCCTCTTTAACTTGACCTTCTAGAGTAAATCAGAAAGCTCTAGTCCAACATCTCTTCTTAGCACACATGCCACCTAAGTGAGCACTGGCATCTCTTTTTGGTGGGTATCTGTAGAGAGCCCATGCCGCGAATCGCGGCTTCA
>NW_004524586.1:24501129-24523993 GCF_000260255.1 Octodon degus | reverse complement strand
GCACAAATCGTGTTGAGTGCTTTCCTGCTGGACGGGAGGGCACCCGACAGGTATCATTTCAGCTGGGATAAGTAACATTCAGTTCATGATCAGGAAGAGAAGCACTGTATCCTAACATGGTGTTGAAAAGACAGGGTAATGTCCATAGCTCCTCTTCTTACACTGGAAAAATAGGTGTGCTGCTTCTTATAAACCCAGTAGAAAGGAGACACAGGGGCAGGAGACTGTACATGAAGAGTTCTAGATATTTCAAATGTCTCTGCTTCATCTTTTCCAGACTGGTACATGGGGGCTGGTAAGAGTTGGCCGGCTGTTATTTATGGAGGACTGGGGTCTCCTTCAGAGTTCTTTAGTGATCAAAGAAGATGATCAAACTTTAAAATGTATAATGCATGGTCAAGGAAGGATAGGAACTCCTTAAGGAAATACAGATAATACAGTTGGGAGTACAGGATCACTCCTATCTACCCACCTGAACCTGGGCAATGGTCCAGGGCCAACCTCCTCCACTTTGTCCTAAGACCTACTGTTCCGGAGAAAGAAGATGCATGTATACCAGATCCTCCCACATGACCTGTAGTAACCTTTCTTTACTTGGAGCTCATATGCAGTTTATGCATATGGACTGCATCTCATACATCCAATTATAACAGAGTGAATTGTGGGCAAGGACATGTGTACTACATGCAGCTTAACACCTCATCAATTATGTTATCAGTCATGCTCTGGAAGACCCAGTAGGAGGTGTCTTAGATCTAGTACAACATTTCAACCTTAAACCTAGTACCCCTAAACACTTGTGCCAGTTTTCTTTCCACTGACATGAATCCACTCACTCTGAGTGTACTGTTGCCTAAATTAAACTTTGATGTTTCTGCCCTATCTTTGCATGCCATATCAAATTCTTTGTCATGAACAAGAATCTAGAAACTCTTCCAGGGACCCATCACCCATGGTAATGATACAGGGAAGAAAAACTGGTCTCGGGTAGGTGACCTCCAAACCATAAAAGGAACCTCCAAATGACATAGAGAAAAATAATCTCCCGACCTAACCTGCATGAGTTTGTGTTCTCTAAAACCAAAGAATGAATTTTAGGAACAAACGGAGGTTATGAGAAGAATATATTTATTGAGGGAAAGAAAGCTCCTGTCCAAGAGAGGGACAGGAGGGGGTCCCGAGCTGGTAGTTCCCCGGGAAGCTGTCTCTTCCAGGGACTTTTATAGTGCGAAGCCATGTGAGGCTAAGGTAGAGGGGATGGGAACTCGCTTAGGTGGGCAGGAGGTGGGACAAAACTATGGTCAACCAATGGGATTACAAGCACCATTGCTCAGGTAAAAGTGATTAAATCCAGTATCAAATGGGAAAGTGAGTCTCGTAGCAAGTGGGCACGAATATGGAACAGGGTCTCTTCCTGTTGGGGGTTGGGCTAGTGACTCATTTGGGCTCTTTCAAGTTGATTGATACTATTTAGTTATTCTTTTTCCCCCCTCTGGAACCCAGGATTGAACTCAGGCCCTTGCACTTACCAGGGAAGGGCCTATTTCACTGAGCCATCTTCCCAGCCCCTATTGATACTATTTAGAATATCAATCCCTAATGCCCATCCCTAGGGAAGTATGTAGCTGTGTTTCCTCTTTTGTCTTGGTCTTGAGGTGTGGCCCATACAGGAGTGTCTGTCTCTTCCAAGTTGCAAAGTCACCTTGTCTTCCATCTTGTCTCCTTGAGGGCCTGGCCCTGTCTGACTGCCTATAATATTTCTGTCTAACTCAGCTGCCTGCAACAGTAACATCTTGGTGAGCCAGCCAGAAGGTAAGCCTCCTTTCTGAGGAGGTTTTATCTTTTTTCTTGTTTCCATTGTTTTGTGTCCTTGGTCACTATTGGGCATAGGTCAGATGGTTAGATGTCGCTAGGGTATCTTCCACATGAAAAGAAAATTCCCCTCAAAGGATAACCTGGCCATGGAATGCAGACTTTTAGTCTGTGCTGAGAGCAAGAAAGCTTCCACACATCCAGCAAGTTTATGATTGTATGACCTCTTTCTTGCCATGAATACCTGCATCTTGGGGATTCATTTATAGTAGCTAAAGTCTCTTAAGCCACTAGAAAAATGAGTACATAAAAGCCCCAAAGATCACAAGGTACTTGCTTACTCAAAGCAGAAATGGGAATGTGGTAGGCAGAAATATAATAGGCAGTCAGAAAGGGCTAGGCCCTCAGATGGAGCATTTGTGGAGAGAGGCCCTCCGGCTGTGGGCCAGACCTCAAGACCAAAGATCAAATAAATACTTACCTCCCTCAGATAAAAATCCAGGATTGATCGTCACTTTGAGGAATCCAGAAAGAGTCACTAATCCAACCCCCACAGGATGAGACCCTGTTCTCTATTTGTACCCACTTGCTATGTGACTTGCTTTCCTGTTTGGTCCTGGATTTAATCAATTTTACCTGAGTAAATGTACTTGTAGTCTTATTGGTTGACCATAGTTTTGTCCCACCTCATGTGTAAATTCCCATGTTTTATACCTTAGACATGGCTCACCTCATGGTTTTGCTCTACAAAAATCCTGGGAAAAGGCAGAGTCCTGGGCAACCAACTCAGGTCCCCTTCTGTACCACTTTTGGACAGCTTGCTTTCCCTCGATAAATATGTTCTAGGCTTAACCTCTGTTGTTCCACTTTATTTATTTATTTACTTTTTAATTTGTTTAGGGAAGGGTCTATAGGGTGTTCAAAGCCTCACTACTAGATCAGACTCATAGTGATTTTCCTGTTTTCAGTCTCCCAAGCACTGGAATTACAGGCGCATGCTACCATGCCCAGCTCAATAGCCAGCTCTACGTGTCCCCAGGGCGGGGCCTGCATGGTAGACCTGGGGATTGAACTCCTGGCCCCTGCCTCTGCCTAAGCAGGCACTTTAATCTGCTGAGCTATTTGGCCTGCCCAGAACCTCTGTTGTTCCAAAATTCATTCTCTGGTTTTAGAGAACATGAACTCAGCCCAGGTATTTTTCAGGTTTGGAGTTTCATTCCCTTATATTAATAGGACTCTGAAAATCTTGCTTTCCCAGGAAGGCATCAAATAAGGTTGAATTCTTGAGCAGTTTCTCATGCAACCCACATGGAAACACCCAATCCTGACCCACAGTGGAGAGAATTAGTCTCTGTGTTACAGCAGAGCAATCCCCAAAAGCATACACACTTGTAGGTTCTAAACCTTTTAGCCTAAGGGAATATCTCTAAACTGCTTTTCTATCCTCTCTGCCTCCCCATTCCTGAACATCATAAACCAAATCACTCCCCAGGAAAGCCAGTCTCATTCTTGTCCCTTCTCTCCCACCCAGGGCTTCATCTGTCAGAACAGTCAAATCCTTTAATTATTTTTCTGGCATTAGTTATCAGGGAAAGGCAGAGAACTGGATGGTGAAGGGGACTATTGTGTCCCACTACATGGTGGGGGAGGGGGAATATGTGGTCTCTGTGTTTTAAAGGCTGTAGGCCCCTGGGAAGGACACCACTCCAGCCCTTCTGTTATCCCTCACAACCTCCCTGAGTCCTATGGCCATTTGTCAAGTCCATCTACAGATGTCCTTTCATGGAGCAGTTTGGGATTCCTTCTTAAATGCTAGATCTCTTTCATCCTACATCTTACTTGGTTGTGATATTCTTATGACAAGTTTTAAAAAATCTTTTATTTATTTGGTACAGGGTCCAGCTACACAACTCAGACTTGAGTGAGCCTCTGTCTTAGCCTCCCCAGTGCTAGGAGTACAGGCATGTGCCACCACACCCACTGGCTGGCACTGTGTGCCTTGGGTTCCAGGGCCAGCATGGCATGCAATACCAGGGATTGAGCCCGGGTCCCTGTGCTTGCCAGGCAGGCTCTTAGATTGCTGAGCTATCTTCCCAGCCCTTTTATAATAATTTTGAGCTCAAGTTTATCTCCCTATGTAAAGTGATATATGAGCTGCAGTTGCTAAGTGTCTTTTCAGTTGCTAAGTGCCCTTCATTTAAAAGCTTCACTGTGAAGCTCTTACCTGCCTGGAAACTCCTATCCTTTTATGGCATGAATTAGTTAGAATGCAGGTAAATTGGGGACAAACAGTGGGGCTAAGGAAGGATTAAGAAGCCTATAGAAGAGCTTATGTTTTTAAAATAACATCCTGCCTGGGCTACTGGTGCTGTAGGGTTCAAAATCCCACCTCTTCTAGGCTGATAGCAGGTCAGATGGCCACTCCAGTTTGTTGGTCTTTTTTGTTCTATCATTAGTTCTTAGATTGGCACCTTCCAGGCCTCTCACCCATTGGACTTTCCTCAGATCTTTACAAGTGAGCAAAGTCCACTTGCCCTACTTGCAATAGGGAAAAACTTATAGGGATTTAGAGGCTGCACTGCCCTGGATAGTGGGTCATGACTAAAGACCACTTGTCAAATTACTCACCTTTGTCAGCCAGGGTCTCCAGGAGGCACCTATGCAGAAGAATTTGTCAGGGCTTATTGAGGTCTATCAGAAGGACTAATTTTCCTTAAACATGCCTATCATGATAGATGATTTTATAATTAGTTAAATGTGTCCAGCCATTAGCACATCACAGCTATGAATCTCTCCTGACTGGAAGATGGGTTGTGGATAAAGGGAAAGATTAAAAGGTCCAAAGGAATTGTCACTAGTCTCCACTCAAGGCCAGAGATGTCAGGCACCTGAATCCCAGTGAGCTTTGCATTACTAGGGGATACCTTCCCCTTGGCTGCAGGTCCATCATGGGGTCTAGCTCATCTGTTTCACTTGACTCCCTGCTTTTCCTGACACTGGGTAAATTCCATCCTTCACAAGCTACCTCTTGTGCCATCCATGCCACAGAGGATAAGGACAATTTCTGAGCTCACCTTAGGTTAGGTCTGGGTTTGCCTAACATAAAGTTTTGGGCTCAGAAATCTTGATACCTGAGCCTACCATCCTTCTATCCCTTTACAAAATGGCAGATGCAGCTGGTACTGTTTGAGTTCAGATCTCCCTTTTAGTCATGTATTTCTAACAGTGCAAATAGAAACCAGGTGAAGTTTCTGAGGATCCTGAGAATTTTTCTGACAGATTTTCATACCCAAAAATTGCTTTTGAGCTCTGCTGGCAAGATGTCCTGTTCATCCTGGTTTCTTTCTTTAAAGCAATAGAAAGACAGGATTATGAGAGCTATAAGAAAGGCCAATGATGAGGTCTTTGCAGCTATATTTGAAGGTAATCAGCTGGCTGATGAACTGTTTTGGCTCCAAAAGGAGCCCAAGTAGAATTATAACATTGGGGGTGGAGAGACCAAATAGAGGTTATACCTCCCCTCCAGGCTATCTTAGTGATATCTGTAAGAGAATGTCCAAGCTTCTAAGTCATAATGAGCTCAGCAGCTTTCCAGAACCAGGTTAGTGGCATGCTATAAATACACTAATTTAAAACTGGAGTCTAGAGAAAGCCAAATTATACAGGGACAGTTTTTTTATTAGCCAATCAGCTCTATGCATTAGGGGGAAGCTCCAAAATCTCCAACAGGGCCCACTAGTTGGGGCAAGTCAATTGCTCAATGTGTCTTACAGTCTTTAACAACTATGATGAACAGGAGGACAAACAGAAGTTGAGCAAGGATGAAAGGCAGGTGAAAACCATGCTGACTCTCCTGGGTAAGGCTCATGATAAAGCTTGTGGTACTAAGAGAAACCAAGGTAATTCAAATGGTGAGGGAGGCAAGTCTAGATGCTTCAAGTACAAGCAAGCTGGACACTGAGAGTAACCCAATCCTCTCAAAAGCTGCCATGTCTTTGCTGAACCTATCTTAGTATGAGTAAGGACCCTTGACACTGTAGGAAGGACTGTCCCTATTCTCAGAATGGAATGCAGTCACCCACCACCATGTTGGCATGGGATGAGTGCCCACAGAGTGACTGACAGTGCACAGGTGACTGGTACAAGGGCATTCTTATCACCTTGCAGGACCCTTGGGTAACTAGATATCATGAGTAAGCCTTCTGAATACCAAGTAAGATGCAATTCTAACCTCTTCAATTGTGCACCTTGGAAGAATTAACTGGCTGGTTTTCTTTACCCCATTCAGAATTCTGAAATCTCCATATGGAAGACTTGTTTTTCCAAACTGCCTTCATGATAATACTGAAATGTCCAAAAGATATACTTTTCCTACTCAGGGTCATTTTGTCATTCAAACCTCTGGCAACCTGTATCATAGTGACCAGGATACTGGCTCCATCAGAATTGATTCTTCTTCTAGGAGTTGATCCTCAAGCATAGTATGATGGGACTCCATGGTGGGCAGTCATGGCCACCCTGGTAATCAATCAGATCAAAAGCCTTAATATATACACTAAAAGAAGCCTTAAGAGAGAGGCTAGGCAAGGAATAAAGCCCATTATTGATAAAATTTTGGCTACAGGCTTGCTGGTACTATGCTAGTCCCCAGGTACCCCATCCTTTTTACAGGTAGTTTAGCCATCAAGAGAATGTTCTCTAATAAAAGATTTCAGAATCATCAATGAAGCAGTTTTTTATTTAGTACAGAGTCTCACTGCGAAACTTGGTCTGGTAGTGATTCTCCTATTTTCAGCTTCCCCAACACTGGGATTACAAGCATGTGCCACCATGCCTGACCTAGATGGCTGGCTCAGTGTGCCTGGGGGCAGGGCTGGCACACCATGTGGTGCTGGGGATCAAACTCAGGTCCCTGTGCTTGCCTATGTAGACATTTAGTCTCCTGAGCTAGCCTGCCAGCCCAATAAGGCAGTTTTAATATTGAAAAAGAAGAGTCAAAGAACAATGTTCAAACACAGCAAATTTCACTTAATATTCACTGTGGGCACTTCTATGTGTTGTAGCATACATTATTGGCTCCTGGTTTTATCTCCCACTGTATCCACACACTTCACTGTGTGACTTTGGATTGCTTTCATAAAGATGAGACATATTTCCCTCTACCTTGATTCTGGGAATATTGATGTGCTTTGCTTTTGCCATAAGCAGAAGTAACAGTGGCTAGTCTAAGTGGTCTTGTGGGTTTTTACTTGACTTCTTAGGCCTCAGCCATCATCATGAGAAGGCTATATCTAAGCTGATTCACTGGTCTAGGAGGGTGAGAGACATTTGTAACAGAGCCATCCTAGCAAAGCCTGAACAAGAATAGTCATTCCCAGATGCATGAAAAGTAATAACTAATTATTCCTGGTAAGCCATTCAGCTTTGGGGGGCATTTGTTTACTCAGCATTAATTTACTGACATCTCTTTAAAATGCATAGTGATTTGAATGTATGGTTTGAGGCTGCATAGCCAAAATATCAAGTCCAGTATTCATTTTTCTTTGTATAAAGAAGCACAAGTGAAACCTGCTTCACTTTTAAAGTTGGTGATGATCTTCAAAATGACAAGCACATCTTCTAGACAGCACTTTTATCACAAGATGGGCCACAGCCTCTGGGCTTTTCTCATATCTTCCTCTGTGGTCTGTGATTTCAGGCTCAGGGAGAGCTCCTTCACTTGCTAGGGCTTATTACTCTTGAAGGACCTAATGAGCAAACCATTATGTTGTCAGATTATTGATTAAACGTGTCTTCAGTGGGAGAGAAGATCATTGTTATGGAAATTTCCCTGCTCCTACCTATTTTCTCTAAGAAACTTGGTGCAAATGAGATCCTGAGGAGAGAGAAAAGTCAGCACTTAAACCAAGCCATAAATTCAGATGAAATAGTGTTTCATCATTGATGAAACATTGCACTGTAATTTTTAAATAAATATTGCTAAATGGATTTACCCTTGATTTAGATCCTGTTGATAGATATGTCCTGTTGATTGGTAGGAGGTAAATTTGGACCCTATAAGATAGCAGGGGGATCCTTGGTGCTACTAGACAACATAATTAATTCTGAAGGCTAAACTACCTTGATAGCCTTTGTTCTTATTAAGAAGTCACTGTAGCCTGGTTGTTCACAGAGTGTTATGTCTCTGCTTGGCAGCTTTGCTATGTGGGCTTTAAATATTTGAGTGATGCTGAGTCTTGGACTGTGATCCTCATGGATGTCTCTGCTACAGATGCTGCTGTGTCCTTTGTCCAATCCTACAACCAGTTCTACCACATAATGGGAAGAGTGTGCCTTTTGTCCCCAGTTAGTGACAAAGCTCTAAAAATCCTTAGATTGGACAGAATGATGAATCATCTCCTGTATCTGTCATAGTCACTTTTCTTGTCACCAGGTCACAATATTTGACAACCATATCTTAACTCTGAAACACATACCACTGGGTTACAACAATCCCTCTCTTACTTTTACAGTAGGTAAAGTTTTACTTTAGCATGGTAGCACTGAGCTGTGCATCTCAGTACCTGACTTTATGTGCCAACTAACAGGTTTGGTGTATGTTTACCTGAGCATTATAGAGGTGTGTTACAACACACCCACAGCACTATAGGTTTTCTTTCTAAAAAACTTTTCTTTTGATTTTTCTGGTAGAAGTAGCCCAGCACAGTACAATGGCAGACAAAGGAATAGACTTGCAAGTTTTGGAGGTGGTCAAAAGTAAGCCATCTAAGCATGGATGATGAAGAGGATACATTATGATCCAATGTATGCTTTCACAACAGAACAATGGTGTGGGTGGATGGTGATGACGATGATAATAGTGATGAGGATGGCTTTGAAATTGAAAATGTTTCTGTGACAGTGAAATGGAGTGGGAAGTGACTGATAAAGACCTCCTTTATTCAAAGGATTAATAAAACAGCACTGTGAGCACACATTTGACTTGTTGAAATGTTGCAGAATGGCCATGATCCAATGTTAGAACTAGGTTGACAAATATACTGAGGATCTTGGCAGGGGTGAAACGTATTAGAATACTGGCACTGCCATTCATTGTTGGAAATTGTAACAGACAAAACCCTGAAAGATGCTGTGAAATACACAAAAGGGTGAAATACAAGGAAAACTTTCAATATGTATCAATAAAAATACTAAAAAAATGTATTTACCATGACACCTCACTTGCTGGACTGAAAGCATTCATATGTCTACTATACTTAGCAACAATTTCTCATGGTACTTTCAGGAATGTAAAAGATTATGGAAGGGATGAGTCAAAATATGGTATAAAAACTTATGCCCTGGTAGATGTGAAGACTCATTATGCTTCTGATTCAGAAATTGATCCTGGAACTCAGCCATCACATCCTTATTTGTATAGTAATTACCTGAATGATGTTGTGAACAGACTTGTTGCTCCCATCACCCAAACTATGTGACATACCTTATCTGACATAAGACAATTGTTTTACCAGATTTCAATTGGTGTCACATTTACTGAAAGAACACATGTTGACCAGCATAGGCGATGTATGCATGAACAAAGCAGAAATTCCAAGTGAAACATTGCAATCTTAAAAACAGAGAATTGTATAGTATGAACTTTATATTTCAGAAAGATTTACATTGGTCTTGCATATGGTGAAGAAAAATAAACTGGTACCACTGATGTCAACATTACACCAAGATGGAAAAATTGATTTGAAAACCTTAAATAAACAGAAGTGCGAGAAACAAACTTCTAAAACAAAACCAAAGGCAGAGTAAGTGTTGTTGATGAGTTATATGGCAACTTTGATATCACTTGAAATACAAGTGTTGGCCAATGGTTGTGTTGTATTCAATCCTAAACATGTGTGGCATACATAGTTTGATAGTTTTAAAAGTAAATAACAAGTGCAAAATACCTTGGAGAAATTTTCTTAGAGTAATGGGTCTTAGATTCATAAGAGATATTTATACCAGAGGAGAAAGTAAATGTTTCTGCCCAGGGAACTATAGCAAAAAGTTGTGGATCACACTAGTGAGCTGACAGGTAAATAGGCAGGCACAGCATCCCAGAGATGTACAACTATAGCAGAAAATTCCTCCTTGCAAGCCAGTATACTTTAGTTTCTGGTAGTTTCTGGGCAATAGTTTCTATTGCTATTTCTGTTTCTTAGAAATGGCTGCTTACTCTGATATGTATTGTAAGAACCAATCAAAGACAGCCAAGTGCTCTTCTTTTGTATTTCTTGTAACCCCATACAAGCCTTTCTCCATGAGTCTTTGAGGCCTGACATTTTCTCTTGAGGTCCACACCCATCAATGTCAAATAAATCTGCCTTCAAATCCTGGCAGAGACATTGTTGGTGTTCCTGTTTGCCATTGCATCTGGTATCTTGCCTGGGAAGACTGACCATGCTGACCTCTTTGCTACATTCATGGCCCTCATGGATGGAGCAAGGACCTCTCCAGGCTGACAGGAAGTCATGCCCTCACAATTTCTCTAGTCCCCTTGGAGATCTGGAGGAGGATTTCTGGCCCCCTGCTGCATGGCTCAGATCAGACCCAAAGGGATGAGGACACAGTCTGCTTACTTGCTTGCCTGCCTGATTCCAGTAAGACCCCTTGGACACATCTAGTTTGTCTGTCAGTCCTGCTCAGCTTGAGCAGAAGGAAAGCTTGATCAACGCTTGTTAGTAAAAGTCACCCTCAAGGGAAAGGGGTTAAGATGTTTAACCTCTGAAGGTCTGCTGAAAAATTGTGAGTGTTTGTAATAGATAGTGAAAGCCATAGGTCATTCCATATGTGCTCCACAGTAAGGAGGTGGATTCTTTCCCCCAACAATGGAGTTTGATTGTAACCTAACCTGAAGTTCTCTGTATATGTCTAATAAAGGACAAAATGCAGAACCTACTTATGTTTCTCCTTAGTTTGGATGGTTCCAAAATTGCTGAGAGGCAAGTGGAAAGGTGGGCATCTGAATGGTCTCACCATTAAGATTCAATGCTGGTCTCACCATTATTCAAGAGTATATATCACACACACTTAAGGAGTCAGATTAGGAATGAGTCTAAATCCATCATCCTTCACTGCAGAACAAGAATTTTAAAAAAGGCATTTTCTGGTGATTACAGAGTTAAAATAAAATAAAACTGCTACTTTCCGAGCCTAAACAAGACTTTAGAATTCCACCTTGGTAAGTGCCACTGGAGCTCTGACCAGCTCACTGGGACTCAATTACCACAAAGATTTAAGAGCTCTCTCACTATTCTGGGGAGGCTCTGGCAACAGAGTTGGTCAAGCCACCAACACCTTTTCTCTGAGATGGCCTGTTTTTATATCTCCTCCTGCTTGCCATCACAGTCCCCCAAGAAAAGTATACAACCACACATTCAGAGGCTTCAAAAACCTCAAAATGTTTACAGACTGTCAAACTGTCAAAGTATACCTCTCCTGCCTGTAAAGCCAGTTCAGGACCTCCAAGCTTCAGTGCCACCATAGTTGCCTTCCATCCTGCAGCTACTCACAGCCTGCCAGTATACCTGTCTGGACCTAAAGAATGTCTTCTTCTGCCTTTGGTTGGCCCATCAGCCAACTTCTCTCCACAAAGAGCCACTTGTTTATCCTTTTTGGAGAAGCCCTCACAGCTGACCTCTTTAGTTACCCAGCACAAAATATCCCTGTGATTCTGAGTAAATCACACACAAGCTGCTGCTGGAAAGACACAATAGCTCTGCTGCAATATCTGATAGAAACTGGCTATAAGGTGTCTTGGGAGAAGGCACAAATCTGCCAAAAAAGGGTCAGATATCTGAGATTTGACTGATGATGTGTCCTCAAAGATGACACTGTCAGCCCCTAGGAACACCCAGTGGCCTGCCTGTAAAAATACTTGTATCGAAGGGCTGCTTTTTCCTCCATGCTGTAAAAGCTACTGTCCTTCTGATCAAGAAAACTGCTTGTGTTGATAAACCACTCAGGTCTGTCCTGTGCCTTCCCACCAAGCTGAGTTCACTAGATCATGACTGCATGGCATGGACTGATGAACTGTTTTCCAGCTGACTAGGCTTAAAAATGAACTCCCTGATAGATACTGAGTATTCCTTATTTACAGATGGAAGTAGCTCTGTTAAGGATGGAGTCTGACAGGCCAGGTATGCTTTGGCCAATGTGGACAAAGTTATTTTGGCCAAAGCTCTCCCATAGGGATGGTCTGCATAACAAACTGTCCTATGGGCAGGACTGGCCCTGACCTCACCATGTATTCCACATCCTCAAGCTGCTGTGCTGGCACCCATGCTCCTACAGCCAGCTCAGGTTTCAGCATCTGTCACTAGCCCTGATCTCCAGCTGGCATACAGACAGACTTCACAGAAGTAAAGCCTTATAAGGACTATGGCTATCTACTGGTGATTATATTCACCTGCTCGGACTGGCCCAAGATACTCCCTACCCACACAGAAAAGACACTGTAAGCTTATAGGGTTCTGCTGTGAGAAATCATTCCTAGATATGGCCTACCTTTAAATATTAGTGGTGATAACGGGCCTGCTTTTGTAGCACACAGGCCAAAAAGTTCTAAAAAGGTGAGAAAATATAGCATACTCCTACAGAAACAATTTGTAATGAGTTTCATAAAACTCTAGTTAAAAGACCAGCTATACCTGTAGAATCATTTGCACACACGTATAACTCAAGTTCATATTTTTTCTATAATTTTATTGAGAAACAAATAGCAATGAGACAGTTTCAAATCAAATTGGTAGGACACTTTCAATAATTAACACATTGCATACATTCTTCCTGGTGGTTAATTGCTGTACAAGATGTGGACATGATATCCTATTTACAAACACCATTAGAACAAGTTCCTCTATTCATCAACAGAATGTAACTATATATCTATCCTAACCACTTTGAATACACAGATATAAAATGGACATTCATCTGTATCCCATTTGTCTTGTTAAGTTCTGTTATTTGAATATTACAGGTGTGTAAACTCAGCAAAATATTCTAAAAGAGTCCTGTAGCCCATAATAGTATTGGGTCTTCCACTTGACTGGCAATGTCAGAAATTCTTGACCTGAGTCCTCTACAGCTCAACATAACAGCATGGCTTTACATCTTGTCTTTTGTTTTTATACTTTTCTGCTGGATGGTTAAGACAAAGATAAAGCAGGACCTATGCAACAAGAGTTGTAGCTTTTGGGTCTGATAATGTCAGTGAAATTTCCTCAGGATTTATGCTGAGATCCTGTACCTCAGATTGTAGAACCTATGTCAGTGTCAGCCATGTGGATGAGTCACGGCCATTGCTTGGCCAATGTGCTCTCTTCTTTGTGAAAGCCTGAGAGAATGTTTTCTCTCCATGTGACTCTCCTTAGGCACACTCTACATTATCAATCACTTTCCTCTTTGGCCCCACAATCTCCTTGATCAGAAAATTTGGGACACTACCGAGTTACATGACGTTACAGTTCAAGTTGTTGTATGTCCTGAGTCTTAATTGCCCTTGGAAGGCTAGGGCCAAAATGTTGGCTTTCCTTGTGGCCCTCCTTTTTTCTCTAATTTTGGTTTGCAAACTTAGTTGTTAACCATCCAGAAGAGAAGCTTATTGTTATTACCATACAACCTAGGCCATTAAGCTTAACCTATCTGTCTGAATATCAAACATTTTAGGCATAACATGGAAAAGGTATTTCTCATCAAATATTGATATGTTGAACTTTAAGTCCTTACAGAATATGATGAAAAAACATTTAAATAGGCATGAAGAATTATATACTTCTCATATTTACACATATGTCCAAAAATCTAACCATATACAACCTTGAAGCAGGACAGTCCCACCATATTCCTTTTCCTGTCTCTTGCCTTCATTCACCACCCCCTTCTCTTTGAACAATCATCTACCTGAGAGACAGCACAGCAGCAACTGGCATGTTATAACAAGCAGCCTGTATTCAGAAGACCAGAGTGACAGGCACTCCAAGTATAAAACTACTATTACAGATTGCCATCTTCAGTGCAGTTGCTTATTTTACTGGTATCAGTGTATATATAGTTAGCCAGGGTGAGACTCTTTCCAATTAGCTGGTAGATTCAAAAATCTTCTGGAGATTCTCAGGATCATTGCCTTGCCCATCTTCTACATATAACTGTATGGCTTGACATTGTCATGTTTCCTAGCTCTTCTCCTTTCCCTCTCTTGATTAGTTAGTCCTTGAGATTCTCCTTTCCTTTTGCTTGTATTATACATTTTTACTTGTATTTCTTCTTTTGAGTTCTTATACTAAGGAAACTATATATTTACACATGTGTGTCTGGTTTATTTCACTTATGAGTATATGTTCAAGTGGCATCCACTTCAATATAAAGGCTTGCAGTTTATCATTCTTAATAGCTGAATAATACTCCATTGTGTAAAAATACCACATCTTTTTCAACCATTCCTCAGGTGATGGGCATCTTGGTTGTTTCCAAGAATTGGCTATTACAAATTGTGCTGCTATAAACATAGGCACACATATATCCCTATGATATGATGTTTTCAGATCCTCCGGGAAAATTCCCAGTAGAGGTATAGCTGGTTTAAATGGGATTTCCAGTCCAACTTTTCTAAAGCATCTCCACACTGATTTCCATAATCATTACACCAGTCTACATTTCCACCAGCAGTGGAGAAGTGTTCCTTTTCCCCCACAGCTTCTCCAACTTTGTTGTTGGGTGATTTCTTTATGATAGCCATTCTTTCTGGGGTGAGATGATATCTCAATGTTGTTTTAATTCACATTTCGTGGATAGCTAGTGATGTGGAGCATTTTTTTCATATATTTATTTGCTTCTTTAATTTCTTCCTCTGAGAAGCATGTGTTCATCTCGGATACCCATTTCTGGATTGGGTTTTTAAATTTTGGGGCCTTAGTGTTCTTTATAAATTCTAGAGAGCAGACCTTTGTCTGAGTACTTATTTGTCATGATTTTTTTCCAAATTTGTGGGTTGCCTTTTCACTTTGTTGGTAATTTCTTTTGACGTGGAAAAACTTCTCAGTAAGAGCAGGACTCAAGTTCATATTAACTACCTGTTGAGCTCTTAAAGTTTCATAAATCCAACTTTAGATCCACAGTTCCAGAGTTAAGAGGGGCCATCCAGATGATTGCTGGGGAATTTACCTGAACCAGAAGCTCCTCTGAAGGTCACTCTGAAGAGACAACACACTCAGTACCCTGCTCTGCTCACTCTGGATGCTGAGTGGTCAATGCATGGCTGAAGCTTGAGACCTCTGTTCACAGGATTGTTCCTTACCTTAATCTATTATTTCATTTGCTTTTTGTGCCATTTCAGGCTGTTTACCACAGTTTTTGCTTCAACTTACATATAGACTTGGTATTGTTTTATTCTCACTGTCCTGCTAGGATGGTTTCTCCAAGAGAATAGCCAAGATTTGATGAGCTTCCAAAACACAGTGGACACTCTCCTATCTCCTAGATCAGAGTAAGTCCTGATGGGAGAGCTTTTCAATCTTGGGGACCTTGGCTAGGTCCATTTTAGTACTGCTGAAAACTCTAGTGCTCACTTGTGATGTGCCCTGAAAAGATATGCCAGGAAACTGAAAGAGGGGAGCAGAGCATACCCTCCTCTTAGCCAGTATATTTTAGTTTCTGTTAGTTACCAAGGTAACAGTTCCTGTTACAGTTCTTGTTGCTTCTCTTCTCTAGAAATCTCTGGTCACTCCCTGTGATGCATGGCTGGTCACTGTGATACACATTGTAGGAACAGATCAAAGACATCCAACTTCTCTGCCTCTGTATTTCCCCTTTCAACCACACAAAAACCTCTCTCCCTGAGCCTTTCAGGCCTGAGATTTTTTTCTTGGGGTCAGTGCCTATCAACATTAAATAAATCTGTCTTCAGATCCTGGTATGATGTTTTCAGTGTTTCTGTTTACTGTTGCTCAGTGACAGGAAACCTAAAAAAGATGTAAATTGTACCCAGCAAGAAAGAAAGGGAAAGCAAAATGTACATGCTATCAGTGTAAGTGGGACATGCAGTTTTCATGTGTGAAGACTGCCATGCATGTGACAGTTGAAGGGAAGGTCATTTCTGTGGTAGACTTTTATTTGTATTTACATTGTAGTCCACATAGGAATTTATTTCTGATGTAACATTTTAGCTTTTGTAAGCATGTACACAGGTACTGTAAAAATGTTTTTATCTATTCTAAGCACTCATTACATATTTGACATTTTATATTATTGGTATCTTATTTTCATTCTGTGCATACATTGTACAATATAATAGGAAGCTTCTGACAAAACAGGAATAGGGATGACAAGAATGGCTTGTGACACAGGAAAGGAAAGCTAAGCACCTCTTTCCCATCTTGCAAGATGGCAGGTAAAAAAACTGAGAAGCCAGACACTGAAGAGAAGAAACCCAAATCCAAGAAGGCTTCTGCCAGTGGTACTGGTAAAAAGGGTAAAGTGAAGGCAAAAAAGTCCAAGAGGGGCCAGCCCCACTGCAGCTGAAATCTTGTCCTGGTTAGAGGAATTGGTAGATACTCCCAATCTGCTCTGCATCCTAGAAAGGCTTTGTACAAGAGAAAATACACAGCTGCTAAATCAAAGATTGAGGAGAAATGGGAGAAAGTTCTTGTTATGATCACAAAAATGGTCAGTGGGGATAAGAATGGAAGTATCCAGGTGGTTAAACTTTGAAAAATGCCTAAATACTGCCCTACTGAAGATGTACCCCAAAAGCTCTTGAGCCACCACAAGAAACCCTTCAGTCAGCATGTGAGGAAACTTTGAGTTAGTATCTCTCCTGGCACCATCTTGATCATCATCACGGAGTGTCACAGAGGCAAGACAGTGGTCTTTCTGAAACAGTTGGCCAGTGGCTTGCTACTTGTGACTGGGCCTCTTAGCCTTAATTGTTCCTCTATGAAGAACACATCAGAAATGTCACTGCCTCCTCTACAAAAATTGATATAAACAAAGCAAAAATCCCCAAATAGTGATGCCTACTTCAAGAAGAAGAAACTGTGGAAACCCAGACACCAGGAGGGTGAGCTGTACTTGGTTTCAGGGTAAATTGGATTTGACTGAACTTGTCAGCTACAAAGTTAAATTTTTTGTTATATAGGTCTTGCTTTATCTTGGTCTTAACCATCCAGCAGAAAAGCATAAACACGAGGTATAAAATGTAAAGCCCTGTTAATATGCTGAGCTGTAAATGGCTCAAGTCAACAACTTCTGACATTGCGAGTCCTGTGGATAACCCACTACTATTATGGTCTACTGGATTATATTGTATTATTTTGCTGAATTCATACACCTACAATATTTGAATGGCAATGGAATACCCATCTCTGACAAAGCCAAAAAAGGGGGGGATATAAATGAAGGACCATTTTGTAGCGAAAAAATATATATATATGTCTGTATATACAAATTAGGTTAGATATACAGCTACTTTTTCTTAGTTGAATGAGAAGAAAGATTTGTACTAATAGTGTTTAGACAAGATATCATGTCTCCATCTTGTAGTATGAATAACTACTATGAAGACAACAATATGCAATGTATTAATTATTGTAACTGTCCCACTAATTTGTTTTGAGACTGTCTCATTGCTATTTCTTTCTCAATAAAATTAACTTAAAAAATGTTGAAACTTTGATTTTTTTCCTAAACACTCAAATATTAGAAATGCAATACTTTATTTTTATAATTTTTTTCTCATTAAGCATTCATCATTTAATGTAGTGAAACTCATAAAACTAAAACTAAATGATTCATCAATAGAAACATTCAGAGGGGCCAGGGAGATGGCTCAGTGGAATAAGCACTTCCCTGGCAAGCACAAGGGCCTGAATTCAACCCCTGGTTCCACCAAAAAAAAAAAAAAATTCAAAAGAATAAATGTTTATTTGATGTACCCATGTTTATGGCACTTTATAAGAAAAATATGCTATGCAGAGGAGGTTTATTTATTTATTTTTTAAAAAGAGAGTACAAAATGGTATTAAAGCAGAAAAATTATAAATTATACAGAATTTCATTTAACAGAATTGCATGAATTTTACAGTATTTGTTGCAATGCATAGTGTTGTCTTCCAATTAGTTGTTTATATTACCAAAATGTATGCAAGCAAAATTGGAAGAAGAAAGAAAAAAGAAATATATATGAAATTAAGAAGAGAGAAAGGTCAAAGAATTCAAAAAAGAGACAAAGCAAATTAAGCATTAACTGTTCATTTCCATAGACCAGCAGAAACCTACAGTACAATGATCCAAACCATCCTGCTTATGTACATAGATGTATCTCTTTCCATTACTCCTTCTGCTGTCCTTCTCCACTCAGTAATTCCTTCCTTTTGAACATTCGCTTTTCCCAGTATCCCTTTACTCTCTACTTCCTGACTGCCAGGATGTGGGCAACTTTTGCCTGTTACACCCCCTGCCATGCCTTTTCCGCTTTGAGTCTGTCTACTATGAACTGAAACTTTTAGTCCAAACAAACTTCTCCTTGTTTAACTGTAGTGTTGGGTATTTTGTCCAATGGGTGACAAGTGACTAAGATGGTAAGGCATAATCCAAATACAAAAGTACATCAATTTTAGGGGTACAGTATATCATCACCATCCTAAACAAAATAGAAAACATTTCTATCTGTCTCTAAAGTTCCCTTATGTCTCCTTGAAATCCATCTGCGCCTCCCTCACCAGCACCCAGCATCCACTGATTAGCTCAGTTATTTTGACATAGAATGTAATTCTGTAATCAATCTCTCTGAAGCTCATTCTCCATCACCACCTACAGCTAATGCCTGCACTTGGTTTTACTTTTATACCACTTTGGAACGCTCTAGAGCTCCCAGGAATAGCTTCACTTGTCTCAGGTCATCTGGGCAGAGTATCCTCAGTTCTGATTTATCTAGTAATTTAACTACATTACTAGTTATTAAGCTAGTTAAATTACTACATTACTAGTAATTTAACTACATTACTAATGTGATCTTCCTGAGAGTTAAAAAAAGGTATAGACTTTTGATGACCTTCCATGTTTTTCTTGGGCTACCATTGCTTTGTTGTTAGAAAAAAGTATGACCTGTCAAACTCAGTGGGGATATAAACAAGAAATAGTTTTTGTTTCTGTCAGAGATTGCCTGTAACCATACTTTGTCATTCCCTTCTTTATTGTCCAGTAAGTCTTGTGCAATTTCATAAATTTTTTCCTTATTTCCCACATAGGAGCTCTAATGTGTAGTTGATTTAAATTATCCTGCCTTTTCCAACCTGTGACTCTAAGGAGCTGCAGTGCAGGTGGGAAAGGCCTAGTTTGTCTTTTCAACATACTCTTTACATTTCCCTGAGTGTGATACTTCCAGAACCTGGTGCAGATGGGAGGGACGGCATGTATAGAGTTCTGCGGTAACTTATTGCAGGTGAACAGAGAAGACATTCTTCCCTTACTTTGGCAATAAATGTCCTGACTAGAGATGCAGATCCTTTGACATAAAGTCTTGCTGCAGAAGTGTACAGTTTTCTCCAGGGGCAGTGATTGCCTGGACAGAATGGCACCTCCATGTCCCTTCAGCTAATGCTGGTGGTCTAGCCATGTAGCTAAAGTGGGTGTGGAGATGAGGTGTGGTTGAAAATTGAAGTTTGTGTTCTTTTAAGGTGAAGGTGAAATAAATGCCTTATATACCTGTTTGAAGACCTTATCTTTTCAAATTGCCATTGTGGCAATTTTCCCTGAAAAAATTGGGCAGCCTACAATTAAAGTTCTATTTCTCGTTTGTCCCTAACAGGTATTGATTTTTTTAAAAAACATATATATATATATATATATATATATATATATATATATATATAGTGAATAAAAGTTTTGGGATTTAGACGGTCAAGAACTGTAGTTTATAAGATTTTAAATAATGTAAAATCATATTCTTTCATAAAAGTAATTGTGAGAAAATGTTTGGATTTTGTTATAGCTTGATAGTAATTTTATGTTCATTGTACAGCTACACTCTTCTTAGATTTGATATTTTTCTAGAGTTGATCTGTAAGTTGCTTTGTTGTCTTGTTGTTCTTAATATCTTGTTTTGGGAATAAATTAGGGATTGGACCCTGGGCTTTAGTGCCTACCTGTATGCTCCACCTTTTTTTCTTTCTTTTTAAATTTAAAGACAAGAGCTTGCATAGGGCTGGTGAGATGGCTCAGTGGTCTAAAGCACCTACTTAGAACAAGCTCAGCAAAGCAAGGGACCACGGTTCAATCCCCCAGCACCACATGCCAGCCAGGCCCGCCCCCTGGTGGGCTGAGCTGGCCACACACACACACACACACACACGCACACACAAATAAATAAAATAAAAAAAAAAGGCTTGCATAGATGCTCAAGATGTCCTTCAATTTGTAATCCTCCTGCCTTTTTCTGAGAAGTTCAAATTAGAGGCATGCATCCCTGTGCCTTTGCTTTTAACTCTTTACTGTATTTGACTTGATGAATAGTCTCATCTTTCTAATTTGTCCTTAGCACGTGCCAGGCAGAGACAGAGCAGTTTTTGTCTTTTCTTTCTCAGGGTGCTATTAAATGCAAGACTGAAAAGCTGTCCAACCAAGTTTATGATCTAGGGTTAAAAATTTTTTATCTTGCAAATGAATTATTATGAGACCATAATACTGGAAACACATTTAATAAAGAAGTTTTTGCAGATGGTTGCAAATAGATAGTTTTAACCTTGAAGCCTTTTTTTCCCCCATTATAATTGCAATACCATACATGGATTTCAATGACACATTGGGGAATTTACAGATGAGATACACTGCAATCTACTACCAGGCACTGCGGTCACTAGGTTTTATTGTTCCAGAAAAGGCATAATGACTACTGAAGTGCACTAATTGCCTATACTTTCATGTGCTAGAAGAACATGTTACATTTGTTCTGCCCTATATCCCCTTATTTCAAAAAGAAAATTTAAGGGACATAAGAAAACAATGCCATATTGTTATAATCTCTGCGGCATTTTCAACTTATTTCTCTCAATCAAAGCATATTTTGAACAATTTTTGGCACTTAAAGTTCTCTAATTAAAGTAGTAAAATACAGTAAGAAAAGTATAGACTGGGCTTGGGGTCTAGTTTTAAATGTTTTTTTTTTTTTCTAATCTTTGTTTACTTGGTACAGTCTTGCCATGGCTTGGAGTTGTGCTGATCTTCCTGTTTCAGCCTCCCCAGTGATGGATTACAGGTGTGTGCCACTATGCCTGAGGATCCTGGGCTAGCACGGCATGCACTACTGGGGATCAACCCCCAGTCCTTGCGCTTACCAGGCAGACACTTGGATCACTGAGTTATCTCCTCAGCCCTGTAGTCTAGCTTTTTTTTTATCTTTAGTTTCCTTAATTTTTATTTTTTATTCATTTTAATGAGAAAACAGATAAAATAACAATGAAACAATTTCAAAATAAGTTCATAGACAGTTATAATAATTAATACATTACATATTGTTGTCTTCATAGTGGTTATTCAGAGCACAAGATGTAGACATGATATCTTGTCTAAGCAATATTAATACAAACCTTTCTTCTCAATGAATTAAGAGAAAGTAGCTGTATATCCTTTTAAAAATAATTAATTGAGAAAGAATTGGCAATTAGTTTCAAAACAGTTTAGTAGGACAGTTACAATAATTAATACATTGCATATTGTTGTCTTCATAGTAGTTATTCATAGTACAAGATGCAGACATGATATCTTATCTAAACATTATTAGATCAAAACTTTTTTCTCATTGAACTAAGAGAAAGTAGCTGTATATCTAGGCTATTTTGTAATATATACAAATATATACAGATATATATATATATATATATATATATATATATATATATATATATATATAACTACAAAATGGTCCTTCATTTATATCCCCTTTTGTCAGAGATGCGTATTTCATTGCCATTCTTATGTTGTAGGTGCATGAATTCAGCAAAGTAATCCAGTATAGTTTACTAGTCTATAATAGTAGTGTGTTTTCCACATGACTGGCAATGTCAGAAGTTGCTGACTTGAGACTTTCACAGCTCAGCATATTAATATGGCTTTACTTTTCATACTTCATTTTTATACTTTTCTGCTGGATGGTTAAGAACAACATAAAGAAAGACCTATATAACAAGAAGTGTAACTTTTGTATCTGACAAGGTCAGTCAAATCCCCTCAGGATTTACCTTGAAACCCTGCACAGCAGTTTGTAGATATTTTGTCAGTGTTAGCCATGTGGATGAGTCACAGACATTGCTTGACCAATTTGCTCTCTGTAAAAGCCTGAGAGAATGTTTTCTCTCCAGGTGACTCTCCTTAGGCACACTTTACATCATTGATCACTTTCCTCTGTGGCCCCATAATCTCCTTGAAGAGAAAGTTTGAGACACCACTGAGTTACAAAATGTTATAGTACAGATTCTCTTATGTCCTGAGTCCTCACTGACCTTGAAGGGCTAGGGCCAAAATGTTGGATATTCTTGTAGCCCTTGTTTTTGTCAAATTTTTAGGTCTACAAACTTAAGTTGTTAACCCTCTAGAAGAGAAGCTTAATGATATTACTACCCTACAATATAGGCTGTTGAGCTTAACATTAGTATCTGCCTAAATATCAAATGCCTTAGACATAACATGGAACAGCTATTTTCTGTCAATCACTGATATGCTAAACTTTAAAGCTATACAGAATGTGAAAAAATAAAAAAAATTAAAAAATGGAAATAAAAAATTACCCATTTTGAGACCCAGTCCTAGCCCAGGTCCGGTGAGTGTGTGGAGAGATTCCTGCTAACCTGAGCTGGCGGGAGCAGTCCCAGCCCAGGCGCAGCGTGGGCCGGACCCTCTCCCACACCCTTGGGCTGCCCCCCACCACTCTGCCGTACCTCCACCACCCCTCCCGCCCAGTAGGAATTTCTGCCGACTTCCGGGAACCCCCAGACCCAGTCCTAGCCCAGGTCCGGTGAGTGTG
>NW_004524586.1:24469964-24484230 GCF_000260255.1 Octodon degus | reverse complement strand
GCGCAGGGTAGCAGGAAGCTCTCCACACACTCACCGGACCTGGGCTAGGACTGGGTCTGGGGGTTCCCAGAAGTGGTCAGAAACTCCTCGCATGTTTAGATTTTAAATAGGAAAAGGAATTTAACTTTTGTGCTACATACTTGGCTCACCAAACAAGGATTTCCAAAGTGGTGGTTTGTTGCCTTGGCTAGCATGCCTATCTTTGCCCTGTAAGTAGAGTTTTGGAAGAGGAGGAAGACAGGGAAATTAACTTTCACTTTAACTTTTAATCACTTGGAGTGTAAAATCTGTAACTTTTATCACATTAAATGGATTAATGTGTAGTCTGGAACTAATTGGTGGAGAGATACTGCTTGGCATCTTGAAATTAATGCACATTATAGTTAAAATTAAATATTTGGGATTAGGCAAAGTCACACTTGAATTCTGGCTCTGCCACTCACAAATGGCACTACTTTGTTTAAGTGTCTTTGCTTTTAGTTCTAATCTGCTTGCTTACTTAGGGGTAATTAAACAAAAGGAGATGTGAAAAACCTTTGCCTGAATGCATGGAGCATGGGTACCTCAATACAATAGATAGTAAAAGCAGTCTTAGTTGTTGGTCTAGCACTTACTCTAGTTCTAGAGCTCAGTTTCTCATTCATAAAAGGTACGGTTTTGTCGTTTTCAAGGTATTTGGGCCTAGAAAGATTTTTCTTCTAGTAGCTTGAGTCATTTTCCTAGCCTCTGCCAGCACAAAAGACCTTGGACAGTCAGTCAGGGGACAGCAACCTTCTTCCAGGCCTGTCCAGGAAGCTCATCATGTTAGCCTTACTCTGTTAGGGGACCTTAATTCTGCATGCTAAATGCTACAGTAACATCTGACAGTAAGTCTGCATAGGGGGAAAGGTGACTGGTATTGATGCATTTCCTCTACATGGGTTCTTAATTTAGGATTTTTCCAGGTTTATTATGGGAACACTCTCTATAGGTTGTCAAAGAATACCTCATGTCTCTGGGCCCCTAAAGAGGAAGGAAGAAATGGCAGCCAATTTCTCTCTCTTGAAAGATCCCCTGTCCCATTTTCCTTCCCATTCCCATTAAATGATCTCTGTGCTACATCTGAAGGCAGGCAAAATTGGAGAGATCCTGGAGATATGCTTGAATGCTGGGGTTTACAAGTCTTTCTGAAATTTTATCTTTGATTCCATGGGACATGCCACACGGCCAAGATAATTTCTTCAGGTTTCCTTTTCTCTATCATCTCATCTACTGTATTGGTTTGTTTTGTGTCACTGTGACCAAAATACTGAAGCTTAAGATGACAGGTTATTTTGACTTATTTCAGAGGCTTAAGTCTTTCATTAGTCGGTAGACATAAAGGACACACCTGTTATAGAGAAACTGAACTTGTAAGTGCCAGCTAACTATTTTCTGTTTTCCCCCTTTCATTCAATCCAGACTGTATGCCTTTTGGGTGATGCCACCTACAAACAGGGTTGATTTTCCCCTCATTGTTTGCTGGCCTACACGCCAAATTTCTCTGGAATTGCCCACAACAGACTCGTTCAGAATGGCGCTTTACTAATCTAAGATTTTCACAACCAAGTTAAGTTGACAATCAAGATTAATTGTCATGTGTATATTTTTAATTTTCAACCTCTGAGATTGGTAGGCTCATGGCTACTAGATGAATCCTGGGGCTGTGGAAGCTTGTATAGTTCTGTGCAATTCTCAAAGTGCAAGTGTAAACATCTCAGAGACTTCTTAGAATAACCCTGTGGATGAATAGAAGTAGAGAGTAATCTCTATTTCATAAATGACACAACTGAGGCCCAAGAAGGTTGATAATTCTATCAATGTCAACCCTTAGCAGAAGTGAAACAGACCAGGGTTTCTACTGCTAGGGCACATTAATATTCCTTAGGGACCAAATCTCAGGCTGGAGATCTCTTTGCCTGGAAGTCTTAGTGCTTCTTGCCCAAGATCCCCACCTTCTCTTAGTAAAAAAGAAGAAAGGGAGAAGAGGTGGAGACAAGGCACACTTTTCTCAAATAACTGAATGTTTTGTTAAGGTTACTCTTAGTCACCCAAACTGATCTGGACATGGAGTCTTTTGGCACTCCTGATGCTTGATTATTTCTTAAAAGTCCCTGTGTGGTTTAGCTCTTCATATCTTCCCCCAGCAGAGCACACAATATAAATGTAAACTGTCATCATCATTGCCTTGGGCCTATGGGAAGGAGATGACATTTTCTTGTGAGACTGAAGAGAAGCAGAGGCAGGTGCAGGGAAGAGTTGTTTTGCAAACCTAATGTTGGGGGATGCTTTTTAGTTTTTACAGGGACAAATGTGTATTGAGCAAGTGGATAATGATCATTGGGTTATCACTTCTATCTCAGTGGAGAATAAACAGATGTAACCTGTGGTCTAGTTTAGCCCTACTTATGCCTTAGTTTAACCCTATTCCAGGTTAGTGTTGGGCTTTGCAGAGCAGCAAGGGCCAGAATGGTGGCAGTCCCTTAAAAAAGGTGGCACTTGTTTCTTTTCATGAAGCAAATAGAACATTATTTTACAGTCAAAGTATTTTTGCTCTGTCCTCACCCCCAGAACATTTAGCAATGCATAGGGTTAGTTTTAGTTGCCATTAATGGGAATAATGATACTGACATACAGTGAGTGGAGGCCAGGGAAGATGTTGCACACTCTATAATGCTCAGGACTGCTCTGTAGCCAAGAATACTCAGCCCTAGTGTCAGTAAGTGAGGAATGAGGAGTACAGGGCCTCAGAGAGGCCCACCATGTGACAGTCACTCCACCTTTGGCTGTTTGTATGGTTGAGTTTTGAGTAGGGAAACCTCGTTAGCATCACATGGGGCTGCATTTTTTTTGTATTTTTAAAAAGTCCATAATGAAACATGACTATATTCTAAGTGAAAAATATTTAAACAATGCCAGAGGAAAGAGAACAAAATTCATCAATTGTAGTTAGTGTGTTCTCTAGCTTTACCCTCTACCTCCTAGTCTCCCTTGCTGTCTTTTCTGGAGTTCCAGTTCTAGGTGCCTTCAACATACACTCAATTTTTTTTTCTTATGTAAATGGAATGTTGCAAAACACACTCTACTGTAGCTCACTATTATCATAATATTTCAGTAAATAAAATTTTAAGCTGTTCAAAATTTCACCAGGGACAGATAATCTCCACTGCCAAAGGCAGAAGGATAAACACTGTAGAACACTTACTCTATGCCACACAAAACTCTAAAGTCTTTGCACATGACTCTAATTCTCACATTTTCCATTGTACAGGTCAGGAAATGGAAGCACTTAGGGAAGTCTGGCTGAATCCTCAACTTCTATCTCTGCAGTATGCTGGCTGCCCAGAAAATCATTGTTTGAGGTTGGAAACAAACCTCAAACCTCAAACCTCTGGACATACCCCCAGATCTTACCGAATTACCAACCATGTACTCAGCTTGGAGCTGGTCATTTCTATCCTCCAGGAGTTCCTGGTCCTGAAGGGTAGCAGGTGGGTAGACAGGCAGCAGCAGTTCTAGGCATAAGTGAGTGTGATAAGTGAAGCAATCGGGACAAATTTCAGAGACAATTGTCATCACTTGATTTAGGCTCTAACTGCAAAGGGGAAGTCCTGAGCCACTCTTAATTAGAGATAGTCTTAATATTCAGCCTTTGCCTCTCTGGCTTTTGAAGCATGCCTAATCATAATTTGCCTTATAGTCTTGCTCCTGAGCTTTACAGCAGGAGCTGTCAGTCATCAAAATAACCCTTCAAGCTTTGTAAAATGGTAGGGTTTGGAACGCCACTGTCTAAACTTTTCATTTCTATCTGAGATGCATTCCTCATTATTTCCCAACTTAAAAATGTCATTCACTAACTTTGTCAGTTCTTTACCTTCCCACTCTAATGTCAATTTGCTTTTTTTCCTATGCAATGCTGACTTCAAAATAGCTTATAAGAATGCAAAGGCTACTATGTTTTCTCTTTAATAGTAGTCCATTATCACACTGTACAGAGTACTTTTTCTTACATTTACTCAACCCGACTTGTTCTGCAGAACTTGACTCTTTTCCTACCTTTAACAAATGTGAAACCTCACTAGCTTTTGTGCTTCTTGGGTTATTGAAATAACTTAGGAACTCCCTCCTATAGGAGACTGTAGCATAAAACCTGGTAGTATACTTGGCAGACCCAGTTAGGAGGTAAGGCACTTTTGGCTTGGTTTCTTTATCTTTGAGGTCTATTAACTCAAACTATGATGGGTTGGTAGAAAAGTCATGATCCTTTGCCATTCCTTCTCTCTTAGGATGGGCTTTTATCCTTTGGAGAGCTTGAATTCTTTTTTGTTATTGGGAGAGGAATGAAATTAGAGATTGGTAAAAATTAGCAGAAACATCCCACTTGGCCATCCTTTATCCTCTACAAGGAAGTACTGAAATGTGATCTGTTTCTTCTCATATTTGGGCTCTAGGTCCACAACCTAATAGTAAACTTACTTTCTTGACAAACTTATCAAACTTTCTTTCATCAAGCAGGCAGCTCAACTCTTTTCTTATTGTTTTCCGACAGTTTTTTCCTTCATCCCAGCCAATGTCCCACAACACTCAAGGTAGCTGGAGAGCACAAAGTCGGTGGTAGGTGATAGAGCCCCATTCAGCAGAAAATAGCTATATGAAGACAGAGACTTCCACTTCCTCAGGACCCCATAAAGAATTATGGGAATATGTATATCTTAAGGGATATGAGGCAGGAGTTTAGGGTAGGAAAGTAGTTATGGCCAGTTAATCACAATGTCTCAGGACACATGTGCAGAACATCTCCAAAGCCCTGCAACAGAACTAATCAGAGAGTGCTAGCTTCAGTTCTTCTCATGAGAACTCCAGCCAGTGTTTGAAAGGATGGACTAAACTTGGCACCAGCCTGAGGTGTGGGAGACAAAAAAAACAGCTTCCATAGAGCTCCCTGCTACTGTGTCCTCTCCCTCACAGTATCCCACTGTCATGGGCTTCTCTCATGTAGAGTGTAACTTATTTCTTTCTTTTACTTGGCTCAAACATTGTCTGCAGAAACTTTTTCTTCACCTACCTTAAATAAATGTAAAACCTCACTAATTTAAAAAAACAATGCAAAATAGACAGCCACCTACAAAAATATCAACTAGTTCACAAGCACTCAGTTATTCTAGAGAGTGGTGGGCACTGTGACAGGTTCTGGGAGTATTTCTCACATATGACCATAATGTATTGTGATAATAGGACACATGAAGCATCAACAGACTACATAGAAAATTGTAGGAATTCAGAATAGCATGTGATGCAACACTTTCTATGCTCTGGGATACTTCACACCAGGTGACCAGTGACCAGCTGTCCCAGTTTGCTTAGACCTGAAGAATTTTCAGGATGCAGTATACACAGTGCTAACATCAGGGAAGTTACAGCAAACTGGGACAAGTTGATCATCTAAACATTATGCTATGAAAGCAAATAAGAATGAAGTGATTGGACCAAAATTATCGCTATGCAGGGTCCTACAAAAACAAACCAAATCCTAGTTCAATGTAATTAGTAAAGCAAATTGGATGTGGTGGTGCATACCTGTAATCTAAGCATTCATGAGGCTGAGACAGGAGGATTGACATAAGTTTGAGGACAGCCTGTGTTACAAAGTGAGTTCAAATGTAGCCTGAACTACATAGTGGAAAAAAAAGATAAAACCTCAAACATTGTAAATAATAAAACAAAATTTAAGCTTTATCAATTATAAACCATCAGCTAATCTCTAATGTGGTACCATCTGCCAGACCGTACCTAAATAAAGCAAATGCCTAGCTATAACTAGTGAAATAAATTTTTAGATTTTCTGCTGAGTTCAGCCTATAAGAGCTTGCTGCTCATACTGTGGAGCAAAGCTCCCAGAAAGACTTTGATTTTAAGTGCTTCTCTGATCATAAATCCTTTCATTTAATCTGTCACATTTATTTTGTCCAATTTTTTTGGGGCTAGGGAGATAGCTCAGTGAAACAAATGCCCGCCTGGCAAATGCAAGATCTTGAGTTCAATTCCCAGTACCCAAACAAAAAGTGTCTACTCTAGATCCAATAAACATGTCTTTCATTAGAGTCATCATTTCTGTAGTTATATGAGAAATCAGTTTGTGATTTGATTTTTTTTTCATCTACTTTGTTACTCCTGCTGTTACCACTTTAGACAGTGCCTCAAAGTGACTTTGGAATTGTCCCTCTTGGTTTGCCTGTGGTGAATTTGAAGTCTGGTACTGTATAATGCTTTGATGACTTCTCTCATTTTCTATTTAAGTTCTGCTTGTAAATTCTTTATGGTAAGTAGCTTTAATGCTAGTATCAGGACACTTTAGGAAATAACTACTTCTCAGAAATATCTTCCATATATAGCTATCTTTTGGGTTTTGAAACTGTTAAAATAATTCTACCCCTTCAATTTGTTGAGGATGAGAACTTGCTCTCTATTTGGCCTTGCCCCTGGTTCTTTGACACTAGCCTGTAGTAGTGTTTATGCTCCTCAGGAAATGCCAGTCAGTGTACAAGGAAAAACAATGGACTCAGTCCACTACATGTCCTTGGCTAAAGTAGTGCAATCATTAATAGCAATAGCATCAAGTACAGCCTAGAAAATGACAAACTGTGGTAACTATTAATTTGTCACCTTAATCATCTGAACACAAGTGAATCCCAGGCTTGTCTTGCTTTGCTCCATCCTGACCCTGGAAGACAGTCTCTCTACAAGTTAATTTTAAATGTCCATTCTTGATCATTTAGGTGATTTTGTAGTTCAACTCAATTTTTTTCAACACTTATATTCCCTGCCTACCCTTATTTATTTATTCTAAAGTAAGTTTGCTATTTCTGATTGGTATTGAATTGAATTTATTTTTGTTTGCTTTTGATTCTCTATATCAGAAATCCAAACTATGATGTTAAAGAAGTCAGGCAGACAACATAATGAACTTGTGTTTTTCATATATTAAACTTATTGTGGCAGTAGAATTATTTAACAGCGCCAGAGATCTCTGGGATTTAGGCAGGATTTGAGCCCTTTCTAATATTTGCAGGTGTAAACTGTTAAGGCCTTGGACTTTTTCTTCCTCTTGGTATGTTTGTAAAGAACTATGATTTTGGTAAGAAAACAACTTTTTTAGTTATTGGGTAAGTCTAGAGCTCATGAAATGAGATCTTTATGAGATTGTCAGGCAAAGACTGCAATTGGGGCCTGTAGGAACAATTACTGATATGAGTTCCATGGCCCACAACCTAATGCGGGGAAGGGCGTAAATAATTATTCAAAATGCACAGAAACCTACAGAGACGGGACTCACATTCCGGTGCTTTTCTAGATCATTTTTGTTAAAAATGATTATTTTCTAAACTGGAGATCTTTCAGAGGAGATGGAAAAATTATGGATAGTGGACTGGGAATGGGGAGAATAAATGAAAAAGAGAAGGAGATGCTGTGCAAACTGATGCTCTAAGAAATCCCTGGTGCCTGGCTTTTGGGCTTTGATGAACAAGACTTATGAATTGGTTTGCTGATACTGGGTGACTGGACATGCAGTTTTTTTTTTTTTTTTCCTCATTGAAACATCTAATCATAGAATACTTGTGGTGTGTAAGATGTTAAAATTATATTCTGATTAAAAAGCTAAAAGTTTCCACTTTGCAGGAGTTTAGATGATGGTTAGAGAGAGCATGAATGACAGATCCAGATGACTTTACTTTCTAAGAGCTCATTGATTTTACTGTGTTCTCTCTTTAAGTTTCATCTACAGGCTTTATATCTTTTTAGGACCCATTTACTTCCCTGACTTTTAGTTCAGAATTAGGTTCATGTGAGTTCAGGGAAAAAGGGAAACAGTAAGCTTGATAGTCAGTAATAGTAACTATAGGAGCAAGGAAACTCTTCCTTTTTGCCCCTGAAGACTTTTTAAGAGAAACTGACAGAATAATCCAGGGAGAAGACGTACCTATTAAAGTATCTAAGTATAGGAAAAGTTATAGGAGATTGTCTAATAACTCAAGGGGACTGATGATGCTTGTGACACAGTTATGGCATAGAGATCACTACAGGGATGGGGGATAACCAGAATCCTGGGCCCTTATTTACTAATCAATAAAAGCATGATTTGTATGTTCTTCTGGGACAGTCACTGACTTTTAAGCCATTTTTGCTAAAAACCAAACCCCTTTACTTAGGGCTACAGATATGCAATAGGTAACTAAAATCATAACAAAGCTCAATCTTCACTTTATAGTCTTTGTTACTACTATAAATCTTGGACTGTATCCTATCTTTGCTCTGTATAAATGTCCGTTAATCATTTAGGAATTGTCTGTCTAAAAATGGCAAAACAATATAAATTACCTTGGAATTTGCATGACATCATACCACTTCAAGACTGAGAACAACAGGATAAGAAATTTACAAGGCCATTCAACTACTAAATTTCTAGCCTTTCTATCAAACCTGTGATCACCTAGGTTCCAAAAAAAAAAAAAAAATGCAGAGTTCCACAGTTGGAATCACAATTTAATGAGGACAGGACTGGCCCTCAAGCATGGAGATTCCAGAATTATAAAATGTATTGAAACACTGATCTACTGGATTTCAGCCCACCAACTAATCCTTAAAAGCTGGCTTCCTGCCTTTTCCCAAGGGCAAGTCTTTTCTCCTTCATCAGTTTGTCCTCCTTTCCAGAAGCTCAGGCTGACACCCTATTTTTCATACTCTCCTTTGCTAAGGGACAGCTTGTCAGCTCTTCAAGCTAAAGTCTCTTACCTATTTCCTCTTACTTTCTAATTAGAGCTTTCTGTTGTAAGTTTGTGCTTTCATTTTAATTTCCACAATACTAAAAGCAAGGACCCATGCTAGGCTGAAATATTTGCATATCCTTCTCTATGGAGAGAGAAATGGGGGAGGTGTCGCAAGTTAAAGGAGGATGAGGGGAGGGGCTTCACTATGACCAAGTCTCCCAGGTAATCTCAGAGCTACACTCAGAAGAATAGATGAAGTGTCTAGTTGCGATAATGATTTGCAGTCTTCTCTCTCCCCTAGTGATTAATGTTTCCTGCTGACTTGATGAGGTTCCTAGGGAGGGAGGTTAAGGTAATTGTCTTTTTTTGGAAGAGTTTCTCATCCATACAAGGGAGCTCCTGACAAAGTCTCTCTTCACCAGAGAGAGAAAAAAGGGAAAATCAGAGAGAGCTTGGTTCTGAGCCTGTTTCTTCAGCTCTGCGGGTCAAAGTGTCACATTTTGGGGTATTGTGTGAGCCACAATATGACAGTACTGAAGTGGACAGCTTCAGAGAAGTGGGGATTTATTGTTTCTTACCAGTCAGTAGACAGATTCCAAGTATCCCTGACTCTTCAATGACAGTCACGCTCATGGAACCCATTGGGTTATAATGTCTAGCCCTACCCACTAGAGATGATAAATTTTATTTTTTGGTGCATTCTATGAATTGGGAAACAAAATTAGAGAAGTGAAATACCTGAGCCACATTTCATATCTAGGATGTCTGGTTTTAGGGATGACTTGTTGACAAGTAAAGGCATCTCATTTACTTCTTGAAGGGGTTCAGACCATGACATCCCAAATACACAGCTTTGGAACACTGATCATTTTGAGATGAAAGCATCTCAGGCAGAACAGATTCAGGAAGAGTTCTTTCTTTCTATAAAATTTAATTAATTAATTAATTTTTTACATTTCAGAGCATACACAATTGAATTTCTCATTTTCTGACCTGCATAGAGGTACCTTAAATGGAAATATTAAAAAAATTATCAAATTAAGTACATTCAAAAATGCAACATTAGTGGGCCAGCCAAATAGCTCAGTGGATTCTTTAATCCACTGCAAGCAGGCGTAGAGGCTGGGGGTTTGATCCCCGGGCCAGGTGTGCTGGCCCCACCCCCGTGGTGGGCTGAGCTAGCAATTGAGACTGGGCGTGTTGGCATGTGCCTGTAATCGCAGCTTTTAGGAGGCTGTAAACAAGCAGTTCACTATGAGTCCGATCTAGTAGTGAGACCCTGAACGCCTTGTACACTCTTCCCTAAAACAAACAAAGAAAAACCAAAATGCAACATTAACTGCCATTTGTACCTATTACTGTACACACACACACACACACACACACACACACATACACTCACACACTACTGTCTGTCACTATGTGATACAGGTTGCATATTTGAGATTCTAGTAAAGGAAGTGCTCTTGGCTAAAGTTTTCTACTTAAAATTTTCTATGAAAGAAATACTCACCCTATACTACAAAGAGAAAGCTTTTATTTCCAGAAACTGGGAGCTGATGCCAAAATAGACATTTATAAATAAACCTACTGAAACTAGGCCATAAAATAGTAACTTCTCTGTTCTTAAAACTTCAAGTTATTTTTCAGGACACAGGTGCAGAACCCTATTACTTGACCAAAATGATCCCAATAGTTCAGTGGAATCAAAAGCTTCCAATGAGCAGACTGAAACCTGAGAACCAAGAATAGGGTCTCTTGGTCATAAATTAGGTGATTAGAAGCAAGGAGTACTGTGGACAGCTGCCAAACAGACCAAAATTGTCCACCCATCCCACCTAGTTTGGTTACTGGCATGGAGTATCCCCACAGTTTTGGTTGTAAACCATTGGCCCTCCATTTCCTTAGGCTGCTGCTTCCAACTGGAGGGGAGACAAAATTGAGTATGCCTCATCCTGTTTCCACAGTGGATCTTCAGTGAAGCTCTTTCTTTTTGATAAAGCCCAGTGTTACAGTATAGGCTTCTATATGCACCAGGCAGTGAGCTCTTACTTAGTACCTCTGATAACCTGCCCTATCTCTCCCAGTGGCACAGTCAGAGACCACTATATGAACAGAAGTCAAAAGCTATGTTTCTTTAGTATTATTTGTTAAAAGCATGACCTGTGTTTTCATCTGAGAAAGGAAGGGACTTGAAAACTGTTTTTGTTTAAAAGAACAGTGACTCTTCATTTGGATTTACAGATGCCCAATAAGTAACTAAAAGCAGGTCAAAGGTTGATCTTCATATAGGCATGAGTCATTCAGGGAGTATCTGTCTAATAGTTGGCAAAATAAAACTGATTATCTCTGAATTAAAAAATAAAAACTTATCTCATTGCACTTTAAGACTGAGTGCACCAAGAGAAGAGCTTTATAGTGCCACTTAGCTGTGTCTAGAAGCCTCCTTCACCTTAAGTCTAGATTCATTAGATTTCACTAGAGCTCAGTGAGAGACTACCCCATGCAGCAATTCTGATCTCATGAAGACTAAATTTCCCCCTGAAGCAATAAGGACTTCTCCCTATGTATGTGATAGGAGCAGAGATGACATAAAAACACATTTCTAGCTCACCCAAACAAAACCATAAAAGCTGGTATTGTTATCTTGATAATGAGCCAATCTGGTCCTCCTCATCAGGGTTGTGACTTCTTGAGTTGCTCAAGCTAGGATTGATTCCCTTTCTGTTCTCCGTTAGTTTCTTTTCTTTTCTTTTCTTTTCTTTTTTTTTCTTTTCTTTTCTTTCTTCTTTCTTTCTTTCTTTCTTTCTTTCTTTCTTTCTTTCTTTCTTCTCTTTTTTCTTTCTTTCTTTCCTTCCTTCCTTCTTTCTTTCTTTTTAGATACCAGGGATTGAACTCAGACTGTTGTGCTTGCTAGGGAAGCACTTATTCCACTGAGCCATCTCCCCGGCCCCTCTCCCTTAGTTTCTAACTTGATCTAATAAATCTGCATATGTCTCAAACTGATGTGTCTTGAATTTCTTTTTCTATGGAAAGCATTAAGAACCTGTTCATCAGAGCTGGTTGAAGTTCTCATCTTCTCTTTGAGGTATTTTCTTGGGCCCCATCCCATGACATCAGTAGTTCTCTCATATAGTTCCTAGGAATTTATCCACAATTTACCACACTTAGAATCTAAATTTATTTTTATTTCTTGTCATATCTTCAAATATTCATTGTTCTTTCATTGAGCAGATGCATATGTTCTCCATTTTTACCATTTCATGTGGTCTTTACTTTTTCTGTGGAGTTTCCCATGTAATTTTAAAATTATGAGATAAAATTTATCTTAATTTCCATGTTAATCTCTTATTTCATTTTAATTTTCAGATACAGCCACAGAACTTAGAAGGATAAAATGTTCCATAGCTTTATTCAATTATCTGAATTTTCTTCTACAAATTCACAATGAACAATACAATTTTTATTAGAAATCATGACTGTAGAAAGGGAACTTACTCATGTTTAAAGGAAAGAAACCATTAAGAATGAACGTAGGACTAGTGCTAAATACAAATAAAATACAATATTTTGAGAACTGGTGGGAAAAGTTATTTTAGGATCCTGCAAGGCAGGTAAAAGAACTGAAGAGTCAATGTGTTTTCAGTAGTTTTACACCACTGGATAGAACAACTGGATAAAAATCCCTCCAATGGCTTGGAGGTGCAGTAGGCCTGACTGAGGGTTAAACACCCAGCTTCCTGTTGGAAGTTCATCTGGAAGTCTGGTTTCTGACCAGGAATTCACTTGTCTGCTGGACGCTGACCTCCAGACAGTGGAGAGCCATGCACTGAGCTGATATCCATGTTTTAGAGCTGAGGAGAAATGACAAGCTAATCAACAGTTGCGATACCTTCTGGAAAAAGAAGTGAGATATGGTTTCTGGAATGTAGTTTCTGTGTACATAAAAATTAAGTTCTTCCTCACTGTCCTTTCATCTCAGGAAAGCTAAATGTTTGAGTCTTTCTCTGAAGTTGGTGCACTCCTGCCCAAGTTCCCAGTGGAGGTGAGGTATGGCTATAGGCAGTAGCCTGAGCTAGTGACAGAATGTGTACTTTGGCTGTTTCCTGCAGAACTCAAGTGAACTGAGTACAAATTGGATTTGGGAGTATTTAGGGAACCAGAAACTCATCATTGCTTTTCAAAGAGAATAATTGACTTCTAAAGATGCATCTGATGAACAAACTTGTTACAGAGAAAGCAGAATGGCTCATTTCTTGTTTTTCTTCTTTCTCAAGGAAGAGATTTTCAAGAAGAGTGGTGGAACCTGTACTGATAAAAGAATTGTAGCTGAGAGCCCAAGTAGCTCTACATTATTTCAAGTATTTTCAGGCAAGTGTAATATTTTCCAGGCTTATCCTAGTGGGGTCACCCAATTACCATGAGTTGTTTTGAAGAATTACAGAGCATGAGCTTAGCATTGGAAATTTTGAGAGCAGAGAAAGTTACTTTGATTCTTAAAGAGGGAAAGATGGCTCCCCCCCCCCAGACAAATTATAGTGTAGTGATTTTGATAACTGAAGCCAGTTGAAATTTTGGAATAAATTACTAAGGGAATTATTTGTGACTACTTAGAATTGAAAATGATTAGGTGGGGGAGGTAGCTCAGTAGTGTAAGTGCCTGCATAGCATGCACAAGGACCTGAGTTTGATCTCTGGTACCACATGCTGTTCCAGTCCCAAAACCCAAGGTGCACCATGCCAGCCACAAAAACTGGATGTGGTGGTGCACACCTGTAATCTCAGCACTGCGGAAGCTGAGACAGAAGACCACTATAAGTCTGGACTGCATATTGAGACTCTGTAACAATCAAACAAATAAATGAATTAAATTGAAAGTGATCAACAAAGTCACTATGTGTTTTCTTAGAATAAGACAAATCTGATCTTATCTCATTATTTCCATTTTTCCCTAACAAGATTGTTGGATCCAACTGCCAATTACCTATTTAGAGTTTAAAAAGGCATCCAACAGGGACACCATAATCTCTGCATAGAACAGAGAATTATAAGCAGGGGTTAGTGTAATTAGATGGAGCTATAACAGAATCACTACACAAAGGATATTGGTTAATTGATTTGGCCTCCTTGTAGAAGATTTTTGATGGTGGCTCTAGGATATTATACAACATTTAAAAATTCTGTTTTTTTATTAATTTTATTGAGAAACAAATAGCAATGAGACAGTTTCATAACAGGTTAATAGGACAGTTACAATAATTAATACATTGCATATTGTTGTCTTTGTAGTACTTACTCATAGTCCAAGATGCAGACATGATATCTTGTCTAAACACTATTAGTATTCTTTATGCCTATTTTCAAAATATATTCTAATTGTTAAATGTTTTTTTTTTTATCATATTCTGTAGGGACTTAAAGTTCAACATGTCAATACTTGATGAAAAATACCTGTTCCATATTATGCCTAAGATGTTTGACAT
>NW_004524586.1:24458948-24469374 GCF_000260255.1 Octodon degus | reverse complement strand
ACTTAACAAAAAAAGGTATACAGATGAATGTCCATTTTGTATCTGTGTATTCAAAGTGGTTAGGATAGATATATAGTTACATTCTCTTAAGGAATAGAGTGATTTGTTCTAATGGTGTTTGTAAATAGGATATTATGTCCGCATCTTGTACAGCAATTAACCACTAGGAAGAATGTATGCAAAGTATTAATTATTGAAACTGTCTTAACAATTTGATTTGAAACTGTCTCATTGCTATTTGTTTCTCAATAAAATTATGAGAAAAAAATCAATTCTCTTAAAAAATAAACACTATTAGTACAAATCTTTCTTCTCATCAAGTAAGAGAAAGTAGCTATATATATATATATATATATATATATATATATATATATATATTGTTCTTGGTATTTTTATTGTAAGGCTGAAATTCTAGAACTCTCAAATGGCAAAAGAGAAATAATAGTTTGTGCAAAGGAATCATTTTTGAAATAGACCACAGATTAAATTACAAGCCAAGACCAAGTATTTACTTATGTACATACTAAACATTAAAAAGAAACAAATCCAAAATGTCCTAATTGTCCATATATAGTAGGAATTTATTGTTTACAGTGGTCTCAAGTGTATGCTCCTGATTATCTGGTGACTTCCCCCAAGGAACCAGGCTCCTACCACTTCATGGCTTCCCCATTATTGAAGACCTCATCTCCAAAGGTGAAATCAGAAACAGGAAAAGCATAAAGGAATTACTTTTGCGTTAATTTTTTTTACTATAGACCATTTAAAACATGAATAAAAGGAGATCTTCTAAAGTTCATTCCAAATACTCATAATTCAGCTTCAGCAGTGACTAATCCTGAATCATCCTTGCTTCATCCATCTTTCCCTATCCATTTCCTCTTTTTTATTCCTCACCGGATAATTAAAAGCCCAATCTCAGACCAGCATATAATTTTATGTGTAAACAAGGAGGATTCCAAACAAGAATGACTCTTTAAAAGGAATAACTACACCATACTCACTCCTAAATTATGGAAAGTTTCTTGATGTTACCAAATATCTTCTGTTTTTTTTTTTTTTTTTTTTTTTTTTACGGCATACGAGATGTTGCGGCGTGACTGGAGTTCAGACGTGTGCTCTTCCGATCTCTTTTCTTTTTTTCTTTTCTTTTCTTTTTCTTCTGTTTTTTTTTTTTTTTTTTTTTTTTTTTTTTTCTGGGAATTCAGTTTATAACCTCACACTTGCCAGGCGGGTGCTATGCCACTGAGCTATCCCTGACGCCACAAAATATCCCATCAGTGTTCAAATTTCCCTGTTTCATATTCTCTCTCTTTTCCTCTGAACAGTTTGTTTCATGGACCAACAAAAGAGGTACACATTGTAATTGGCTAATATGTACCCAGATGCAGTTTTTGGATGGCGAGGAATTAATCTTTCTTAATCCATACATTCCCCCTATGTATCATCCCTACCATCCTAATTTTTCTCTTTGTAACTTACTTGCTACTAGGTCATTTGTTCTGTAGAGCTTCCCATGGTTTATATAACTGTTTTGCTGCTTGTATCTCCAGCATATAATCAGACTAATTCCTCTGTATTACACTAAACTGATAATTACATGTAGAGTATCATTAGATAGAAACAATTGTCATAAGCTGTTTGGTTACTCACAGGTAACACCTGATTCTTACATATGTCAACTTCTGTTCACATGATATTTGCTCAGCAGAGTCCTATGACCACCCTGACCTGCAAGGGAGGCTGGGAAAAGTACTCCATCCAAGTGTATGGGAAATTTGCCTGTGACATGATTAAAGTCTATAAACACAGCTGTCCCCCCCTTTTTCCTGGCATATGGAATATTTTATTCTGATGGCAGGAACAGACACAAGAAATATAAAATATAAAAATACACAGTTCAGTTTTGCAGTACAGCATTCATATCATCTTTGTTCAGATAGGAAAGAAAGACAGTGTGAGTGGTAGAGTCTGCTGCAGGGTAGTTTTAGAATTAGATGTGTTATTTTGGCATTGGTCTACCGTTGGGTGTTAGAGTATGACCTTGGGCTGATCTGAAGTCTTTTTTTTTCTGAAAAATTGTGATTTTAAGTGATTGATAGATGAGGTCACATTTCTTTTAGCCTTCTTTCAGGTTATACTTATGCATTTTCTGCATGTTTGCAAAAAAAGAAAAAATCCAATGAAATGATCTTAAAGGCACAAAGTGCAGGGCTGCCTAGCATGATAAACCATTTGGTTCTTTCAGACAATGCTGATTTATTGGCAACTCAGAGGTTTGTTTCTTTCAGCTAGCATCACACTTAATATGCATGACACTGAAGGCAAATCAACAGCCCCTTCCTCTGCTTACACTTAATAAATTGACAGCTGCCCATTTTTGAATGAGAAAGACATAGTGTAGCAGTCTTGGATCTGGGTGATCATAAGCTTAGCCAGAAAAGCATTGAGCTATAGCTTCCAGAAGAAGAGTTATCAGAGCTGTGAGCAGCTTCAAATAGTGGCAGAATTGGGAACATAGAAATTTGTTGACAAACCATAGCTCATGCTGGGGAAAAGTCATCAGGACTTGGGCATTCAGTGTCATGTGTTGGGAGGAATGGTTGACAGAGATGGGGACTCAATACAAGGACTCTGATCAGATATGAAAAGATTCTGAATAGTTATTTTCTGGGAAAGGGATTTTAATAGATCTATGTGTACCTGGGGTGAACCTCAAATATTAGGGGAAAATTACATGGAGAGGGAACCTTGCTGACTTTCAGCCTGTGAAACCCCCACTGTCATGGGAGCCATGTGGAGCTTCAGGCTACCCATCGCACCATCTGGGAAACCAGGCTGAGACTCATACAGCTTCATGAATTTAGGTGAACTGTGTCCCATCTCCCCACCATTGAAAAAGCCTTGCTGAGTGAACTTTGGGAGCTTCAAAAATGTCAAAACAAAGGAACAAAAGGAAATCTCAGACTTACAGCCCACAAAGAACCAGTCCAGAGGCCAAGGACATGGAAGAACTTTAAAGTCACACACTTGAAATTTCTGAAATGACAGCAACTGAAGTGAAGAAACAACTCCATCAGGCTGTGGAAGAAATCAGATCATAAATACTTTCTCAGGCAAGAACAAATGACAGAAATTATTGAAGAATTGCTGAGCACAACTAAAGAAGACATAGATAAAGAATAGAGGGGAATAGAAGAATGATGGAACTATTGTATGAAGAATACAAGAAAGACATCGAGGAAATTAAGAATCCCACTGAAAGCTGTTAAAGCCACTTGAATGAAATTGAAGATAGACCTCAGACCTTGAAGACAGCATTTCAGCTAGGGATTACAAAAGGAAAGATGTCTTAAAAATAACAAGAAACCAGGAAATAACAATTCAACAGCTTCAAGATGATGCAAAGAAAAACAATATGAGACTTATAGGTGTCAACAAAACAGCAGGAGTCAGCACAAATGACATAAGAAGACTATTTGAAGAAGTAGTAGCAGAAAATTTCCCAAGCATGGGAAATGAATCTGACATACTGGGATGGCTAAGGTATGGCTAGCTTCAATTAGCTGTAATCCAAATAAATCTACACCCAAACATGCTAATCATAAGATACCAGAAATTCAGCAAAGGAACAGAATATTAAAAGCTATTATAGTAAACAACAGATCACCTATGATGGAAAGACCATCAGGATCAAGGAAGATTTCTTAACATAGACCACCTACTCAGGAAGAGCTTGGCATTAAGTATTTTAGTTCCTAAAAAGAAACAACTCCCAATCCAGACTGATGAAATCTGAAAAACTATATCAAACTTAATGGAGAAATAAGATACTTTCAGAAAAAAGAACAAGTAAAGAAATTCATGACCATAAAACAAACCCTATAAAGAGTACCAACATATACTGTAGAAAAAGACAAAAATGACCACAACTTCAAGAATAACACAAAGGACCCACAAAGCAGAACAAACAATCCAAGGGCAAAAGTAGGGAATTTACAACAGGAAAGTAACATGACAAAGATAAGCTGATACATATCAGTTATAACCATCAATGTTAATGGCCTCAATTCACCAATCAAAATAAGCAGACTGACAAAGTGGATCAAGAAACAGAATCAAGAAGTATGCTGAATACAAAGCACATATAATGAAATGTAGCCTAAAAGTCAAAGGATAGAAAACAATACTCAATGCAACAGAAACCCAGAGAAAAGCAGGGGTAGCTGTGGTTGATGACGATGTGAACTTCAAACCAAAAGTGATCAAAATCGACAAAAAAGTCTCCACATATTTGTTAGGAAAAAATGAAAGAGGAAGAGATCACAATCATAAATATGTGTGCACCCAATATAGGAGCACCCAACTATATAAGAAAAATCTTAACAAACATGTAAAATCAAATTGGGAATAAGACAATTGTAATGGTGGACTTTAACACCTTACTGTTACAAAGATATAGACCAATCAGGCAAAAACTCAGCAAAGAAATAACATAGCTAACCCAAACTTGTGAGGAAATGGACTTAATAGACATTTACAGAATGCTCCACCCAACAACATCAGAATATACATTCTTCTCAGATGCACATGGAACATCTTCCAAAATAGACCATATACTAGCACACAGAGCATTCTTAAGTAAATGCAAAGAAACTGAAAATATCCCATCCTTAAGGTCTGACCATAGTGCAATGAAACTGGAAATGATTGACAAAAGAAACAACAAATACTCTATAAACAAATTGAAATTAAATAATACCCTCCTGGACAACCAGTGGGTCACAGATGAAATTAAAGAAGAAATTAAACAATATTTGTAAACTAATGAAAATGTAGATACAATTTACCTGAATCTGTGGGATGAAATGAAAGCAGTGATAAGAGGGAAATTTATAGCTATAAATTTTCACATCAGGAGAACAGAATGAGCCCAAATAAATAATTTTATCAGAGATGGGTATTCCATTGTCATTTAAATATTGTAGGTGTGTGAATTCAACAAAGTAATCCAATGTAGTCCAGTAGTCCATAATAGTAGTGGGTTATCGATAGGACTGGCAATATCAGAAGTTGTTGACTTGAGCCTTTAAGCTATGCTGTAGGGTAATAATATCATTAAGCTTCTCTTCTGGAGGGTTAACAACTTAAGTTTGCGGACCAAAAATTAGAGAAAAAAAAGGGATGCAAGGACAGCCAACATTTTGGTCCTAGCCTTTCAAGGTCAGTGAGGACTCAGGACATAAGAGAACCTATATGTAACATCCTGTAGCTCTGTGGTGTCCCAAATTTTCTGATCAAGGACATTTTTGGACCACAGAGGAAAGTGGTCGATGATGTAGAGTGTGCCTAAGGAGGGTCACCTGGAGACAAAACATTCTCTCAGGCTTCACAGAGCACAAATTGACTCAAGCAATTGCCATGACTCATCCAAATGACTGACACTGATGAAGAATCTACAAACTGTGGTACAGGGTTTCAGGGTAAATCCTGAGGGGATTTGACTGACCTTTTCAAATACAAAAGTTACATTTCTTGTTATGTAGGTCTTTATCTTGGTCTTAACCATCCAGCAGAAAAGAATAAAAACCATGTATAAAAAGTAAAGAAAAGCAAATAAAGAATTTTATGTGTCATTTCAAGCTTGTAGAAAAAGAAGCATAAGTCAAACCCAAGGCACAAAGAAGTGCTTTGGGAAAATTACAAAGATCATAGCAGAAATTACAAAGATCATAGCAGAAATTAATGCAATGGAGACTAAGAAAACAATACAATTAATGAAATGAAGAGTTGGTTCTTTGAAAGAATAAAATTGATAACCCCCAGCCAATCATATAAAAAATGAAAGGGAATAAGGAATGAAAAGGGTGAAATTACTACAGATCATATAGACATTTAGAAGATTAATTTCTATGTAGAAAATCTTTACTCTTACAGTTGGAAAACAGAAGAAATGAACAGATTCCTAGATATGTATGAATTACCAAAGTGGAATCAAGATGATATAAAAAATTCTGAATAACCCAATATCAATTAATGAGATTAAAAACTTACCAACAAAGAAAAGCTCAGATTCTTCTGGATGCATAGGTGAATTCTACAAGAAATTAAAGAATATTTAATGTAAACTCTTCTTAAATACTTCAATAAAACTGAAAGGGAATTGATTATTCCAAAGCAGAGAAAGACCCAGCCAAAGAAGAAGGCAATCACCCTAATGAATATAAATGCAAAAATCCTCAATAAAATACTAGCAAACAGAATGTAGCAAATCATCAAGAACATTATACATCATGACCAAGTGGGATTCATCTCAGGAATGCAGGGATGGTTTAATATATTCAAACCAATAAATGTAATACACCACCACATCCAAAGTGTCAAAGACAAAATTCACACGATCATCTCAATAGACTCAGAAAAAGTTTTTGACAAAGTACAACACTCATTCACAATTAAAACCCTACATAAAATCAGAATATATGGTCTTTACCTCAACCTGGTAAAATTCATTCATGACAAACAAACAGCCAACATCATACGGACAAAAATTGAAGTCACCTAAAAATCAGGAACAAGGGGCCGGGGAGATGGCTCAGTAGGATAAGTGTTTGACTGGCAAACGCAAGGATCTGAGTTCAATCCCTGGTTCCACAAAAAAAAAAAATCAGGAACAAGACAAGGATGTTCACTGTGACACTTCTATTCAATATAGTTCTAGAAACATTAGCTAGAGCATTTAGGAGAGAGAGAGAGAGAGAGAGAAAAGAAGAAGAGGAAGAAGAAGGAGGAGGAGGAGGAGGAGGAGAGGAGAGGAGAGGAGATGAAAAGAATAATGATTGGAAAGGAAGAAGTGAATTTATCATTATTCATAGATGACCTGATACTCTATGTAGAAGACCACAAAAACTTCATCAACAGAGTTGTAGATTTAATAATTAAATTCAATAGCCTAGCAGGATACAAACTCTACACAAAAATCAACATAATCTCTCTCTCTCTCTCTCTCTCTCTCTCTCTCTCTCTCTCTCTCTCTCCAGTACTGGGAATTGAACTCAGGATCCTGCACTTGCCAGGTAAGCATTTATTCTACTGAGCTATCTCCCTGGGCTTTCAACATCATTTCTGGACATACACAATGAACACACTGAGAAATTAGGGAAGCCATACCTTTCTCAATAACATCCAAAAAATGAAATGCTTGGGAATTATTCTAACAAAGGAAGTAAAAGATGTATACATTGAAAAATAAGATTGAAAAAGATTTCAGAAAATGATGATATTCCTTGCACCTGGACAGGAAAGACCAACTCCCAAAACTGTTAACAGATTTAATACAATCCCTATCAAAATATCATCAGCATACCTCACAGATCTAGAGAAAACATTCTTAAAACATTCTTAAAATTCATCTGGAAGCAGAAGAGAACAAAAATAGCAAATTCTATCCTGGGTAACAAAGGAAAGGCAGGAAGTATCACAATCTCTGACTTAAAATTATAATACAAAGCTACCATGATAAAATCAGCATAATACTGGCAAATAAACAACAACAGTAACAAAAACAGATCTGAGGATCAAGAGAACAGAGTAGAAGATGTGGACATAATTACAAAAATTCTCAGCTACCTCATCTTTGACAAAGGTGCCAAATATGTTCACTAGAAGAAAGATAGCCTCTTTAACAAATAGTTTTGGGAAAACTGGCCTTCCACATGCTCAAAGCTGAAATTAGACACGTGTCTATCACCATGCACTGAAGTCAAAATAGATAAAAGATTTAAATTTTGAAATATGAACAGTGAATGTACTGGAGGATAAAGTATATAGGAACCTTCAAGACATAGGGGAAGGCAGAGTTTATGAACAAAAACCAAACTGCATAGGAAATACATCAAGGAATCAATAACAGAGATCTCATATTTTTGAAAAGTTTCCGCATGTTAATAGGAATCACCAATACAATAAAAAGAAACCTGAAGAATTGGGAAAAAATTTAAAGCAACTGTGTCTCAGTTAAAGGACTTCTATCTAGAATGTATAAAAGGTTTTAAAAAATAGGAACTACAAATTTCAAAAACCCAATGGAAAAATGGGCATCTGAGATGAATACATACTTCACAAATGAAGAAACACAAATGGCAAATAAAAATATGAAAAAATGGTCCACATCATTGATCATTCAAGAAATGCAAATTAAAACAACACTGAGATTCCATCTTAGTCCAGAAAGAATGTCTATAATCAAGAAGCAAATCAATAACCTATGCTACAGGGGCTGTGGGGAAAAAGGAACCATCCTCCACTGTTGAGGGGAGTGCAGACTTGTACAACCACTATGGAAATCAGTGCCGAGATCTCTCAAAGCATAGGATTAGAAGCCCCATGAAACCCAGTTAGTCCCCTTTTGGTTATTTTTCCAGAAAAACTGAAAATATCATACCATCGCAATATATTTACACCTGCATTTATAGCAACACAATTTGTCATAGCTAAATCTTGGAAGCAAACAAAATACCCATCAACTGAGGAAGGGATAAAAAGTGTGGTATTTTTATAAAATTGAGTGTTATTAAACAATAAAAAAGATAAAATCAAGACTTTTATAGGTAAATGGATGCAACTAGAGACCATACTCATAAATGAAATAAGTCAGACCTGCATGTGTAAACACATTGTCTCCCTATTGCAAGAACCTGAAAGAGTAAGTAAAATCTGAATGGTGTGATAGATACTGTGAAAGGGAAAGAAACTGTTCAAAGGGAAGGCACAAGAGAGATCAGGGAAAGGAAAAAAGAAAAAGAAGGAAGTGAAAAAGAAATATATATGTGTGTACACAAGATAGCTTTGAAAATTGTGCTGCTGATTTCTGCTGTTCAATTGAAAGGAGCCATTATGGCTGAAATTTTTTTCTCTCTCCTTTTAAATTTTTATTACTTTTTTTTAACTGCATGCTTTTTTTTGTGGTAACCTGAACATCTAATATGAAGACAACAGATGTGCAATATGACAACCATTGTTCAATTCCTATTACTTTGTTTAGTGAAATTTTGTATTGTTTGTAATTTTTTATACTTATAAAAATTCTCTAGAAATAAAACAGAAAACGTTACACTAAGATGAATGATAGTTAATATGGATTGTTTTCTTGTTTGCAATAATTTATTTTCCTAATCCTAGCTATGTCATGGTAGAGTGAGCTGTCTTGGATAGACTGTGGGCTCCTTGTCTATGGATTGGCATGGGGAAAGATTTTGGGATCAATTGACAGAGACTGGGGTGGAGAGCTCAAGAGTGGAGAGGTGGCTGCTCATGTCCCTTAGTATCTTCTATTCTGGAAAGGCAGAAGACTAGGTGCTCTATGGGAAATCTTGGGCATGGTGTTTGCAGAGCATTTCATGCTCTGATGACTTTTCACAAGGAAATTGGCAGTGTAGTCTGTGGGCTAAAGTTTACAATCATTCAGCTTCAAATGATTTTATTTTATTTTATCCCAGTGATAGGAAAGTACAGGAACCCTGCTCTGTGACTGGGCATCCTGATTCTGGGTTCAGTTCTCTAGTCATCAACCTGTGATGCACCTGGCCCACTTTCCTATGCTTAACCTTAGTTTCTATATCAGCAGAATGAGGGGAATGAATTCAGAGAAGCATGATGGCTAGTTTGGATTCAGAGAGCCTGGGTTCAAATTTTGTCCCTAGCTTTTATTAGCTGTTATTTAGCCTGTGTGCCTCATAATGGGAAGGCTCGACAATGACAAAATGCACACTAAATTCATATGTGAATTAAATGAGAAAATCTCTGTAAAGTATTTATTACTACAGTGCTAAGTCTTGAGTATTAATTTTTCTTTGTGTTATTTGCTATATACTAAGTGATTAGTATTAATATGCATAATTTCAAATCACACAATGAGGTGAGGTCACTGGCTACCACCAGGGAGCTGTCTACAGAGAGGATGAGAAGGCGACCCTGGTGGGCAGAGCACCACATGTTCTTCTGAACACTAACAGATCAATCATTCTTTTAGCTATTTTAAATATTAGAGTTTCAGGAACATTTATGTGAAAATGAAATTGTTAGTGTAAGTGAAAAAAACCCATTATACTACATGATATCTAGATTTCCTGCTGGGCTAAAAGTTCTGTGGTTCTAGGAATTGGAATTGCCAAGTGCCTCAGTCACCATTAGCTCTGTAGCTCCTCTTCTCAGAGTCCCCTGCTTCTTTCTCCTTTTCCCAATGTGTTTCACACCTCCCTTCCCTGAGTGTCTGATACCCAGAATAGCTCCCATTAAACATTTGTTTTTCCTTTTTTTTATTTTTTTATTTTTCAACAAATAATACACTGCATATATTCTTCTTAGTGGTTAATTGCTGTACAAGATGCGGACTTGTGATCCTATTTACAAACACCATTAGAACAAA
>NW_004524586.1:24457871-24458408 GCF_000260255.1 Octodon degus | reverse complement strand
TCTTGATCAGAAAATTTGGGACACTACTGAGGTACATGACGTTACAGTACAAGTTCTCATATGTCCTGAGTCTTAATTAACCTTAGAAGGCTAGGGCCAAAATGTTGGCTCCATTAAACATTTGTCTTCATCTATAGTGATAATTACTATGGCAACATTTATCACCCTTCTGATAAGATCAATCCCATGAAGAGATAATATTTGTTAACAACTACATGTTTATTTTTTACTCTTAAAAGAAAATGATCTAAACTGGGTGTGATGGCATATGTCTACAATCCAGCACTCTGGAGGCTGATTCAGGAAAATCAGAAATTTGAGCCCATCCATGGTAACTTAGTGACTCACTGAGATCTTGTCTCAAAACAACAATTAAGACTAGATATACTGGTGCATGTCTGTAATCCCAGTACTCAGGAGGCTGAGGTAGGAGTATCACTGTGAATTTGAGGCCAGCCTGAGATGGGGGAGGGAGGGAGACAGAGAGACAGAGAGACAGAGAGACAGAGAGAGAGAGAGAGAGAGAGAGAGAGAGAG
>NW_004524586.1:24452752-24457771 GCF_000260255.1 Octodon degus | reverse complement strand
GAGGAGGAGGAGGAGGAGGAGGAGGAAGAGGAGGAGAGGAGAGGACAAGAGAAGAGAAGCATGAGAGAGAGGAGCATGTAGCTCAGTGCACAGGCCTGGCATCATGCAATCCCTAGTACTGCCAACAAACAAACAAACAAAACAAACAACAAATCAGACTGAGTCTCACGGGATGGTGGTACATTTGGAAAAGAAGAGCCTTTTAACTTTTATTCTGTCAGCAGCTGCTGCCTCAGCTGCTATGTCAAGGTGGATTTGCCCTTTTCCCAGCACAGCTCCCTCCGTGTGTACAGAATTTGAGCAGAGTGTGTGTGATCCAGGTGTCAATGTTTACTGTAGCTGGGACAGCTCTGAGCCTCATTTAATTAAGTCTGTGCCAGATTTCCTGAATTCTTATGGAAGGAAGCACTACCTAATAAAATGCTAGGAGAGCAGCATTCCCTCAGTGGACCAGAGTTAAGCCTGAAGATAATTCTAATAGGAGCTACAGGAACACATCTTTAAAAAGTATTCTGCCTTAGGTTAGGGTTCCAGAAGCTGATCCTGAGACAAGAGTTTAGAAGCAAGTGCTTTATGAAGGACAAATTCCAGTTTGTTTTCATTCATTCAAGACTTAGTTTTTCATTTTGTTACCAGGTTTTGAAATGCTGAGCATGGGTAATTAGCACCAGAAAGGAGATCAAAGTGGGCTTGAAAAGGTGCCAGTGGCAAATGTCCACCCCTTCCACTGTCATCTGCTGCAGGCTCATTCAATATGCTTGAAATTTGTCCTAAAGTGGAAAGCAGAGCATTGTGTAAACATGTTGAGATCAGGAAGAGCAATCTCAAAATATGACTGCAGTAGGCCAAAAATTTCCACCACAAAATACCCTTCTTTGAGATTGTTTTCAATATGATTATTTTGAGAAACCATAGACACAGGGGCAGCTTTGAAAGTTTCTCCCATAGGCCGGCCAAATAGCTTAGTGGATTAAAGTGCCTGCAAGCAGGACCAGGGGCTGGGGGTTTGATCCCCAGGCCTGCTGTGTCAGTTCTGCCCCCGGGGTGTGCTGAGACAACAATGGAGACGGTGTGATGGCATGCACCTGTAATCCCAGCACTTGGGAGGCTGTAAACAGGAGAATCACTATGAGCCAGAAGATCCTTAATACCCTGTAGACCCTTCCCTAAAATACAGAAAAAAAGAAAAAAAAGAGAATGAAAGTTTCTCCCATAAAGGAAATTGATATCTACAAAGGTTCTATCTGTATGTGATACTATGATTGAAGGCGCATGGTACTGTATTAGCCCACTAATTGGTTTAGCAGTTCTAGGTGTGGCTGAATGGGTTAACTGAAGTGAGAAGCTCCAAACTGGTTGTGAGTGGCACCAACACATAGGCTTGTAACCTAGTTGGAAATAAAAGGAAAGGGAGGTTGCTCCTTTCCTGCTTCCTGCCTGCCCTGCCCTGCTGTGCTATGGATTGGATCTCCTCTTTTGTGCCCATCTGCCATGCTGTTCTGCTCTCAAGCTGGCTGACTATGGACTGAAACCTCTACAAACTGTGAGATAAAATAAATTTCTCCTCTTAACTTTGAGTGACAAGTATTTTATTCAAGCAACAAGAAAGTAACTAAGACAAAGTTTGTGATTGGTTGACCCTGTTTCTTTGGGTATTAACAGAAAGGTAGTACATCATGGCAGAGTATATGGTAGGGCAAAATCACTCACTTGAGGACAAGAAGCAAAAGAAAGAAAGAGGCCAAAACTCCACTCTCCCTTTTGGGTTGGACATCCCCCAAAGGATGCACAAAGCCCTACTCCCAAAAGTCTTCACTGCCTGGGACCCAGCCTTACATATATTGAGGGACACTTGACATCCAAACCGTACCTATGCTCAAGTGACAAGTTGCTGCTCAGTAGATGTGAGCACATTTTCCTTCTTTACTTTTGTGCCATTCTCCCACTTTCCTGATGAGCAGCTGCTACCTCCTGACTTGTAGGCATGTTCCTGCTTGCTCAGCTCTGCCTGCCTTGGCCAGATTGTCATTACAGTCCTCCAACCAGACTTGTGATACTTTTGTGTTTCTCTCACTGAGTCATTCTCATTTCTAGCTGTGGATGCATGGCCAACAGATGGCATGGAAAATGCTGACTCTAATCATGTGCTCAGAAGCCACTAGATGGAGGTTCCTACCATAGAGGCAAAACCTGATAGAACACACTATGATGTCTGAAGCAAAAACATTAAACTGCTTTCATCTTCTCTGAATATTGCTATGTGTAAGCAGATGGCATGCTACAAGAGCTTTCTAAAGGAAGCTACAATGATATTAATACTCCTAAATACTAAGAAAGCAGCTGTCTCCTTAGAGATGGGTACTATAGAATTTAGCTTATTCAATACTTACACCTCAGTAAGAAGTGTTAAGGGATTTGCTAGTATTTAGGACTTTTAACTGCAAGAGCAGAGGCCAGGAAGAGGGAAGATTGTCAACTTTATTTTCATTATCAAATTTATAGGATAAAAGGAAAATTTATATAAACATATATTAACCTAAGAGCTTTTTAGTGTTTTGGTGTATTTCTTTCTAGTCTTTTTTTCTTTTTGCATAAGATTAAACCTATTAAATCTGGTTCTAGCATGTATATACAATTTAAAAATCACACATTCCATACTATTATGGTATGATATTATATGGTTGTAATTTTCCTTATATTGCATTACTTCTATAACCATTTAAAATAACATTAAGAGGCTGCAGGGAGAGCTCAGCAGAATAAGTGCTTGCTTGGCAAGCCCAAGGTCCTGAATTCAACCTAAAGTTTGGCCAAAAAACCAAAAACCAAAACCAAAACAAAAACAAAGCAAAAATAACATTTAAACATTGGGTTAGCTTATATCAGTTTATTATATTGTTTGCCTATTTGGGACATTTAGATTGTTTCCTTTGAATTGTTATTCTTTATTTATTTATTTATTTTTTCTTTTCAAAGTTTTATTGATAAACATATAGCAATGAGACAGTTTCAAATCAAATTGAAAGTACAGTTTCAACAAATAATACACTGCATATATTCTTCTTAGTGGTTAATTGCTGTACAAGATGCAGACTTGTGATCCTACTTACAAACACCATTAGAAAAAATCATTCTATTCATTAAGAGAATGCAACTATATATCTATCCCAACCACTTTGAATACACAGATACAAAATGGACATTCATAGTTATACCCCAATTTTTTTTTAAGTTCTGTTGTTGAATATTATAGGTGTGTAAACTCAGCAAAATATTCTAAAAGAGTACAGAAGCCCATAATAGCATTGGGTCTTCTGTTTAATTGGCAATGTCAGAAATTATTGACATGAGTCCCCCACAGCTCAACATAACAACATGACTTTACTTCCTATATTTCATCTTCATACTTTTCTACTGGATGGTTAAGACCAAGGTAAAGCAGAACCTATGCAACAAGAGTTGTAGCTTTTTGGTTTGAGAAGGTCAGTGAAATGCCCTCAGGATTTATCCTGAGATCCTGTACCTCAGATTGTAGAACCTTTGTCAGTGTCAGCCATGTGGATGAGTCACAGCCATTGCTTGGCCAATGTGCTCTCTGTGAAAGCCTGAGAGAGTGTCTTCTCCTCATGTGACTCTCCTTATGGCAACTTTGTGTCAAAAGCTTTTGGACATTTACAATTACATTTTAAAAATTAATTTTATTGATAGCAATAAGACAGTTACAAAACAGGTTAGTAGGACAGTTACAATAATTAATACATTGCATATTGTTGTCTTCATAGTAGTTATTCATAGTACAAGATGCAGACGTGATATCCTGTCCATACACTATTAGTACAAATATTTTTTCTCATTGAACTAAGAGAAAGTAGCTGTATATCTATCCTAATGTGTGTGTGTGTATATATATATATATATATATATATCTCACTACAAAATGGTCACTTATTTATTTATTTATTTTTTGTTGTACAACTTTTTTATTTTTATTTATTTGTTTATTTATTTTTTGCTGAACTGGGGATTGAACTCAGGCCCTTGCACTTGCCAGGGAAGCACTAATTCTACTGAGCCATCCATTCATTGTAAAAAATTTTTTATTTATTAATTTTATTGAGAAACAAATAGCAACAAGACAGTTTCAAAACCTATTAGTAGGACAGTTACAATAACTAATACATTGCATATTGTTGTCTTCATAGTGGTTATTCACACTGTTGTCTTTGTAGTGGTTATTCATCAGATGCAGACATGATGTTCTGTGCAAACACTATTAGTGCAAAGTTTTCTTCTCATCGAATGAAAAGAAAGTAGATGTATATCTTTCCTAACTATTTTGTATATACAGATACAAAATGGGCCTTCATTTTTAACCCCCTTTGCTGCTTAATTTTTTGGGAGGGGTTTAGGTAAGGCCTTATGATTTTTTCCATAAATTTATTGAGAAAAAAATAGCACTGAGACAGTTTCAAACCAAATTGGTAGGACAGTTTCAATAATTAACACATTGCATACATTCTTCCTAGTGATTAATTGCTGTACAAGATGCAGACATGATATCCTATTTACAAACACCATTAGAACAAATTCTTCTTTTCATTAAGAAAATGTAACTATATATTTGTCCTAACCACTTTCAATACACAGATACAAAATGGACATTCATCTGTATCTCCTTTTTTTGTTAAGTTCCATTATTTGAATATTACAGGTGTGTAAACTCAGCAAAATATTCTAAAAGATTCCAGTAGCCCATAATAGTGTTGGGTCTTCTGATTGACTGGAAATATCAGAAAATGTTGACCTGAGTTCCCTACAGCTCAACATAACAGCATGGCTTTACTTCTTATATTTTCTTTTTATACTTTTCTGCTAGATGGTTAAGACCAAGGTAAAGCAGGACCTATGCAACAAGAGTTGTAGCTTTTGAATCTGATAAGGTCAGTGAAATCCCCTCAGGATTTATGCTGAGATCCTGTACCTCAGATTGTAGAACCTTTGTCAGTGTCAGCCATGTGG
>NW_004524586.1:24434210-24452652 GCF_000260255.1 Octodon degus | reverse complement strand
CTCTTCCTCTTGAATTTTTCCCCTAACCAGTATAAAGTGGCCTTCTTTATTTTCCTTGATCATTGTTGGTTTGAAGTTGAGACTGAGAATAATGTTGCTACTCCTGCTTTTTTCTGTGGTGCTGAGCATGTATTATTTTGTTCCATCTTTTGACTTTCAGTCTATGAATGTCTTTATGAGTTAAATATGTTTCTTCTATACATGATATTGTTGGACTTTGTTTCTTAATCCACTGTGCCAGTTTATTTCTCTTCATTGTTGAATTGAGTCCATTTACATTTATGGTTATAATTGAGATGTATTGACTTATGATTGACATGTTATTTACATGTTGCCATTTTCTCCTTTTTCTCCTGTGTTTAATTGCTTGCCTTATTTAGTTGGTTGTTTCTGATCTCATTCGTGGAGTTTTGATCATTTTGGTCCGTCTCTAGAACATCTTTCAGTAGCCTGTGTAGGGTTGGTTTTGTCATCATGAAATTCTTTAGTTGTTCTTTGTCATGGAAGTATTTCAGTTCTGCATCAAACTTGAAAGAGAGTTTTGCAGGGTATAGTAGTCTGGGCTGGGATTTGTTTTCATAGAGGACTTGAAGTACTCTGCTCCATGCTCTTCTTGCCTTCATGGTTTTTGAAGCGTAGTCAGCTGTAATTCAGTTGAGTTTCCTTTGAGTGTGATCTACTTCTTTTCTCTAGTTTCTTTTAGTAGATTATTCTTGTGCTGAATTTCTGGGATCTTGACTATTATATGTCTCAGTGTGTTTTTCATTGGGTTTAGGTTACTTGGCATTCTGTATGCTTCGATTATCTGAATGTCAGATTGTTTCCTCATATTTGGGAAGTTTTCTGCTATTATTTCTGCCCATATTTTTTTAATGTCATTTGTATTAACTCCTTATTTCTCATTGATACTTATTAATCTCACATTGCTCATCTTTGCATCATCTTGCAGGTGATGGATTATTTTTTCCTGCATCCTCGTTGTTTTTAAGAGATCCTTTCTTACCTTTTCACTAGCTGCACCAGCATCTTCAAGATCTGAAACTCTGTCTTCACTTTCAGTTAAATGGTTTTACAGTCTTGTGATTGAGATTTTAAATTCCTCTATATCTCTTTGACACTGCTTCATGTGATCTACTTCTTTCTTTTATTTTTCATTCAAGGAATCCGTCATTTTTGTAATCTCTATTTTTTTTATCAATGTCTTCTTTAGAAGCAGTTATAAATTCTTTTACTGGCCTGTTTTCTTCATATTGAGTTTCCTCCTTATGTTTCTGTAGTTGATTCTTTACTTCAGATGCTATGAGTTCTGAGAATTCTTTTTTTTATTTCAGAAAAGAATTCCACTCTGAGTTCCTCTATAACTTTCTGCTGCTGCTTATATGCTATCGACGCTATTAATTCATACATTTAACCTGAGGTAGTGTCCTCTGCACTTGTTCTGGATGGACATTTGGTTTCCTCCATATGTTCCTGCATTTGATTCTTTACTGCAGATATTATTAATTCAGGGATTTCTTTTTTCATTTCCAATCTGAGTTCCTCTATACCTTTGTGCAGCTCTTTCTTTATTTCAGAAGCTGTTGATTTATTGATTTCAGCTGTGTGATTCCCAATTTGTTCTGTGTTAGTGTCCTCTGCACTTGTTATAGGTCGGCTTGGGTTCTGAGATTGCATTTTGCTCCTTCTTGTTGTCATTTGGTGTAGCACTGTCTTCTGAACTTTGTTGTAGATCTTTGATGCAGTTATAACCTTAGCACCTACTGAAGTTCAGGTGCAGATATACAAAGTTTGGATTTATCCAGCTGTGCCTGGCTTGGGTCTGGCTATTGTGCTCAGCTCCTTCCTACCACTGCCCTTGTGGGTGAACCTGCTCTGCCACTCTGGGCAGATGTTCTGCTCTTGGGCTAGCCAGGTGGTTCTGTCTCCTGTCCTCTCTGCAGGCATTGCAGCTGCAGTGTTTCACCCCAGGCCTGCATGCCAGTCTTGAGCTGAGTCTGGAGGTGACAAGTTGGAGTAGGAGGAGAGGCAGCTGTTCCACACACTCACCGGGACTGGACTCTGCCTGGATCTGGGGGTTTCCGGAAAGCGACAGAAATTCCTACTTGGCGGGTGGGGTCAGGTTGTGCTGCAGAGTGGTGGGGGGCATCCCAAGGGATAAAAGAGCATGTCACCTTTGCTGCAGCTGGGCTGAGACTGGTAGGTCCCACCTACGCAGGGTAGCCAGTAGCACTCCCACACACTCACTGGGCCTGGGCTAGGACTGGATCTGGGTTTCCAGGAACGCTGTAGAAATTCCTACTCAGCGAGCATGGTGGGCGAGGTGCTGCAGTGTGGTGGGGTGTGTCCTAAGTGGCTGGAAGAGGGTCTCACCCACTCTGTGTCTGGGCTGGGATCGGTGGTTCCACCAGCGCGGGGTAGCTGGAAGCTCTTCCACACCTGCTATTTAGTTTTTTCAGAGAAGGATATTCCATTGTCATTTAAATATTGTAGGTGCATGAATTAAGCAAAATAATCCAATATAGTCCAGTATACCATAATAGTAGTGGGTTTTCCATAGGACTGGGAATGTCAGAATTTGTTGACTTGAGCCTTTTACAGCTTAGCATATTAATATGGCTTTACTTTTTATACTTAATTTTTATACCTTTCTGCTGAATAGTTAAGGCAAGATCTATATAACAAGAAATGTAACTTTTATATCTGCTAAGGTCAGTCAAATCCCCTCAAGATTTACCCTGAAACCCTGTATCACAGTCTGTAGATCCTTTGTCAGTGTCAGCCATGTGGATGTGTCACAGCCATTGCTTGAGCCAGTTTGCTCTCTGTGAAAGCCTGCGAGAATGTTTTCTCTCTAGATGGCTCTCATTAGTCACACTCTACATCATCAATCACTTTCCTCTGTGGCTGGATAATCTCCTTGGACAGAAAACTTGGGACACCACTGAGTTACATTATGTTATGTTACGGGTTCTCATATGTCCTGCGTCCTCACTGACATTGAAGAGCTAGGACCAAAATGTTGGCCATCCTCGTAGTCCTTTTTAATTCTATTTTTTTTGATCGGCAAACTTAAGTTGTTAACCCAGCATAAGAGAAGCTTAATGATATTGTTATCCTACAACATAGGCAGTTGAGCTTAACATCATTATATGTCTGAATATCAAATACCTTAGACATAACATGGAACAGGTATTTTCCAACAATTATTGATATGGTAAACTTTAAATCCCTATCAATTGTGAAAAAAAAACAATAAAACATTTTTACACAGAAATTTAGAAAACTAACCTTATACAACATTGTAGCAGGACAGTCCTACGACATTATTTTCTTATCTCCTGTTTTCTTTTATTACTTTTTTAAAACAAACATTTACTTGAGAGAGTATAGCAGTAATTAATGATATTAGAAGCAGTATGCATTTAAAAGATTAGAATGACAGACATTCCAAGCATAGCCTTAGTATTACACATTGCTATCCTCAGTGCAGTTGCTTAGTTCAGAGATAGCATATATAGTTAGTCAGGTTGAGAATGTTACCAATTAACTGCTAGTTTAAACAACCTGAATGAGATTCTCAGGAACATTGCCTTAATCACCTTGTGCATATAAATATATGGTTTTTCCTCTGCCATGTTTCCTAGCTTTTCTCCTTGCCTTCTCTTTGTTGTTTAATCCTTAAGTTCTTGCTTTCCATTTAGTTGTGTAATACCTTTCATTTTTTATTTATTCTTTTGAATTATTACACTAGGGGGACTATATGATATTTACACATGTAGGTCTGGGTTTTTTCAGTCATGAGTATGTCTTCAAGTTATATGCACTTATATATGAAGGGTTAGAGTTTATCATTCTTTATAGGTAATACTCCATTATATGAGAAAATCATATCTTTTTCTTCCATTTCTCAGGTGAAGGGCATTTTGGTTGCTTCCAAGATATGGCAATCACAAACTGTGCTGCTATAAACATAGGTGAATATATATCACTATGGTATGACGTTTTCAGTTCTTTTTTGAAAATTCCAAGAGGGGGATAGCTGGATTGAATGTACTTTCCAGTTCTAGTTTTTTACAGAGTCTCCACACTGATTTCCATAATGGTTGCACCAGTCTACATGGCCATCAGCAGTGGAGAAATGTTTCTTTTTCCCCCATTGCCTCTCCACCATTTGTTCTTGATTGATTTCTTTATGATAGCCATTCTTTCTGGGGTGAGATGGTATCTCAATGTGGTTTTAGTTTGCATTTCACAGATGACTAGTGATGTGGAGCATTTTTCATGTATTTAGTAGCTTCGATAATTTCTTCCTCTGAAAAGTGTATGTTTATCTCGCATGCCCATTTCTGGACTGGGTCTGTAAATTTTGGGATCCTGATGTTTCTTAGTTCTTTATAAATTCTAGAGAGCAGACCTTTGTGTGGGTGCTTATTATTAAGATTTTTTCCAAATTTGTACATTGTATTTTCAGTCTGTTGGTAATTTCTTTTGATGTGCAAAAACTTCTCAATAAGAGAAGGTCCCAGTTGTTAATTCTTTCATGTATTGCCCACACAGTTTGATTTTTGGTCATTAACTCTTTGCCTACCCCTATGTCTTCAAGAATTCCTCCTACATTCTCTTCAAGAAGATTTAGTGTTTCTGTTTTAATGTTTAGATCTTTAATGTAATTTGATTTTACTTTAGTGCATTACGATAGATCTGGGTCCAGTTTTAGTTTTCGGCATGTAGAGAGCCAGTTTTTCCAGCACCATTTGTTAAAGAGGCTATCTTTCTTCCAGCATGAATGTTTGGCTCCTTTGTTGAAGACAAGGTAGCTGAGTGTGTTTTTAGTGGATTCTGCATTTCTAATCTCTTCCATTGATCCTCAGGTGTATTTTGTCACCAATATCATGCTGATTTTATCACAGTAGATTTGAAGCGTAATTTCAAGTCAGGAATTGTAATGCCTCCTGCCATGTCTTTGTTGCTCAGGATTGCCTTTGCTATTCTAGGTCTTTTCTGTTTCCAAATAAATTTTAGGAATAATTTTTCTAGGTCTGTGAGGTATGGTGGTGGTATTTTGGTAGGGATTGCATTAAATGTGCACAACAATTTCAGGAGTATGGCCATCTTCTGAATGTTGGTTTTTCCTATCTAGGAGCAGGGATTATCTTTTCATGTTCTGAAATCCTCTATGATCTCTTTTTTCAGAATACTGTAATTTTCATTGAATACATCTTTTACTTCTTTAGTTAGATTAATTCCTAAGTATTTCTTTCTTTTTGTTTTTTTGCAGTGCTATTGTAAAATGTATTGTTTCTCTAATTTCCCTCTGAGTGTGTTTGTGGTCTGTGTAGAGGAATGCTATTGAATTTTGGCTACTGACATTGTACATTGCTATGCTATAGAATTTGTGTATTAATTCTAGTAGAAAAGGCCAGGTAAATATCTCAGCAGATTTAAGCTCCTACAAGCAGGTGCAGGGTCTGGGGGTTCGATTTCGGGACCTGCTGTGCTGGCCTCACCCACAGGATGCATTGAGAGAGCAATTGAGACTGGGTGTGGTGGGATGCACCTGGAGTCCCAGCACTTGGGTGGATGTAAACAGGCGGATCATTGTGAGTCCAATCTTGTAGTGAGACCCTGAAGACCGTGTAGACCCTTCCCTAAAATTAAAAAAAAATTTTTTTCTAGTAGGGTCTTGGTGGAGTTTTTTGAGTCTTCCCAGTAGAGTATCATGTCATGGGTAAATAAAGAGAGTTTGACTTGTTCTTTACCTATTTTATTACTTTTATTTTTCTCTCTAGTCTAGGAGCTATAGTTAATGATTCCAGAACTATATTGAATAGCAGTGGTAACACAGGACATATCCTTATCTTGTACATGATCTGAGAGTAAAACATTTCAGTTTTTCTCCATTTAGAATTATGTTAGCCATTGTGTTGTTATAGATGGCTTTTATCAGATTGAGATAGAGGTCATGTATTCCAATTTTCTGTAGGATGTGATGGAGAGTTGGACTTTGTCAAAGGCCTTTTCTGCACCAATTGAGATGATCATGTGGTTTTTAGATTTGGCTGTATTGATATAATGTAATTCCATTTATAGATTTGCATACATTGAACAGTCCTTGCATCCCTGGGATGAATCCTACCTTGTCATGGTGTATAATCCTTTTCATGATTTGCTGTATTATATTTGCTAGGATTTTATTGAGGATTTTTGCATCTATGTTTTTGAGGAAGATTGGCTGTTTCTTTTTTAGTTGTGTCTTTCCCTAGTTTTGGTATCAGTATAATACTTGATCCAGGAATGATTTTGGGGGGATAGTTTCCTTTTCAATTTCATAGAAGACTTTGAGGAGCATTGGGATTATATCTTTCATACATTTCTTGTAGAATTCAACTGTGAATCCAACTAGACCTGGATTTTTCTCTGTCAATAGGTTTTTTAAATTGCATTTTGTATATCGTTGGCTGTTTTTGGGTTATTGAGAATTCTTACATCTTCTTGATTCAGTTTTGGTAATTTGTATCTTTCTAGGAATCTGTCCATTTCTTCTGTAACTTTTTTCTTTGAGAGTAAACATTCTAAAAGTAGCTCTTGATGATCTTCTGAATTTCCACTGTGTCTGTGTTTATTTCAACCTTTCCATTCCTTATTGCTTCTATTTGAGTTTTTCTTCCCTCTTTTGGAGGAGGTTAGCTAGGGGCTTATTTCATTTAAGTTTTCAAAGAACCAGTTTTTTATTCATTAATTCTTTGCATTGTTTTCTTTGTCTCACTTGCATTATTTTCTGCTCCAATGTCTTTTATTATAATTTTCTTTTCTCTTGAAGAAAAGTCAAGAGCAAGAGAAACAAATGGAAAGACAGAAACAGGGTAACTTATAACAATACTTTCATTACAGACTTTCAAAACAAGAATGACTGATTAACTGTGATTGATATATTGTCCATTTTTGTCATCATATCTGTTGCTGAGATTAACATATATATATGCAAGACATATATATATGTATATATATATGCAAGATGGAAAATGATTGAATATTATCACATGCTTTCAAAAAATTTAAATTTTGTTGTCTCCTTTTTTATTACTTTTTAAAAAATTTACTTTGAGATTATAGTACTAATTGATATGATATTAGAAAAGGTACATATTTAGAAGACCAAAATGTCAGGTATTTCAATTATGGTTTTAGTATTACTCATTGCTGTCATCAATGTAGTTGCTTAGTTCACAAAAACAGCATAGAGAGTTAGTTATGGTGAGATTTCAATCCATTGACTGCCATTTTCAAAAACCTGATGATTAGGGCTGGCCAAATAGCTCAGCAGATTAAAGCACCTGCAAGCAGGCACAGGGGACTGGGGTTCAATCCTGGGGCTTGCCATTCCGGCCCTGCCCCCGGGGCACGCTGAGACAGGAATTGAGCCTGGGCGTAGTGGCGTATGCCTGTAATCCCAGCTCTTGGGAGGCTGTAAACAGGCGAATCACTATGAGTCCAATCTAGTATTAAGCCCCTGAATATCCTGTAGATCCTTCCCTAAAACAGAAAAAAACCACCAAAGAACAATAAAAATCTGAGGGAAATTTTTAGCATAATTTCCTTATACATCTTTTACATGTAAATATATGGTTTTGTCCCTACCTTATTTCCTAACTTTTCTCATTTCTCTCTTGTTTAATCCATACCTTTTGTTTCTTTCCCTTTAACTGTGTTTGTCAAAACTTTCAGTTTTTTGTTTTTTTTTTTTAAATTTATTTATTTTATTTATGTGTGTGTCCAGCTCAGCCCACCAGGGGGCGGGGCTGGCTGGCATGTGGTGCTGGGGGATTGAACCGCGGTCCCTGTGCTTTGCTTAGCTTGTTGTATGTAGGTGCTTCAGACCACTGAGCCATCTCACCAGCCCAAAACTTTCAGTTTTTATTTCTTCTTTTAAGTCTTTATATGAGGGGAAAATACGATATTTACACATATAGATATGGTTTGATTCACTTATGAGTATAGCGTCAAGCTGCTTTACAAAGACTTCGCGTTTGTTTTTCTTTATAGGTGAGTAATACTCCACTGTATAAATACACCACATGTTTTTCATCCATTCCTCAGGTGAGAGGCATTTTGGTTGTTTCCAAGATTTGGCTATCACAAATTGTGCTGCTATTAACATGAGCACAAATATAGCACTATGATATGATGTTTCTAGTTCCTTTGGGAAAGTTCCCAGTCTGCTCTAATCATCATAATTTCCTTTCATCTGTGGGCTTTGGGTTTGGTTTCATATTCTTTTTCTAGCAGATTGAAGTGCAGCATTGGGATATTTATTTGTTCCCATTCTGTTTTCCTCATGTGTGAGTTCACAGCTATAAATTTCCCTTTAAGAACTGCTTTCATTGCATTCCAGAAATTCTGATAATTTGTGCTTGAATCTTAGGTGAATTGTAGATATTTTTCAATTTCTTGTTTAATTTTATCTGCAACCCATTGTTTGCTGAATAGGGTGTTATTTACTTTTCATGTGTTTATAGTGCTTTTGTGGTTTCATCACTTATTTTCATTGCGCTGTGGTCAGATAATGTACATGGGATAATTTCTGTTTTCTTGCATATACTTAAGCATGACCTATGGACCAGTATGTGGTCTATTTTAGAAAACGTCCCATGTACAGCTAAAAAGAATGTTTACTCAGATGTGGTTGAGTACAACACTTTGTAAATGTCCATTAAATTCATTTGTTCCAAGATCTGGTTCAGTTCTGCTACCTCTTTGCTAACTTTTTGTCTGGTTGACCTATCTTTTTGTGAAAAGGGGGTGCCAAGGTCTCCTGTTAAGATTGCGATATTGGATATTAGATTTTTCATGTTGATGTATATTTGCCTCAATGTATATTGTTGGGTGCTCTCATGTTTGGTGTGTACATATTTATGACAGTTACCTCTTTCTCTTGCATTTTTCCCCTAACCAGTATCTAGTGGTCTTCTTTATTTCATTTGATAATTCTTGGTTTGCTGTTCAGATTGCTTGTGATGAGGATTGCTATCCCTGCATTTTTCTGAGTTCCTGGGGCATATAGTGTTGTTTCCCATCCTTTGACTTTCATCCTGTGAATTTCTTTATGAGTTAAGTGTGTTTCTTGAATACAGCATATTGTTGGATTTTGCCTTCTAATCCACTCTGCCAGTCTATTTCTTTTAATTGGTGAATTGAGTCCATTTACATTGATGGTTATAATTGAGATGTATTGATTTATGTTTAGCATGTTTTTTACCTGCTGTTGGTTATCTATTTTTCTCCTACATTAGACTATTCACCATGTTTTTTGGGGGGGTTGTTTCCATTCTCACCCATGGAGTTGTGTTCAATTTGATCCCTTGCTACAATATCTTTTAGTAATGTGTGTAGGGTTGGCTTGTTCAGCATGAATGTTTTCAGTTGTTCTTTGTCATGGAAGTATTTCACTTTTCCATCAAACTTGAGAGAGAGAGTTTTTCAGGGAAAAAAACTAGTCAGTAGTCAGGCCTGAAATTTATTTTGTTGGAGAACTTGAAGTACTTTGCTCCATGCTTTTCTTGACTTTGTGGTTTGTGAAGAGAAATCTGCCATTATTCTGATGAGTTTTTCCTTAAATGTGATCTGCTTCTTTTTTTCTGGTGGCTTTTAGTATATTATTCTTGTGCTGAATTTCTGGGATCTTGATTATTACGTGTCTGTAGTTTTAATTGGGTTGATGTTATTTGGAGTTCTGTATGCTTCAGTTTCCTAAATGTCAGATTGTTTTTCCATATTTGGGATGTTTTCTGCTATTTCTTCTGGCCACATCCTTTTTGAATCATTTGTGTTGACTCCTTTCTCATTGATGCCTATTAATTTTATGTTTTTCATCTTTGAATTGTCTTGCACATGTTGAATTATTTCCTGCATTTTGGTTTTTAAAAAGAGATCTTTCCTTACCTTTTCACTAGCTGCAACAGTATCTTCAAGGTCTGACCATCTACCTTCACTTTCATTCAGATGTTTTTTTCAGCTTTTAATTTAGTTTTTAATCTCTTGACTATGTCTTTGAATCTGCTTCATGCATTCTCTTTCTTTTCCATATTGCTCAGTCAAGGTTTTCATCACTTTTATATTTTCCTCTATTACTTTTTCTCAGTTTCTTCTTTAGAAACACTTACCAATTCTTTCAGTGCAGTTTTCATTTTTTTTTTTTTACTTTGGAGATTATGTGTGATCTGATTTCTTCTATAACTTTGTGCAGTTATTTCTTTACTTGAGCTGCTCTTATTTCAGAGATTTCAGGTGTGTGACTTCCAATTTCTCCTATGCTAGTGTCTCTATGTCTTCTATGCATTTGTTCTGGCAGAACTCAGGCCTGAGAATACATTTTGCTCTTTCTCTCTCTTTTTAAAAAAATAATTTTATTGAGAAACAAATAGCAATGAGACAGTTTCAAAACCAATTGCTAGCACAGTTTCAATAATTAATATATTTCATATTGTTGTCTTAGTGGTTATTCATTGTACAAGATGCATACATGATATCCTGTCCACAAACACTATTAGAACAAATCTCTCTATTCATTGAATTAAGAGAAAGTAGCTGTATATCTATCCTAACTATTTTGAATATAGAGATACAAAATGGTCCTTCATTTTTATCCCCATGTTTTGTTTAGTTTTGTCAGAGAAGGGTATTCCATCATCATTTAAATATTGTGGGTGCATGAATTCAGCAAAATAATTCAATGTAGTTTAGTGGTCCATAAAAGTGTTGGTTTTTCCATAAGACTGGCAATGTCAGAAGTTGTTGACTTGAGCCTTTTACAGCTCAGCATATTAATATGACTTTACTTTTTATACTTTGTTTTTATACTTTTCTGCTGGATAGTTAAGACCAAGATAAAGCAAAACCTATATATAACAAGAAAAGTCACTTTTGTATTTGCCAAGGTCAGTCAAATCCCCTCAGGGTTTATCCTGAAAACCTGTTCCGTGTTTTGTAGATCCTTTGTTGTCAGCCACGTGGATGAGTCATGGCCATTGTTTGACCAATTTGCTCTCTGTGAAAGCCAGAGAGAATGTTTTCTCTGCACATGACTCTTCTCAGGCACACTATACATCATCACTTTCCTCTGTGGCCCCATAATCTCCTTGATCAGAAAATTTGGGACACAACTGAGTTACATGATGTTACAGTACAGATTCTCCCATGTCCTGATTCTTCACTGACCTTGAGAGACTAGGGCCAAAATGTTGACTCTCCTGCAGGTCTCCTTTTTCTTTAATTTTTGGTCTGCAAACTTAGGTTGTTAACCCTCAAGAAGAGAAGCTTATTGTTTTACCCTACAACATAGGCAGTTGAGCTTAACCTCACTATCTGTCTGAATAACAATCATTTTAGGCATAACATGGAACATGTATTTTCCATCAAATATAGATATGCTAAACTTTAAGTCCCTACAAAACATGAAGAAAAAATAAAATAATATTTTAAAAAAATGAATAAACAATTACATATTTTTCCGCAAAAATTTAGAAACCTACCCATATGGAACATTGTAGCAGGACAGTCCTGTGACATTTTTTTCTTGTCTCTTGTTTTCATTTACCCCCTTTTTTTAAAACAAACATTTACTTGAGATATTTTACTCCCCTTTTTCATTTTGTATTGCACTGTCCTCTGAACTTTGGTGCAGTTATTACTTAAGCACCTACTGATATTATTACCCAAGAATGATCACGTTGTTAAGGCAGTTACTGTTTTGTATTTACAGTGTTACAATTAACAACATTAATCATGGGTAGTGAGATTTAGCAATTGACAAATTTTTGTAACTAATGGGTTTGTATTTTAAAGCATAAGAGCAAGAATTTTTACTGTATAGTTAAGCAGATATTAAATTGGGAATTTGTATTTAAATTAGTGCCCTTGGGCCAGCCTTGACCGCTCAGTGAACAAAAGTGCCTGCTTAGGCAGAGTGCAGCAGCTGGGGTTTGATCGCCAGTGTGCCGTGCTGGCCCCGCTCATGGAGTGCACTGTGAGGACAATGGAGAGTGGGTGTGGTGGAGAGCACCTGTAATCCCAGCAATTGGGAGGCTGAAAAGAGGAGAATCTATGAGTCCGATCTATGTAATGAGACTCTGTAAACTTTGTAGATTCTGTCCTATAGACAGATAAACAAACAAACAAACAAATAAATAAATAAATACAAAAATACAAATGTTCCCTTATGTTCCATCTAATCACCTCTGCTTGATATTCCTGAAGTCTTTCAGGCAGACTAGTTCACCTAGGTTACCTGTTCCCACCCCCTATCTCCCTCTATTATGCTCTTGTAGATCTGGGTCTAGCAATGTGCCTCAGCTTTCTGGGTCCAGATCTGCCATGCTTGAACTCATTCAGCTGGGCCTGGCTTGGGTCTGGCTGTTGTGCTCAGCTTCTTCCTGCTTCAGGCCATGAAAGTGAACCCAGTGTGCCCCACTGGCAAAATATTCTGCTCCTAAATTAGCTGGTTGGTTCTTCCTCATAGCTTCCCTGCAGGGAGTACTGCCACAGGGTCCCACACCGGACTGTCTGCTGGGGGTTCAGGTGGTCAGCCTCACACTGTGCCTGTCCACTGGAGGAGCTTGTTCCTAATTTTAGAGGGAAAACAATTATTACTCAATATAATGTTGACAATTTTTTTTTCATAAGTGAATGTTCTCAGGTTGAAATAAGGCTTTTGTATATTTATTTGTTTTAGGTTTTTTTGTTATCATGGGTGAAAGTTAGATGTTGTCAAAGCCTTTTTTCTTTATCTATTGAGATGATCATGTGATTTTTGTCCTTGCTTCTGTTTATGTGATGTATTACATTTATTGATTTGCACATGTTGAACTTCTCTTGTATCCCTTCAGTGTATCCTATTTGATCACAGTGTATTATATTTGATCATTTGTTACATTGTTTCCTAGTAACGTGTTGAGGATTTTAGCTGTACTTATTAAAGATATTGGTTTGTATTTGTGATTTTTGGTTGAGTCTTTGGTTATAAAATTATTTGGAAATATGCCTTCATTTTAATTTCACTAAAGATTTGGAGGAGTGTTGGTGTCAGATGTTCTCTAAACTTCATATAGAATTCAGCGGTGAATTCACCAGGACCTGGGTTTTCTTATTTGGCAGGTATTTTTAATTACTGCTTTGATTTTTTTGCCTATTAATGAATTATTCAGTTTTTTAAAAATATCTTATTGGCTCAGTTTTGATAATTCATATATATCTAGGAATTTACTTTTTGAATTTTCTAAGTTTTTTGATTACAGATTTCCAAAGGAGTTAGTAAGTCTTCTGGATTTCAGGTGTGTTCATTGTGATTCTGTCCTTTTTATTTCTAGTTGCATGGTTTTGTTTTTTGTCTTTTCTCTTATAAGTTTGATTAAAGATCTGGGTTTTTTTGTCTTTCAAAGGATAAGTTTTTGATTTTATTTATTTATTTATTTATATTTTAGGGAAGGGTCTACAGGGTGTCAAGCATCTCTCTAATAGGTCGGACTTATAGTGATCCACCTGTTTACAGCCTCCCAAGAGCTGGGATTACAGGTGCACACCACCATGCCCAGTCTCAATTGATGTCTCAGCACACCCCAGGGGAGGGGCCTGCTGGCATGCTGGGGGATCAAGCCCTTGGCCCCTGCACCAGCGAGCTTTAATCTGCTGAGCTATTTGCCCAGCCCTTATTGATTTATTAATTTTTTGTATTTCATTTTTGTTTTCAATTTCCCGAGTTTGTCTTCTATGTTTATAATTTTCTTTCTTGTACTAGATTGGAATTGGGATTATTCTTGTTTTTCTAACACCATGGGGTGCATCATTAGTTCATTTATTTGGATTCACTCTGTCTTGCTGATGTGGACATTTACAGGTCTAAATTTTTCTCTTAAGATTTCTTTCATTATCTTATTAGTTATGGTATGGCAAGTGGCATTATCATGCAATTTTAATCTAATTTCATTTTTAATTCCCTCTGTGACCCAATGATTATTCAAGAGTATATTTTTTCAATTTCCATGTATTTGCATAATTTCTGTGGTTTACTTTGTCATGAAGTTTTAATTTCATTACATTATAATTTGATAAAATGCATTAAATAATTTGAACTGGTTTTGTATTTACTTAAGTGTGTTTATGGACTAGTGTGTGGTCTATCTTGAAAAATGTTTTTGTTCTGTTGTTTTTTTGATGGAATACTCTGTAGATGTCTATTAAGTCCATTGCTTCAAAGGCGTGGCTCAACTCATATCTTTTTCATTGGATTTTTGTCTGTTGATCTATTTGTGACAGTGAAGGCACAACTATAATTGTGTTGATCATTTTGTGAGCTTTTATTTATTTATTTATTTTTAATGATGTTGGGTGTACCTCAGTTTGACATATATCTCTTTATAACTGTTATCACTTCCTGTTGAATTGTTCCATTAAGCCATATTTTGTGACATTCTTTGTTGGACTTTAAAGTCCATTTTTTTTTTTTAAATAAGATTGTTCTGCTTGCTCTTTTGGGTGCTCTTATTGCATGGAATGTTGATAAGCATCTTTAATCTTTCTTTTTTTTGTATTTTGGACTGGGTGTACAGTATGTACATGTTCTCACTGTGTAGATCAGACTTATGATCTTCCTGTTTACAGCCTCCCAAGTGCTGCAATTACAGGTGAAAGCCACCACGCCTGGTCTCAATCACTGTCTCAGGCAAGAGGATCGAACTTCTGGCTCCTGTGTCTGCCTAAGCAGGTTCTTTAATACGCTGAGCTATTTGGCCAGCCCTGTTTCAACTTTTTTTTTTTTGTTTTAGAATTTATTTTTGGATTAAACCCTGAGGGGTGTACAACTAGGTTTAGTGAACTCAACCCTTACTTTTCTACTTCAAATTTGTACTTTAACTTTATAGTAGTTGACTATGTGTCTCATTACATTTTCCTTAGGAATACAGAAGCCATCTAGATATTTACCTACTTGGTATGATGAATGACAAGGAGTGTGCACGTGTACATAAATGGTAAAACAGGATTTGTACCCACTATATGCTACAGCTAACTGGTTTTGTGTATATTTACCCAAGACTCACGAGAGTACAATAGACCCATACCACTCCAGGATTCTCTAAAAAGGGTTTTCAGTTGATTTTTCTGATAAAAGTAGCCTAATGAAGTATGATGTCATATGAAAAAACAGATTTTCAAGTTTTGGAGGTCAAAAGTGAATCATTAACTTATACATGAATGATGAAGATGATCTATTACAGTAAAATACATGTTTTCATAACAAACAGCCAATGTTCTTGTGACAGTGAAATAGAGCAAGTATTGACTGACAGAGACAGAGGAAATGGAACCTGCTTTATTATGGTAACATAAAACAGCAATGTAAATACATATTTGGCCAGTTAAAATGTTGCAAAATGGTCATGAAATCAAATGGGACAGTCCAAGGTTAGAACTAGGTCCAAAAATATACTGAAGGTCTTGCAGGGTGAAATGTATTGCATAGAATCCTGGAACTGTTATTTGGTGTTGGACATTGTAACAGATAAAGACTGAGTATGGTGGTGCACACCTGTAATCCCAGCAGTGCTGGGCATTTGGAAAAAAGGAGGATCACTATGAGTCTGAGCTGCATATCAGTACCAAATACATAAAAAAAGAAACTGTAACAGATGAAGTACTGAAAAATGTTGGAATGTGTAATACACAAAGGCTGAAATGCAAAAAACAAAAAGTTCTGTATGCACTAATAGTCATTTTATTTTACTATTTATTTATTTTTTAAATTTTTTTCCATAATTTTATTGAGAAATAAATAGCAATGAGACAGTTTCAAATCAAATTGCTAGGACAGTTCCAGTAATTAACACATTGCATACTGTCTTTCCAGTGGTTATTTGTTGTAAAGATGCAGACATGATATCCTATTTACAAACATTATTAGAACAAATCCCACTATTCATTGAATTAAGAGAATGTAGCTATATATCTAGCCTAACCAGTTTGAATACACCAATACATAATAGGTGTGTGAACTCAGAAAAATATTTCAAAATAGTCCAGTAGTCCATAATACTATTGGGTCTTCTGCTTGACTAGCAATGTCAGAAGTTGTTCACCTGAGCCCCCACAGCTCAACATAACAGCATGGCTTTACTACTTATACTTCATTTTTATACTTTTCTGCTGGATGGTTAAGACCAAGGTAATGCAAGACCTATGTAACAAGAATTGTAGCTTTTGGATCTGATGAGGTAAGTTACATACCCTCAGGATTTATCTGGAGACCCTGTACCTCAGATTGTAGATCCTTTGACAGTGTCAACTATGTGGATGAGTCACAGCCATTGCTTGGTCAATGTACTCACTGTAAAAGCTCGAGAGAATGTTTTCTCTCCATGTGACCCTCATTAGTCACACTCTACATCATCAATCACTTTCTTCTTGGGCCCCATAATCTCTTTCATCAGAAAATTTGAGACACAATTGAGTTACATGATTTTACAGTAAAAATTCTCATATGACCTGAGTCTTAACTGACCGTGGAAGACTATGGCCAAAATGTTGGCTTTCCTTGTGGCCCTCCTTTTTCTCTAAATTTTGGTCTGCAAAATTAGGTTGTTAACCCTCCACAAGAGATTATTGTTATTACCATACAACCTAGACTGTTGAGTTTAACCTCACTATCTATCTGAATATCAAACATCTTAGGCATAATATGCAAAAGGTATTTTTCATCAAAGATTAATATATTGAACTTTATTTTTTATTTTTATTTTTTCCCCATAATTGTGTTGAGAAACAAATAGCAATGAGACAGTTTCAAACCAAATTGGCAGGACAGTTTCAATAATTAACACATTGCATACATTTTTCTTAGTGGCTAATTGCTGTACAAGATGTGGACATGATATCCTATTTACAAACACCATTAGAACAAATCCTTCTATTCATTAAGAGAAAGTAACTATGTATCTAACCGAACCACTTTGAATATGCAGATACTAAATGGACATTCATCTGTATCCCCTGTTATGTTAAGTTCTGTTATTTGAATATTATAGGTGTGTAAACTCAGCAAAATATTCTAAAAGAGTCCAGTAGCCCATAATAGCATTGGGGATTCCGATTGACTGGCAATGTCAGAAATTGTTGACCTGAGTCCCCTATAGCTCAACATAACACCATGGCTTTAATTCTTATATTACATTTTTATACTTTTCCGCTGGATGATTAAGACCAAGGTAAAGCAGGACCTATGCAACAAGAGTTATAGCTTTTGGGTCTGATAAGGTCAGTGAAATCCCCTCAGGATTTATGCTGAGATCCTGTACCTCAGATTGTAGAACCTTTGTCAATGTCAGCCATGTGGATGAGTCACGGCCATTGCTTGGCCAATGTGCTCTCTGTGAAAGCCTGAGAGAAATTTTCTCTCCATGTGACTCTCCTTAGGCACTCTACATCATTGCTCACTGTCTTCTTTGGCCCCACAATCTCCTTCATTTGAAAATTTGGCACACTACCGAGATACATGACGTTACAGTACAAGTTCTCATCTGTCCTGAGTCTTAATTGACCTTGGAAGGCTATGGCCAAAATGTTGGCTTTCCTTGTAGCCCTCCTTTTTCTCTAATTTTGGTCTGCAAACTTAGGTTGTTAAACATCCAGAAGAGAAGCTTATTGTTATTAACCTACAACTTAGGCTGTTAAGCTTAACTTCATTATCTGTCTGAATATCAAACATCTTAGTCATAACATAGAACAGGTATTTTTCATCAAGTATTGATATGTTGAACTTTAAGTCCTTGCAGAATATGATGAAAAAAATTTAAAAATTAGAATATATTAAAAACAATAGGCATAAAGAATTATATACTTCTTATGTTTACACAAAAGTCCAAAAATCTCACCATATACAACCTTGAAGCAGGACAGTCCCACAATATTCCTTTTCCTGTCTCTTGCCTTCATTCTCCACCCGTTCTTTTTGAACAGTCATCTACATGAGAGACAGCACAGCAGCAACAGGTATGTCATGACAAGAAGCCCATATTCAGGAGACCAGAATGACAGGCACTCCAAGGATGAAACTGCTATTACAGATTACCATCTTCAGTGCAGTTGCTTATTTCACAGGTATCAGTATATATAGTGAGTCAGGTTGAGAATCTTTCCAATTAACTGATAGATTCAAAAATCTTCTGGAGATTCTCAGGATCATTGCCTTTCCTATCTTCTACATATAACTGTATGGCTTGACATGGTCATGTTTCCTAGCTCTTCTTCTTTCCCTCTCTTAAATTAGTTAGTCCTCAAGATCGTGCTTTCCTTTTACTTATATTATACCTTTCTATTTGTATTCTTTTGAGTTCTTATACTAGGGAAACTATACGATATTTACACATGTGTGTCTGGTTTATTTCACTTATGAGTATAT
>NW_004524586.1:24429154-24433523 GCF_000260255.1 Octodon degus | reverse complement strand
GTCCTAGTGTTTTTTAGTTCTTTATAAATTCTAGAGAGCAGACCTTTGTCTGAGTACTTATTTGTCATGAGCTTTTCCAAATTTGTGGGTTGCCTTTTCATTTTGTTGGTAATTTCTTTTAATGTGAAAAAACTCAGTGAGAGCAGGTGCCAGTTGTTAATTCTTTCAACTGTTTCCTATGCGATTTGATTTCTGTTCATGAAGTCTTTGCCTACCCCTATGTCTTCAAGAGTTCTACCTATTTTCTCTTCCAGGAGATTTATTTTCTGTGCTTTAATGTTTGGATCTTTAATCCATTTTAACTTTAGTTTAATGCTTGGTGATAGACCTGTGTCTAGTTTTAGTTTTCGCTATGTAGAGAGCCAGGTTTTCCAGCACATTTGTTAAAGAGGCTATCTTTCTTCCAGTGAGTACATTTGGCCCCTTTGTGACAGATAAGGTGGCTGAGTGTGTTCGTAGCATCTTCTAATCTATTCCATTGATCCTCAGGTCTATTTTGTTGCCAGTACTATGCTGATATTATCACAGTAGCCTTGTAATATAATTTCAAGTCAGGAATTGTAATGCCTCCTGCCTTGTCTTTAATGCCCAGGATTGCCTTTGGTATTCTAGGTATTTTCTGGTTCCAGAGAAATTTTAGGAATGATTTCTCTACCTCTGTGAGGTATGTTGGTTGTAGTCTGATAGGGATTGTGTAAATTTGTGCAGCAATTTTGGGAGTATGGCCATCTTCAAAATGTTGTTTCCTCCTATCCAGGAGGATGGAATATCTTTTCATTTTCTGAAATTCTCTACAATCTCCTTTTTCAGAGTATTGTAATTTTCCTTGAAAAGATCTTTGACTTCTTTAGTTAGATTAATTCCAAGGTATTTCATTTTCTTCATTGATACTGTGAAAAGTTTTGTTTCTCTAATTTCACTCTCAGTGTGTTTGTTGTCTGTGCAGAGGAATGCTATTGACTTTTGGGTATTGATTTTATAACCTGCTATGCTACTGAATTTCTGTATTAATTCTAGTGGCTTCTTTTTGGAGTTTTTTGGGTCTTCCAAGCAAATATCATGTCATCTGCAAATAAGGATAATTTAACTTCTTCTTTACCTATTCTTATTCCTTTTATTTGTGTCTCTTTTTTAATGGCTGTAACGAATGATTGCATAACTATATTGAATAGGAGTGGTGATAGAGGACATCCTTGTCTTGTACCCGATTGTCTTAGTTACTCTTCTCTCGTTGCTGGGACAAATACCCGACACTCAAAATGAAGGAAGGAAAGGTTTATTTAGCTCACAGTTACTGGAGGTTTCAGTCCATACTCATCTGGGTCCAAGGCAGAGCAGCACAGAGCAGCAAGCAAGCTTTCATGGCGGCAGCAAAGAGCAAGAGAGCAAGGGAGGGGTAGCAGCAGCTCAAGCAGCTAGCTTCTCTTCCCAACCTATATTGTAATGCAAATTACCTGCCCCAGGGTAGGGGAAGTACTCACACCTATAGATACTTCCCAGTACTTACCTACCTATGGATAATCCCAGCAGTATTAAGACCCATAATCCCAGCCTTGGATCACATAATCCCAGTGGATCATGAGTTAACACAAATTCTAGAAGTCCTCACCCCATGACTGCATGAGGCTTTGGGGGGACAACTAGACACAAACCATAACACCGATCTAAGAGTAAAAGATTTCAGTTTTTCCCCATTTAGGATTATGTTAGCCATTGGCTTTTCATAAATGGCTTTTGCCAGATTGAAGTAGAGGCCTTCTATTCCAATTTTCTGTAGGACTTTGAACATTAATGAGTGTTGGACTTTGTCAAAAGCCTTTTCTGCATCAATGGAGATGATCATGTGGTTTTTAGTTTTCGCTCTAGAGATATAGTGTATTACATCTATAGATTTTCGAATATTGAAACATCTTTGCATCCATGGGATGAATCCTACGTGGTCATGCTGTATGATATTCTTGATGATTTGCTGTATTCTATTTGCTAGTATTTTATTGAGGATTTTGGCATCTATGTTCATGAGGGAGATTGGCCTGTAGTGCTGTTTCTTAGTTGCATCTTTCCCTGGTTTTTGTAAAATAATACTTGCCCCCAGGAATGATTTTGGGAGGACTGCTTCCTTCTCAGTTTCTTGGAAGACTTTGAGGTGTATAGGGACTACATCTTTTGTAAATTTCTTGTAGAATTCAGCTGTGAATCCATCGGACTGGTACTTTTCTTTGTCGGCAGGTTTTTAATTACATCTCGTATTTCATTGGTTATTGTTGGGAGATTGAGAGTCATTATATGTTGTCGATTCAATTTTGGCATTTTGGTAATTTGTGCCTTTCTTGGAATCTGTCCATTTCTTCTGTGTCTTCTATTCTGTGAGAGTAAAGATTCTCAAAGTCGCTATTCATAATCTTTTGAATTTCTACTGAATCTGTGGTAATTACACATTTTTCATTCCTTATTGCTTGTATTTGAATTTTTTCTTCCCTCTTTTTGATGAGGTTAGCTAGGGGCTTATCAATTTTATTTAATCTTTCAAAGAACCAGCTTTTTGTTTTTTTAATTCTATGAATTGTTTTCTTCATCTCAATGGAATTAATTTCTGCTCTAATCTTTATGATTTCTTCCTGTCTTTGGGCTCTGGTTTGGTTTGCTCTTCCTTTTCTAGTTGTTGAAGGTGCAGCATAAGGGTTTGTTCTCTTTCTGTTTTCCTAATATGTGAGTTCACAACTATAAATTTCCCTCTGGAACTGCTTTCATTGTATCCCATAAATTCTTATAAGTTGTGCTTGAATTTTGATTGAATTGTAGATATTGTTGAATTTCTTGTTTAATTTCATCTGTGACCCATTGGTTGCTGAGTAGGGCATCATTTAATTTCCACATAGGTAAGAGTTTTTTATTTTATTTATTTATTTTTTGTCATTTATTTCCAGTTTCATTGCACTGTGGTCAGATAATGTGCGTGGGATAATTTCTGTTTTCTTACATATAGTTAAGCATGACCTATGGACCAGTATGTGGTCTATTTTAGAAAATGACCCATGTGCAGCTGAGAAAAATGTGTATTCAGCTGTGTTTGGCTGGAACACTCTGTATATATCCACAAAGTCCATTTATTTCAAGCTCTGGTTCTGTTCCATTATTTCTTTGTTAAGTTTTTTCTGGTTGATCTATCTTTTGTGGATAAGGTGTGTTAAGGTCTCCTGTTAAGATTGTGGTATTGTATATTAGATTTTTCATGTCCATTAAGATTTGCTTTATATAATTTGGTGCTCCCATGTTTGGTGCATACATAATTATGAGTGTTACCACTTCCTCTTGAATTTTTCCCCTAATGAATATATAATGGCCTTCCTTATTTTGTTTGATCTTGTTGCTTTGATGTTGAGATTGTCTGAGAATAGGATTGCTATTTTCTGCTTTTATCTGAGGTGCTGGGGCATGTAGTATTGTGTTCCATCCTTTGACTTTCAGCCTATGAATATCTTTATGAGTTAAATATGTTTCTTTTTATTTTATTTTATTTTTTTCATAATTTTATTGATAAATAGCAATGAGACAGTTTCAAATGAAATCGCTAGGACAGTTTCAATAATTTACACACTGCATATATTCTTCATAGTGGTTATTTGCTGTACAAGATGCGGACATAATATCCTATTTACAAATACCATTAGAAGAAATCGTTCTATTCATTAAGAGAGGGGGCCGGGGAGATGGCTCAGTGGAATAAGCGTTTCCCTGGCAAGCACAAAGCCTGAGTTCAATCCCTGGTTCCGGGGGGCAAGGAATAGTTAACAACTATTCATTAAGAGAATGTAACTCTATATCTATCCTAACAAATTTGAATACACAGACACAAAATGGACATTCATCTGTATATACCTTTTTTGTTAAGTTCTGTTATTTGAATATTATAGGTGTGGAAACTCAGCAAAATATTCTAAAAAAGTCCAGTAGCCCATAATAGCATTGGGTCTTCTGTTTAACTGGCAATGTCAGAAATTGCTTACCTGAGTCCCCCACAGCTCAACATAACAGTATGGCTTTACTTCCTATATTTCGTCTTCATACTTTTCTACTGGATTGTTAAGACCAAGGTAGAGCAGGACCCATGCAAGAAGAGTTGTAGCTTTTCAGTCTGAGAAGGTCAGTGAAATCCCCTCAGGATTTATGCTGAGATCCTATACCTCAGATTGTAGAACATTTGTCAGTGTCAGCCATGTGGATGAGTCACGGCCATTTCTTGGCCAGTGTGCTCTCTGTGAAAGCCTGAGAGAATGTGTTCTCTCCATGTGACTCTCCTTAGGCACACTCTACATCATTGATCACTTTCCTCTTTGGCCCCATAATCTCCTTGATCAGAAAATTTGGG
>NW_004524586.1:24427659-24429054 GCF_000260255.1 Octodon degus | reverse complement strand
TCACTTTCCTCTTTGGCCCCATAATCTCCTTGATCAGAAAATTTGGGACACTACTGAGTTACATGACTTTTCAATACAAGTTCTCATGTGTCCTGAGTCTTAATTGACCTTAGAAGTTTAGGGCCAAAATGTTGGCTTTCCTTGCAGTCCTCCTTTTTCTCTAATTTTGGTCTGCAAACTTAGGTTGTTAACCATTCAGAAGACAAGCTTATTGTTATTATCAAACAACTTATGCTATTAAGCTTAACCTCACTATCTGTCTGCATATCAAACATCTTAGGCATAATAAAGAACAGGCATTTTTCATCAAGTATTGATATGTTGAACTTTAAGTCCCTACATAATATGTAATGTGTTTCTTGTATACAGCACATTGTTGGATTTTGTTTCCTAATCCACTGTGTCAGTCTATTTCTCTTAATTGGTGAATTGAGTCCATTTACATTGATGGTTAGAATTGGGATGTATTGACTTACGATTGACATGTTATTTACCTGTTGTCGTTTACTCCTTTTTCTCCTATGTTTAATTGCTTGCTCTATTTAGTAAATTGCTTCTGATCTCATTCGTGGAGTTCTGATCATTTTGATCCATCTCTAGAATGTCTTTCAGTAGTGTGTGTAGTGTTGGCTTTGTTATCATGAAATTCTTTAGCTGTTCTTCGTCATGAAAGTATTTCACTTCTCCATCAAACTTGAAAGAGAGTTTTGCAGGGCATAGTAGTTCAGGCGGGAATTTGTTTTCATAGAGGACTTGAAATACTCTGCTCCATGCTCTGCTTGCCTTCATGGTTTGTGAAGTGAAGTCGGCTGCAATTATGATGGGTTTTCCTTTGAATGTGATCTGCTTCTTTTCTCTAGTGGCTTTCAGTAGATTATTCTTGGGCTGAATTTCTGGGATCTTGAATATTTATGTCTCGGTGTGTTTTTCATTGGTTTGATGTTACTTGGCGTTCTGTATGCTTTGGTTACCTGAATATTAGATTGTTTTCTCTTATTTGGGAAATTTTCTGCTATTACTTCTGCCCATATTTTTTAATGTCATTTGTATTGACTCCTTCTTTCTCATTGATGCCTATTAATCTCACATTGCTCATCTTTGCATCATCTTGCAGGTGATGGATTATTTTTTCCTGCATCCTAGTTGTTTTTAAGAGATCCTTTCTTACCTTTGACTTGCTGCACCAGCATCTTCAAGATCTGAAATTCTATCTCCACTTTCACTTAGATGGTTTTGCAAGCTTGTCTTTGAGGTTTTAATTTCCTGTATATCTCTTTGACTCTGCTTTTTGCGATCTATTTGTTTCTTGTAGTGCTCAGCAAGGAATCCATCATTTTTCTAATTTCCACAATTTTTTTTATTTTTTATTTTATTTTTTTTTATTTATTTGAGAGA
>NW_004524586.1:24424786-24426325 GCF_000260255.1 Octodon degus | reverse complement strand
AAAGCCATTTATGAAAACCCAACAGCTAACATAATCCTAAATGGGGAAAAACTGAAATCTTTTACTCTTAGATTGGGTGCAAGACAAGGATGTCCTCTATCACCCCTCTTATTTAATATAGTTCTGGAATCATTAGCTACAGCCATTAGACAAGAGAAAGAAATAAAATGTATATGAATATGCAAAGAAGAAGTCAAATTATCTTTATTTGCAGATGACATGATACTTTACTTGGAAGACCCAAAAAACTCCACGAAGAAGCTACTAGAATTAATACAGAAATTCATTAGCATAGCAGGTTATAAAGTCAATACTGAAAAGTCAATAGCATTCCTCTACACAGACAACAAACACACTGAAAGGGAAATTATAGAAACAATACCTTTTACAATAGCACTGAGAAAAATGAAATACTTTGGAATTAATCTAACTAAAGAAGTCAAAGATCTTTTCAAGGAAAATTACAGCACTCTGAAAAAAGAGATCGTAGAAGATTTAAAAAAATAGAAAGTTATTCCATGCTTCTGGATAGGAAGAACCAACATTGTGACGATGGCCACACTCCCAGAATTGCTGTACAGATTTAATGCAATCCCTATCAGACTACCACAGACATACCTCACAGACATAGAGAAATCATTCCTAAAATTTATCTGGAACCAGAAAAAACCTAGAATAACAAAAGCAATTCTGGCCAATAAAGAGAAGGCAGGAGGCATTGCAATTCCTGACTTGAAACTATACTACAAGGCTACTGTGATAAACTCAGCATGGTACTGGCATAAAAATAGACCTGAGGATCAGTGGAATAGATTAGATGATGCTGAAACCCCTACGTACAGACTCAGCCACCTTATCTTTGACAAAGGGGCCAAACATACTCACTGGAAGAAAGATAGCCTCTAAGAAAGGGTGCTGGAAAAACTGGTTCTCTGCATGCCAAAAACTCAAACTTGACCCAGGTCTATCACCATGCACTAAACTAAAGTCAAAATGGATTAAAGGTCTAAACATTAAAGCAGAGATACTAAATCTTCTGGAGGAGAAAGTAGAGGAAATTCTGGAAGACATAGGAGTAGGGAAATAGTTCAGGAATAAAAATCAAATCATATGGGAAACACTTGAAAGAATTAGTAACTGGGATCTGCTCTTATTCTCATTGAGAGGTTTTTGCATGTGAAAAAAAATTACCAACAAAGTGAAAAGACAATCCACAAATTTGGAAAAAAATCATGACAAATAAGTACTCAGACAAAGGTCTGCTCTCTAGAATCTAAAAAGAACTAAAAAACACTAGGCCCCAAAATTTAAAGACCCAGTCCAGAAATGGGCATCCGAGATAAACACACACTTCTCAGAGGAAGTAATTAAAGAAGCGAATAAATATGTGAAAATGTGCTCCACATCACTCATCATTCGTGAAATGCAAATTAAAACGACATTGAGACATCATCTCACTCCAGAAAGAATGGCTATCATAAAGAAATCACCCAACAACAAATGTTGGAGAGGCTGTGGGGAAAAAGGAACTCTTCTCCA
>NW_004524586.1:24419745-24424686 GCF_000260255.1 Octodon degus | reverse complement strand
GGCTGGCTGGCATGTGGTGCTGGGGGATTGAACCGCGGTCCCTGATGCCTTGCCAAGCTTGTTCCAAGTAGGTGCTTTAGACCACTGAGCCATCTCTCCAGCCCCTCCACAATTTTTTTTAATCAATGTCTTCTTTAGAAGCAGTTATAAATTCTTTTACTGCAGTTTTTTTTTTTTCAGATTGGGTTTCTTTTCTATGTTTCTGTAGTTGCTTCTTTACTTCAGATGCTACGCGTTCTGAGAATTTTTTTTATTTCAGAAAAGAATTGCGCTCTGAGTTCCTCTATAACTCTCTGCTATTGCTTATTTACTATCAACGGTATTAATTCATACATTTGAGCTGAGCTAGTGTCCTCTGCACTTGTTCCAGGTGGGCCTTGGGTTTCCTCCATATGTTTCTGCATTTGATTCTTTACTGCAGATGTTATTAATTCAGGGATTTCTGTTTTCATTTTCAATCTAGGTTCCTCTATACCTTTGTGCAGCTGTTTCTTTATTTCGGAATCCGTTGATTCATTGCTTTCAGCTCTTTTATTCCCAATTTGTTTTGTGTTATTGTCCTCTTCACTTGTTATGGGTCGGCTTGGGTTCTGAGATTGCATTTTGCTCCTTCTCTTTGTCATTTTGTATAGCACTATCTTCTGACCTTTGGTGTAGATCTCAGATAGAGTTTTTACTTTCGAACCAGGTCTGGGTCTATCAAGTTCGAACTGATCCAGGGGGGTGTGGCTTGGTTTTGGCTTCTATGCTCCATTTCTTCCTGCTGTATTCCTTGGAAGTGAACCCTCTGTGCCACTCTAGCAAGATGTTCTGCTCCTGGATCAGCTGGGTGGGTCTTGCCTCTAGCCTCTCTGTGGGGAGTTCTTCTGCAGGGTTCTACACTGGACCTGTCTGATGGAGGAAGTTCTGCTCACACCTGGGCCTGGACTCTGAGGTGAATGAGGATCAGCTGTTGGATTTTTTTAATTTTTATTTTTACTTTTTTTTGTGGTACTGGGGATTAAACTCAGGACCTATGCTTGCCAGGCAAGTGCTCATTCTACTGAGCTATATCCCTGACACTAATTTTTACTTTTTAAAGATCTCTCTGGGTATCTGTTCCTTTGCATTAGTTAAGTCTTCTAATTCTGAGATTCTCTCCTCACTTTTGTCACTTGTTTTGCCCATATTTTCAATTGAAATTTTCACAACTTGTATTTATTTTTGTTACCTTTCCATGGACTCTAATTCTTTATTCACCTGGTCGTTCATGTTTTATGTCTTTTTGCTTTGCTTCGCTGTTTCTTTTTTTAAGGACTGCAAAATAGAAAAAAACCCACAGCATTAGAAGAAATACAAGATTTCAGTAAACAGAGTAACAGGAATTCAAGAATGGTTGCTGTATTACAGGTTTATAGCAACACAATTTGTCATAGCTAAATCTTGGAAACAACCCAAATGCCCATGAATGGAGGAATGGATGAAAAAGATATGGTTTTTTTTTTTTTTTTTTTTTCACAATGGAGTATTATTCTAAAATAGAGAAATTAGAGGCTTTTACAGTTAAATGAATACAGCTAGAGATTATGTTGGTACATAAAATAAATCATATACACATGTGCAGACATTGTATTATCTTGCTAGTGTGAGAACCTGTAAGAGTAATGAAAATCTAAAAGTAGCTCATCTTCTTTTTGTTAGTGTCCTCTGTAAGTTTGCTGATCATTTTGTTTGCTAAGTTCATTATCTCTAGCTATCTTTGAGCTTGCTGAGCACTTCTATGGTCTGTTTCTTAAATCCTCTCCTTCCATTTTATGTAGTTCAACTCTCTGGATTTTGATTTCCTCCCAACCAGTTCCTTACAGATCAGTTTCAGGAGAGTTGGGAGTTTTTGTTGACATTTTGTTGCCTTGTTTTCTCATAGTTTTATTTTTTTGTCTGAAGTTTCTGGGTTCATTATAGTGGAATGGGCTTATTATTAGTATAGACATCTCTGTAGTTATGATATACTTTTCAGTGATGTACTCAGACCATGTGCATATTTAGGATTTTACCTCTATTCTAAGATCCAACTACCACTTTCAAGTGGGAACAGTTGGGAGGGGAGCACATAGTGTAATTGACCCAGAATGCATTTCTTTGGAAATGAACTATAGTGTTATTGATAACACAGAGAGTAAACCAGAATTGGCATACAGTAAAAAGCAAATAGTAGCAATGACTCTCCACCTTGGCAGTAGCAATAAAATCAGCAGCAAAAATAGTGTCAAAGAAAAATTGCATATTGGCATACTATAAAAATTAATAAGGTTACTCCTGCAGCACCCTCATCCATAAAATAGAGATCTATAATTGCACTACAGATCTTATTACAACTCAGTACAATTACAACACTGACAGACTATAGATGTGTACTAAAGCAACAACTATACCATAATTAATAATAGAAAAGAATTGAATGATAATAGTATAGACACTAATAAAGCTTAATAATGTTACTAATAAAGGTGGAACTGGTGGGGTAAAGGAAAACACAAGAAGTAAAATTTGAAAAATAATGAAAAGGAAGGTGAGAGGGGACAGTGTGATACAATGTATCCTCTATAAGAAAATATAATTTAAGAAGTAACAGAAAAGAACAAATAATAAAACATTACAAATGGAAAAACAGAGTATGACACAAAAAGGGAAGGAAACAAGAAAATAGAAAAAATAACCCATGCCTGCACAAGCCCATGAGGGAAGGGGAGAAAGAAGAAAGAAAGAGGAAAAGAAAGAGAAATACAAACAGAGAAAGAGAGAAAGTAAGTCTCAATTTTTCCTCTGTATTTTTGAATGAGTGGCTTTCTCACAGAGTCTACAGTCTTGGAATCCATCAGGCATTGAGGAGGGGTTGCACATTCTATCTTACTTGCTTACTTGCATTTTTGTGTGTGAATCCTGAATCCTGCCCTAGGATTTCTGCCTGGAACAGTTTGTCAATGGTTTCTACCCTCGGGTTGTAGTTGCTCCAACAGCTCCCAGTTTCCATGATACTCTGAACCACCCAACTCACAGCTTTCTCTGCCCAGCTTTATGGCTTTGACTTGTGAAAGTCCCATCCCTTTGCTCCAGAGCTCTATCTGTTTCCCAAGCTATGGTAACCTTCCAGGTTGAGGCATACCTCTGCTCACAGTGGTAGATGGGGAAAGAAAGAGACCACTGAGTATGTGATGTATGACTTAATGTCAGTGTTTTAAGACTGATTGCTGCCTGAAAGCCACACCAGACTGACCTGGATTCTTGTTATGGGTAGCAGGGCCCTTGTGTTCTTTCTGGCTGTGTTCTTTCTTTCTCTGAGGGGTCTAGATCTAGCCATGTCCACTTAGCTACTGTCTTCTGTGGCCATCTCACATCCAGTCACTGTGGTAAAGTGATAGTAGATTCCCTTAAGTACAGTTGTTCTGTAGTTCAATCTTAATTCACACCTTCCAAAATTACTCTAGATTAAACCCTCACAACTATCATAGGTGCTGTGCTAGATTTCTTGTCAAATTCTAGCCTGCCATTTTGAAGGAATCACTTTCATAATAAAACACCACAGTGTTTCTGTAGTTTACAATGGCCATGGACTTTTCTTGGGGTGAGCACTGCTGGGCTGCTCTGTTTCTGTCTGGGGAAGCCAACCCTCTCTGGGCTTACTTAGTACCCACAGCACATGTCCTACCACCTAGGAGCTGGGGTGAGTGTTCTGTACTCCTTAATTCTGTTTTATGCATTGTGCTATCTCTCCAGGTTTTCTATAGTTTCTAGCTTTCCTGTCAGCTCCTGCATGATTCCTGGAAATCTTCTCACCATGATTTCTAAGTGTGTCCATTTGATGTCCTAGGGAGACTTTACCGTATTTAGTTCCTGGTCTCTACTCTGTCACTTTAATCTCATTTGTCCACATTTAATTAACATTTATTTGATTTATTTGGAGCTATATCATTATAAGGGTATTAGCATATTAGCACACATAGGAGTTCCTCTTAAATCCTGATTGTAGGATTATAAAGTGAACACTTCATTTGTAAGTCGTTCATAATTGTTTCCACACAATGTATCAACAAATTTAAATGCATATAATTCATTTTTATCAGGATGTAGATTGTTTTGTGCTTAAACTTCAACATTTGTGGGCTTAACTCATTCCTATCATTTTAAAAATACAGAAAGTGTGTAAACTTCTTTGTTTATATTTCTCAGCAGGATAATCTTTTAAAGAATAGTCTACTGACAGGTATATACATTTCATTCCAATACATCTTATTTTCATTAGAAGCAATCTTATTGGGCTGTTGGGAATAAATGAGATCATGTATGTCAAATGTATAAAACATTTGGTTGCCAATAAATGTTTGCTAAAAACAAAAGGGAAGGATGTCCTGATAATTTGGAGAATGCTCTTGAGGCTAGTTCAAAATCTTTTCTACCAAGATTACATCAAAATATAGTGAGAAAGGAATTGTCCATTTTTAGATGCTGTCATGGTGATTTATTTCATTGGCTCAAGTCTAACCAAGCTAAGTGACTTGAGTCTTTGATTTCAGCAATAATCTAAATCACAAAAATCTGGAAAACTTGCAATTATAAAGTCACCATTGTTTCCCATGGGCCCTAAGATTCTCTAAAGCAGTGGTCACTGATACCCAGGCCATGGACCAGTACCTGTTCTTGGCTTGTAACTGTATTTTACAGCTCTCACAGCACCTGAGTTCTGTCTCCTGTCAGATCAGCTTTAGCATTAGACTCTCATAGGAGTACAGCCCCTACTGTGAACCATACATGTGATGAATTTAGGTGGCATGCTCTTTTGAATCATCACAAATCATCTTGTCCAAATCCATCTGTGGAAAAATCTTCCTTAAAACTAATTCCTGGGGCTGGTGAGATGGCTCAGTGGTCTAAAGCACCTACTTAGAATAAGCTTAGCAGAGCACA
>NW_004524586.1:24405513-24410717 GCF_000260255.1 Octodon degus | reverse complement strand
AGCAAGGCAATGATCCTGAGAATCTTCAGAAGATTTTTTAAGCTAGTAGTTAATTGGAAAGATTCTCCTCCTGACTAGCTATATATACTGATACCCGTGAACTAAACTACTGCACTGCAGATGGTAATTTGTAATAGGAGTTTCATGCTTGGAGAGCCTATCATTCTGGTCTTCTGAATATGGGCTGCTTGTCATGACATGCCAGTTGCTGCTATGATGTCTCTCAGGTAGGTTGTTGTTCAAGAAGAAGCGGGTGGTGAAGGAAAGCAAAAGAGAGGAAAAGGACAATTGTGGGACTGTCCTGCTTCAAGGTTGCATATGGTGAGATTTCTGGACTTATGTGCAAACATGAGAAGTATATAATTCTTTATGCTTATTTTTAAAATATATTCTAATTTTTAAATGTTTTTTTTTATCATATTCTTTAAGGACTTAAAGTTCAACATATCAGTACTTGATGAAAAATACCTGTTCCATATTATGCCTAAGATGTTTGACATGCAGACAAATAGTGAGGTCAAGCTTAACAGCCCAAGTTTTTTGATAATAACCATAAGCTTGTCTTCTGGATAGTTAACAACCTAAGTTTGCAAACCTAAATTAGAGAAAAAGGAGGGCCGCAAGGAAAGCCAACATTTTGACCCTAGCCTTCTAAGGTCAATTAAGACTCAGGACATATGAGAACTTTTACTGTGATGTCATGTAACTCAGTAATGTCCCAAATTTTCTGATCAAGGAGATTATGGGGCCAAAGAGGAAAGTGATCGATGATGTAGAGTGTGCCTAAGGAGAGTCACATGGGGAGAAGACATTCTGTCAGGCTTTCACAGAGAGCACATTGGCCAAGCAATGGCCGTGACTCATCCACATGGCTGACTCTGACAAAAGTTCTACAATCTGAGGTACAGGATCTCAGGATAAATCCTGAGGGGATTTCACAGATTTTATCAGACCGAAAAGCTACAACTCTTGTTGCATAGGTCCTGCTTTACCTTGGTCTTAACCATCCAGAAGAAAAGTATAAAAATAAAAAAGAGAAAAGTATAAATGTGAAATATAAGTAGTAAAGCCATACTGTTATATTGAGCTGTGGGGAACTCAGGTCATCAATTTGTGACTTTGGCAGTGAAGCGGAAGACTCAATAGTATTGTGGGCTGCTGGACTCTTTTGGAACGTTTTGCTGAGTTTACACACCTATAATATTCAAATAATGGAACTTAAAAAAATAAAAGGTATACAGATGAATGTCCATTTTTCATCTGTGTATTCAGAGAGGTTGGGATAGATATATAGTTATATTCTCTTAATGAATAGAATGATTTGTTCTAATGGTGTTTGTAAATGGGATGTCAGGTCCGCATCTTGTACAGCAATTAACCACTAAGAAGAATGTATGCAGTGTGTTAATTGTTGAAACTGTCCTACAGATTTGATTTGATGCTGTCTCATTGCTATTTGTTTATCAAGAAAATTATGGCAAAAAAAGAAATATCATAATGAACTTCACTTTAGTAAAAAAAAAATGACAAGGTCATTAGTGTCAATTTATGGTAGTCAGACATTTGGTGCCATCAAGACATGGGAATATTTCCTGTTTTGACCCCAACCCCAACCAAAGAGAAAGAAGCATGTGGGCTCATTCATGGCCTTTGAGGTCAGATGGAGCGAGGTTTGGCTCTTGTTTTGCTTCCCAGCTGAGTGTTCTTGGGCTAGATGGAAAACATGCATTTCACAGTACTAGGTGTATATTTTAGGGTTGATAATATTGATTGCTGTTATTATTTTATGAAATATTAAGTTGAGTATCTTGTGCATGTTGGCCCCCCAAAGCATCTCACCTTCCTCCTGCACTTTGACTATTGAATGACTCTCCAGCCTTTATCTAATTTGGGGAGTTAGAGTTTCCAGGGACTAACCCTCCACCAAAGCTATGAATTCTTGACTCCTTAGCATCCTCACCAAGTGTTCCATCGATTCTTTTGGCTGCCTACTAGAATGCAGAGTGTCATATCCTCAAAACCACTGCTTCAGTCACTCTTCTCTCCTTGCTAGGACAAATACCCAACACTCAAAATGAATAAAGGAAAGGTTTATGTAGCTCACAGTTATTGGGGATTTCAGTCCATACTCAGCTGACTCCAAGGCAGACTATTTTGGGAGTACCATCCTCCCCAAATATCTCCTCTCTGACTGAGGTGGCAAGTGCATCTGCCAGTCGCAGATGCCCAGTGCTACCGGGTTTGGAAGACAGAATGGGAAGCTGGATATCCAAGATGACCCACTCCACAGCTCAGAGAGACTGCCAGTTTAATGGTTTGGGCTTTTCTTGCCCCACACTTCAAGCCCAACCTTGATCCTCTGGCCATGGCCCCTGAGCAACATGCTGCTCCTCCAGCTGTCTCTGCCCCTTGACTTACATGAGGCTTTAGGAGGACAACTGGACACAAACCATAATAGCAACCTATTCCTTCCTTATGTAGTTCTTTTTTTTTTTTTTTTTTTTTTTGTGGAACCAGGAATTGAACTCAGGCCCTTGTGCTTGCCAGGCAAGCGTTAATTCGACTGAGCTATCTCCCCGGCACCCCCTTATGTAATTCTGATAAAGGAAATTCAACTCCATAATGAACTCTTCTTTTCCCTACTCTGAAGTTTGGCATATTTCTTCTGGAATAATCACTGTGCAGAAAATATGCGATACACAAGAATTTAACCTATGTCCCTCAACTCTAAAGTGGAATGAAGAATTACACCCATGGAAAGAGATTGAGGAATGGAAGGTAGTGTTTAACATAAGAATAGCTGTGGGACCAATCTGTATTTCTGAGCACTGGTGATTATAAGTACTACCTAGATGAAGTAAGGAAATTGGCTTCATGAAATCCATATATACAGTAATTTGTTAATCTGGGTATTAAGAAAACTTGTTTTTCTCATTTACTATTATTTTAAAAATTCATTCACAGGTTATTATTATTATTATTTATTTTAAAGTGCAAAACAAAACCAAAAACAAATGACAAGAACAAAGATAGAAGCAAAGCAACAATCAGCAATACAAATGACACAGAATTTCAAAATAAGAATAGAAAGGTAACAATGGTTGTTATATTATGTATTATATTGCCAAATGTTTTGCTGAGATTACCAGATATAGGTATGCCGGACTGATCAAACAAGTAAGCAGTAATTCTTCCTTTGAATAAAACTTAATTTTTTCTTGTGCTTTTTACTTTTTATTTTTACAATGTATTTTAAAGAGAATAAAATAATATAATAATAAATGGTAAGACATTAGAAATCATACACATTGGAAAGAACAAGATGAAGGATATCCAACCATGCTTATTATAGTGCACAATGCTGTCCTCAATGTAGTTGCTCAGATTGTAGATATCAGCATACAGTTAAAGTAGAAATTTTGTTTATTTTTAAATTTAAGTTTTTAATTTAAAAAATGTATGAATTTTGTACAGGGTCTCACTACGCAGCTGGGACTTGCATTGATCCTCCTGTTTTCAGCCTCCCCATTGCTGGGATTAGAGGGATGCACCACCATGCCTGGCCTCTGTGGCTAGCTCAGCGTGCCTGGGGGCAGGGCCAGTGCTGCACGTGGTGCCAGGATTCCACCTGGTCCCTGGACTTGCTTAAGCAGGCACTTAGTCTGCTGAGCTATCTTGTTTGTCCTAAAGTAGAAATTTTAAACATTGACTACTACTTTAAAAAAAAACTGATGGATCTCAGCTATCCTGTATATATATTTGCATGATTTTTCCCCTCCTACTTTTCCTATTTTTCTCCGTTCCTTCATCTCTATTGTTGATTCATTATGTTCAGTTTCTTTCTGTTTTACTACACATATTGTACCTTTCAGGTTTTATTTATTCTTTCAGGTTCTTACAGTAGGGAGACAATATAATTTTTACACATGTGGGTCTGATTTATTTCACTTATGAGTCACTTTTTTCTTTATAGCTGAATAATACTCCACCGTATAAAATACCACATATTTTTATCCTTTCCTTGCTTGATGTGCATTTAGATTGTTTTGCTATTCTAGGTCTTTTCTGCTTCCAAATGAGTTTTAGGACTGTTTTCTCTAGCTCTGTGGGGTATGTTGATGGTATTTTAGTTGGAGTTGCATTGAATCTGTATAACAATTTTTTTTTTGTGGAGCTGGGGATTGATGTATAACAATTTTGAGAGCATGGCATAATGTTGGTTATGCCTAACCAGGAGCAAGTAATATCTATTTACTGAAATCCTCTTTGATCTCTTGTTTCAAAGTACTGTAATTTTCATTCTGTAGATCTTTTACTTCCTTTGTTAGATTAATTTCTAAGTACTTCAATTTGTGGATGTTATTGTGAAGGGTATTGTTTCTGTAATTTCTCTCTGAGTTTGCTGTCTGTATGTTTAAAAATTTTTTTGTATGCTATAGATGGAAATTCTTTGATATTTGTCTGAGGGACTGTTGGCAAATATTTTTTTCCAATTGTTGGTATTCTTTTTAGTGTTTTGGTGACTTTATTTGATGTGCAGAAAGTTTTCAAAAATTATGTGTTGTCTGTAATTTGTTCTCTTATACAAGGTTTGGCTTAGTGTGCTGTTATTTTCTAGAAGTTTGAGGTTCATCATTTCATTATTAATTTGCATTTACTGTGTTTTCGTGATAAGGGTATTCACTCCTATGAAATTTTCTCTTAGGATTGTTTTCATTTTATCCCATAAGTTCCAGTATATTGTGTTGTCATTATAATTGTAGAAAGTGTCCAAAATCTTTGTTTTCATCTATGACCCTTTGGTTATTCAGGAAGGTGATACTTAATTTCCATGTGATTATGAATTTCTTGTGTTTTTTTTCAACACTGCTGTTTTCCAATTTCATTCCACTATGGTAATATGCACAGGATAATTCCATTTCCCTTGCACTTACTAAAGCATGTACTATGAGCTAGTGTCTGGTCTATTTTAGATTATATCATATATGCAGCTGAGAAAATGTGTATTCTGTTATGGGCTGGAATACTCAGTAGACATCTACTAAATCTATTTGTTAAAATGTTTTTCTTTTCAGTTCTGATATTTCTTTTTCTCTTTTTATTTTTTCCCATAATTTTATTGATAAACAAATAGCAATGAGACAGTTTCAAATCAAATTGGTAGGACAGTTTCAATAATTAACACATTGCATACATTCTTCCCA
>NW_004524586.1:24399700-24405413 GCF_000260255.1 Octodon degus | reverse complement strand
ACGGTTCAATCCCCCAGCCCCACATGCCAGCCAGCCCCGCCCCCTGGTGGGCTGAGCTGGCCACACACACACACACACACACACACAATAAATAAATAAATAAATTAAAAAAAAAAACAAACTAATTCCTGGCACCAAAAAGTTGGGGCTTGATATTTTAAAATTTTCTTTAGCTAGAAGAGTTTATCCTAGGGAACATTTTTGCAACTTAAATTTGACAACACTGCCTACATCTCCTGAGTGTTTGGCTTTCTGAAAACTGCCAGCCTGAAACTTCTAGCAAAACTTTCCCATAAAGATAGTTACCCAAATATCAACTTTAATGATATCCAAACTATAAATATCCAACAATACATGTTTTGAGTTTATGTAATTCAGGGAAAATTAAAACATTTCAGTGTTATTTTATAGAAATGTATGCACATCTATTTAAAAAGAACCCTGTCTCAGCAGTCAAATTTGTAGCCTCCCTAACCAGATTTATAAATGCTTTTGAACCTGTCATTATTTGGTGATCATGTGCCATGGGCATAGACCTGATCTAGATTAGGAAGAGTGTTGACAAGACATAGCTTGAAAACCAAGGAAACTTGTGATCTTGGGTTGCAGAAACTCACATATAAAGAAATAACAACCTGGCAAAAATAGAAATGGGAGTGCTTCAAAATTTAATTTGACATTTCTCAAGAAATGGCAAAGGGGAAAAGACTGGCCTGTTGTTTAAAACTTCTTAAAAATCTTTTCTTTTCAGGTCAATTAAAACTCAGGACATTTGAGAACTTGTACTGTAACCTCATGTAACTCGGTAGTGTCCCACATTTTCTGATCAAGGAGATTATAGAGCCAAAGAGGAAAGTGCTCATTGATGTAGACTGTGCCTAGGGAGAGTCACATGGAGAGAGGACATTCTCTCAGGCTTTCACAGAGAGCACACTGGCCAAGCAATGGCTGGGACTCATCCACATGATTGACACTGACAAAGGTTCTACAATCTGAGGTACAGGATCTCAGGATAAATCCTGAGGGGATTTTACTGACCTTATTAGACCCCAAAGCTACAACTGTTGTTGCATAGGTCCTGCTTTACCTTTGTCTTAACCACCCAACATAAAAGTATAAAAACAAAATATAAGAAGTAAAGCCATGCTATTATGTTGAGCTGTAGGGGACTCAGGTCAACAATTTCTGACATTGCCAGTCAAGCAGACGACCCAACACTATTATGGGCTACTGGACTCTTTTAGAATATTTTGCTGAGTTTACATACCTATAATATTCAAATAACAGAACTTAACAAAAAAAGAGGATACAGATGAATGTCCATTTTGTTTCTGTGTATTCAAAGTGGTTAGGATAGATATATATAGTTACATAGTTACATTCTCTTAATGAATAGAAGGGTTTGTTTTAATGGTGTTTGTAAATAAACTATCATGTCCCCATCTTGCACAGCAATTAACTACTAGGAAGAATGTATGCAATGTGTTAATTATTGAAATTGTCCTACCAATTTTGTTTGAAACTGTCTCATTGCTATTTGTTTCTCAATAAAATTATGGAAAAAAAAGGAAAAAAAATAAAAAGAAAAAAAATCTTTTCTTTTCAGTCCTAGGTTTAAAAATCCTTTAAAGATGTGTTTTACTTGGTGTTTCTGTAACAGCTGATGGTACCTCCTGAAAAAGTTCCATTTCTTCCTCTTTGTGCCCTATGAGGTACTGCCTCACCCCAATTTATGTCTCCTTTATGGCATGAGGATTATTTTGAATTGAAGGCAATTGAGAAGTATAAAATACAAAAAAGCTTTCTGGCTTTCCTTGATTTTTCTAAAAGTAGGACATAAGTTTGCAAAACTGTCCATCTTTTCCTTTCTCCTGAGAAGGGCAAGAGTTAATCACCAGAGATAACTCTAGACCTTTGTCAACATGAAGACAGAACCAGAGGACTCGATAAAACAAATTTAACCAATAAGCTCTTATCTTAGGTTTCCTTTTGTATTTACCTTCTTACAATTTTCGACCTCTGGAAACTCAAAGTCCTTTACCTTTGTCTTGTTACTTCTTGACAAAAATTTATTGTTCCATCTCAGAGATGCAATGTGAGCTCAGGTTACCACCTATTTGAGTTACTCCTCTCGAGTCCATCTTTGTGCAAGTGTAATGCATATATTAATAAATGTGTCAGTTCAGATCACTATTATTCTCTAGTTCTTTACGCACATCTAAAAGATTGTCTCCTTTCTTCTGTGGGTTCCAACATGATGGTAGGTATAAACTTAAGAAAACAATTCAGAATTATTGCTAAGTGTTACAACAAGAAACTAAAAATTACATGTAAAGTAAATATGGAAAAGACATACAAATGAGGAGGGGGAGCTGGGAAGATAGCTCAGCAGCATAAGTGCCTTCCAGGCAAGAGCAGGGTCTTGAATTTAATCCCCAATACCAAAAACATAAAAAAGTGAGCTGAGAGAAAAATGAAGAGATCTCGTGGTGGATGCTGAATTTTAAAGAGGTTGGTAGTGGGTAAGAATAGGAGGGATGCCTGAAGCGAATTTCAAATTAGGAAAAATGTGAGCTATCATGACCTTACATTCCTTTAATTGTGGAACAGACTAGAAGGAATTCACTGGGCTCAAAATGGTCATCATGGCCATGATCTCAAGAAGATGGGCTGTAGAAAGTTCTCTGTGTATAGGCTTTCCCCTTTGTGTTATGTGAATACATTTCCCTGGCAGGAATGCTTTTACACTCTGGCCAAAGATAAATATCTTTTCCAAGGGTCTCTGATTTTAGCATACATATACAAGCATCTTAAGATTGTGCATAAAACTTTTTCTTTGCCTTCATTTATTTTTCAGTAAATATATCCACAACTTTTATATAATATAAAGGAGGTAGGCCTTGGCCACAAATGATAAGAACCAGGATTTAAGGAAATAGAATGAGACCTATAATATGCACATAATCTACTTTTATGAAGATGTGCATATAATTACAATATTTATTATGCAAGAACTTGAATAAAAAGATGCACATTAAGCACTATAGAGTGATTGTGGGTGGAGGGAAGATTAGAATGATGTGATTTAGAGCTGAAAGAAGAAATAACCAGTATAAAGTTTAGTGGTAGCTTTTGTACTGGTTTGGCTCAAGTGCTGTGGGCAGCATGGTGCTGCTCTTTGGAAGATGACTCATTGACAAATAGAGTCCCTTTTCTAAGTTTATATCATGCCCCATGGAAAGCAGCATAAAAGAAAGTAGTTGGATGAGACCTAAGTGTGGTGGAGTCCTGGGGAGAGACAGCAGATGTCTGCTTCTGTGGAAAGAACAAGATAGATGGGCTGCCAGAACTGTTCCTGAATCACCACAGGGATTTGAGCTAATGTGGAGGAAAAGCTGCCTCATAATGCTTCCTTTGATGAGGTCTTACTGCAGAACTGGGCTTGCTGAGAGAGGCTCCTAGAAATTCCATTGTAGGTTATTCCAAGACAACAACAAATGGTGATGCCCAAGCACTAAGCAAACTATGAGCTTATGAATGTGAGAAAATTCCTGGGATTTCTGGAAACCAAATGCCTGGGGTGTAGAATTGGCCTGTTTCTATATCTTGGCACTTGTCTTCTTCTAAAGGAGGGCAAACTACAAGATGTACCACAAACCCACTGCATGAATATGGCTGCTTAAAATGCAACTGACCAACTGCAGAAATAACAGGTTTTCTCTCAGACTCCCCCATATTTGTTATTGATGGCACTGATTTAGAGCAGTGCTTGAAAATGTACTACACATCAAAATGAAAGTTAGATCATTTCAGTAATTGGATTATCTAGACTCTGGGATACACATCTAGGTTCACATTAACCCTTGACCTCCTGGAAACAGAAGAGATACAGTTTTGTGAGCATAAATTATACATGAGGTTAATGACAATGTGCTTGTTTCCAGACTTCACAGAGTGCCGTGGCTCTTGCCCTCAGCAGCCCTTCAAGACACCATATGCCATTTAAGTCTTCTTAATTAGTGTTGTAATATGATGCCATTGGTTAGGAGCCATTCTAGGGCCTCAGTGAGTTCATGAGCTGTAACATTTGTGACTCTCTAGATTTTCCTTTTTTAAATTAAGAAGTAGTTTCAGCCTCTGAAATGTACTTTCTTAAGAGCAGAAAAATCATAGTGGAGACCCAGTCCTAGCCCAGGTCCAGTGAGTGTGTGGGAGAGCTTCTGGCTACCCTGCGCCAGCGGGACCGACTGTGGGTCCCAGCCCAGGCACAGCATGGGTGAGACCGTCTTCCACCTCTTTGGGATGCCCCCCCTCCGCGGCACCTCCCCTACCCCGCCCACCATGTAGGAATTTCTGCTGCGTTTGGGAACCCCCAGACCCAGTCCTTGCCCAGGACCGGTGAGTGTGGGGGAAAGCTTCTGGCTACTCTGCATGGTGAGACTGACTACTGGTCCCCAGACACAGCGTGGGTGAGACCTTCTTCCACCCCCTTAAGAAGCCCCCCACCACTCAGCACCTCCCCCACACTGCCTTCTGAGTAGGAATTTCTGCCTCCTTCTTGGAACACCCAGACCCAGTCCTAGCCCAGACCCAGTAAGTGTATGAGAGAGCTGCCTCTCCCCCCTCTCCAACTTGTCGCCTCCAGGCTAAGCTCAGGCCTGGCATACATGCCTGGGGTGTAACCCTGCAGCTGCAATCCCTGCAGAGAGTGTAGAGGATAGAACCACCCAGCTAGTCCAGGAGCAGAACATCTTGCCACAGGGGAACAACAAGTTCAACCCCAAGGGCAGCAGTGGGAAGGGGCTGAGCACAGCAGCCAGACCCAAGCCAGGCACAGCTGGATAAATCCAAACATTGTAGATCTGTACCTGAACTTCAGTATGTGCAAAGGTTATAACTACAACGAAGATCTACAACAAAGGTCAGAAGACAGTTCTACGCAAAATGACAAGAAGGAACAAAATGCAACCTCAGAATCCAACCCCACCCAGAAAAAGTGCAGAGGACAATAACACAGAACAAATTGGGAATCCCACAGCTGAAAGCAATGAATCATCGGCTTCTGAAATAAAGAAACAGCTGCAGAAAGATATAGAGGACCTCAGATTGGAAATAAAAAAAGAAATCCCTGAATGAATAACATCTGCAGTAAAGAATCAAATGAAGAAACATATGGAGGAAACCCAGTGCCCACCCAGAACAAGTGCAGAGGACACTAGCTTGGCTCAAATGCATGAATTAATAGCGTTGATAGTAAATAAGCAACAGCAGAAAGAAATAGAGGAAATAAGAGCACAATTCTTTTCTGAAATAAAAAAAGAATTCTCAGAAATCATAGCATCAGAAGTAAAGAAGAAACTACAGAAACAAAGGGAGGAAACACAATCTGAAAAAAACACTGCAGTAAAAGAATTTATAACTGCTTCTAAAGAAGAGGTTGATAAAAAAGTAGAGGGGATTAGAAAAATGATGGATTCCTTGAATGAGCAATACACGAAAGAAATAGATCGCATGAAGCAGAGTCAAAGAGATATAGAGGAAATTAAAACCTCAATCACAAGCTTGCAAAACCGTTTAAGTGAAAGTGAAGACAGAGTTTCAGATCGTGAAGATGCTGGTGTGGCTAGTGAAAAGGTAAGAAAGGATCTCTTAAAAATAACGAGGATACAGGAAAGAATAATCCATCACCTGCAAGATGATGCAAAGATGAACA